>NC_053039.3:128692476-129317476 GCF_002575655.3 Aegilops tauschii subsp. strangulata
CTAGGACTGGAGAGAGCGCAGATCTGAGTTGCCAGGGCCGTAGCCATCAGGGTGTCGACGAGCCGAGAGAGCTGGAAGGGACGCAGCTACTGGATCCCCTATAGAGGACACTGGCAAGCCACGAACACTGGAGAACCCAGGTCCAGATGCCTCGGGGGCCGGAGTAGCGCTAGCAATGTCACACGTACACCACGTCACCAGGCCGGCGCGTTGTCAAAGGTAGCCGATGCCAGGGAATCGACCACCGTAGCCTCAACAACTGCCATGTCGGAGCCACCACCGCAACGCGAGGGAGGTGGGCGTCGCCGGAGATGAGGGCCACCTTCACGAGGCAGGCCCTCGACCGGCCGCAGCTTCCGCGTTCACAACCGGTCAGCCGCAACACCAGCAGCAAGGCTGGGCTGCGTCCACGGGGAGGGAGGGTGGGCTGCAGAGGTGAACTTCCAGGCCGTGATGCCGGCTGGATCGGCAAGGGGTGGGACAGCCGGAAGGGGGCACCGTGCTCATGAGATTGGATCTCGGGGAGGATGGGAGGATGGGGGGGGGGGAGCGCACGGGGGGTGGAAGCAGCGACACCACCCACCATGGCCTGGCCAGGCCGACAAGGTGTGTGTGTGTGTGTGGGGGGGGGGGGGGGTGGCGACGGAGGGAGACATCAGGCTGCCCGAGAACGAATCTCGGGAGAGGGGGGGGGGGGCTACCCCGCTGCCACCATCCTAGGGACCGGCGGCGACGACGCGGGGGTTGAGCGGAGGGAGGGTTCCCGGCGGCTAGGGTTACCCTCGTGTCGCCAGCGGGGGTGGGGGGCGAGAACCTCAGAATTGTACAATCGTACAGTGCATGCATGGGTTTGCTTATGCAAAAATATTACCTTACTTTGTTATTGCTGAACTAACTACAAGTATTTTGATCTGATGCGAAGCACCCTCCTAGCTTCTGTTGCACACACTATTAATAAAGTCGTGTTCCCTGTTCGCAAGTCGCCTGAAATAATTCGGCACGTGGAAGTGCAGCCCTGAGCCCATGATGGGGACGACCGGTCGGCCATGGCAGTGGCTTGGTGGAGGAGGTGGTTTGGACAGGCTGCGGCGGTGAGGCACACGCATCAGCGTGTGTGGGTGGGGGTGGGGGAGGTCAGCCTGTGCAGGACTCTGGCTTCCCAGAAGAATGACTAGTTGATGCGTACTTGCCTTTTCCCTCTTCATCCCTGCTTATCACCACTTCCTCCCTGGGACATGATATTTTTGATCTGTAAACACACACCTTGAGCATAAATATAATTTATGCTAGACTAACATCACAAAAGATTTGTTCCACAAATAGCCATTTGATCTGTTTATCGAAGCAGATAAATTGCACTTCAATTGCTGTGTTATTTCTAATCGGTTATGAGACCCCTGTGCGGAAAGGCGAAATATCACCATCAATACAAGATACTCTTTGATAACATTGCTCTCCTTTGGCAGGCCTCTTCTGGAGACTACATACTATGGAATACCTTAGGAAAATGTCCTTCTGCAGCTTTGCCAAAAGAATTATAATTGCCAGTGTTCATCGCCAGGCACGGTCCTCAACGGTTTTTTGGTCCCACCAGAGCTGTGCTGGAAGTTCTCTTTTAGTTCTTATATAATTGAGGAAAATAGTGTTTCAAGTGGGAAACAGATCTGTACATCATTTTTGTCAGACAAGTTTGTATGCTGAGCTTAGATTTCATGGCTCTATGCGATCTCGAATCCTTGGTCTTCTCTTCTTAGCAATAATTTTTCTACACCCCCTGGATTCTTTCCATTGTATCCAAATTTGATGCTCGTTGTAATGTTATTTCCATGATCACCGCTCAAATGTGCGTTGAGAAGCTGGAGACGTGCCAAACATGACACCTGGATTTTTTTCTTTGTCCCGTCAAAATATTGTTACCACTGGAAAGTTTTTCTTCCATCTTACTGGTAGTATGTATAATGGGGTGCAGCATCTTTTTTTAGATTCAGTGAATCGAGACACTAATCTGTTGGTCATGTCATGCATGATGCCATTGGGATGGGGCAGCCGAATATTCGGGATTATCTTGACAAGCTAGTCTAACAAAAAAGGTACATGGTCCTAATCACGAATATTTAGTCGAGATGATCAACTTTCAACAAAAAGAAAAAACCTTTTAGGTCAATTATCCCCCTTTTCAGTTTATAATCTCTTTTAAGAAGGGTGACATGGGTATCTTTCTAAAAGCACTTTCCTGTTTCATTGTGTACCACAAATTGGAGGTGAGGAAAGTGGTATAGCTCACCACCGTTCTTTCTTTGTAAAAAAGGTAAGCTTTTCAGTTTCCAGTTTCTGTACCATACAATGCAAGATTTCCTCTATGGTTCCCAATCATATGAAGGAAGAAAACCTAATGGAACTGCATTGCGATGTAATTTTGCAAGACAAAATAGTGTGGTACTACCACTAAATAACATGGCAATCTAACTAAATTTACTTAATATTTAGCTTTTATTTTATTTTTTATAGTCTGTATAGTATTGTACTAGAATGGTTTGGATTCGCTTTGGTCCATTACCACAGAATCCATCATCAGTTTTCCAACTGGAGGACTTCTTTAAAAAAATGTTTGAGGCTGCTGCCCAAGCAGAGAAAGTGACCGGCACACTTTACAGAGACCAAACCTGACCCTGCCGCCTTCGCCGCCCCCTCCATTTTCCTAGAAATCGCATACCCCTCCACACCGATAACCTAAGCTTCAAATTCAGAATATACCACCTCAAACTACGCAGAAATTCTTCACGCGCCCAACACTCACCACTGCCGGCGATGAGCACCACCGAGGGAAAGCCGGACGCCGATGCGGTGGAGGAGATGGCGCGGGAGGCGGCGGCGTGGTGCGCGATGCACGGGCTCGTCGTCGGGGACCGCGCGGACCCGGTAAGGTTCTCGCCTCCTCGGTTCAAACTTCCATGGAAATCAACCTCTTCTTGGATCGGCCGGCCAAGCTCAGGACCGCAACCTTTGAATGAGTGAACTTTGAAGCGACGAGCAGAGCTCGGAATATCATCGTCCATGACCAAACATTCATTGTTACTGCATGTCCTCTTGCAGAGATCAGGAACAGTTCCTGGGGTTGGGTTGGTCCACGCTCCAATCTCCTTGCTCCCGTCGCGTCTCCCGGAGTCCTTCTGGAGCCAGGCGTGCGAGCTGGCCCCGCTTTTCAACGAGCTCGTGGATCGTGTTAGCTTGGATGGGGATTTCTTGCAGGATTCCTTGTCCAAGTGAGTTCCGTTGCCATGTTAACCTCTCCACGTTTTCATTCACAGCCTCTGCCTGCAAGTTGACCAGGATAAAAGAAGCGTACCAGCTCACAAAATCATGTCAATTATTCGTGTTGATATTCCTTAAAACTTTTTTAGAGGCTGTATATCGACGAATCAGGTTGTTGATAATTTGATAAGGATTTTAGTGGAGCTCTTGGGCGGATAGCCTGATACAGTCATACTTGTACTTTCAGAACAAGGCAGGTTGATGATTTCACTTCCAGGCTCTTAGATATTCACAGGAAGATGATGGATGCAAACAAGAAGGAGGTTATTCACCTCACCTCTACTATTCAGTCAACTTCTATGCCTGAACATTAATAGATCCATCTAGTCTCTTGGTCCCTATTTTGGTTGATGTCCTTACTGTATGGTACTGACAAATGCTACCTTTTTCACTAGAATATTCGACTGGGGCTGCACCGATCAGATTATATGCTGGATTCAGAAACCAATTCTCTTCTCCAAATAGAGCTCAACACTATTTCAGTATCTTTTCCTGGGCTTTGTTCTATAGTGACTGAGCTTCACAGGTAAAGTAGAACATATCTTTGGTATTACATTGCTATGCTTGTGTGTATTTACACTGTATCTTTACTTGAGAAATCTGGTTAGGTAATTGTACACATGGTTTTTATGTCCAAAAAAATTATTTCTACACTTCTAAACGATGCTGCATTGCAATTGTGATGTTAAATAATATGTCTTCTATGTTTACTTAGAGATAAGAATTCCTTCCCGTGTTCCAAATTATTTGAAGTTCTAGCTTTGTCCTAAGCCAAACTTCTCTACATTTGACTAAGTCTTACTAATGGTTACTATGAAGTTTTGTACTTTGTACCTATCAGGATATTTCTAATCAGATTTATTATTAGGTCATCAGTATGTGTAGTAAATCAACTGATCACTAATTGCTATGCAGGACCTTGATCAATCAGTATGGAAATTTATTATGTCTAGATGCCAAAAGGGTTCCTGGAAATGAGGCAAGCCGTCAATTTGCTAAAGCATTGGCCAAAGCATGGGATGAGTTTAATGTTGACAGGTTTGGTACGCTCTAGCTGAATCATGCATATTATAGCTAACCAATTGAGTATTAACTGACACACCTTTTCATGAAATGTTCAGTGCTGTAGTTATGATGATTGTTCAGCCCGAAGAAAGAAATATGTATGACCAATACTGGCTTGTCAAATATTTGAGGGAATCATATCCTTTTGTGATCTGCTTTGGCACTTCTCTTAATGATGAAAATTATATATGATTTTCTATAACTTAAGTTCTTGCTTATCAGAAGGTGCCATGACTCAGTTGCTTAAAGTTTGCTTTGTTAAAACGTTCTTCCTGCCAAGGCAGTTGCCATCTTGATACGGGGCAAACCGTAGGGATGGCCCGATCTTCACTATTTGGAGGTGGATCTGGGTGAAACACGAAGAACAAATGTGGAAAACTTTCGAGGAAACACTCACATAGACAAGATTCACCACCAAAGTACTCAAATCTCATGCCAAAACGAGATGCCCGTCAAGATCCAAGCAGCAGCAAAAGGAAAAGATAACTAGGGTAGTTCTTCCAAATCTCTAGGAGAGATGGGTCTTGAGAGATAGTTATTCCCCAATTCAAAGGATATGGATGTCTTGATAATCCAAGAGGATTCTTCTCCCGAAAGAGCTCTTGATCTCCAAGGGAGAGGGTAGATTGAGCAAAGCTCTCTCAAGATTTAATCTATACTTTGCTAACCCTAGATCTGAGAGAAGTACGGGTATTTATAGCCTAGGCACGAAGGGGTATGGGGAGGGGAGATACACGGACCTTACTCAAAATCTGTACAGACAGAACTACTGGACAGTTAGGTCAGAGTGGACGGGACAGTCTGGTGGTGCTATTCTTCAGAGGCTTCAGCGCCGACCGGACAGTCTGGTCGGTTTGGAGGGTTGAGGGCGAGGTGCGAGCGCCAACAAGACAGACTGTCTGGTTGGTTGGACAGGACAGTCTGCTCGACCTCTGGTCACTCCAGAGGGTTGAGGCCGAGGCGCCGACGCTCTCCCGACTGTCCGGTAGTGCAGATTTTGCACTGGTTTTCTTCCTTCTCTTCGTCTTTGAGTCTCCGCTCCTCGCTTGGGACTTGGGCTTCCTTCCTTGCTTCTCCAGATTCATTCCTTCATATATAAGCATACATAGCATTTCGGATTAAGCTAGAAGCCATGTCTCATCCAAATACATAGGGACCTTAAGTAGGAGTGGAGTCACCTCAGTTTGATGGCACGCGGGCGAGCTCTTGTCATCATCGGTCCACTTGGAGTTTGTGGGGTTGATGATGGGTCCACAGTGATGTCCATGGGATGCTCCGCATGCCATCTTTGGTCCACCTTCCCAGTCTATAGCTCAATCTTGTCATATGATAACTGTTTAGTACTTCTGGTTATTTGCTTGTCTCCAGGATCTTCTTCCCAGTCCAGATGCTAAAATGTTACATCAAGTCTCAACGTCAAATTTGTGTTCCCTTGACAATTTGTTACACATGGCGTAACAACTATTAGGAAAACCTTGTCAGAGGTGGAGGCTGAAGGCCGGGTTCTCCCTGATGGAACTCTTGTTGTGTATGTATTCAGTGATTGGCTTATTGTTTGTGGCTTGACACTTGGCAGTTTAGCGATTGCTGCAGTCTTGCAGAATGTTCATTAAAGTATTTTTGGAAAATGCAGAAATGACAGGAAGGTCACTGTGGTGTATTTTAGAGCTGGCTATACACCAAACGATTATCCTTCAGAAGCAGTACGTGTATACATTGTTTCCACCCTTCAACACAGCATTTTTTGTGACAGTTCCTCTGATTGAAAACCAAATTACCATAGACGTGTTTTCTTTGAGATATAATGTCATCATTTTAAATTTTAAAATATTTGAATACTGTTAAGCTTCATGCACTAGCCAACGCAACCAAAAGTCCGAACTGATGGAAAGGGCTAGGCAATCCACATATACACTTCAACACCCCCTCTCACGTGTGACGTGGGAAGTCAACACGTGAATAGACCCAGAGGTATGGCTCAAGAGGCCTATACATGGACACAGAGGATAAATTGCGAAAGCCAGGACTTGAACACAAGACCTTAGGCTCTGATACCATAGTAAGCTTCGCACACTAGCCATCACAACCGAAAGTCCGAACTAATAGAAAGGGCTAGGCAATCCACATATACACTTGACCTTAGGCTCTGATACAGGACTTGAACACAAGACCTTAGGCTCTGATACCATATTAAGCTTCACACACTAGCCATCACAACCGAAAGTCCAAACTAATAGAAAGGGTTAGGCAATCCACATATACACTTCAACAAATACTTCTACATTCCCTCGTATATATTGATTTCACTAGTCGTTAATATGGTCAACACTGAAGCAAAATTTGTGTATGTCTTGTGGATGTATAGCAATTGTTTTTGTTGTTAATCCCCATGGCATGTTTCTTGTATATTCTAGGAATGGAGTGCAAGGCTTTTGATGGAACAATCATCTGCTGTGAAGTGTCCTTCAATATCATATCATTTAGTGGGGACCAAGAAGATTCAACAAGAACTAGCAAAACCTAATGTGCTTGAAAGGTGATTCAATTTTTGAGTACCAATGACTTGAATATTCCAATGATGTGAACTGCATATAGCAGTATGGGTCTACCTAAGTTCATGACTGAACATAGGGTAGTAAGACACATTGTAGTATTGTCGCTGTACTTCTGCCATTAGTGATCAGATCAATTATCAGTCTTTGGTAGACATTAAAAGCCTATCTGACCATAATTTGTTCCCTCCACAGGTTTCTTGAAAATAAGGAGGAAATTGCCAAGCTCCGCCAATGCTTTGCAGGGCTATGGAGCTTGGATGATGAAGAGGTTGTCAAATCTGCGATTGAAAACCCTGACTTGTTTGTCTTGAAGCCTCAACGTGAAGGCGGAGGTTTGTTTTATGCAGATGGATATTATTTTGCTCATTAGTTGTTTTCTTAGGAGTTTTTCTCATTATTTGTTGATATGCTATTCGTGCACAGGTAACAACATATACGGTCTTGATGTGCGAGAAGCTCTGATCAGACTCAAGAAGGAAGGAGGAGATGCTCTCTCAGCCTACATACTGATGCAAAGAATCTTTCCCAAAGCATCTCTCGCTAGTCTGGTCCGTGGTGGTGTTTGCCATGAGGCCCTCACAGTATCTGAGCTTGGGATATATGGAGCCTACCTGCGGTATAATAAGTGCTTGAAACACAGAAGTCCAAACACTAGCGCTCCTCATAAGATGGTGCTTCTTCTGACAAACAGGTCATGACTTGATATCTGATTTCAGGAACAAAGATAAGGTGATCATCAATGATAAGTGTGGTTACTTGATGCGAACAAAAGTTTCTTCTTCGGATGAAGGCGGTGTTGCTGCAGGATTTGCTGTTTTGGACAGCTTATACCTGACCGACAAGGTGATACACGGTGCTTCACATTAGTTTGTGCACATACATTTCATAACAATAAAATTATATTCTGTTTGAAGTGCATTGGCTTTAGGTAATTGGTCCTGTGACCTGTCTGATATTTTTTGGGAAATCTGGAAAAAAATAGATAAAGAAAAACATTTGTTACATTCCAGCCTCTCCATGGATTGGTGCAAACAGCCAGGAAAATCTGAATGACTCTGATAATTTCGGAAGCGACTTATCAAACTCAAAGCTTCATAAATATCCTATCTATAATGTGTAGGCTTCTTTGGCACCAAACCAGTATGTTACATAGTTATTTGAAACATGTTCTCGTATGTACTGCTGTAGGCAATGTTACAGATTTTTGGAAAAGGAGGCAGTGTTAAAGATGCATCCCATCAGTGCTTAAACATTAAATACATGATTTTCTTCCTTGGTCGCGGATGTGCACTGAGTTCTTTCAGCTTGGCTTAGAAATGTTATTTTAAAGAAAGTTTGGCTTAGAAATGTTTGGCTTTCCTTTTTTTTTTTCTACATGGGTAGTCGTTGATGGAAGGTTTGCTTCTTGCAGTGACATAACCTCAGGAATACCAGCTACAAATCCGAACCAGCATTGACCTACCATGGATTTAGCATTCTGTTGCATCGGTCGCAACAAATGAGATGAACAAAGTTGCTGCACAATTTGCAGACGTCAGCCATTAGCATACAGCACACTGGGTGAAGAATAAATGTCATGTATAGATGACATGTTTATGTATGGAAAAATAATCCCCGTGAAAAAACAGATTACAAATTCTTGTTTCGTGGATCACTACACCCTTGACTCGGGGCCAGGCAGTTGTGTTATGCACTGTTAAGGTGAATTTTCAGCGTTGCCATTTCTGTTGGTCAATCATATACGAAGAAGTTAAAAATTCTGTGAGATGCAACTTTTTTGAGTGTAAAAAAGACCATATGGGCATGATCGTCATGGAAAATCCTCCGCTCTGCTGTCCTGCTCTTTCCAGATGGATCATATGCTTTGGATGCTATCATGCACCAGCCAAGATGTTGTCGAAATCAAGCAGTCGAGCAGATCAATAGGCCAAATAAAGAAGGCATGTATTTTAAATTTTCTGTTATTTCCGTCTGTCATGCATCTCTCTTGGCCTCGCTAGCTAGCATTTCCTTTGTTTTCCTGATCTGTGGCTCAGTGCCAGTGGAGTCACATCTATTGTTCCATGCCATAACTAATGGCGTAAAGTTGCATACTGTCAGCACCACGATCTCTAGGGTAGATCAGTGCCACGAAATATCTATCTGTCAGAATTCAAGAAGGAAATTGGTTATCATAGACTAATGACGTGTCTGGTTGTCTTCTCTAATATTGCCTGCATTGCGTCTCAACTCAGCCTGGCTGAGCACAAAAAGGCGAAAAACCAACATCTGCATGTTGTTTGGTCGCCGACATTGTATCGGTGGCCATTTTAGGGCTGGCTGTTTGGTTGCACACATTTATGCTTCAGGGGTCAGCAGATGCACACCACGGTTGTTTGGCTGCGTGCATGTTTGTGTTGTGCCGACCCCTTTCAAATGTGGTGGCCTTACCATCACATTTGCAGCACAACATCAGGCACACAACAACAAAGAAGACGGCACAACACAGAATAGACAACAAAGAACAGTAGATTAACAGACAAACTACATTAACTACGACCATAAGTTAAAACAGCAGGGGTATGAGATGCCCTTGCTTCAAACCAGGATGCTGATCCTGACCAAAATATTAACAGGTTCATCACAGCACAAGTTCAAACGATCACAACATCAAGTTCAAACGATCAGCACAAACTAACTACAGCGCAAGAGTAATGTCACTAGCACAACTATTTTTGGTGCAGCGAACCCTGCACATGATTGAGCTGTCGTGGTTGTAGATCTGAACCTTCAAGTCCGGAGATGCGCAGGACGAGGAGGTTACCGGGGATGATCCTGTGACGGCAGCAGAAGTACTGTTAGCCCTTACCAAGGACCATGTGTCCCTGAAAGTTCTGGACCTGAACCCAGAACTCGCACCACTTGTTGGCCGACAGCCCGATGACGTGCGGTGGCTTCGTCACCAGCCACTGCTGCAGCATGTCCGTGAACTTGCGAGGGATGACGAGCATGGCAAGATTCTCCATGTCCTTGATCTGCATGTAGAAACGCAACGGCTCTCGTCCCCCCTCCTCGTGGCCGGTCCTCGGTGCTCGTCCCTGTGACCGTGGATGGCTCATGGCAGTGACCCTGCCAGGCAGGTTCACTGTCTTGAGCCACCGGTTCGTCGGGATCAGGTCCTCGACGCCCTCGGCGCCAGCCACGACCTGCGCTCCTCCTCCGGCTACGTCCCACTCCGTCTACGTCCCACTCCGTCTTCATGATCTTTCGAGGTAAGATGACTTGTGTTAGTAATAGGGCATTGACAACTGCCTCTAAGGGTTGGCAGTTGCAAATGATCAGTGAGATGATCATTGGCAACTGGCACTGAACAGTGGTAGTTGTCCAAGTGCAAGTGCCACTCATCAGTGGCACTTGCACTTGGGCAACTACCACTGACCAGTACCAGTTGCTAAACATGCAATGCTCTGTTTTAGATCATAACACTAGATCAGTGGCAGTTGCCAAATCAATGCTATGGTCTAAACATAGCAATGCAAGTTTGGCAAGTTCCTAAACATGCAATGGTCCTACAATGCATATGAGCATGCAATGGATCAGTGGCAGTTGCCAAATCAGTGCTATGATCTTAACATAGCACTGCAAGTTGTGGCAGTTGCCAATCATTAGCAGAACACCCACATTTGGCAGCACGTTGGTTGGTACTAGTACCTAAACGAACAAACACAATGGTCCTACAATGCATATGAGCATGCACATTTGTCCAACCTACACTAGTCACCATGCACGCACTGAAATCATGCACAAACCCTAACTACGAACAACACAACAACTTGTGCAGCATGAACATCAAGCAATTGGCACGAACATTAAGCAACTTGTGCAGCATGAACATCAAGCAACTTGTGCAGCATGGACATCAAGCAATTGACATGAACATCAAGCAACTTGTGTAGCATGAACATCAACCAATCTAGCATGAATATCTGTAGCGACCAGACCTCAAATAGTCTGATCTACCGTGCACCAGTGTCATCCCTGGATTAGTAATGCTGACACGCACCGTACTTGGAGGATTTATAACAGAGTAGCAATCACACACTTATTACATCGAGTATCTCAAGAGAGAAATAAGTATGCTAGATATGGCTTAAGGCCATCTAAAACGATAACAGCGGAAGACTTGGAAGATAAGTGAGTCCATCAACTCCAACGGCATCACTGAGTATAAGACCACGACCTAAGGCACCTTACTCGTCGTCTGAAAAGTCTGCAACATGAAACGTTGCAGCCCGAAAACGGGTCAGCACATGGAATATGCTGGCAATGTAACACATAGAGAGTAATGAACATAATAATGCTATACTACATGCATATATGGCTGGTAGAAGGCTCTATGGTTACAGTTTTGCGAAAAAGCCAATTTTTCCCTACTGCAAAGGAATAAATTTTATTTAACTATCATGGTGGTTGTTAAACATTGAGAATGGTTGACAACATTCTCAATCCCAATTAAGTATCATCATTAACCCAACAAAATTAATTAAAGTAACATAATGAGATGCACATGATAATCCAGATACTAGATACTCAAGATGTCCATAACCGGGGACACGGCTAACCATGATTAGTTTATACACTCTGCAGAGGTTTGCGCACTTTTCCCCACAAGACTCGATCTCCTCCGTTGGGATTCTCGCACTTCAGGGTGTTTGAGAAACGGATGACCGAGACACAGTCTTTCAGAAGTGTTAACTCTCTACTCCGGGTAGACAGTACCACCTACAACCCCTACATCTGCTAGTCTACCTCTTCAAGAGCTCACACAACTTAGTCAACTATGCTAGAGCCCATAATAGCTTGTGGCTGCACATGAAAGTTTCTAGCATGAATAATCTCATGATCCCTTTGAACCTGGGTGGCGGTCCAAAAGAAAAACAGGCAATCCTGGAATACCCAGGTACCTCAATCCACCCAGATGTGAGTTTTAGTTGCCACCTTAAGGTTAACCATTAATTAACAATCTCACATCTGTCATGGTAACACTCAAACCCAATCCACGTCTACTAGCATAGCATAGCAATATGAGCGAACGTAGAAGTAACTCCCAAGGGTTTGATAATAAACAGGTGATAGGTACTACCTCAACTACTTCCCAATACCCACAATTTAATTAGATCCTAATCATGCAATGTCTTAGGGTTGATCTAATGCAATAAAAATGGGTAGTAAAAGAGGTATGATCAAAGTGTTACTTACCTTGCTGATGATCCGTGAAACCTAGAGATTCGAAGTAGCAAGCGGCGCACTCCGGGTACTCTATTGCATCAAACAAGCATACAATAAGCACTCATCTAATGCACAGGTAAAACTCAAATAAAGATCTAACCAGAAAGTTCAACTTAAGAACTCCGGTTTGCAAAAAGAATCAAATCAAACGAAGCAACGAAGTCAAACGGCGAAAGAAACAAGCTTCGTTTACTAATCTGGATCTAAGTCAAATTTTACAGTAGCAAAAACTTGTTTGAGTAGGTTAGACGGAAAGAGAATTTCGAGACGAAACTCTAGGCACTTGAATCGCCTGATTCCGATAAACGAGCTAAAAAATATACCAGAACGAAAATCAGATCAGAAATCGCGATCTGGAATAACCGCGGAAAAACCGACGAAAAGAAAACTGACGAATAGTTAAACGAACGGACGTTCGTTAACTGCGACTAACCGGCGAACACATTCGTTAAAACGAACGAACCGGCGAACGTTCACTAACTAACTAAACCGAAAAAATAAAAACCGATCTATAAAAAAAATAAACCTGGGGTTTCAGAAAAAAATAAACCGAACGTTTTTTTTTGAAAAAACCGAACGGCGGACGGCGGCGGCGGCTAACCTCCGGCGGGGTCGTAGGGGTGCGGCGAGGGGCGGCGGGGCTCGGGGAGGGGACGGGCGACGTCGAGGGGCGGCGGGCGGCGGCTCCTCTCGGCGGCGGGGTCGGGCGGCTCGGCTCCGACGGCTGCGGGTCTGCGGGAGGTGGCGGTGGGGCGGGGTACTTATAGGTGGGGGGGTGCTGCCGTGGGGGAGGGGGCAAGGCGGCAGGAGTCGGCCTCGAGCCGGACTCGGGCGGCAGCGCAGTCTCCAGGAGGGAGACGGCGGCGGGGTGGGCTGGGCCGCTCAGCTGGGCTTCGGCCCAGTCGGCGCTCGCGGGATTTTTTTTAAAATAATTTTGCCGAATCTAAAAAAATCATAGAAAAATAAATAAAAATCCAAAAATGCCAAAACAAATTTTCACCGTCTAATTAAAATAATTAGAACGAGATGAACATTTTCTTGGCCCAAAAATGCAGTTTTGAAAACGTGCAATTTTTTTAATGCAAGTAAAATTGCAAATAAAATCCGAATAAAATCAAATATTTGATTTTAATATTTTTCCTCCAATATTTCAATTATTTTGGAGAAGTCATATTTTCTCCTCTCGTATATTTTAATATGAAATATTTTTTGATAAAAATCCTCGTTTCATTATTTGATAAAAATCAAATATGAAAACCGCGAAAAATCCCCAACTCTCTCCGAGGGTCCTTGAGTTGCTAAGGATTTTTGAGGATTTTGCCAAAATGCAATAAAATATGCTATGCAATGATGATCTAATGTATAACATTCCAAATTGAAAATTTGGGATGTTACAAACCTACCCCCTTAAGATGAATCTCGCCCTCGAGATTCGGGTTGGCTAGGAAATAGGTGAGAGTGGTCCTTCCGTAGATCTTCCTCTCGCTCCCAGGTGGCTTCGTCCTCGGTATGGTGACTCCACTGAACTTTGCAAAACTTGATAACCTTGCTGCGGGTGACTCGGCTGGCATACTCAAGAATCTTAACTGGTTTCTCCTCATAGGTCAAGTCACTATCCAACTGAATCGCCTCCAGTGGCACTGTATCTCTCAGTGGTATCTCGGCCATCTCTGCGTGGCACTTCTTCAACTGGGAAACGTGAAATACATCATGAACTCCTGACAATCCTTCAGGCAATTCCAGCTTGTAAGCAACTTCTCCCATACGCTCCAAAACTTTGTATGGTCCTACAAAACGTGGCGCTAACTTTCCTTTAACTCCAAAGTGCTTTACTCCTCTAAGTGGTGATACACGAAGATAAACTCTATCTCCGACTTCGTGAACTGTCTCCTTGCGTTTAGAATCCGCATAACTCTTCTGCCTGGATTGGGCTACCTTGAGCCTATCGCGAATCAACTTCACTTTCCGTTCAGACTCTTTAATCAAATCTGGTCCAAACAACTGGCGGTCTCCAACTTCGTCCCATAACAATGGTGTTCTACACCTCCTTCTGTATAAAGCTTCGAAAGGGGCCATCTTCAAACTGGTTTGATAACTGTTGTTGTAAGAAAACTCCGCAAATGGCAAATTGTCGTCCCAACTAGATCCATAATCTAGCACACAAGCTCTCAGCATATCTTCCAAAATCTGATTGACTCTCTCAGTCTGTCCGTCTGTCTGTGGATGAAAGGCTGTACTGAACTCTAGCCTGGTACCCAAAGTTTCATGTAACTGATTCCAAAACTTTGAAGTAAACTGGGTTCCTCTATCTGATACAATGGTCCTCGGAACTCCATGTAGACATACGATCCTGGTCATGTATATCTTTGCCAACTTAGCACTGGTGTAAGTGGTCTTCACTAGGATGAAATGAGCTACTTTCGTCAAACGATCGACTACAACCCATATTGAGTCATAGCCTGAACGAGTCCTGGGAAATCCCGTGATAAAATCCATGCCTAGTTTATCCCATTTCCATTCGGGTATCGGCAATGGCTGTAGCAATCCTGCTGGCTTCTGATGCTCTGCCTTCACTCTCTGACATACATCACAAACTGCTACATACTCTGCAGTATCCTTCTTCATTCCGGTCCACCAGAAAGTATCCTTCAAATCCAAATACATCTAGGTATTTCCTGGGTGAATCGAATACGGTGAATCATGGGCCTCTTGCAAGATCAACTTCCTGATCTCCGGATCATTGGGCACATAAACGCGGTCCTCAAACCATAAGGTATCGTGCTCATCCTCACGAAATCCCTTGGCTTTTCCTTTACTCATCCTTTTCTTTATCTCGTCAATTTCCTTGTCTGTCTTCTGAGCTTCCCTGATCTTTTCCATCAAGGTAGACTGAATCTCCAACGTTGCTAAATAGCCTCTTGGAACTATCTCCAAACATAGCTCGCGAAGATCCTCGGCTAATAATTTCGGTAACTCTCCGGTCATGAGTGTGTTGACATGGCTCTTGCGGCTCAACGCATCTGCTACGTTAGCCTTTCCGGGGTGATAATGCAATCTCATATCATAATCCTTTATGAGTTCCAACCATCTCCTTTGCCTGAGATTCAACTCCTTTTGCGTGAAAATGTACTTCAAACTCTTGTGATCCGTGTACACCTCACAGTGAATTCCGATGAGAAAATGTCTCCATGTCTTCAACGCATGTACTACGGCTGCTAACTCCAAATCATGGGTGGCATAATTCTTCTCATGGGGTTTAAGTTGTCGTGAAGCATATGAAACAACTCTTCCCTCCTGGATTAGCACTGCTCCAAGTCCTCGACGTGAAGCGTCGCAATATACTTCATAATCCTTGCGTTGATCTGGCAGAATCAGCACTGGTGATGTAACCAAACGTTTCTTCAACTCTTGGAAACTAGCTTCACATTCCTCAGTCCAATTGAATTTGGTGTCCTTCTTTAACAGCTCTGTCATGGGCTTAGCAATCCTCGAGAAATTCTCATTGAACCTCCGGTAGTATCCTGCAAGTCCAAGAAAACTCCGGATCTCTCCAACTGACGTGGGTGATTCCCAATTTGTCACAGTGTCGACTTCGGTGGGGTCTACTGCTATTCCTTCTCCGGATATAACATGTCTGAGGAATCCAACTTCCTTCAACCAAAACTCACATTTGCTGAACTTGGCGTATAACTGATGTTCTCTGAGCTTCTCAAGTACCAAACGCAAATGCTCCTTATGCTCCTCTTCGTTCTTTGAGTAGACCAAAATGTCATCAATGAACACTACGACGAACTTATCCAAAAACTCCATAAACACTTTGTTCATCAGGTTCATGAAATAGGCAGGTGCGTTAGTCAGACCAAATGACATAACGGTATACACGTACAGCCCATACCTGGTGGTAAAAGCTGTCTTAGGTATATCCTGCTCTCGAATCTTCAACTGATGGTATCCTGATCGTAGATCGATCTTGGAAAATACCTTAGCTCCTTGTAATCGGTCAAACAAATCATTGATCATCGACAGTGGGTACTTATTTTTGATGGTCACTTCATTCAATCCACGGTAATCAACAACCATCCTCAACGATCCATCTTTCTTCTCCACTAGAAGTACGGGTGATCCCCAAGGTGAAGAACTTGGGCGAATATAGCCTTTATCCAGTAACTCCTTAATCTGCTTCTTAATTTCTTCCAAATCCTTAGCGGGCATCCTGTACGGTCTCTTAGATATCGGCCCTGTGCCTGGCAAAAGTTCAATCAAAAACTCTATGTCTCTATCTGGTGGCATGCCTGGCAACTCTTCTGGAAATACATCCGGGTAATCCTTCACCACTGGTACTTCCTCCTGTACAACTCCTGATAAGGAATTCACCTGAGTCCTCTTCGGCATATGCCGGGATACATACTTAATCCTTCTTCCTTCTAGGGTGGTAAGCAAAATCGACTTACTGGCGCAATCAATGTTCCCTCCATACTTCGATAACCAATCCATGCCTAATATCACATCCAAACCTTGCGATTCCAATACTATTAGGTCCGAGGGAAACACGTAGTTACCAATCCTTAATGGTAACCGATCACACCATAAACTAGCCATATACTTTGCTCCTGGCGAGGTTACTAACATGGGCGACCTAAGGGCTTGGGTTGGCAGTTTATACGTATCCACAAATCCCCTTGATATGTATGAATGCGATGCTCCAGTATCAAAAAGAACGAGTGCAGTAAATGACTTAACCAAAAACTTACCTATTACTGCATCTGGCTGAGCTTCAACCTCCTCCACGCTAACGTGGTTCACATGTCCTTTGTTGAAAGGGTTCGGCTTCTTCCCAGAGCTTCCATTGCCATTTCCATTCTTAGCTTCCGGGCATTCAGTTGCATAATGTCCAGTCTTCTGGCACTTGAAACAAGTAACGTGGCTTAGAACCCTCTTGGCTGGGGTAGATGGGTTATTACGGTTCTGCCCGTTGCTTCCTCCATTCCCATTACCATTCTTGGGTCCACTATGGTTGTGCGAACCTCCTCCATGGGTATGCTGAAAATGTCCTCCCAAATTTGGGGTAAAACGTGGCTTCTGATGAGCTCCAGAATTGTACTTCCCTTGTCCATACTTCCTCTTGCGGCTTTCAATCTGCTGCTGCTTCCCTTCAATCATGAGAGCTCTATCTACCAACTCCTGGTAGTTGTTGAAGGTTGCTACCATCAACTGCATGCTCAGCTCATCATTCAGTCCTTCCAGAAACTTCTCCTGCTTGGCTGCATCTGTAGCAACGTCATCTGGAGCATAACGTGCTAACTTACTAAAGTCCTCCACATACTGGCCTACGGCGCGTCCTCCTTGGCGTAGGTTGCGAAACTCACGCTTCTTCATAGCCATAGCTCCTGCTGAAACATGGGCAGTACGGAAAGCTTGCTGAAACTGGTCCCATGTGACAGTGTCAATAGGGTGTGTGGCTGTGTAATTCTCCCACCATGATGCCGCGGGTCCATCAAGCTGATGTGCGGCAAAACGCACTCTCTCCGCATCTGTGCATCCTGCAGTGGTCAACTCCCTTCCAACTTTGCGGGGCCAATCATCTGCAACAATCGGCTCGGTGCTGCTGGAAAACACCGGTGGATTCAGCCTCAAGAAACGGGTTAAGTGATCAACAGGTGGTGGTGGTGGGTTGTTGTTGTTGTTGCCTTGGTTCTGTACTAACACTTGCATCAGGGCATTCTACTGCTGAATCAACTGAGTGATCTCCGGTGGGAAAACAAATCTGGTGTCGCGTCTCGGAGGCATCTGATAGGTTTAGAAAAGATGAGAATTTAGAATAGAATGAGGTCTAGAGGGAAAACACTACCCATATGCACATGAGACAAACACAAACAATATCACTCAATCAAACAAGGCATACAATCGATCTAACTATCGTTACTAAGTGCTCGGACTATACTATATACATGGGGGGAAATACTACTACTGATATGGTGGTCTACTAGAAATTTTGATCGGTCGAAGACTCCATGATATCTGCTCCAGCTTCATCAACAAAATCATCTTCACTGGGGTCCGAGTCGGTGTCGTCGATGATGATGTAGTTATCCGGGCAAGCAGAATCGTCTTCTCCTCCTGGTGCTGGGTCTCCCATGAATACTCCGATCTTCTTTATCAGGTCGTCATTCTTCTCCAACAACGTGGCGATATCCTCCTCATATCCATCGCGCGTAGCCTTGAGTTCTTCCTCCAACTCCGTGATCTTGGTCAATGCCTTCTTCAGATCTATCATGTCTGCGCACATTTGGTTCTCCTGGCGACGAATGTGCTGGTTTAACTCCTGGATGAAAGCTGCAATTGATCTATCCTTCTTGGTGCTAATCATCTCCCATTGCTCATCTCGGCGTCCACAAATCTGATAAATAGTATCCTTAAGCTCCTTGTGGTAAACTTCTCCAATGCGTCCCATAGTGATGTGGGCTGCCATGCTCTTTCCTAAACTCTAGGTTGGTGCATCAAAGGAAAACTCTATAGGCTCAGTGACTGGCGTAAACGTCCTTCCTGGAACTTGAACTTGAATCTTCCAGCGCTCCTCTTCGGGTAGTGTGGCTTTGTAAGTCCCGGTGAAGCTTGGTATTCCGATGTTCAGGTACTTAGTGACTTCCTTCAAGTGTCGTCCAAAAGGTGTATCTTCATCTGGTTGCATGAACTTGTTCCTTGCATCCGCCATTCCTAAAAGAGTAGAAAGTGGAGAGGAGTCAGAAATGAGAAGAGAGTAGTGTTCTAGGGTTTAAGCTAAGTGGTCGTGTCCTACAGTCAGCGTGTGCTCTGATACCACCTTTGTAGCGACCAGACCTCAAATAGTCTGATCTACCGTGCACCAGTGTCATCCCTGGATCAGTAATGCTGACACGCACAATACTTGGAGGATTTATAACAGAGTAGCAATCACACACTTATTACATCGAGTATCTCAAGAGAGAAATAAGTATGCTAGATATGGCTTAAGGCCATCTAAAACGATAACATCGGAAGACTTGGAAGATAAGTGAGTCCATCAACTCCAACGGCATCACTGAGTATAAGACCATGACCTAAGGCACCTTACTCGTTGTCTGAAAAGTCTGCAACATGAAACGTTGCAGCCCGAAAATGGGTCAACACATGGAATATGCTGGCAATGTAACACATAGAGAGTAATGAACATAATAATGCTATACTACATGCATATATGGCTGGTAGAAGGCTCTATGGTTACAGTTTTGCGAAAAAGCCAATTTTTCCCTACTGCAAAGGAATAAATTTTATTTAACTATCATGGTGGTTGTTAAACATTGAGAATGGTTGACAGCATTCTCAATCCCAATTAAGTATCATCATTAACCCAACAAAATGAATTAAAGTAACACAATGAGATGCACTTGATAATCCAGATACTAGATACTCAAGATGTCCATAACCGGGGACACGGCTAACCATGATTAGTTTATACACTCTGCAGAGGTTTGCGCACTTTTCCCCACAAGACTCGATCTCCTCCGTTGGGATTCTCGCACTTCAGGGTGTTTGAGAAACGGATGACCGAGACACAGTCTTTCAGAAGTGTTAACTCTCTACTCCGGGTAGACAGTACCACCTACAACCCCTACATCTGCTAGTCTACCTCTTCAAGAGCTCACACAACTTAGTCAACTATGCTAGAGCCCATAATAGCTTGTGGCTGCACACGGAAGTTTCTAGCATGAATAATCTCATGATCCCTTTGAACCTGGGTGGCGGTCCAAAAGAAAAACAGGCAATCCTGGAATACCCAGGTACCTCAATCCACCCAGATGTGAGTTTTAGTTGCCACCTTAAGGTTAACCATTAATTAACAATCTCACATCTGTCATGGTAACACTCAAACCCAATCCACGTCTACTAGCATAACATAGCAATATGAGCGAACGTAGAAGTAACTCCCAAGGGTTTGATAATAAACAGGTGATAGGTACTACCTCAACTACTTCCCAATACCCACAATTTAATTAGATCCTAATCACGCAATGTCTGATGGTTGATCTAATGCAATAAAACTGGGTAGTAAAAGAGGTATGATCAAAGTGTTACTTGCCTTGCTGATGATCCGTGAAACCTAGAGATTCGAAGTAGCAAGCGGCGCACTCCGGGTACTCTATCGCAAACAAACAAGCATACAATAAGCACTCATCTAATGCACAGGTAAAACTCAAATAAAGATCTAACCAGAAAGTTCAACTTAAGAACTCCGGTTTGCAAAAAGAATCAAATCAAACGAAGCAACGAAAGTCAAACGGCGAAAGAAACAAGCTTCGTTTACTAATCTGGATCTAAGTCAAATTTTACAATAGCAAAAACTTGTTTGAGTAGGTTAGACGGAAAGATAATTTCGAGACGAAACTCTTGGCGCTTGAATCGCCCGATTCCGATAAACGAGCTAAAAGATATACCAGAACGAAAATCAGATCAGAAATCGCGATCTGGAATAATCGCGAAAAAACTGACGAATAGTTAAATGAACGGATGTTCGTTAACTACGACTAACCGGCGAACACGTTCGTTAAAACGAACGAACCGGCGAACGTTCACTAACTAACTAAACCGAAAAATAAAAACCGATCTATAAAAAAAATAAACCTGGGGTTTCGGAAAAAATAAACCGAAAGGTTTTTTTTTGAAAAAAAAAACGGACGGCGGACGGCGGCGGCGGCTAACCTCCGGTGAGGCTTGGGACGGGCTCCGGCGGGGTCGTAGGGGTGCGGCGAGGGGCGGCGGGGCTCGGGGAGGGGACGGGCTCCGGGCGGCGGCGTTCGGGGCTCCGGGCGGCGGCTCCTCTCGGCGGCGGGGTCGGGCGGCTCGGCTCCGGCGGCTTCGGGTCTGGGGGAGGTGGCGGCGGGGTGGGGTACTTATAGGTGGGGGGGGGGTGCTGCCGTGGGGGAGGGGGCAAGGCGGCGGGAGTCCGCCTCGAGCCGGACTCGGGCGGCGGCGCAGTCTCCAGGAGGGAGACGGCGGCGGGGTGGGCTGGGCTGCGGCCCAGTCGGTGCTCGCGGGATTTTTTATTTTTTTAAATAATTTCGCCGAACCTAAAAAAACATAGAAAAATAAATAAAAATCCAAAAATGCCAAGACAAAATTTCACCGTCTAATTAAAATAATTAGAACGAGATGAACATTTTCTTGGCCCAAAAATGCAGTTTGAAAACGTGCAATTTTTTAATGCAAGTAAAATTGCAAATAAAATCCGAATAAAATCAAATATTTGATTTTAATATTTTTTCTCCAATATTTCAATTATTTTGGAGAAGTCATATTTTCTCCTCTCGTATATTTTAATATGAAATATTTTTCGGAGAGAAAAATAGATTAAAACCAAGAAATCCTCGTTTCATTATTTGATAAAAATCAAATATGAAAACCGCGAAAAATCCCCAACTCTCTCCGAGGGTCCTTGAGTTGCTTAGGATTTTCGAGGATTTTGCCAAAATGAAATAAAATATGCTATGCAATGATGATCTAATGTATAACATTCCAAATTGAAAATTTGGGATGTTACAATATCATACATGGTGGGCGGCAAAAAAACTCTCCTTGCCCGAAATCAATGTAGGCAAATATTTTAAATAGGGGCAGATGTGTAACTTCCCTCAGACGTGACACAACCGCCCTACCTGTCAGCCCCGTTCATACACCGTGGGCGCCAATCATGGGCGGCAAAACACCCTCTCCTCCCCCGAAATCGCTACCGGCAAATATTTGGGAGATGCGAGATTACCGTCCTATCCCCAACCGACGTGATGTCCGAAATTTTAAACGGGGGATAAGTTCGTAACTTTCCCACATTTCAGACAAGCGCATCCCAAAGTTTGAGATCCCCCTCCCCCTCCATTTCCTCATTCATACACCGTCGGCGCCACAACAACCTCCCCACTGCGGCCAGCCTCCTCCGTCCGCCACCCCATCCTCCACCTTGCCGGAGCCGATACCCCGTCGTCCACTGCAAGAGATGGACGTCTCTCATCCACGGCGCCAGACCAGGATCCTTTCATCGCGTCCTCTCGCTTCATCGGCGCCGTCGTCCACCTTGCCGTTGCCGCTCCTACGACCGCCTCGTCCACGGCAACATGATTTATCCCCCGACCCGACCATCTGCCGTCTAAAGTCTTCTTCCCCGCCGCTGACAGCCATCGCACCTGCAGCAGCCTGAACATATCAGCAGGGGCCTACACGGCGTCGCAAGAGAGGTGGTACTCTTCCATATGTGCTTAAGTAATTGATCTCACCCGGAAAATAGATCGTAAATCGTTTACTGTACTTTTCTTGTCCGTACCAAATCGTAGTGGCTAGTTGAAAGCAAACATTGGTTGCGAAGTACTCCCTCCGTCCGAAAATACTTGTCATCAAAATGGACAAAAAGAGATGTATCTAGAACTAAAATACATCTAGATACACCCCCTTTTATTCATTTTGATGACAAGTATTTCCGGACGGAGGGAGTAGCTTTGTCCGATTTGCACCTTCAGATCCACCATGGCACGGTCACTATACTCGTAAAGCTTATGGTTTCCCCCTTTATATTCACTACCATCATCGTAGGTGCTTCGTGTCGTTCTAGCACTGCTCCTCAAGACCTCAACCCATCAAGCAAAACAACATGCCACTCATAATTCCAAAGCTTAGGTGTTGAAATACGAATCTGATATGATGCTCATACTACTAAAACAGGGAACGTTTAATTGGTCACCGAATGTTCCTATATTCGTTTCGAAAAGCATGTGCGCCACCCACTGGTCCAACTAGTTCCACTTTCCTGATTTTACTCTTGATGCTTAGGGTTTTCCCCTTTTATCTACTCTACTATGATTTGCGTAGGTGCTTTCTGTCGTACTAGCATGATTCCACCCATCAAGCTAAACAACACAGGGCTTAGTTGTTCAAATATGATTGTGATATGATACTGATATTAGTTAACAGACACATTTAATTGGTTAGCTAAAGGTCCCACTTGAGTTTCCAAATGCATGTCGCGACATATAGAGAGACAACAGAATTGCATTTCTTTGTCACTTGTTGACTGTACTTTCTTGTCCATACCAAATCTTAGTTGTTATTTCAAAGCAAAGATCGGTTGCTAACTACCCTTTGCGCGGTTTGCAGCTTCAGATCTGCCATCCCACTACCACGGTCAACACTATACTCATCATGCTTACGGTTTCCCCATTTTATGATGACCACGATCAACCTACGTGGTTCGTGTCGTAATAGCACTTCTCCACCCATCGAGCTAAACAAGCTTAGTTGTACAAATTCAATCTGATATTATGCTGATATTAGTAAAACTGAGAGATGTTTAATTGGTCAGCTAAATGTTCCTACTTTAGTTTCGAAATGCATGTGAGCCACATATGGAGAGACCGGAAGGAATACTATTTCTCTATGTGCTCTGGTTCATCATGGGTGGGCAACCGACATTGTATAGAAAAACTTGTAATATATTCAATCTGCTTGCTCTTCTGCTCTTCTTTAAGATGATCCTCTTCTCTTCTTTAATAAGTATGTTCCTTGTTGGGAAGAGTAGCAGAGACATTTGCGGTCGACTGGTCAGGTCGAGTTGTTCTCCCTTAGTATATTTTGAATCTGTCAGGTCAGGTCGACTTGTTCTTCTTTACTATATGTTGAAGCTGACATCTGCGAAGTATCATCACTTCTGGAGCTCTCATATTTTGAGTAGTAGGCCACATTATATTAATGCACACACCAAGTTACAGCATGCATGGCATCTCTTAGAAGAATTGCAGAGATAGCACAAAGGGGTTTACAGGGAGGCAGTATTGGATTAGAATCACTTCTGCATTACAAAGATAATCTCACTTGTTTTTATGTTTTCATGCATGTCATGTACTGAACATTATCAAAATGAATATGGGAATGGGTGCACGAGTGGAATATTGCAGAACAATCCACTGGCTAATAAACTTGGCATGGTGGAGGATGGCCTATCTTATTCACCCATCAAGGTGCTTGCTCTAACTTGGTAAGGTTGTATTGGTCACACATATTTTGCATCTGACCTCTTGCATTACTTCTACTTTTTTACACCATCTGCTTAGTTTAAGCATCATATATGAGTATATGCCATACCTATCCATTTTTTGTACCTATTCCATGTGTCGTCATACTATGTTTTTCCAGTCAAATGTTGTTCTTTCGTAAGAGATGTCCAAAAGGAAGAGGGTGAGTGCAAATCCTCAAGGAGTACAAACTAAGTATTTGGAAAAGGTAGTGATACCTGATAAATCAGATAGATTAGCAGCCACAGAAAACACAGGCCCAACTGTACCACACTCTACCCCTACTCCACTGGCCAAACCCTTATTAGAACTGATGACAGCCCAGCGTCAGGTACTGTCTATGATATCAATTCAAAATTTGAACTCCTAAATTTCTGCATGTGCCTTACCTTCTCTCTTGTATGAAAACTAATCTCAGATGAACCTCCTTGCTCAAAGGATCATAGGATCTCACAACAATACTGGGCTCTGCATTGCTCTTGTCAATACCTCTTGCCCTTTGTCAGCATACGTACACTCATTGCTGTTTGATTATGTAGCATCACTGTAAATGTTCGCTTCTTTATCCTCCCTTTGCTTGAAATTATAAGATCTATATTTACTCTTAGATAAATGTAGAATTAACACAATGGTTATGAAGTTTTGGATTGCTCATGTATGTACCTGTTGTCATGTACTCCCTCTGTATCGAATTAATTGTTGATCAATTGGATGTATTTAGAACTTAATAGTGCTAGATACATCCATTTGAGCGACAAGTAATAACGGACGGTGGAGGTATTACTGTACTTGCATCGCAAGATAGTTGATTGTCTAGCATTACTCTGCATCTTATCTGTCCTGCCCTCCACTTTCTCCAAATTTTCATATCTACATTTACTCTTACCAAAATGTTGAATAAAGCCAATGCCACTGCACACGTTGATGTCTGCATTCCTCTTGTCAGTACCTTTTGCCTTGTAACCCTGTACTTAATTAATTGCTATTTGATTATGTATCATCAGTCTGCACCTGAGCTTCATTATCCTCTGTTTCTTCCAATATTATTTGATCTATATTTACTCTGTGAAAAATGTAGAAAAATGGCAACGCTTATAAAGAATTTTCTTTGGGGAATTTATTGAATTATCCTTCCATCAACATGGAGATGGGCTTTGTCCAACCCGTGTTAACATGTAATGTAAGTTAATCCTTCTCAAGCCTTCAAACTTTGTTCTAGTATAGAGTTGGATAGGCATCATTTCCTCCACTGCTGTTTACTTTGCTGTTTACATTTGATTGGATGTTTGCAACAACTACCAGTTTTAAATTGTAGTTGTAAGAACATGTTCCTTATGCAGAACAGATCCATTTATTTGCTTATATAATTGTGAAACCTGTTATGTGTCTCCTTGTTTCTCTTTCAGAGTCGTATCTCTTATGCCAGGCAGAACTTTAGGGAAGATAATGAGCAAAATAATATTGAGGACGGCGAGATGACCCCAAGGTCCTGTCTTGATGGAGACAGTGAGTTGAAGCTACTCACCAGCAGGTGTGAGACAACCTCTGTGCAGTCGCTGCCTCAATCAGTTCGATTGCTTCAGTCTCAACTTAAAGCGGAAAGGCTTTCTTCAGCTCAGCTCCGACTTGAAGTCAAAGATGCAAAGAAGATGTCAGAGGACTGCCATGCGCACTATCGTGCCATACAACTAGGGATGGAGCATCTATCGTTGACACAACTGAGGTCTCATCAGCTTATTCGGCTGCTTGCGGGGCCCGTCCTGTAAAGGCCTAGTGCCTTCTGAAGTGCTCTCAGTTTTGTATATTCTTTTGTCGGCGCGTTTATATGCACTGGTGGCGACCTTTGATGCCCAGTGTATGTAATCCGCGGTCACGTTGCGCTTTATTATCACCGGTAGCGAACTTTGATTCCGAGTGGATGTAATATGCCGTAATTTCTTTATTGTATAGTCTAGGTTTATTCATTGGTCGGTATGCTGTAATTTGGGCCGGGAGGTTCATTGGATCTTAGTGTTGTCGGTCTTCAAGCCGGCCCGTTACTCATATGGGCCAAAACGTGGGCCTATAATCATCTTGGGCCATTAGCAGGTCTAAACCTATAGTAGTTTCCTGCCTTTAATAGGCCAAGTAAAGTTCTAGCTAGCTGGACCAGAGAATACCATGGGCTTTTAACAGGCTAAAAACCTAGATTGGGCCAGCGTTGGGCCAAAAACTTCACGGGCCAATACAGGCCGAAACTGCCTAAGGCCCATGTTTGGCCCAAATAGGATGAGCAGTTAACAGGCCAAAATATATCTCGGGCCAATTTGGCCCAATAAAATTATGGGCTTTAAGCAGGCCGATATCCACGTGGGCCATAGGCCCAAAAGTGTCATGGGCCATTATCAGATGGGCTGTAAGCAGGCCTGATTCAACGCGGGCTGTAATTAGGCCCAACTGTTCCACGGGCCATTAACAGGACGATAGGCCTGTTGGGCTGAAATTTATCCACGAAGACTACGGGCCGTTAAGAGGGCTAAAGTTACTTCGGGCAAGAAATAGACCAGTTTCTGCATGGGCCGTTAAAGGGCCTAAAGTTAAACCGGGCCGATAGCGTCCCAGATGCACCACGGGCCGCTAACAGGCCGAAACTATTATTGGGCCGAACTGGTTAACGGGCATTTAACAGGCTGAAATACAAACCTGTCTTAGAATGGGCCCAAAAGAACAGTGGCCTGTTAACGGGCCTGATCCGATATGGGCCGTAATTTGGCCCAAAACACGGCAGGATGT
This sequence comes from Aegilops tauschii subsp. strangulata, assembly GCF_002575655.3. Classification (NCBI taxonomy): domain Eukaryota; kingdom Viridiplantae; phylum Streptophyta; class Magnoliopsida; order Poales; family Poaceae; genus Aegilops; species Aegilops tauschii. Next base: position 128,719,517 of record NC_053039.3, read on the forward strand.
GAACAGGCCTGATCTGCTATGGGCCTCAATTTGGCCCAAAAGATGGCACGCTGTTAACGGGCCAGCCCACTAGTGTCTGAAAAAACATGGTGGGCCTTTAGCTGGGCCGGCCTTTTCACCGGAATGGGCCTCTATTGGGCCGTGCCACGTGTCGACGTATCATAGGCGCCTCCTGTCCAATGAGTGGATGACATCTGTCCGAAGGTTGAGCCAACACGTGTTTCCTCCGGCCAATGAGAATTTTACACGTGGAAAATCCCCATTGGTCCGGGCTGTTAACGGGTTATCGGATCCAAAACCGGACCCGATAGCCTAACGGTGACCCGTTACGGTCGATGCCACGTGTCGGTCACCCTTGATGAAAGCATTTCTATGACGCGCGATTTATCGTCATGGAAGTGGACACTTCCGTGATGATAATTTTGGTAATGTCATGGAACACTTCTATGACAGCACGAGTATGACTATCTTGATTATGTCATAAAATTGTCATGGATGTACATGCATGACAGAAAACGTGACCTACTGTGACAAACACGTATCATCACGGAAGTGTCTTTTTTTGTAGTGCCGGCCGGCCCCCTCCTCCCCTCCTTTATATATGGGGGAGGGAGGCACCCCATAGACACACAAGTTGATTCTTAGCCATGTGTGGTGCCCCCTCCACATATTTCCACCTCGGTCATATTGTTGTAGTGCTTAGGTGAAGCCCTGCGTCGGTAACTTCATCATCACCGTCAACACGCTGTCGTGCTGACGAAACTCTCTCTCGGCGTCAGCTGGATCAAGAGTACGAGGGACGTCACCGAGCTGAACGTGTGCAGATCGCGGAGGTGCCGTCTGTTCGGTACTTGGATCGGTTGGATCGCGAAGACGTTCGACTACATCAACCGCGTTACTAAACGCTTCCGCTTTCGGTCTACGAGGGTACATGGACACACTCTCCCCGCTCATTGCTATGCTTCTCCTAGATAGATCTTGCGTGATCGTAGGATTTTTTTTGAAATACTACATTCCCCAACAGTGGCATCAGAGCCAGGTCTATGTGTAGATGTTATATGCATGAGGAGAACACAAAGAGTTGTGGGCGATAATAGTCATACTGCTTACCAGCATGTCATACTTTGATTTGGCGGTATTGTTGGATGAAGCGACCCAGACCGACATTACATGACCGCATTCATGAGACTGGTTCTACCGCCGTGCTTTGCACACAGGTGGCTAGTGGGTGTTTGTTTCTCCAGCTTTAGTTGAATTGAGTTTGACTACGCCTGGTCCTTGTTGAAGGTTAAAATAGCACACTTGATGAAAAATCATTGTGGTTTTGATGCGTAGGTAAGAACGGTTCTTGCTAGAAGCCCGTAGCAGCCACGTAAAACTTGCAACAACAAAGTAGAGGACATCTAACTTGTTTTTGTAGGGCTTGCTGTGATGTGATATGGTCAAGACGCGATGATATATAAATTGTTGTATGAGATGATCATGTTTTGTAATAGTTATCGGCAACTGGCAGGAGCCATATGGTTGTCGCTTTATTTTATGAAATGCAATCGCCATGTAATTGTTTTACTTTATCACTAAGCAGTAGAAATAGTCGTAGAAGCAATAGTTGGCGAGATGACAACGATGCTTCGATGGAGATCAAGGTCAAGCCGGTGACGATGGTGATCATGACGGTGCTTTAGAGATGGAGATCAAAGGCACAAGATGATGATGGCCATATCATATCACTTATTTGATTGCATGTGATGTTTATGTTTTTATACATCTTGTTTTGCTTAGTACGGCGGTAGCATTATAAGATGATCTCTCACTAAATTTTAAGGTACAAGTGTTCTTCCTGAGTATGCACTGTTGCGATAGTTCGTCGTGCCAAGACACCACGTGATGATCGGGTGTGATAAGCTCTACGTTCACATACAACGGGTGCAAGCCAGTTTTGCACACGCTGAATACTCGGGTTAAACTTGATGAGCCTAGCATATGCAGATATGGCCTCGGAACACTGAGATCGAAAGGTCGAGCGTGAATCATATAGTAGATATGATCAACATAGTGATGTTCACCATTGAAAAATACTCCATCTCACGTGATGATCGGACATGGTTTAGTTGATATGGATCACGTGATCACTTAGATGATTAGAGGGATGTCTATCTAAGTGGGAGTTCTTAAGTAATATGATTAATTGAACTTTAATTTATCATGAACTTAGTACCTGATAGTATTTTGCATATCTATGTTGTAGATCAATTGCTCGCGTATAGCTTCCCTGTTTATTTTTGATATGTTCCTAGAGAGAAACTATGTTGAAAGATGATAGTAGCAATGATGCGGACTAGGTCCGTGATATGAGGATTATCCTCATTGCTGCACAGAAGAATTATGTCCTTGATGCACCGCTAGGTAACAGACCTATTGCAGGAGCAGATGCAGACGTTATGAACGTTTGGCAAAGCTCGGTATGATGACTACTTGATAGTTTAGTGCACCATGCTTTACAGCTTAGAACCGGGACTTCAAAAACGTTTTGAATGCCATGGAACATATAAGATGCTCCAAGAGCTGAAATTTGTATTTCAGACTCATGCCCGAGTCGAGAGGTATGAGACCTTTGACAAGTATTTTGCCTACAAGATGGAGGAGAAGAGCTCAACCAGTGAGCATGTGCTCAGAATGTCTGAGTACTACAATCGCTTGAATCAAGTGGGAGTTAATCTTCCAGATAAGATAGTGATTGAAAAAGTTCTCTAGTCACTATCACTAGTTTATTAGAATTTCGTGATGAACTATAATATGTAAGGGATGACGAAAACGATTCCTGAGCTCTTCGCGATGCTGAAATCAGCGAAGGTAAAAATCAAGAAAAGCATCAAGTGTTGATGGTTGACAAGACCACTAGTTTCAAGTAAAAGGGCAAGGGAAAGAAAGAGAACTTCAAGAAGAATGGCAAGCAAGTTGCCACCCCCATGAAGAAGCCCAAAGCTAGACCCAAGCCTGAAACTGAGTGTTTCTACTGCAAAGGAAATGGTCACTGGAAGTGGAACCGCCCTAGATACTTGGCGGATAAGAAGGATGGCAAAGTGAACAAAGGTATATTTGATATACATGTTATTGATGTGTACTTTACTAGTGTTTATAGCAACCCCTCAGTATTTGATACTGGTTCAGTTGCTAAGAGTAGTAACTCAAAACGGGAGTTGCAAAATAAACAGAGACTAGTTAAGGGCGAGGTGATGATGTGAGTTGGAAGTGATTCCAAGGTTGATAAGATCACCATCGCACACTCCCTTTACCTTCGGGATTAGTGTTGAACCTAAAATAAATATTATTTGGTGTTTGCGTTGAGCATGAATATGATTGGATCATGTTTGTTGCAATACGGTTATTCATTTAAGTCAAAGAATAATTGTTGTTCTATTTACATGAATAAAACCTTCTATGGTCATACACTCAATATAAATGGTTTATTGAATCTCGATCATAGTAATACACATATTCATAATATTGAAGCCAAAAGATGCAAAGTTAATAATGATAGTGCAACCTATATGTGGCACTGCCGTTTAGGTCATATTGGTGTAAAGCGCATGAAGAAACCCCATGCTGATGGAATTTTGGAATCACTTGATTATGAATCACTTGATGCTTGCGAACCATGCCTCATGGGCAAGATGACTAAGACTCCGTTCTTCGGAACAGTGGAGCGAGCAACAGACTTGTTGGAAATAATACATACTGATGTGTGTGGTCCAATGAGTGTTGATGCTCGCGGTGGGTATCGTTATTTTCTGACCTTCATAGATGATTTGAGCAGATATGGGTATATCTACTTGATGAAACATAAGTCTGAAACATTTGAAAAGTTCAAAGAATTCCAGAGTGAAGTGGAAAATCATCGTAACAAGAAAATAAAGTTTCTACGATCTGATCGCTGAATAAAATATTTGAGTTACGAGTTTGGTCTTCATTTGAAACAATGTGGAATAGTTTCGCAACTCACGCCACCTGGAACACCACAATGTAATGGTGTGTCTGAATGTCATAACCGTACTTTATTAGATATGGTGCAATCTATGATGTCTCTTACCGAATTACCACTATCGTTTTGGGGTTATGCATTAGAGACAGCTGCATTCAAGTTAAAGAGGGCACCGTCTAAAAATCCGTTGAGACGACATCGTATGAACCGTGGTTTAGCAAGAAACCTAAGCTGTCGTTTCTTAAAGTTTGGGGTTGCGATGCTTATGTGAAAAAGTTTCAAACTGATAAGCTCGAACCCAAATTGGAGAAATGTGTCTTCATAGGATACCCAAAAGAAACTGTTGGGTACACCTTCTATCACAGATCTGAAGGCAAGATCTTTGTTGCTAAGAGTGGATCCTTTCTAGAGAAGGAGTTTTTCTCGAAAGAAGTGAGTGGGAGGAAAGTAGAACTTGATGAGGTAATTGTACCTGCTCCCTTATTGGAAAGTAGTTCATCACAGAAATCAGTTCCAGTGATTCCTACACCAATTAGTGAGGAAGCTAATGATGATGATCATGAAAACTTCTGATCAAGTTACTACCAAACCTCGTAGGTCAACCAAAGTAAGATCTGCACCAGAGTGGTATGGTAATCCTGTTCTGGAGGTCATGTACTTGACCATGACGAGCCTATGAACTATGAGGAAGCGATGATGAGCCCAGATTCCGCAAAATGGCTTGAGGCCATGAAATCTAAGATAGAATCCATGTATGAGAACAAAGTGTGGACTTTGGTGGACTTGACCATTGATCGGCAAGCAATTGAGAATAAATGGATCTTCAAGAGGAAGATGGACACTGATAGTAGTATTACTATCTACAAAGCTCGAATTGTCGAAAAAAAGTTTTCGACAAGTTCAAGGTGTTGACTATGATGAGTTTTTCTCACTCGTAGCGATGCTTAAGTCTGTTCGAATCATGTTAGCAATTGCCACATTTTCTGAAATCTGGCAAATGGATGTCAAAACTGCATTCCTTAATGGATTTCTTAAAGAAGAGTTGTATATGATACAACAAGAAGGTTTTGTCAATCCTAAAGGTGCTAACAAAGTGTGCAAGCTCCAGTGATCCATCTATGGACTGGTGCAAACATCTCGGAGTTGGAATATACGCTTTGATGAGTTGATCAAAGCATATAGTTTTATACAGACTTGCAGTGAAGCCTGTATTTACAAGAAAGTGAGTGGGAGCACTACAACATTTCTGATAAGTATATGTGAAGGACATATTGTTGATCGGAAATAATGTAGAATTTTCTGGAAAGCATAAAGGAGTGTTTGAAAAGAGTTTTTCAAAGAAAGACCTTGGTGAAGCTGCTTACATATTGAGCATCAAGATCTATAGAGATAGATCAAGACGCTTGATAATTTTTTTCAATGAGTACATACCTTGGCAAGTTTTTTGAAGTAGTTCAAAATGGAACAGTCAAAAGAAGGAGTTCTTGCCTATGTTGCAAGGTGTGAAGTTGAGTAAAGACTCAAAACCCGACCACAACAAAAAATAGAAAGAGAAGGAAAAGTCATTTCCTATGCCCCAGTCATAGGTTCTATAAAGTATGCTATGCTGTGTACCAGACCTATTGTGTACCTCACCATGAGTTTGGCAAGAGGGTACAATAGTGATCCAAGAGTGGATCACTGAACAACGGTCAAAATTATCCTTAGTGGAATAAGGAAATGTTTCTCGGTTATGGAGGTGACAAAGAGTTCGTCATAAAGAGTTACGTCAATGCAAGCTTTGACACCAATCTGGATGACTCTAGGTCTCGATCTAGATACATATTGAAAGTGGGAGCGATTAGCTAGAGTAGCTCCGTGCAGAGCATTGCAGACATAGAAATTTGCAAAATACATACGGCTCTGAATGTGGCAGACCTGTTGACTAAACTTCTCTCACAAGCAAAACATGATCACTCTTTGGGTGTTAATCACATAGCGATGTGAACTAGATTATTGAATCTAGTAAACCCTTTGGGTATTAGTCACATAGAGATGTGAACTAATCACATAAAGATGTGAACTATTGGTGTGAAATCACATGACGATGTGAACTAGATTATTGACTCTAGTGCAAGTGGGAGACTGAAGGAAATATGCCCTAGAGGCAATAATAAAGTTGTTATTTATATTTCCTTATATCATGATAAATGTTTATTATTCATGCTAGAATTGTATTAACCGAAAACTTAGTACATGTGTGAATACATAGACAAAACAAAGTGTCCCTAGTATGCCTCTACTTGACTAGCTCGTTAATCAAAGATGGTTATGTTTCCTGACCATAGTCATGTGTTGTCATTTGATGAACGGGATCACATCATTAGAGAATGATGTGATCGACAAGACCCATCCGTTAGCTTAGCATAATGATCGTTTAGTTTATTGCTATTGCTTTCATCATGACTTATACATGTTCCTCTGACTATGAGATTATGCAACTCCCGAATACCGGAGGAACACCTTGTGTGCTATCAAACGTCACAACGTAACTGGGTGATTATAAAGATGCTGTACAGGTGTCTCCGATGGTGTTTGTTGAGTTTGCATAGATCGAGATTAGGATTTGTCACTCTGTGTATCGGAGAGGTATCTCTGGGCCCTCTTGGTAATGCACATCACTATGAGCCTTGCAAGCAATGTGACTACCGAGTTAGTTGCAGGATGATGCATTACGGAATGAGTAAAGAGACTTGCCAGTAACGAGATTGAACTAGGTATGATGATACCGACGATCGAATCTCGGGCAAGTAACATACCGATGACAAAGGGAACAACGTATGTTGTTATGCGGTTTGACCGATAAAGATCTTCGTAGAATATGTAGGAGCCAATATGAGCATCCAGGTTCCGCTATTGGTTATTGATCGGAGATGTGTCTCGGTCATGTCTACATAGTTCTCCAACCCGTAGGGTCCGCACGCTTAACGTTCGATGTCGATCAGTATTATGAGTTTATGTGTTTTGATGTACCGAAGGTAGTTCGGAGTCCCGAATGTGATCACGGACATGACGAGGAGTGTCGAAATGGTCGAGACATGAAGATTGATATATTGGAAGGTTATGTTTGGACACCGGAATGGTTTTGAATGAGTTTAGGCATTTACCGGAGCACCGGAACCCCCTGGGGGCTTAATGGGCCTACATGGGCTTTAGTGGAAGAGAGAGGAGGCGGCCAAGAGGTGGGGGCGCGCCCCCCAAGCCCAATCCAAATTGGGAGGGGGGGGGGGCGGCCCCCCTTTCCTTCTTCTCCTCTTCCCCTTCCTCCCCCCTCCTAGTTGGACTAGGAAAGGGGGGAAACCTACTCCTAGCAGGAGTAGGAATCCCCCCTTGGGGGCGCACCATGAGGCCGGCCGGACCCCTCCTCCCCTCCTTTATATACGGGGGAGGGAGGCACCCCATAGACACACAAGTTGATTCTTAGCCATGTGCGGTGCCCCCCTCCACATATTTCCACCTCGGTCATATTGTCGTAGTGCTTAGGCGAAGCCCTGCGTCGGTAAATTCATCATCACTGTCAACACGCCGTCGTGCTGACGAAACTCTCCCTCGGCCTCAGCTGGATCAAGAGTACGAGGGACGTCACCGAGCTGAACGTGTGTAAATCGTGGAAGTGCTGTGCGTTCGGTACTTGGATCGATTGGATCGCGAAGACGTTCGACTACATCAACTGCGTTACTAAACGCTTCCGCTTTTGGTCTATGAGGGTACATGGACACACTCTCCCCGCTCGTTGCTATGCTTCTCCTATATAGATCTTGCATGATCGTTGGAATTTTTTTGAAATACTACGTTCCCCAACAATAAGCCATGACACGTTTAGCCAAATGTTTTTGCCTGTAATTGTTTGAGACTCTGACTGTTTCCTCTGTAGCTTTTTGTGCAAACAGGGATATCCATTTCACCTGGTTGCTGTTGTGACCTTTTGGTGCACTGCACAAAACATTTCTTAAAATAAGTGACTTTTGTGCTGTTTAACTGGAATGTCAGAATGGAACAGTTGGTTCATTTCGGTGGAACTGCACAAAGGGAGATCTGTGTTCCAATCCTCAGCATCCATATTGGTACCATAACCTTCCTTTAGGTAAGAATGATATTTAATGCATGTGTTCAACTCTATTTGTGACTGCCATGAGAAAATAATGCTCTTGTTTACTAGTACACTTGTACTCCCTCACTGACAAAACCAATTCTGAAATAGAAGGCCAATCATGTACTTGGTTTCACCTACTGGTGAGGAGAAAGAGAAACAGAGCATGAAGAGGAGGAAGAAGAAGAATAAACAGTGCCAAGGTGATCTTGCTGAAGCCCGAGGCCTCAGTCGAGGCCATTCAAGGGCTCCGGCAACGTCTACCTTACATGTGAGACGATCCTCCAGGGAGCCCTTCCACTTCTGCTGTCTCTACTGCAAGGTCACTTAATTAATTAGGAGTACTCAAGTACCACAAATTTATTGCTGCCTAATTTTCCTGTCGGAGTTAAACAAATCTTTAGTAGCACCCTATGCTGAATCATGTACGTGTGTATGTTTGTTTGTGGAGGTGAATCATGTTGTGGAGCAGGGAGGGAATCTTGGTAGTGTCATGACATAATAGTGCTATTGTTTTGCATGTCAATTTATTGCCATTGGTTCAATGAGGCAATGTTTTGCGTATTGTCCATCATGAATTTGATGCTACTGTTAGAGTAATATGCTAATGTCTTTCTATCCTTTCTCACTAAGATAATGAAGGTTTTACCTTGTTCCTACTTGTGCAAACAGGGATCATGTTGTGCCAATCATACATTTTAGTGGAACTACACAAGACAATACAATGAACTGTATCCCAGCCAGTGCTTTCACCCGACTGGAAGTTCTTGATAATCTTTTGATATAATCTCAGCACTGGTAAACAAGAGTGATTTCAACCATACATTTGAAGTACACAAAAAGATATACTATTGAGTGATTCCAGTGAGTGCTTTATCATCTCTTCTGGGGCTACATGAATAAGCCTTTTTGCTCAGGTAGGTACCGGCCTAAGGCCTTCATCCATATTAGTTTGCTGTCATCTCTATTTGTATCGTGCTACTGTCATGAGAAGCTCCTTTATCTTTGCATGTTAAAGTTTTGCAACCTATGATACATGGCAATGCTTTGAGCTAATTGGCACTGATTAAATAAACTAATACCTCTCTTTAAGCAAGACTACTATGTTGCTAAATTTACCCATTAAGATAATGAGGGTGCTTCTATTTGTTAGTGTATGTTTCATCAACTAGTCCTACTATTACAGTAATCTCACTCTCTCAATATATGTGCCAACAGGGATGCTCGATTTTGGTGGAACTGCGCAAAAACTTTGGGTGCTTCATTGCCTCGACAGCTTCCTTCCTTTCCTGCCAGTCACTAATCTGGGCTTCCTTCCTTCCTTTGCTGTCAGTCGCTTCGTTTATCTCGGCCTCTAGTCAAAGGAAATAGTAATTGATATGCTACCTCACACATGTTGGTACTGGTCTTTATCCTGATTATTGTGCTTGTCATATGTATTGGTAATTTGGTATTATGCTACTGTTTGCCGATTTTATAAAGGAGTAACTTGGAGCCTGAACTCGTAGGAAAATCATTACATTGGGTGATTTCAGTAGAACTGCACAAAAAGATCATATGGACAGATACTTATGCTGCTGCTATGTACTCCAAAGTTCACTCAGACAAGCATCGATGTTGACAAGAAGAAGTGCCTATATTCATTCGAGTATCAACCGGCGACAACCAGTTGTCAAACTGCAAGTATTAGGAGAGTGAACGCCAAAAATATTGCATGGCGCATAGCCCAGAAAAACGCAGTCCAGTCTTTGGTCCCAACTTGTGCCTTTTGGTTATCGACACATATGGTAGCGAACTGTATGGCATGGAGTCTAAAGATTCCAGACAAGTTGGTTGACGTGTATATTCATCTCGCACTTAATCAGTCTGCACGCCAGGGATGCTCCATTTCAGTTGAACTGCACAAAAAATTTGGTTGGTTCATTTTCTCGACCGCCTCCTTTCCTGTCTGCAATGTAGAATTTTGGCGAGCTACAAGACCAAGATGAGCCATTAAACTAGTTGGATGAAAGTAGTGGCCAAGTTGCTCAAACCTCCCTCGGCACGAGGCCACTATTTAAGGATAAACCTACAAGCAAAGTTCAGATTATAGATTAAGGCATAGCCTAGTGGTGGGAAGGGGCCGATGCCTTCCCACCACCCAGGTTCAAGGCATGGTACTTGCAATTTTGGTTTGTTGCACCAATTATACTGTAGGGGGCTCCCTTACAGTCTTTCTGTCAAAAAAAGCAAAGTTCAGATTGTGTGTGCTGCCTCTTATGTACTCGAAAGTTTACTCGTACAAGCATTAATTTTAGCAAGAAGTACATCTGACTGAACACCATTTACCAGTCTATACCCTAGGTAATTAAAGTTCGTCCATGGATAATATTGGTTGTGATCTCAATCATTTGGATGCTTAAACATACTGAACATGTGTATATCTGAATCTTTTTGTGAATTATCTATGAATATTGTCGTGTGATCTATCAATCATTTGGATGCATAGACATGCTGAACTTGTGTATATATGAATCTTTTGGGTTGTTGATTGTGAATGTTGGCTATGAATATGAACGTGTCCTGTGAACCTGAGTTTGATACGAATGTTTATCTTTTCTGTTGTACTTGTGTGTGAACTTGTTAGTATGTCTACTATGGGATTTGTGACGTGTTGGTGTCAATGGCACACCTTCTTCCCGAGAAGAATTGCACCTGCTTTGTTAGGGTAGCAACGACGCATCAGCTCTTTTTAATTTTTTGCTCTGTCTTCCCCCCTCCCCCGCTCAACCCCTGCCGTAATGTTTTCGGCCTCAAAACAAACATAGTACAGCGTTCTTTTTGGGGCTTGATGAAAAATCGAGTGCTAGTTTCTGTAGGTTGGCCTGCCCAACAAATGGGCTGCTGGTCCACCGCGGAATTGGAGGCTAAAAATACAAGTTGTATGGTGCAGAGGCAAGTAAAAAAACGCCATCGAGAGCCATCCACTGAAGAAAAAAATCGCTCCTGATGTGCTTCTTTAGTCGCGCCGCCAGCCCCCTCTTTAATCCAGTTTGCTTGGGGATCTAGCCGGTATCATTTTTTTCTAGAGGGCAAACAAGTATCAGCTAGGCCTAGGTTTTATTTTTTAACATGCGTCGCCCACGACATATGGAGACAGTGGTTTCAACTTATTTTTTGAGGTCCATACCGGCCTATGGGCTTCTTCTTAAAGATCGGCAGCCCAATGTATTTTTTTTAATAAAATGCAGATCTCTGTTCTATTTATCTATATATAAGAATAATAAATTATGCGTCCAATTTATGTTTTCCCTTCTAACCACATTATATATATATTTATATTATTACTATTATCGTATATTTTATAGAGACTTATATATACATTATAAAAACATCCCACGTGTTATTAACTTATAAAAGTAAATGTTTAACAGAAGTTGGCAAGGAAAATCCTGGTTGTTTTGACTCACAGGCAAGGAAAATCCTGGTGATTGCGTACAAAAGCTTGCGAAGATTTTAAGGACCAATGTAATAATAGCGCGCTCATTTTTATTTTGAGCAATAACTCGCTAATTTGTTAATTTTATATATATAAAAAATGTGTCGCTCCGGTTTATTTTTTGATATTAATTGCTCCTTCTAACCTAACATTATATATAGAACGAGCGCAGCTAATTCGTGTATTTCAAGAAAGTGCAAATGGGCTGGGATTTCTTAGAAAATATTAAATGTGCCGCATTGATGCGCAATTATTTGTCTACCCAGCCCAGCAAATGGACTGTACATTCTAGAAAACATGGGTTAAATATATGCCACATTTTTGCAGGTTGACATGTGGGCCAATAGGTCGAAGCCTACGCAGGGCATTGTCAACTTGGTCAACAAATGATTATGACATCCACAGCCATTGGATTTATATCCAACGGCCGGCATGCACCTTCAATCTCTCGTCTTCTTCCTCCAGCGTCGTCGGGACCGCCTGGTCCGGCCTCCGGCGGCTAGCGGCTCTGCTTAGCACGCATCGCTGCGAAGCGCTACCCACCGTCTGCCAGGCTATCCCTCCACCCCTCCACACCTCCTGTTATTCTCCACCAACTGCAGCCCCGCGCCGCACCAGAACCAGTTATAACCCCATGTACTCCTCTCAATCTGCGACTCCACTACCGCATCTTCCCATCTCCGGTTCGTTCCCGTCCGAGGCCTCGCCGTCGTCCATCGCGTCGCTGCGCTCGGCGCGGCGTGGTCAACCAACAAGAGTCATCGGAAGAGGACTGTACGTGGAGAGCCTGATGGCTGGGACCCACAAGGTCCATGGTCGCACGCAAGGAAAATTGCTCCTTATTAAGCCAGAAAAAAAAGTTTCCTTCCCCTGACAGCTGGGACCCACCACTGTATCTTCGCACGAAAGGAAGTGCCTCCTTGTTATGCGAAAAAATATTCCTCCCGTTGACAGCTGGGACCTGTCAGATTTGGTGGCTGACTTGTGGGCCTACTAAGCGGACGTGTACGTAGGGCTTTGTCAACTTAATCAACAAATGATTCTAGCAGCTGGACCGTTGGATGTTAATCCAACATCCATGCTCCTTCTTCAACCTCTGTTCTTGCTCCTGTCTGCCGTGGGCGGCACCACGGCAGTGCTGCCGCGCACCCGAACCAGTCAAGTTTCCCACTCCTCTCCATCTGCAACTCCACTGCCGCGTCTTCCCCATCTCCGGGTCGTTCCAGTCTAGGGCATCGCCGTCGTCCACCGGCCTTGGTGCGCTCGGCACGGTGTGGTCAACGTGATCAACAACCGAGAGTCATCGGAAGATGACTGTACGTGAGAGGCTGACAGTGGGGACGCACCACACCCATGGACGCATGCATGCAACTGCATCCTTTTTACCCTGAAAAATAATGTTTTCTCCCCCTGACTGCTGGGACCCACCAGCTACATCTTCGGACGCAAGGAAGTGCGTCCTTATTACGGGCAAAAAAATATCCCCCCTGACAGCTAGGACCCAGCACCTATATCTTCGCACGCAAGGAAGGGCGTCCTTATCCTCCCTGACAGCTGGGACCCACCCAGTCAAAGCATACGTACCGTTCTCTGTCTTGTCCAAACGTGTACGTATATACTACTGGTCGATCGGTCGCTCTGCAACGATGAACCGTGGCCGAGTAAGTAGCGGCACATATCATAGTAGCCCCCCACGTAGCAGTTCAGGCTGTCCCGTCTAAACCGTGTACACGTACATACAGCCACACGCCAAAAAATATGGCCACGTATGTACATACGGGCGGGGTCTCGAACGCCTACTCGCGCATACGTACGGCCAGGGCTCGTGTACATGGCTGGGCCAGAACGGAGAAACTGTGTCATCTCGTGTTCATGGGGAGGCAACGGAATGCGTCGTGTTCATCGGGAGGCAACGAAATGTCGTGTTCATAGGGAGCCAACCAGCTTGGACGGAATAGCAGATGGAAACGAGGCATGGCGTACCGCAGAACGGAGGAAACGGCCTTGTGTTCAATTGGCCACGGTCGAAATGGGATCTTGTTCATCAGGAGGGGTCTGGCGTACCGCAAAATGGAGGAAACGAACTTCTCTTGGACCTCCTACAGTCGAAACGGGGTCCTGTTGATCGGGAGGGGTGTGGCGTACCGCAAAACGGAGGAAACGGACTTGTGTTGGAGCGCTACGGTCGAAACGGGGTCCTGTTCATCGCGAGGGGTGTGGCGTACCGCAAAACGGGACTCCACGGGATACTGTTCATCTCCACGTCGACTGCCTCCACAGGCTATTGTTCATCCACCGTCGACCTCCTCCAGCCTCCACCTGCGACTGTTCATCCACGGCGGCTCCTCTCCTGCCTCCACCAGCCACTGTTCATCCAGCCTCCACCGCTCCTCCACTGGCTACTGTTCAACCAGCCCTCTCCACGGGGTCCTGTTCAACCACCCCTCCATGGGCTACTGTTCATCCAGCCATCCACCGGCTACTGTTCAACCAGCCCTCCACGGGGTCGTCCTGTTCATCCAGCCCTCCACGGGGTCCTGTTCATCCAGCCCTCCACCGGCTCGATCGATTCATCCAGCGACAACGGCCTCTACTACCACGGGGTCCTGTTCATCCAACCCCCCACCGGGAACTGTTCATCCAAACCCCCCAACAACGCTCATTGTTCATCCAGAGGCAGCATCGATCGGCTTCAGTTAGCAGCAGTAGTGAAGGAATCGCTCGATCGGGTTCAGTTAACAGCCATCGATCAATCGCTCGAGTTCAGTAACGCGTAGCCTGCAGTGCAATCGCTCGGGTTCAGTAGGCTAACGCCTCACTTGGGTTCAGTTAGAGCCCAACGCCTCGCACCCACGCGCGTACGTGTGCGAGATAAACGCGCATCGCTTGGCCCCCGACCACCCACCGTAACCGGGAACTCCCTGGTATTTTCCTCGCCCTCGCTTCTACCACAGTTTTTTCCGTCATGGACGGCCCAAAGAATGTCATGCAGCTGCCTCTCCGGCCCGCCCAGGACGAAAAGCCCATTTTTTGTCATAGAAGTAGGAGCCCACCACATCTATGATGATACCGGGGTTTTTCACAATTATCGTCATAGAAGTGTCATAAGCATGACAGAAAAAATTTCATTCGGCCCAAAATGTCACGGATGTGTCTTTTTTGTAGTGTAGAGATCATAGTTGCTCATGCCATGCTTAAGTAGCTAGGAGTGGATAATGATTTATATTGGACGTCAACTTGCATTAAAATGATTGTGATGTAGTATGATGATATGGTATCCTCCTCTGAATGTTTCAAGTGGCTTGACTTGGCACATGTTCATGCATGTAGTTGAATCAAAACCAACATAGCCTCTATGATATATATATATTCATGGTGTTCATATCCTACTCATACTAGTGTTCAATGTCAATTATGCATAACGCATGTTCATGACCATTTTCGCTCTCTAGGTGGCCGCTTCTCAACCTATCTGCTAGCCTTTGCTTGTACTAAGCGAAAATACTGCTTGTGCATCAAAATATTTAAACCCAAGTTATTCCAGATGATTCCACCAAACCTACCTATATGCGGTATTACCCTACCGTTCTAAGTGAATTTGCATGTGCCACCTCTAAAAATTTCAAATGAACATTTGTTTTGTGTGCCTGGACCACTCATGGAGCGATAGGGGCAGTCAGTATCTTCCATGCTAAGTGGGTTATTCTCATGATGAGTGTTTATTCACTCATCCTTGCACGAGAGGGGCGGTAATAGGGATGATCAGTCCCGAAATAAAAAATTGCAAATAATTAAACAAAACTCCCCCAGGACCGTTGTTGGTATGGACGGTACCCGTGGATCCGGATAGCCATGGAGTGTGTTTGTTGGTGGAGGGGGAGTAAATATTTCTTTTCATTGCTTGGGAACCACCGCTAATGTGTTTAGCATGGAAGATATTGATAACTCTTGGTCGTAACGTTGACATGAAGGGTGTACCTCCCAAAATTATATTTATCTCCGTTTTAAAGCTTTGAGCTCTGGCACCTTTGCAAATACCTACTTCCCTCTGCGAAGGGACTGTCTATTAAATTTTATGTTGAGTCACCACCTTCTCAAACAAGTGCCAGACCTGAGAGCACTATTGTCATCCTCATGCATTGTGTATAGTTAATGTTGGATGCATCATGACTGAATCTTTTCTACCATGAATTACAATGTTTAGTCGCTGCTTGAACTTTGGAGGTGCTCTGCATTTATGTTTTGCGGTCTCAGAAAGGGCTAGCGAGATACCACTGCTGTCATATTGTATCATGATTGTTTTTACAAAGTGTTGGCATTTGATATATCTTATTATTGCTCTCTAGTTGATTATGCTATTGATATGAGTGAATATAATTTCTAAGAGTTATTGTTGACATGGTTAGTCATAATCTTTGCTAAAAACTTGGGTGCTACCTCAACTTATTTATGTAAACAAGAGAAAAAGAGTTAGTAAAAGTTTTTGTTTTTCACTTTCAGTTTGTCAACTGAATTGCTTGAGGACAAGCAAAGGTTTAAGCTTGGGGGAGTTGATACTCTCTGTCGTATCTACTTTTCCTAACGTTTTTTCTCTTGTTTTGGACTCTAATTTGCATGATTTGAATGAAACTAACCCGGACTGACGCTCTTTTCAGCACAACTACCTTGGTGTTGTTTTTGTGCAGAAATAAAAGTTCTCGGATTCAGACGAAACTTTTTGGAGAATTATTTTAGAATATATAAAAAATACTAGCACCAAGAACCACCGGAGGCCCCCCCTGGCTGGGCACAAGACACCAGCCCCCCTCTGGTGTTCCCTGGTGGGTTGTGCCCGCCTCGTGGCCCCGCAGACCCTAATTCCAACTCCATAAATACCTATTTTTGGAGAGAAAAATAAGAGAGGAAGTTTCATCCTATTTTCGGTCTTCGTTGCTACTTCTTGAGCTTGCGTTGGTTTTTCCCTTGAAGAGGAAAGGGTGATGCAGCAAAGTAGAGATAAATATCTCCCTCAGTTTGAGAACCAAGGTATCAATCCAGTAGGAGGTACACGCAAGTCTCCAATCTATGCACCTGCACAAACAATCAAACACTTGCACCCAATGCGATAAAGGGGTTGTCAATCCCTTCACGGTCACTTGCAAGGATAAGATCTGATAGAGATAGATGTAAAAGATTACTGAAACGTAAAACAAATAAATTGCAGCAAAGTATTTTTGGGTTTTTGGGTTTATAGATCTGAAAATATATGATGGAAAATAGACCCAGGGGCCATAGGTTTCACTAGAGGCTTCTCTCTTGAAAGAAAATAATATGGTGGGTGAACAAATTACTGTCGAGCAATTGATAGAAAATCACAAAGTTATGACGATATCCAAGGCAATGATCATGAATATAGGCATCACGTCCGTGTCAAGTAGACCGATTCCTGCCTGCATCTATGTCGGTGGAAACGACACCTATGGAATCACTGGGATCCCTTCTGCGGTTGGCGGGCACTAGGTTGTGCAAAGAGTGGGTCTAAGAGTCAGCACAAAGATTGTTTACCCAGGTTCGGTCCGCAAGGATGCGTAATACCCTAGTCCTGCTTTGGTGTATATTTGAGTGTTCTTGAGCTCTCGAACTAGCTGTGGTGTGTGCGTAGTCCAAAAGATCCGAATCCTTCTCCAGTACACCTCGGGCCTCCTTTTATAGACAAAAGGGGTTGCCACAGTGCACACAGGAGGTGGAAAGGTATACATTGGTTAAGTCTATCCTCTGGCACCGTCGAACAAACGCATTTAATGCACTACCGACATGCCCTTCTTGCTTTATCGGGGACGGCAAGGAAGCTTGTCCCAGCTGTCGCTGCCTCGCCTGGCTCCGACACGCGTCCGGGCTGATGAGGCGTTGTAGGGCAACGTTGGCTAGCTGCTGGGTTGGCGCGGTGGCAGAGTCTTCGCGAAGATCTGCATGCCACCACGTAGGTGCTTGCTGAGTTGGCCTGGAGGCCGCGCGTGGCCACGCAGGTGCCTGCCCAGCTGGTTGGGCTGGCAGCTTTATGGGAATGGCGGTGGAGTCTTGGCAGACGTGGGCCTGGCTGTGGCCCCGCAGGTGTCCTCGGCAAGGGTCTTGTCGGGGCCCCGGCAAGGGTCTTGCCGTGGCATCGCGGTCATCCTCGGCAAGGATCTTGCGGGGGGTCTCGTGGATTTCCTCGGCAAGGATCTTGCCGAGGATCGTCGTCTTCTGGTCCTCATCTGATCTTGTGTGCTTATGATCTTCACAAAGATCTGCATGCCACCATGGAGGTGCCTCCCGAGCCTTGGTTCCAATGTGGTTGATGGTGTTGGAACCCTTGGGCTCAAGGGTGGCGCGCTCTGCTGGCGTTGGGCAAGTTGCCCCGGCAAGGCTCTTGCCGGGGCTGCGGAGGCTACCCCGGCAAGGGTCTTGCTGGGGGAGTCCACCTTGCCATCTTGCTCTTTGTGTCTCTGGTCTTGGTGTTGCTTTGCTCGTCTTGTGTCTTTGGCTTCCCTCCTCTGCCCTACTTAGTGTGGCCGCGGGCGCGACTCTGACTGCCCGTGCACAAGTAAAGGGGTAAAAAAGGGGCCCCCACTTTTGTACACCGACAGGAGCCCCCGGGCCTGGGTCACACATAAGCGCAACACATAGTTGGGCTAGGCCCAGAATGGTGCGCGGGCAGGCTGGGCGGAGTTTTACCGCAGTAACTCCTTCGCTCGCTGCGCTTCCCCACAACCTGCGTTGAATGCGCGACGTGGAGGGTCATGCGTGACGTGGGGGTCATGCGTGTGGCGGTTCCTGGGAAGAGCGGCTCCTCCAGGCCATGAGCGCCAACTTCCAGAAGCTCCAGGCGCTTCACCGTGCCCGCCTGGACAAGGCCATGTCTAGGATGGCGGCAGTGGACAAGGCGGAGGCGGGCCTCGAGACGCAGGCTTGGTTCCGCCAGGCCTGTGAGGAACTGAAGACCGCCCAGGATCTGCTGGCCGAGTGCAAGCAGGAGCTTGTCCTGAAGCAGGCCGATGTCGAGAAGGCCCAGGAGGCGTCGAAAGAATAGGCCGCCAAGGACGAGGCCGCTCGGCACCAGCACTAGGCCGTGCTGAACTCCCAGGAGGAGGACCTTGCCGCTCGTGAGGAGAAGCTCGCCGCCACACTCTGCGGCAAGGATGAGGAGATCGAGAAGCTCGTCGCGCAGCGGACCCAGGAGCTGGAGCAGAAGCACAAGGAGGCGCTCGATGCCCAGGCATTGGTCCATGCCGGCAAGGTGAAGGAGCTGGAGATGGAGCGGGATGGGCTAAAGGAATAGGCCCTGAAGCTGGCGAAGGAGAAGGACACGCTCCACGATGCTCTGGTGGAGGCACAGGCCGCAGTCCTCAGCAAGGCTGAGCAGCTCTCCAAGGCCAACGACTCCATCAAAGACCTGAAGCTGAAGCTAGAGGGTCTTGAGGGGACGCTTTCGGAGGTGAGGGCCCGGGAGGAGACCCTGACCAAGGGCCTGGAGGAGGAGAGGCAACTGCGGAGGAATGTCGCCGCCAACCACGAGGATTACGTGAAGGGCGAAAACCTCTGGATCAGCCGCCTCGCCGATGTCGCCGGCAGGATCACCACGAAGCTGGCTGCCATGGGGATGCCAAACGTGAGGTACGCCCCGGAGCCAAACGTGACTCCCTGTTCTTTGAGGGCGTTCTCGGAGCCCTGGAGCAGTTCTGCTCCAACAGGGCGACCTCTCTAGCCAATGAGGCCCGGAGGCTTTGCCGGGATGCCATGACCAAGGCCCTCACCAAGGTGGCGTACTGGAACCCCAACCTCGACTTCGACGCCGCGCTGGAAAGCTTGCCGGAGGGTGTGGACCTTGCGGCGCTCGAGGAGCGTATCGAGCCCGTCATCAGCCGCGTCGACGGAGTTTGGAGGATAGAGGACCAGCGCGGGGACTAGGCACCCCGTTTCTTATCGCCGTTGCGAGTTCAAGACCAAGACGATTTTAGCTTAAGTTAGAACTGCAGTGATTATTTGATGTAATATAAATCTGCAATATTTTAGTATCACGCATGCTATCTTCCCGTTAGATCTTTCTTTGTACGTTTGCACCCTACGGTTGTCGAGATAAGGCTGCCGGCGCGGACACCCATGCCGTGGTGCTTTGAGGACGGATCCTTAGCACCTTGCCGGAAGGGCGCTTGCTGCCGGGCAGGCCACCTTGCCGCTGCTAGCGCGGTCGCTTGAACTATCGAGCGGACTCGAAACAAGACAAGAGCACTGCTAGTAGCGGGTAGGCCACCTTGCCGTTCTCAGTGCGACCACATGAATTGTCGAGCGAACTCGAGACAGAGACAAGGGCGTTGCCAATAGCGGAAGGGTCCCATTGCGTGCAGGTTTCCCTTACAAGGAGCGAGATCTTTCGGGGAGGACAGACTTATATAAATTAAAATAGCCAAAATTTCGCATGACTTAGCTTTTCGGGGCCATGCGGATGGCCGTCGAGGCCGCGGATGACACCAGAGGGCGGTCGATCGACGTCGCCCTCTCCCTTCGAGCCATCCTCATGGAAGAGTCGCCGCGTCGGCTCCAAAGCCAGATTTCCATGGCCTGCGCCCCCTACCTGGCGCGCCAAAGATGTTAGTGGAAACGACACCTATGGAATCACTGGGATCCCTTCTGCGGTTGGCGGGCGTGGGGTTGTGCAAAGAGCGGGTCTGGTAGCCAGCACAAAGATCGTTTACCCAGGTTCGGGCCGCAAGGATGCGTAATACCCTAGTCCTGCTTTGGTGTATATTTGAGTGTTCTTGAGCTCTCGAACTAGCTGTGGTGCGTGCGTAGTCCAAAAGATCTGAATCCTTATCCAGTACGCCTCGGGCCTCCTTTTATAGACAAAAGGGGTTGCCACAGTGGCACACAGGAGGTGGAAAGGTATACAATGGTTCAGTCTATCCTCTGGCACCGTCGGACAAACGCATTTAATGCACTGCCCACGTGCCCTTCTTGCTTTATCGGGGACGACAAGGAAGCTCGTCCCAGCTGCCGCCACCTCGCCTGGCTCCGACGCATGTCCGGGCTGATGAGGCGTTGTAGGGCCACGTTGGCTGGCTGCTGGGCTGGCGCGGTGGCAGAGTCTTCGCGAAGATCTGCATGCCACCACGTAGGTGCTTGCTAAGTTGGCCTGGAGGCCGCGCGTCGGCATGTAGGTGCCTGCCCAGCTGGTTGGGCTGGCAGCTGTATGGGAACGGCGGTGGAGTCTTGGTAGATGTGGGCCTGGCTGTGGCCCCGCAGGTGTCCTCGACAAGGGTCTTGCCGGGGCCCCGGCAAGGGTCTTGCCGTGGCATCGCGGTCGTCCCCGGCAAGGATCTTGCCGGGGGTCTCGTGGATTTCCTCGGCAAGGATCTTGCCGAGGATCATCGTCTTCTGGTCCTCATCTGATCTTGTGTGCTTATGATCTTCACAAAGATCTGCATGCCACCATGGAGGTGCCTCCCGAGCCTTGATTCCAATGTGGTTGATGGTGTTGGAACCCTTGGGCTCAAGGGTGGCGCGCTCTGCTGGCATTGGGCAAGTTGCCCCGGCAAGGCTCTTGCCGGGGCTGCGGAGGTTGCCCTGGCAAGGGTCTTGCCGGCGGAGTCCACCTCACCCTCTTGCTCTTTGTGTCTCTGGTCTTGGCGTTGCCTTGCTCGTCTTGTGTCTTTGGCTTCCCTCCTCTGCCCTACTTAGTGTGACCGCGGGCGCGGCTCTGACTGCCCGTGCACAAGTAAAGGGGTAAAAAAGGGGCCCCCACTTTTGTACACTGACAATCTACTACTATTACTCCACACATCGACTCCTATCCTGCATGCATCTAGAGTATTAAGTTCATAAGAAAGGAGTAACACCTTAAGTAAGATGACATGATGTAGAGGGATAAACTCAAGAAATATGATGAAAACCCCATCTTTTTACCCTTGATGGCAACAATACAATACGTGCCTCGCTACCCCTACTATGTCACTGGGTGAGGACACCGCAGGATTGAACCCAAAACTAAGCACCTCTCCCATTGCAAGAAGAAGCAATCGAGTTGGCCAAACCAAACCGATAATTCAAAGATAAATACAAAGATATTTGAGCATGCATATAGGAATTCAGAAAAGACGCAAATAATATTCATAGAAAATCTGATCATAAATCCACAATTCATCGGATCTCGACAAACACACTGCAAAAGAATATTACATCGGATAGAACTCTAAGAACATCAAGGAGAACATGGTATTGAAGATCATAGAGAGACAAGAAGCTATCTAGCTACTAGTTATGGACCCGTAGGTCTATGGTAAACTACTCACGCTTCATCGGAAGGGCAATAGAGTTGATGCTGATTCCCTCCATGATCGAATCCCCCTCCGACAGGGTGCCGGAAAAGGCCCCAAGATGGGATCTCACGGGTACAGAAGGTTACGGCGGCGGAAAAGTATTTCGATGGACGCTTCTGGTTGTTTGGGAATATTTGTGGAGCGAAGATTAGGGTTAGGAGGTCTACGGGGGGGCCCACAAGCCTAGGGGCGCGCCCCTAGGGCTTGTGGCCTCCCCATAGGTCTTCTGGCCTCCTCTCCGACTCTCCTATGTGTCTTCTGGTCCAAGAAAAATCATCGCGAACGTTTTATTCCATTTGGACTCCGTTTGATATTCCTTTTCTGTAAAACTCAAAAACAAGGAAAAAGCAGAAACTGGCACTGGGCTCTAGGTCAATAAATTAGTCCTAAAAGCAATATAAAATAGCATATTAATGCATATAAAACATCCAAAACAGGTAATATAATAGCATGGAACAATAAAAAGTTATAGATACATTCGAGACGTATCATTCATCATCATCAACCCTCCTTCATCACCAATTCCATGATGCTCCCCATCGGGAGTGAGTAATTCCTTCGTAGGCTCGCTGGTCGGTGAGGAGTTGGATGAGATTCATCACGTAATCGAATTAGTTTTGTTAGGGCTTGATCCCTAGTATCCACTATGTTCTGAGATTGATGTTGTTATGACTTTCTTATGCTTAATGCTTGTCAATAGGGCCCAAGTGCCATGATTTCAGATCTGAACCGTTTATGTTTTCATCATTATATCTATGTTCTAGATCCGATGTTGCAAGTCATTTTCACCTATTAGGTGTTATGATCCGTAAACCCCGGTGTGACAGTAATTGGGATACTTTCCGGTGATGATCGTAGTTTGAGGAGTTCATGTATTCACTATATGTTAATGCTTTGTTCCAGTTCTCTATTAAAAGGAGGCCTTAATATCCCTTAGTTTCTTCATGGACCCCGCTGCCACAGGAGGGTAGGACAAAAGATGTCATACAAGTTCTTTCCATAAGCACGTATGACTATCTACGAAATACATGCCTACATTATATTTATGAACTGGAGCTAGTTTTGTATCAGCCTAGATTATGACTGTTATATGATGAATATCATCCAACAAATCCACTGATCCAATGCCTACGATTTTTTCACATACTGTTCTTGCTAAGTTACTATTGCTATTGCTACTGTTACAACTGCTACAAAACTGTTACTGTTGTTCTATCGTTACTATTACCACTGCTATCAAAACTATCATATTACTGTGCTACTGATCACTTTGCTGCAGATATTTAATCTCCAGGTGTTGTTGAATTGACAACTCAACTGCTAATACTTGCAAATATTCTTTGGCTCCCCTTGTGCTGAATCTATAAATTTGGGCTGAATACTCTACCCTCGAAAACTGTTGCGATCCCCTATACTTGTGGGTTATCAGTAGGCTGCTCCGAAAGTTGCCCTTCTAGACGGGATTCTTCATCGATTTTGTCCCCGATTGTTCCCACGGGATCCTTGGCTCATAATGAAGGGATTAGGAGAAGATAAGGCTCATCTTGAGCCCTTGGATGACCACATCGATGGAGGAGATACCGGGAGGCCTTCATATAAGCACCATCAACCCTAGCCGCCGTCACTCACGCTCCATCAACATTCATTTATCCACGCAGCTGTCATCCATCTCCATTGTCGCTCCAAGCCCACCTTTGTGACACTTCCGTCTCGACCGTGCACTAATCATACACGCAAATGCGCACGATCAAGATCAGACACTCACGGGAAGATATCACAACACAACTCTAGACACAAATTCAAACATAAGGCTTTACATTACAAGCCAAGGCCATGAAGGCTCCTATACATAAGTCAGGGAAAGCAACAATATCCGAGTATAGACATAAATAAACAAGTTTTCCTTAAGAAGGCTAGCAAAACGATGACATCTAGATCAAAAAGGCGCAAGCCTCCTACCTGGGGCCTCCTAACTACTCCTGGTCGTCGGTGGTCTCCACGTAGTAGTAAGCTCCATCGGTGTAGTAGTAGGCATCGGCGGGATCAACTGGTTCCTGGGCTCCGTTATCTGATAGTAGCAACTGGCCAAAGGGGAAAAGGTAGCAAAGCAAACATGAGTACTCATCCAAAGTACTCGCAAGACTTACATCAGATCTATGCTAAGTACGCATGAGTATCAAAGGGAAGGGGCTATATTTGTGGACTATACTGCAGAATTGCCAGAATAGAGGGGAAGGCCTCGCCTAATGAAGACTAGCATCTTGCAGCAACAAAAGAGAGTAGAGTAACATATCTTATAGTAACAAGTAAATAATAGCAACACCTAGAGATCCTTCCTCGTCTACCCCGCGAGGAAGCGATCCCGGAGCCATCATATCAGTTTAGTGCAACAAGTATCCAGTTCTAGTTGTAGTAGATCGGGACACAACTCCGAGCGTTCATTACCATGGACACAGCTATTTGAATAGATTACTTCCCTGCAAGGGTGCACCAACTTACCCAACACGCTCAATTAACTCCAGCCAGACACACTTTTCCTGGTCATGCTCGACCTCGGCTGATCGACACATCGTAGTCCGACCTAGGCTCAACAGAGAGGCCAGCACACCGGTCTAAATCCTAAGTGCGAAGGGGTCATGGGCCTATCATCCTAAGCACTTGATGTGGAGTGGTACCGATCTTTCATGACTGGAGCGGTTCCCGCGAAGAACATGATGAACACATGAAGAACACAAGAGGGGAACCAAGAGGAAACACTCAAATTGACTTGATCCAATCACACATGTGCTAGATCCACATACACAAAGAGGAATGCACGATCCAAATCCAACAAAGGATGATACAAATGGTAGCTAGTTCTTCCCAATTTGTGAGGAGATGAGGTCTTCAATCCGAGATGGATCTTCCCTAGACGAGGTCTTGAATCCACTTGAGGGATCTTCTCCTAGGAGGCCTTGATCTCCAAAGGAGTAGGGGTAAAAGTGGATGAGCAAAGCTCTGTCTCCAAAATGAGCTATCACAATGCTAACCCTAAAACGTTGGGGGAGAAGGAGTATATATAGTCTAGGGGGGCGAAAGGGTACATGGGCTTCGGACCGTTACTATGCGTAGATAGAGGGGGCCGGATGTCCGGGCCTTCGAGAGGGAGGCGGATGTCCGAGCCATGGGGGCCAGATGTCCGGGGCCTGACTTCGGGTGGTTCAGTTGCGTTCTATGATGGACAAGCCGGATTTCCAGGCTAGTGCCAAATGTCTGTGCCAGTCGGGCCGGATGTCCAGGCCCTGAAGCCTTGGCTGCTGGCCTTCTGTTGGGCTGCACTCTCCAGGGGCTGGATGTCCAGGTCCTGGAGACTTCTCCGGTTCCTTCCGGTGGTCCTCTTCATCCGTGCACTTGGGGGCTTGTCTGTCTTCACGAGCATCTCCGAGGGGGTGTTTTTCATACCTAATCACACATAGCATTCCAGCTTTAGGTAGTAGCCATGTCTCACGTGGGTCATACGGAATATCACTAAGGAGAGATGTCACCTCGGTCTCGAGAGCTCTTGCACGTGCTCGTGTCATCGGTCCACTTGGCACTTGGGGAGACGTAGTTAGGTCCATCGGGATGACCATCGGATGCTCCGCATCATCTCCCCCCCTTGGGAAAGATCAGACCTTGGATCGAAAACTTCATCACCATGGTAGGGAGAGAGATCCTTGACGTTGAAGATATCACTCATGTTGTACTTGTTGCGCGGTATGTCGATCTTGTATGCATTGTTGTTGTAGCATGCGGTCACCTTGAAGGGGTCATCGGCTTGAGGTACTAACTTGGACATGCGTTCATTGGGGAAGCGGTCCTTGCGAAGGTGTAGCCACACAAGATTGCTAATGTTGAATATGATGGGTTGCTTGTTGATGTTGAGCTTGGTCGCGAGGCGGTGTACTTGGCGCTTGATGGTGTGCCTTGTATCTTTGTGTACCTTCTTGAGATAGCTTGCTCGTGCACTCGCATCCATGTTGATGCGCTCTTGTAGAGTTAGCGGTAGAATGTCCAATGGGGACAATGGGTTGAAACTGTAGACGACCTCGAAGGGGGACTTGCCGGTAGTCGAATGTCTTGCGTGGTTGTAGGCGTACTCGGCGATGGGTAAGCATTCCTCCAACCCCTTGATGTTCTTCTTAATCAACACTCATAGGAGAGTAGATAGCATCCGATTTGTGACCTCCGTTTGGCCGTCGGTTTGTGGATGGTATGCCGAAGAGAATAGGAGCTTGATTCCAAACTTGGCGCGTAGTGTCTTCCAAAAGTAGCTAAGGAACTTGACATCGCGGTCCGACACGATAGTCTTGGGCACTCCATGTAGATGCAAGATTTCCCTACAAAAGAGATTCGCAACATGTGAAGCATCGTCTATCTTGTTGCATGGAAAAAAATGTGCCATCTTGGAGAAACGGTCCACAACAACAAATAAGAAATCTTTGCCATTTTGTGTTCTCGGCAAACCAAGCACAAAGTCCATACTAATATCTTCCCATGGGTGATACGGAATAGGAAGAGGCATATAGAGACCATGGGATTGAACTTTAGACTTGGCTTTGCAACATGTAGAGCAACGATTGGTGTAGCGGGAGACGTCACGAAACATCTTTGGCCAAAATTAGTTGTTGGAGAGCGTGGTGTATGTCTTGTTTCGGCCAAAATGTCCCATAAGTCCTCCACCATAAAGCTTGCTAGTCCGCATGAGGTAGCCATCTTTGAGATAATATCGATCCCAAAATGTTTTTGCTTTGCACTTAGCATAAGGTGTAGCAAAGGAGACATCATGCACATACAAGTCTTTTATGTGGTATGACATTCAACTCAAGTTGAGTTACAAGCATGCATTTGCGGGATAAAGCGTCCGCCACAACATTTTCCTTACCCTTGATATACTTGATAACATAAGGAAATGACTCAATGAACTCACTCCATTTGGCATGTCGCTTATTCAATTTTGTTTGACCTTTAAGGTATTTAAGCGTCTCATGATCCGTATGGATGACAAATCCACGAGGGCGAAGATAATGTTCCCACACACGCAAGGCTCTCACAAAAGCATATAGTTCTTTGTCATAGATGGGGTAGTTAAGTTGTGCTCCGGAAAGCTTCTCACTAAAGTAAGCTATCGGGCGCTTCTCTTGCATCAAGACACCTCCTATGCCATTACCACTAGCGTCACAATGCACTTCTAAAGTTTTATCAAAATTGGATAATGCAAGCAATGGAGCATGTGTAAGAAAATTCTTAAGTTCATGAAATGCGGTATCTTGGGATGGTCCCCAAACAAATGGTGCATTCTTCTTACTCAAGGCATGCAATGGTGATGCAATAGTGCTAATGTCCTTAATGAAACGATGATAGAATCCGGCTAAGCCAAGGAAGCTACGCACTTGTTGCAAGTTGGTTGGTTGTGGCCAAGTTTTAATAGCATCATATTTAGCTTCATCTACATGAACACCCTTAGAAGACACAACAAAACCCAAGAAAACAAGCTTGTCAACACCAAATGTGCATTTATCCATATTAGCATCAATGCGCCCATTTCTAAGAGTTTGCAAAAAGTATCTAAGATGGGTGACATGATCTTCTAGAGATTCACTAAACACAAGTATATCATCAAAGTAGACGACAACAAATATGCCAATGTATTTGCGAAGAACATAATGCACCACACACATAAAGGTGCCGTGTGCTTCGGATAAGCCCATAGGCATAACTAACCAATCATACAAGCCAAACTTGGTTTTGAAAGCGGTTTTCCATTCATCACCTTCTTGAATGCGGATTTGGTAATAGCCACTTTTAAGATCAATTTTTTAGAAAATTGTGGCTCCGCTAAGCTCGTCGAGCATATCATCAAGGCATGGAATGGGATGCCTATAGCAACGGTGATAGAATTTATGGGACGACAATCGAAACACATGTGAAAAGTACCATCCCTCTTAGGCGCAAGAATAACCAGAATGGCACAAGGACTCAAGCTTTCACGTACATGCCATTGTCAATGAGGTGTTATACTTGCCTTTGTATTTCCTTGGTTTCTTTGGGGTTGACGCGGTAGGGTGCCTTGTTCGGTAACGGTGCCCTAAGGATGAGGTCGATTTGGTGTTCAATGCCACGTACTGGAGGTAGTCCCGGAGGTAGCTCATCGGGAAAGACGTCCGCGAACTCCTGCAATAGATTAGACAACACTAAAGGTAGCTGGTGAGAGGTGTTAGTTCTTGCCGCTTCATCCTTGCACACTAGGACATAGTGCATAACACTGATGGGTTCTCACACAGTTCTCTCATCTCTCTTTTGGTAGCTAAAAGCACTAAGTTTTTCTTGTCGCTCATTGTGGAGGCACTCAATTTGGGATTGTGGCTCTCACTCTCTTTTTGGTGGCTCACTCTCTCACTATTCTTTGCATGATGAGTGGATGCTTGCTTGTCGGCGATCACTTGACTTGGTGACATAGATCGTAGAACTTACTCCTTGCTATAGTGATTGGTTCGCCCATTGTGGATGACGTCGCGGTCGAATTGCCAAGGTTGTCCAAGTAGGAGGTGGCAAACAAACATGGGAACCACATCACACTCCAAGGTGTCTTAGTATGTGCCAATCTTGAAAGAGACTTGAACGGTGTGCTCCACTTGAATGGTGCCGGAGTCGCTAAGCCATTGGACCTTGTAGGGACGAGGATGCTTCATCTTGACCAACTGTAGCTTGGAACATAGCTCTTCACTTTTCAAATTGTGGCAACTTCCTCCGTCGATGATGACCTTCATGGCACGTCCATTGATGCCCTCTTTGGTGTGGAAGATGTGGCAATGTTGGTCTTCGTCTTGTTGGTGCTGAAGTGTCAAGACCTTGGAGACAACGAGAGTGGGGCTCGAATCATTGTCACAAAAGACTTGGTCATCTTCATCTTCATTTACTCGTCGGTGCATGGCCATGTGCTCTTCCATTTCTTCCTCACTCATCGAGTCATAGGTGTCGTCATCGTTTGGCGATCATGGTGCGCTGTATTGGGAACTCAAATGGCTTGTGGCCTCGACCTTGACATGTGAAGCATTTGATGGAACTTGTCCTGATGGTCTCGTCCGGTGGAGTTGTTGATGATGAAGCTCTCGGCTTGAAGTTGCTTGTAGTAGGAGGACGACTTGAATATGTCAAAGTTTTCTTGTAACTTCACTTTGTCGCCATTGCTTAGTGTAGATTTCGTCGAGGTAGAAGGCGTCATAGTCGTTGAAGCTTGGTTGTATGAATCGTAGGTCTTGGAAGAGTACTTGGTGTATTTGTAATCATCTTGCACTTGTCGCTCCGCCTTGGTAGCTTGGTGCACTAGCTCGAGGAGGTTGGAATAAGGTTGGAAGTCGGCACTCTTCTTGATAGGATGGTTGAGGCCATTCAAGAATCATGCCATGGTTTGTTCCTCATTAAGAACAGTAAAACTGAGCCTAATCCCTGCCCTCTCACGAATTAGGCATTTCTGTCCGTTTGATTTCGTTTGTTAAACGTCCTGGCCGTCCGATCTAAAGTTAACACCATGTTGGCTGCGAACTGGGCCTATCGCCGCAAGGGCAGCTACTCCCGTAGCTATTTTGAATCCATGTTGTTAATTGGGCCATCTTTTCCTGCTCGGCCCAACGCAGCGAAGGCCCTCTCCTACAAGCGCTCCCCTTTCCGTAAAAGAAAAAAAACTCGCTCCACACAAGAACGAATCAAGGGCGGTTGAGAGGATGCGACGAGCGGTCGAACGAGAGCGGATGCGGCGGCCGCTCGATTCAGGCAAAGCAGGCGACCTACGGTGGGATCGTGCCGACGCGCGAGCGAATCCAGCCTACGATTCACTCACGAGCGAATCTAGCGTGAGGGGATCAAGCAGAAACGCCTGATGCGGGTGAACCGAGGACCGGTCGATCCAGCCGTCGGCCGATCCGCCTGCAAGGTATGGAGGTGTGGGGGACTCGGGCGATTATGGCGCATTATCTCGTGGAAACTGCTCCACCCAGCCTTGATTAACACAATCATACTTCAGTTTTGAATCAGGCATTCATGTCTCGGGGCGACCTCTCGTTTGCACACTTCAGTTTCCAACTGATGCGTGTATATATGCTTCCTCCCCGGCCACTCTTCGCTCACCCTCTCTACTCCAGCAGCACAAAATATTCAAGATCATGTTAGGGTAGATCTCCCTGTGTTCTTCCTTATGCGTATGTGTTGTGGAGATTGCTGCCCCAAGGTGAGCAGATCAAATCTTATTTTGTAGTATCCGATCAGTTCTTATATATGATAAATATGGTGAATACCAATTCTTCGGTTTTCATCAAGATCTGAGAATGGCATATTTTCCAGCCTCCATGTGAAAATTTGTTTAACTTTCAATTTATTCAGTTTGGTACTTTTGTCCGTTCAAAGTTTATGTGTTAATCTGGGTAAGTAACTGTTTACTTGTACTACAATCGATGCTAATTAAGCTAAAGGTTTTATCAGTTGGTAGCACGTCGAATTGTTTTTTAAAAGCAGTAACAGGCACATATGAACTTGAAAACAGAAACTAATATAATGGTCATGGTTTCATCCTCTCTGATGACTCATGAATCTTAAGATATTTTGAGTCATAAGAGGAGCTAACCGTAGCTTCCATTTTAGTGTTATATACAAGTATGCCATCTTAGGTGAAACAAGTAGATAGGATACTATTTTCTGTCCTTCTGTGTTCTCCTAAAATTTGTTCAGGACATTGTGAACTAAATAACTAACATATCTATTTTGAAAGAATGTAGGATCCATTTCCATTTTTCCTGATGGTGCATTTTTTTACTGTCCTAAATTTCGTCAGAGTTTCTTTCATGAAATTTAGGCCTGACATATTTCTACTTAATATTACCGATTGTTCATTTCAATGCAATGCAGTTGTTTTGACTATTTGTATGCTTTATTTTTTTTGCGGGGTGACTATTTATATGATTTACATGCACACACAAAAATCAACGGACGATCCTATCGGAACTTAATGATTTTCAGAACCTAATTAGACCGGACTTGTACAAGAACAACACTTGGGAACCTAGAATGCCGGTTGTAAGCTCGCCCACCTGTGTTTGATCCACATGGCTCCAATCACTTGAAATTTTCTGAAACTTTTGTTGCTTCTAGGTAAACGAGTGGCGATTTGTTGGCTCGATCGCATGGTTGTAAGCTCGTTTACCCATGTTTGACCCACAAGGGTGCATCATTTGTACCTAACAACGTACCCATAAGGAAGGGAACTTTCCTCTTCAACCACATTTTTTTGTGTGTTTCCAGTCACTTGCATGAATGAAGTTTGCCTGGTGAAAATATGGTACAGTTTTTTTTGTGTGTGATGTGTTTTGTTGCTTATGAAGGGGAGCAGCATGGGTTCTGAAAGGCTGAAAATTATACAACTACATTTATGCAGCTTTTAACCCTGTTACCAAGGTTCACATGGATTTAAGTGTTTTTTCCTCACTTTGAACAAGCTGAAAACATCAAGTTCACCTTCGAGCAGAAGATGATGTGTTTTGGCTTGAGAAAAAATTGGCGTGGCAGACGATATAACTCCAATCAAGACTGAACCTCAAATGTCTGCTTACGAACAGATGTAGGAGCATTTGACATTTATTCACCTTGGAGCAGAAGATGGTGTTTTTGGCTTGAGAAAAAAATTGAGGTGGCTGACGATATAACTCCAATCAAGGCTGAACTTAAATGATCTCCTTAAGAACAGATAGAGCAGCATTTGACATTTCTTAAAGCTTAACCTTTTACTGGTGGTGTGGCAGGGGGCTAGATCAAAATTTTGTTGACGTATAGTTGTTACTTTTCAAAGGTCTCTTGTATTTGTGTGCTTGATTTGGCAGTACGGCCTGTAAAAAAGACATGTGCAATGTTTGATAATGTGTTTTGGAGCCTCTCACTTCGTAAGCAAACTAATTGCAGGTATTTATTTTTCATAAAGGCCGGAGTGAGCTTTGTGTCTATGAGATTGCATGATACATATTTGGCATGGAAAATTTGTAGCATTAATTCATCTCAAGGAGTCTATTATAACTATATATAGTTACTACTTTTCAATTAGTATCTTGCGCTCCGAATTTTGATATTCAGTTTCTGGTAATTGTAACTTCAATGTTTTGCAATTCCTCCAAGTATAGTCCCAAAGCTTACCATTCTTGTTAATAATACATTGAGCGATTTGGTAATACTAACTATCATTATATTGTAACATGGATGGGCGCAGCAACGCGCGCCTTTGATGATCTAGTATTCCATGACATTGGCTCGGATCATGGAAATCTCCATTTCCTTGTAGTACTCTTCAACGGGCTTGGTGCCTTGCTTGAGGAGTTGCAATTTCTTGAAGAGATCTCGACTATAATATGTTGGCACAAAGCACGCTCGCATGACATCCTTCATTTGGTTCCATGTGGTGATGGGTGGGCCGCCTTTTGCTTCTCGTCGCTCAGTGACTTGCTCCCACCAAATGAGGACATAGTCTTGGAACTTAAGCGATGCCATGGCAATTCTCTTCTCTTATTCATAGTTGTGTAAGTGAAAGATCTTGTCAACCTTCAATGCCCATGAAAGGTAGTCTTCGGGATCATTGCTTACGGAGAACTTAGGCATGGTGAACTTGAGTTTGTCGTAGCGTTGCTCTTCAATGTGTGCAGGTCGATTGTGATGACGCTCGTGCCGTGGTTGAGGGTCTTGAACCGCTTGCTCCTCGTGCTCCTCTTGATTGTTCTGTCATTGAGGCCGTGGAATTCTTGCACGGTTCCTCATCTCTTGGCGCTCCTCAAGGCATGCGGCTTCTTGTCGCTCCCGTCGGAGGGCCTCTTCTTGAAGACATACTTGGCGGTTGCACTCATTGACGACTTGTGTTAACTCACGTAGAGCACATTGGGCTTCAAGGGCTTGTTTTTCACGGCGTTGTTGGTTTTGTCGAAGGGCATCACCATCTTGATGTTCTTGTTGATCTTGGCGTATTGGAGCTTGCTCTTGGACTGTAGGATCATTAGCTTGGCGACATAGTCGGTCATGTTCCTGGAGGCGGCCTTGTAAACCATTGCCATGAAATGGGTTTTGTGGAGCTTGATGATCTTCATGGTCTTGGCAACGATGCAAAGGAGCTTGTGGAAGACTTGCATCCGTAGAAGATTCCGAAGAATATCGACTTGAATGGCGCCGTCTTGGTGAGGACGAAGTTGAAGAAGAGCGATTGACCATCATGGCTCGTATGTCTTCCTTGAGAGATGCCATCGATGTGTCGAAGTAGTCTCTTGTACGTTACTCGGATTGTCACAAGTCGGTGGCGAGTTGGTCGAGGCAGTCGCTCAATACTTCATTCTCTTGATGCAAAGCTCTTTATGCGCCGAATAGGTGATTGTTGGTGACGTAGTTGTTCGGGTCCTCATCTTGCTCGAGGAAGAGTGGGTTGGTAGTAGTACTTGGCCTATCCATCATCACAAGCAAATATGTGAGTGGAAGAAAGGAAAGAACTAGAACAAATGTACCTTACCCGATGTTGAAGATGGATCAATGATCACTCGATAATGCATTATGGAAATAGCACAATTGGTACCAGATCTTATCAATTCTCACACCTACACAAGTAAAGCTTTTGGAGTAGCTTGGTGAGGATGGTGGCACAAAATTTATGCAATGTTTAGCAAGAGTCAATAATGTTGAAAAATATTCACAAATTTGCAAGTGAAACAAGTAGACCAATAGCAATATGTGGCACACGGAAACACACGCACAGATAGATAAATGGGGTCGCGCAACCAAAGAGCGAGCTCAAAATGTGGAATCCACAGAAAATGGTCTTGTTGCACAACACTAGAGAGACGCTAGCACGATTGCTCAATAGGCGGATATGATACTTGTGCACAACCTAGAAAGCAAAAATGCAATGACTTCCTATCCCAAGTATGCTATATGTATGATGTTTCGGTCATTTATCGTATGATGATCCGAGATGATCGAGTATGGTAATTGTATGCAATATGGTATGATGTTATGGCACTTGCTTAAAAGCTCTTTGCTTATCTTTTTCTTTTTCTTAAAAGCTTTCTCCCTTTTGATATCTTACTTTGGCCATTTATGCAAAATGCTTTAACCAAGATAGCAATTGTGTATACGCGGGAACAATCTTGTGACACAAGAGATGATATGATGATACCAAGATGCAGATACTGAGATGATTTGGTATATATGCAATGGAAGGTGCACAAGTAACGTTGTTGGCAATACTCAATGGCTAGTCTTAATAGGAAAGTGACGCAAAAATGGGCGCCGGGTTAGCAATGCAATGGCAAGGGAGAATATACATGAGTCTCATCGAGGTTACCGCCCTTGCTTACGGTTGACCATGTGAAAATGGTGAAGTGGTATTTGTCGATGACGAATCCGCGGTGAAGATGAGCGGCGGTGATGTCGGTGTTGAACCGTCCCTAAGTCTTTTAGTTTTGCTTTGTGTTCTATCTATGTAATCGAGTGCGAGAGTTATATAATGAAGATTAGTTTTAAGTTGAGGGCTTTGCTTTCTTGCTTTGATCTTGGAAAAGAAAGAGAATAAGAAAATAAAATATTATATAATAATATTATGGAGAGTGATGACTTCACATATAAGAAGTATGTCGCATGAAATTTGTTGAGGGTTGACAAACATAGTTTTGGTCATTGTTGCAATTAATAGGAAGTAATAAAGAAAGAGGGGTTCCACATATGAATACACTATCTTGGACATCCTTTGTGATTGTGAGCACTCATTAAAATATTATATGCTAATGAGCTGATGTTGGACAAGGAAGACAACATAATGGGTTATGTTTTCTTATATCTGAATACAAGTTATAATGTCCTGGATCCTCCAGCATGTTGAGCTTGCTTTCTATCCTATGCTAGCCAAAAGTTCCGCACTAAGTAGAGATACTACTTGTGCATCCAAAAACCTTTAACCCAGTTTGCCATGATAGTCCACTATATCTACATATGGATTGGGTAAGATCCTTCAAGTAAGTTGTCATCGGTGCAAGCAATAAAAATTGCTCTCTAAATATGTATGATCTTTTAGTGTGAGGAAAATAAGCTTTATATGAACTTGTGATGAGGAAGAAATAAAAGCGACGGACTGCATAATAAAGTTCTCCATCACAAGCGGCAATATAAAGTAACGTTCCATTGCATTAAGATTTCTTGCATCCAACCAAAAAGCACATGACAACCTCTGCTTCCCTCTGCGAAGGGCCTATCTTTTATTTTTTTACTTTCTACCTTTATGAAAGAGTCATGGTGATCTTCACCCTTCCTTTTATATTTTCTCTTTTTGGCAAGCACTATGTGTTGGGGAAAGATCCTGACATACATATCCACTCGGATGTAGGTGATCATAAATTATTATTGTTGACGTTACCCTTGAGGTAAATTGTTGGGAGGCGAAACTATAAGCCCCTATCTTCCTATGTATCTAATTGAAGCTTTGATCTCATAAGTATCGCATGAGTGTTAGCAATTATGGAAGATTAAATGATGGTTGAGTATGTGAACTTGCTAAATAAGAGCTCTTACATTGACTCTTTCTGTGGTTATGACAAATTGCAATTGCTTCAATGACCGAGATCATAGTTGTTAGTTTTCAATAAAGTTTTTGGTTCATAATTTACCTTGTGAATGAATTATCACTTTGGCATAAGAAGTTATATGACCAAGCTTTTAAATCTAGGCCGATACGACCGATATATAGGCCGATATATCACTTTTGGGGCTTTACCGATATAAACATAGCATATCATTTTGGAAATATCATTTTCGAACATATCATCCGATATGGACCGAAATATCGACCGATATGGCCGATATCTAGCCCGATATGTCCACCGATATAGAACGATATGTGGATGACAACAATTCTTTATTAGAAATCAGTGAAATATGATTATTCATTTACAACTTCATTATATATTATCAAAGTCATGCACAATGTTCCGTACAAATCCATATATATCGTATTGTTTTTAATCATAGAGTAAGGATTTTGTGAATCTTTCCTTAATAAGTTCTTAACCAACAAATTAATAAACTAGGAACCAAAAAGTGTTATGTTAAAGCATTGGCATCATACTTTCTTTACTAAAAATAAAATGTTTTGAACAAGAATAATGAAAAAAAACTAGACATATTTTCTCGGATATATCTACATATCGTCCGATATATCACCCGATATCCGACATCCGACATGTCAAAGCGAAACCGATATGAACCCGATATCCGATATTTTGAAGCTTGTATATGACAATATGTTGTTGTTCTAAGGATGATCATGATGCCCTCATGTCCATATTTTATTTTATCGACACCTCTATCTCTAAACATGTGCACATGCTTACTGATTTCGGCTTTCACCTGAGGACAAGCGAGGCCTAAGCTTGGGGGAGTTGATACGTCCATTTTGCATCATGTTTTTATGTTGGTATTTATTGCATTACAGACTGTTATTTCACATTATGGTACAATTCTTATGCCTTTTCTCTCTTATTTTACAAGGTTTACATGAAGAGGGAGAATGCCGGCAGCTGGAATTCTAAACTGGAAGAGAGAAAATCTGAGATACCTATGCTGCACAACTCCAAGTGGCCCACCAGGTGGAGAATTGTTATGCCTTTTCTCTCTTATTTATACTTTATGGAGAATTGTTTTGTAATAAATAAAAAATATTGGGCGAAAGAAGTACAGAAGGGGACCCACCAGGTGGCCACAAGCCTGGGGGGCACGCCCTACCCCCAGGGCGCGCCCCTGAGCTTGTGGCCCCTTGGCCAGCCCCTCGTGTCCATCTTCTGCTATATGGAGGGTTTTGACCTAGAAAAAATCATAAGGAAGCTTTCGTAATGAAGCACCGCCATCTCGAGGCGGAACCTGGGCAAAAGCAATCTAGGGCTCTGGCAGAGCTATTTTGCAGGGGAAACTTCTCTCCGACAGGGGAAAATCAAAGCCATCATCATCACCAATGATCCTCTCATCGAGGGAGGTTCAATCTTCATCAACATATTCACCGGCACCATCTCCTCTCAAACCCTAGTTCATCTCTTGTATCCAATCTTTGCTTGTAAACCTCATATTGGTACCTGTGGGTTGCTAGTAGTGTTGATTACTCCTTGTAGTTGATCCTAGTTGGTTTATTTGGTGGAAGATCATATGTTCAGATCCTTAATGATATTCAATTTCCCTCTAACCTTGAATATGAGCATGCTTTGTGAGTAGTTACGTTTGTTCCTGAGGACATGGGAGAAGTCTTGTCATAAGTAATCATGTGAATTTGGTATTCGTTCGATATTTTGATGAGATGTATGTTGTCTTTCCTCTAGTGGTGTTATGTGAATGTCGACTACATGACACTTCACCATCATTTGGGCCTAGTGGAAGGCATTGGGAAGTAATAAGTAGATGATGGGTTGCTAGAGTGACAGAAGCTTAAACCCTAGTTTATGCATTGCTTCGTAAGGGGCTGATTTGGATCCACATATTTCATGCTATGGTTAGATTTTTCTTAATTCATCTTTTGTAGTTGCGGATGCTTGCGAGCGGGGTTAATAATAAGTGTGAGGCTTTTCCAAGTAAGGACAGCACCCAAGCACTGGTCCACCCACATATCAAATTATCAAAGTAACGTACGCGAATCATATGAGCATGATGAAAACTGACTTGACAATAATTCCCATGTGTCCTCCGGAGCGCTTTGCTTTATATAAGAGTTCATCCAGGCTTGTCCTTTGCTATAAAAAGGATTGGGCCACCTTGCTACACTTTTTCTACACTTGTTACTTATTACCCGTTACGAATTATCTTGCTACAAAACTATCTATTACTGATAATTTCAGTGCCTGCAGAAAATACCTTGCTGAAAACCGCTTTTCATTTCCTTCTGCTCATCGTTGGGTTCGACAGACCTACTTATCAAAAGGACTACGATAGATACCTTATATTGTGGGTCATCAACCGAATGGAACAACTCAGTGCGACCGATGTGCTAGGGCTTAGGGCAAACATCATCTCGGTGGCGCCGATTGCATCAACTCGGTGGGACCGAAGCGAAGCAATAAGAAACAGAGGATCTGTCAAGCCAACTCGGTGAGACCGAAGTGAATGCAATAGATCACAGAGCACTGGCAAGGCCATCTCAGTGGGACCGAGATCCGTATCGGTGTGACCAAACTGTTAGGATTTCTGGCAGTGGCTATGTCAAATGAACTCGGTGGCTCCAGATAGAAAGAATCGGTGGGGACGAGTTTGGAATTAGGGTTTGCACATATTTGGAGGATAAAGTGGATGAGGGTTTTGGAGCAGTATCACTAAGCACTTTGAGAAAGTAGACCATTAAGCAACATCTCATTCCCTTTTAATAGTATTGGCTTTCCTATAGACTCAATGTGATGTTGGATCACTTAAATATAAATGAAGTGTCTTAAGATTTTGCCAATCTTTGTCATTATCATTTTGAGGGGTCCACATATCTAGTCCATGCCATGCCAATTATTGAACATCCTGGAATATTTATCTTGAATGGATATTAGTTCAATGAGTTATATGTTGTTATGAATTACCAAAACCACCCGGGGATTAGTTGCACTTTCAGGTTCAATTGATTATGACAACAAAGTTGCTATCTATGATGATTATGGTGATGACATGTGATAACCCACAAGTATAGGGGGTCGCAACAGTTTTCAAGGGTAGAGTATTCAACCCAAATTTATAGATTTGACACAAGGTGAGCCAAAGAATATTTGCAAGTATTGGTAGCTGAGTTGTCAATTCAACCACACCTGGATTATCTGCAACAAAGTGATCAGTAGCAAAGTAGTATGATAGTTTTGATAATAGTAGCAGTAGCAATGGTAACGGTAATAGTGACGATAGCAGTAGTAACTTAGCAGAAACAATACAAGATAAATTCGTATCATTGGATCGGTAATTTGTTGGATGATATTCATCATGTGACAGTCATAAG
This sequence comes from Aegilops tauschii subsp. strangulata, assembly GCF_002575655.3. Lineage (NCBI taxonomy): Eukaryota > Viridiplantae > Streptophyta > Magnoliopsida > Poales > Poaceae > Aegilops > Aegilops tauschii. The sequence continues at coordinate 128,758,469 of NC_053039.3, forward strand.
CTAGGGCGATACGGCACTAGCTCCAGTTCATAAATATAATGTAGGCATGTATTCCGTAAATAGTCATACGTCCTTATGGAAAGAACTTGTATGACTTTTTTGTCCTACCCTCCCGTGGCAGCGGGGTCCATATTGGAAACTAAGGGATATTAAGGCCTCCTTTTAATAGAGAACTGGAACAAAGCATTAACACACGATGCATACATGAACTCCTCAAACTACGGTCATCACCGGGAGTGGTCCCGACTATTGTCACTCCGGGGTTGCCGGATCATAACACGTAGTAGGTGACAATAACTTGCAAGATCGGATCTAGAACATAGATATAATGGTGATAACATAAGAGGTTCAGATCTGAAATCATGGCACCCGAGCCCAAAGTGACAAGCATTAAGCATGGCAAAGTCATAGCAACATCAATCTCAGAACATAGTGGATACTAGGGATCAAGCCCTAACAAAACTAACTCGATTACATGATGAATCTCATCCAACTCCTCACTGACCAGCAAGCCTATGAAGTAATTACTCACTCCCGGTGGGGAGCATCATGGAATTGGCGATGGACAAGGGTTGGTGATGACGAAGAACGAAGATCCCCCTCTCCGGAGCCCCAAACGGACTCTAGATCTGGCCTCCTCATGAAGAATAGGAGGAGACGGCGGCTCTATCTCGTGGATCGCAATAATTCTTTCTCCCTGATTTTTTCTGGAAAAATAAGATTTATAGCATCGGTTTCAGGGTCCGCGGGGCCACCAGGTGAGGACAACCCACCTGGGCGCACCTTGGAGGGCAGGCGCGCCCTGGTGGGTTGTGCCCACCTAGGTGCCCCCCTCCGGTGGCTCTTGGCTCCAGAAATTCTCTTTTCTTGTATAAAAAATCCTCGCAAAGTTTCCTTCCATTCCGAGAACTTTTATTTCTGCACAAAAACAACACCATGGTAGTTCTGCTAAAAACAACGTCTGTCCAGGGTTAGCTTCATTCAAATCATGCAAATTAGAGTCCAAAATAAGAGGAAAAGCGTTAGGAAAAGTAGATACGTTGGAGATGTATCAACTCCCCCAAGCTTAAATCTTTGCTTGTCCTCAAGCAATTCAGTTGATAAACTGAAAGTGAAGAAGAAAAACTTTTATGAACTCTTTTGCTCTTGTTTGCATAAATAAGCTTAAACAACACCCAGGTTTTCAGCCGACATTATAACTAACCATGCCGACAATAACTCTTCAAAATTATATTAACTCGTATCAATGACATAATCAGCTAGCGAGCAACAATAAGATATCTCAAACAACAACATGTTATCAAAACAACCATGATATAATATGACTATAATGGTATCTCGCTAGCCCTTTCTGAGACCGCAGAACATAAATGTAGAGCACCTCCAAAGTTCAAGCAACGACTGAACATTGTAATTCATGGTAGAAAAGATCCAGTCATGATGCACCCAACATTAGCTACACACAATGCATAAGCATGACAATAGTGCTCTCAGGTTCTGGCGCTTATTTTAGAAGGTGATGACACAACATAGAAGTAAATAGATAGTCCCTTCGCAGAGGGAAGTAGTGATTTGCAAAGGTGCCAGAGCTCAAGTTTTTAAAACAGAGGTAAATGATATTTTGAGACATGCACCCTTCTTGTTTACTTCACGACCATCAGTTATCAATATCTTCCATGCTAAGCACGCTAGTGGCAGTTCCCAATCGATAAAAGTAAAGGTTTTGACTCCATTGGGAGTTTTTGTTTGATTATTTGAGAGATCAATTCTTTTTGCAGTTTGGGACTGGGCATCCCTATTACCTCCCTTTTCGCGTGTGATGGTGAGTGAATACACACTCGACCTGAGAATAATCCACTTAGCATGGAAGATACCGACCACCTCCTGTCATTCCATGAACGACCCAGGCACACAAAAAAGAATATTTATTTGAAGTTTTTAGAGGTGGCACATGCAAATTTACTTAGGACGGCAGGGCAATACCGTATATAGGTAGGTATGATGGACTCATCTGGAATAACTTGGGTTCAAGGTTTTTTATGTACAAGCAGAATTCCCACTTAGTACAGGCGAAGGCTAGCAAATAGGTTGAGAAGCGGCCAGCTAGAGAGCAACAACGGTCATGAACATGCATTATGCGTAAGTAACATTGGACACTAGCATGAGTAGGATATGAACACCATGAACATAAACATCATAGAGGCTATGTTGGTTTTGATTCAACTACATGCATGAACATGTGCTAAGTCAAGCCACTCGAACATTCAGAGGAGGATACCATATCATCATACTACATCACAATCATTTTAATGCAATGTTGATATCCAAGATAAATCATTATCCACTCCTAGCTACTTATGCATGGCATGAGAAACTATAATCTCTAATTGTCATTGCAAACATGTTTAATCATAATGGGCTGAATCATGGATACTAGGTTAAACATATTTACAAAAACAGAACAAGTCGAGTTCATACCCGTTTCTCTCTGCCACGACCAGTTCATCGAATATCGTCATTATTGCCTTTCACTTGCACGACCGAACAATGTGAAAATAATAATAATGCAAGAGTGCCGTGGACTAAGCTGGAATTCCCCCAAGCTTAGGCTTTTGGCCTAACTTGGTAATCAGTCAGTAGCCTGGATAGTAGTCGGGGTGCTGAGGAGCAGGCATCCACGCATCCCACTGCCGAGGCACCTCCTCTACTGCGTCCTGGTCGTTCCGGTAGGCGATGATATCTGCAGGCGTAATCCTATATCCGCCCCTGGCAACAGGATCAAACAAAGCAGGAGCAGGCAATGGAATAATATCATGAGTTTCCACGCTGAAAACCAGGTTATACGGAATAGGAATGTTAGGATTATCTCGTGCAATAAAATGGTGGTGTTCCATGGCTGGGCGATCTAGATAAACCTTGGGAGAGGGTAATCATGAAGGCGTGTCTCAACATTAAAGCGAGCTGCCAAGCGAGTAGCGAAAATACCACCATGTATTTTACCCTTGGACTTATTAATGTGGAGGCGACGTGCCACAATAGCTCCTAAGCTATAAGTGTTGTCGCCCTCTAGTGCACGACGTAAAACAGCAAGGTCTGGTGAACTGAGTGCACCCACCTTCTCTCTAGCAAGCAAGCATTTTCCAATGAAAATAGCAAAGTAATGAACATCAGGAAAATGCAAGCCAGCGGCAGTGATACCCGACACCCCTCTCTCATCTCCCACTGTCAAGGTACAATAAAAGGCCTCAAACTCTGCCAGCCTAGGCTCTACCAAACCACCATCAGCAGGAAGCAAGCATATTTCACAAAACTCAGTAAGTGGTATCTGATGGGAATCAGCATATAAACTAAACTTCACCTCAGGAGGATTATTCCTAGGAAGGAAATTAAAACTTTGAACAAAGATGTTTGTGAGGAGATGATACTATTCACATTCAGCTGCGATGAAGTCGGTGAGGCCGGCATTAGCAGCATATTGTTTAAACTCTTGAAGGATCCTAGCCTCTTCCATGAACGAGGTATGCGGCCATTCGCACGGCCATACCTCCGCCAACCTCCGGGGGTGGAGATCACTATCAGATGACTCCCAAAAAATTCCCTTGGAGTTCTTCTTGGAAGCAAATTCCCTAAAGATATTCATCCTTTTCCCTATGAACAAAAATTCTAAAAATTTTAGTCCACAAATTTTTCTCAACAAAACTTTACAAGATTGATAGCAACTACTCATAGGGATACATAGAGGCCATAGTAAGCATTCAAACTACTTAGAACTCTAAGAATTCATCATGCAAGCTCATCTACAGCAGCACCAAGAGTAGATAATTATTCAAAATATAAAACACTAAAACAAAAACTAATTAGACAAATGGTGGAGTCACATACCAAGCAACAATCCCCCAAAATAGTTTCGGAAACGGAGCTTCGAGCAAAGAGATCAAAATCCAGGGGTATGAGAGCAAGAACACGAGAGAGAGAGGGCAATGGTGAATTTTTCCTGGTGGTAGGTGATGATGTGGTGTAAAGAGATAAGTGAGGGGGCCCACGTGGGGACCACAACCCACCAGGGCGCGCCTGGGGGTCCTGGCGCACCCAGGTGGGTTGTGCCCACCTGGTGCGCCTCCCTCTGATATTATTTGCACCAGAAATTCTTAAATATTCAGAAAAATTTGTATAAACTTTTTCAGGGCATTCTGAGAACTTCTATTTTTGGGTCATTTTTTTATTGCACGAGAAATTCGGAAAACAGACAAAACATGGCATTTTATTTTATTTAACTAATAAAAACAGAAAAAGGTAGGGACAGAAGGAAGTGCTCACTAATTTCATCAACTTCATACCTCTCAAAAATGATCCATTAATAAGGTTGATCAAGTCTTATTAACAACCACTTTTGATTAGCATGAAACCGAAGAACTTTCGTAAATCACTAAGTTACCTCAACGGGGATGTGAATGTCCCCAACAATAAGCATTTCATATTTCTTTTTAACAGTAGGTAGAGGTAGTTGAAAACTTCCAATAGTGATCGTTGGATATTTTTCAATAACATTAATACCATTCACTTGGAATTGTTTCTTCAGAAAGTGCATCGTATGCTCATTACCATTGATATGAAAAGCGACCTTGCTTTTATTGGAATCAATAACAGCCCCTGCAGTATTCAAGAAGGGTCTACCAAGGATAATCGACATGTTATCGTCCTCGGGCATCTCAAGTATAGCAAAGTCATTCAAAATAGTAACATTAGCAACAACAATGGGCACATCCTCACAAATACCGATAGGTATGGCAGTTGACTTATCAGCTATTTGCAAGGACATTTCAGTAGATGTGAGTTTATTCAAGTCAAGTCTTTTATATAAAGAGAAAGGCATGACACTAACACCAGCTCCTAAATCACATAAAGCAGTTTTCACATAATTCTTTTTGATGTAGCAAGGTATAGTTGGTATTCCTGGGTCTCCAAGTTTTTAAGGTATTCCATCTTTAAAAGTATAATTAGCAAGCATGGTGGAGATTTCAGCTTCCAGTATTTTTCTCTTATTGGTGATGATGTCTTTCATGTACTTTGCATAAGGAGGCATTTTCAAGATATTAGTCAAGCAAGTACGCAAAAAGACTGGCCCCAACATTTCAGCAAAGCGTTCAAATTCTTCATCATCTTTCTTTTTAGTTGACTTGGGTGAAAAAGGCATAGGTTTTTGAACCCACGGTTCTCTTTCTTTACCGTGTTTTCTAGCAATAAAGTCTCTTTTATCATAACGTGTATTCTTGGGTTGTGGGTTATCAAGATCAACTGGTGGTTCTATTTCAACATCATTATCTGGTTCTTTTTCATTGTTTGGTTGAGTATCTTCATGAACATCAGCATTATCTTTTTCATTATCACTAGGTGAATGTTCATTACCAGATTGAGTTTCAGCATCAGAAATAGAAACATCATTATCATTATCAGGAGATTTTTCTATTTCAGGTTCACTAGAAGCATGCAAAGTCCTATCATTTTTCTTTTTCTTCTTCTTTTTACAAGGACTAGGTGCAGTTGTGTTGTTTCTTTGTGAATCATGTTCAATTCTTTTTGGGTGTCCCTCAGGATAAAGTGGTTCTTGAGTCATTTTACCTCCTCTAGTTGCAACTCTAACAACAAAGTCATGTATTTTGTTATTCATTTCATCAAGCAATTCTCTTTGTGATTTAGCAACTTGTTCGAGCTGGGTTTGTACCATAGAAGCATGTTTTCCAACACCTCTAACATCATTTGAGATTCTAAATAACAAGTCACTCAAGCGAGCAATCATATCAGAATTATATTTCAATTGTTTCATAACATTTGCATTGAAGTGATCTTGTTTTCTAATATAATTCTCAACCTCATAAAGGCATTGGCTAGGGTGCATATTGTGAGGATTGTCATTATCATTGAATTTCATTAAAGAATTTACCTCTACCACCTTAGGCAGTGGTGGTGTATTAAGCCCATGTATTTCTTCAATAGGAGGTAAATTTTTAAAATCCTCAGCTTTAATACCTTTTTCCTTCATAGATTTCTTTGCCTCTTGCATATCTTCAGGACTGAGATATAATATACCCCTCTTCTTTGGAGTGGGTTTAGGCGGTGGTTCAGGAAGAGTCCAATCATCATAATTTTTCAATATGTTATTAAATAATTCTTCAGCTTGTCCAACAGTTCGTTCCCTAAAAACACAACCAACACAACTATCTAGGAAATCCCTAGAAGCATCGGTTAGTCCATTATAGAAGATATCAAGCATTTCATTTTTCTTAAGAGGATGAGCAGGCAAAGCATTAAGTAACTAGAAAATCCTCCCCCAAGCTTGTGGGAGACTCTCTTCTTTAGTTTGCACAAAGTTAAATATTTCCTGTAAGGCAGCTTGTTTCTTATGAGCAGGAAAATATTTTTCAGAGAAGTAATAAATCATATCCTGGGGACTACGCACACAACCAGGAGCAAGAGTATTGTACCAAGATTTAGCATCACCCTTTAATGAGAACGGAAATAATTTGAGAATATAGTAATAGCGAGTTTTCTCATCATGAGTAAAAAGGGCAGCTATGTCATTCAACTTAGTAACATGTGCCACAACAGTTTCAGTTTCAGATTCAACCAAAGTAATTAACTCTGGGTCGACAGAGAATCCATAATCCTTATCAGCGGCGAGGTAGCAAACTTAGGATCATATTGCATTCTACCATTCAGAGGTTTTTCTTTATACTTGCATAATAATTTCTATAGATCATCCCAATCCTTACAAGCAAGAATATCTCTAGTTGTCTCCTCATTCATAACATAACCTTCCGGTACCATAGGCAATTCATATCTAGGAAGGCTAGTTCTAGCGGGTGTTTCAGGAGTTTCAGTTTCGAGCTCATCATTGATAACCCACAAGTATAAGGGATCAATTGTAGCCTCTTTCGATATGTAAGAGTGTCGAACCCAACGAGGAGCTAAAGGTAGAACAAATATTCCCTCAAGTTCTATCGACCACCGATACAACTTTACGCACGCTTGACGTTCGCTTTACCTAGAACAAGTATGAAACTAGAAGTACTTTGTAGGTGTTGTTGGATAGGTTTTCAAGAAAGTAAAGAGCGAGTAAATAAAAGCTAGGGGCTGTTTGGATGAAGACACAACTAAATTAGTTTTAGTAGAGAGCTTTTTGTTACGAGAAAGTTATTTGTCCCTAGGCAATTGATAACTAGACCGGTAATCACTATTGCAATTTTATTCGAGAGAGAGGCATAAGCTAACATACTTTCTCTACTTGGATGATATGCACTTATGATTGGAACTCTAGCAAGCATCCGCAACTACTAAAGATCATTAAGGTAAAACCCAACCATAGCATTAAAGCATCAAGTCCCCTTTATCCCATACGCAAACAACCTACTTACTCGGGTCTGTGCTTCTGTCACTCACGCCACCCACCATAAGCAAATCATGAACATATTGCAAACCCTACAGCGGGAATCCCTCATGCTTGCGCGACATGGAGAGCACCATAGGACAGCACCAATAATAAAACATGCAACTCAAACCAATCTTGATCATCAAATAGCCCATAGGACAAAACAGATCTACTCAAACATCATAAGATAGTCATACATCATTGGGAAATAAGATATAGCGTTGAGCACCATGTTTAAGTACAGATTACAGCGGGTAAGAGAGAGGTTACACCGCTGCATAGAGGGGGGAAGAGTTGGTGATGATGGCGGTGAAGTTGTTGGTGAAGATTGCGGTGATGATGATGGCCACGACGGCATTCCGGCGCCACCGGAAGAGAAGGGGAGAGGGGGGCCCTTCGTCTTCTTCTTCCTTGACCTCCTCCCTAGATGGGAGAAGGGTTTCCCCTCTGGTCCTTGGCCTCCATGGTGTGGGAGGGGCAAGAGCCCCTCCGAGATTGGATCTGTCTCTCTGTCTCTCTCTGTTTCTGCGTTCTGTTCTGCTGCCCTTTCACCGTTTCGTATATATATGGAGATTCGTAACTCCGATTGGACTGAAACCTTCGCCGTGATTTTTGTACCAAAAATTAGCTTTCTTGCGGCCGAAGAAGGGCATCAACTGCCTTACGGGTGGCCCACGAGGGTCAGGGGCGCGCCCAGGGGGGCAGGGGCGCCCCCTGCCTCATGGCCACCTCGGGCACCGTCTCGCGTGGATTTTTCTTCCGGAATTTTCCAAATATTCCAAAAATAAGCTCCGTCCGTTTTTATCCCGTTTGGATTCCGTTTGATATGGATATTCTGCGAAACATAAAACATGCAACAAACAGGAACTGGCACTGGGCACTGGATCAATATGTTAGTCCAAAAAATAGTATAAAAAGTTGCCAAAAAGTATATGAAATTTGAATAATATTGGCATGGAACAATAAAAAATTATAGGTACGACGGAGACGTATCAATCATCAGATTCAACAACATCATGTTGTATTACTCTAGCAGTTTGTTCATCAAGAAATTCACCAAGTGGCACATCATCATCAAGCAAGGTACTAGCATCATCATAAGTATCATTCATAGCAGAAGTAGCATTATCAATAACTTGCGACATATCAGGATTAATAGCATGTGGTGGTGTTGCAAGTTTACTTATAACAGAAAGTGAATCTAAAGCAGAACTGGACGACAGTTCCTTACCTCCCCTCGTCTTAGAGGGATAAATCTTAGTCTTAGCAGCCTTCAGATTCTTCATAGTGATAAATTGATAATAATCCTAAGTAACTCAACAAATATAGCTATGCTCCCCAGCAACGGCGCCAGAAAAGGTCTTGATAACCCACAGGTATAGGGGATCGCAACCGTTTTTGAGGGTAGAGTATTCAACCCAAATTTATAAATTCGACACAAGGGGAGCAAAAGAATATTTGCAAGTATTAGCAGCTGAGTTGTCAATTCAACCACACCTGGAGATTAATTATCTCCAGCAAAGTGATCAGTAGCAAAGTAGTATGATAGTTTTGATAATAGTAGCACTAGCAATGGTAACGGTAACAGTGATAGCAGTAATTTTGTAGCAAGTGTCACAGTGACAATAACGGTAGTAACTTAGCAGAAACGATATACGATAAATTCGTAGGCATTGGATCGGTAATTTGTTGGATGATATTCATCTTGTGATTGTCATAACCTAGGGCGATATGGCGCTAGCTCCAGTTCATAAATATAATGTAGGCATGTATTCCGTAAATAGTCATGTGATTATGGAAAGAACTTGTATGACATCTTTTGTCCTACCCTCCCGTGGCAACGGGGTCCATATTGGAAACTAAGGGATATTAAGGCCTCCTTTTAATAGAGAACCGGAAGAAAGCATTAACACACGGTGAATACATGAACTCCTCAAACTACAGTCATCACCGGGAGTGGTCCCGACTATTGTCACTCCGGGGTTGCCGGATCGTAACACGTAGTAGGTGACTATAACTTGCAAGATTGGATCTAGAACATAGATATAATGGTGATAACATAAACAGTTCAGATCTGAAATCATGGCACCCGGGCCCAAAGTGACAAGCATTAAGCATGGCAAAGTCATAGAAACATCAATCTCAGAACATAGTGGATACTAGGGATCAAGCCCTAACAAAACTAACTCGATTACATGATGAATCTCATCCAACTCCTCACTGACTAGCGAGCCTACGAAGGAATTACTCACTCCCGGTGGGGAGCATCATGGAATTGGCGTTGGAGAAGGGTTGGTGATGATGAAGAACGAAGATCCCCCTCTCCGGAGCCCCAAATGGTCTCCAGATCTGGCCTCCCAATGAAGAACAGGAGGTGATGGCGGCTCCGTCTCGTGGATCGCGATAATTCTTTCTCCCTGATTTTTTCTGGAAAAATAGGATTTTATAGCGTCGGTTTCAGGGTCTGCGGGGCCATCAAGAAAAGTAGATACGTTGGAGACGTATCAACATGTATGCTATAAAATGTAATGATAACCATGAAACTTTTCATCATGATTTTAATGTTCAATTGGGTTTGCTTCGGAACAAAACCCTGCAATCAAATAGATTGTTCCAAGGGCGCCATATTCTAGGAGCCCAAGTTATGCTATTAAAAATTCATTCCTCTAGCAATTCCAGTTTTAGCATTTTGTTCCCTTTTTCAAACTCCACTTCTTTTCATATAGCAATCCTTGATCAAAGAGAGAATAATATCCATTTCAAAATATTTCTAACAGATTCCTTACTTCGGACCGATGATCAATCAAGTTTCATATGGTAGTTATTTTGTCGAGTTTGCTCCCACTATTATGCATGGGAAGAAATTCTCTTATGTGGAGAGTAATAAAATTTCTATGTTTATGGATCATGAAACGAATGCTTTATGTGATAGTTATATTGTTGAATTCATTCATGGTGCTACTAAAAATTATTATGAGAGAGGTGAAGGAAATATGCCCTAGAGGCAATAATAAAGTTGTTATTTTATATTTCCTTATATCATGATAAATGTTTATTATTCATGCTAGAATTGTATTAACCATAAACTTGATACATGTGTGAATACATAACAAAACACAATGTCCCTAGTAAGCCTCTACTAGACTAGCTCGTTAATCAAAGATGGTTAAGTTTCCTAACCATAGACATGTGTTGTCATTTGATGAACGAGATCACATCATTAAGAGAATGATGTGATGGACATGACCCATCCGTTAGCTTAGCATGTTGATTGTTCAGTCTTATTGCTATAGCTTTCTTAATGTCATATACATATTCCTTTGACTATGAGATTATGCAACTCCCGAATACCGGAGGAATACCTTCTGTGCTATCAAACGTCACAACGTAACTGGGTGATTATAAAGATGCTCTACAGGTATCTCCGAAGGTGTTTGTTGGGTTGGCATAGATCGAGATTAGGATTGGTCACTCCGAGTATCGGAGAGGTATCTCTGGGCCCTCTCGGTAATGCACATCATGATAAGCCTTGCAAGCAATGTGACTAATGAGTTAGTTGTGGGATGATACATTACAGAACAAGTAAAGAGACTTTCCAGTAACGAGATTGAACTAGGTATGAAGATACCGACGATCAAATCTCGGGCAAGTAACAAACTGATGACAAAGGGAATTACGTATGTTGTCATTGCGATACGACAGATAAAGATCTTTGTAGAATATGTAGGAACCAATATGAGCATCCAGGTTCCGATATTGGTTATTGACCGGAGAGGTATCTCGGTTATGTCTACATAGTTCTCGAACCCATAGGGTCCGCACGCTTAACGTTCGATGACGATTTTGTATTATATGAGTTATGTGATTTGGTGACCGAATGTTGTTCGGAGTCCTGGATGAGATCACAGACATGACTGTCGGATTCAGGGTTCCGTAGACCCTTGAGAGGTTCAAACTCTGGGGTGCGTGCGAAGAACTCTCTCTTCCCAGTCTGCCTGCTCAACGATTCTACGACCTAGCTCGACGAACCCAAGAGACAAGAGACACAGCAGTTTATCCTGGTTCGGGCCACCTTGCGGTGTAACACCCTACTCCAGCTTTGTGGTGGATTGCCTCGAGGTGCTGAGGATGAACTAGTACAGTAGTGGAACAACCTCAGGAGGTGAGATGTTCTTGAGCTCGATGAGCTGGTGAGGTGGTTCGGGTGGAATGGATCCGTCCCCCTCTACGGTGGTGGCTAAGTCCTATTTACAGTGGCCTTGGTCCTCTTCCCAAATGTAGGCGGGAAGGGATCCCACAACGGCCAAATTTGAAGGGAGACAACTAGTACAAGCTATCCTGACAAAAGTAGTCTTGGCCTGCAAAAGGCTCTGGTGGTGACGCTGCGGTGGGCTCCGTGATGACCTCCGTCCTGCCGTCTTGGCAGTCTTTGTCTTGTTGCACCGATATGGAAACCTTTGCTTGATTCCTTGGACCCCGCGCCTATGCTTGCCTCCTTAGCACCAAAGAGGAAACTGGTACACTGCGCCCACTGGCGCCTGCCTGGCTTTGGTCGTCATGGCTCACGTCATATGAACCTCGCAAGGTGCACCTTTCATAGATATCTCTGCTCCTCGGGAGCCAGCCTAGTGAGGCCGCCCCCTAGGGAGGTCTTGGTGTCGTACTTTCGCCTCACGAGGCATGGCCCCTCGTGAGGGTCTTGAGTTGTTGTTCCTGAAGCTGGGCCGTACCGGGCCGTTGACGGAGCCACGCCATGGGCCGCAGGCAGGCAAGTCTGGGTACCCCCATTCCCAGGACGCTGACAGTAGCCCCCGGGCCCAAGGCGCGCTCGAACTTGGCTCCGAGGCGAAGCCAAAGGGCAAGTGCGGAGCGCCGCGGGCCCCAACTGCCTGCGGCCTCGATCGACGTGTGGCGATTGATGGGACGTGGGCGCCTCCGCTTCCCCACGCTGCCTCGGCAACCGTTCGACTTGACGAGACTCTGCAGCATGCAGAGAAAAACCATCATTACGTGCGATCGTGGAGGCCGGCGGTTGGCCTCCTCTTGGCTATAAATGAAGAGAGAGGCGGAGCCCCCTTGCTCATCTCCTTCTTTTTGTCGCCCGCTCTCTCTTCCTCCTCTTTGCCTCGCCGTCTTGCTGCAGCTCCCATGGTGCCGATTAGGAGGTTTTCCGCAGCGGAGAAAGGGAAAACCCCCCGCGAGGAGCAGGGGCCACTCCCGCCGAAGAAGAGGCTGAGCTGCCCCTGCGACGCCGGCGACAGGCCAGAGGGGACGTGGCCTTGGTACGAGCGACCTCCACCTGGCTTCCTGCTTCCTTTGTATGCTCAGGCGCAGGGCTCCGGAGGAGGCGGCATCGCCCCGCGCCACCCCAGCCACGGCCGTGGTGGCCAGTTGAGGTCGCACGGGCTGCAGGCCCGTGGACCCATGCTGAAGGCTCCTCACGTGAGTTCGTGGTGTGGGCGGTGATGCCCTGCACACGTGGATTCAGCTCCCGCGGTTCTTCACTGAGGATATGCCGCTGAGGGGGCCACTCGAGCTGTGGCTGCAGCATGCCGGGTGCTGCAGTCTGGCCATGGAGGCGGAGGTCGAGGTCTTCCCCCCGGGCAAGATCTTCATGACCCGAGGATGGGGTGAGGGCGCCCGCGCTTGTCGCGTGGAGGGGGCCCTTGCCATCCATTTCGAGTACGATGGCGCCTCCATGCTATTCTTCAAGGTCTTCGACGAGGAAGGCCGCTGCCTGGAGTGCTGCCCTAGAGGGAGCCGCCAGGATGGTGCGGCAGAGCCTGCTCCAGGTCCTGCCGATAGCTTCTCCAGCAGCAGCGATGACTCCTGGGAGTTCAGCGACTCTCCCGAGCCTAGCGAGTCCCCGGAGTCGAGCAACGATAGCTACGTGCCTCTGAGCTCTCGCCATGCCCGGAGCGCGGCAGCGGCATCCGCTCGGCGTTGTCGATGACCTGAATGGGGTTGGCGTTGGCCTCTCGTGGCCCACTGTTGATGATGGCGTCGATGGCGACGCCCGCAGTCAGGGCTCCTTGAGGTTTCTCTTCTTTTGTTCCCTGCGAGGAATCGAGACAAACCCCGTGGGGGTGTGTAAAGAACCTGTAATGCTTTTGCTCTAATGTTTATTATTCCTATTATAAGGTTGTGGCTGTGTATCTTGCTTCAGCATTGTTCCCCTTTTTGTCCTTGCGGTAGCTTAGCGCTCTATGCCGGCAGGTCCCAGTCCCCAAGCAAGCTTCGGTCGTCGCTGGTATGCCGTGGTCAAGGCCAGGAGGTGAGCGGCCCAAGGTCCGGTGAGAGCTCCTGAGGCGCGATGCTCAAGAGGTCCCCTTTGGCATGCAAGTAGCTTCCTGAAGGCCGAAAAGGAAGGCGACATTGCTGGAGCAAGGCTGCGAGAGTCGAAAATTCCAGACAGCGGCGTCGTGCTAACTCGAATAGGTGACTTATCTTAATGAGCCTGAGGTGATTCCTTGCGTGGCGTCCGATTCGCGTTTCAGCGGCGGTGCTACTAGGTAGGGCTCACGTCAGCCTCCCCTTTTCTCGCTCATCTAAATGATCTGCGTCCTCGGGTCCCGACCCTCGAGCGAGGCTCAGCGGCCACTGGTATGCCAGGTCGCGATGCCGTGGTCAAGTCCAGGGGGTGAGGGCTGGAGAGTCAGTAGGAGCTCCTGAGGCGCAATGCTCTGGAGCCCCCCTTTAATGCGCAAGTGAATCGCCTGGAAAAGGGGCAGCTGGCGGGGCCACCCATAGTTAAGCTCTAGAGATTCCTGCGAGTTAGTCCGAGGGGAGAATATAACTCATAATCGCATTTGATGTCCTGTCGCTGTTCTTTTCGCAAGAAGATTAAGGCACTAAGGATCTGGTGAGGTGACGTGCGCGGAACGGGCCGCGAGCCAGAGCTCGATCTCTCAGGTTTGTTAGCGTTGCAGGGACAGACCCGAGCACAAGCGTCGTGCCGACATGTGTAGCCCCCGTTGCGGGATGAGCTGGAGGCCGGTCAGCAACGCGGGAGGCCGCGAAGGGCAACAGGCAAGCATGTGACAACATAAATCATCTTATGGGAGGAGGTAAGGCTAGTTCTGATAGATGCAAGAATGATACATGCCTTAGGGACAGACCCACGCGGCCTGGGGATGAAGCAGCCTGATGTCACTTGAAGCTACGTCGGTATTTCCCCAAAGAGGAAGGGATGATGCAGCAGAGCAGCGGTAGGTATTCCCCTCAGATATGAAACCAAGGTTATTGAACCAATAGGAGAACCAAGCAACACAACGTAAACAACAACTTCACACAGATAACAAATCCTCGCAACCCGACGTGTTAAAGGGGTTGTCAATCCCTTCCGGGTACGGCACCTCAAGTTGGCAAACGGACGTGAGATAAAATTGTACTATATTGATAGATTGAACGCCAAACAAAATAAATAATAATAAAACGCAACAATGTATTTTTTTATTTTTGGTTTAATAGATCTGAAAATAAATGCAAAGGAAAAGTAGATCGCAAAGGCAAATATATGAGAAAGAGACCCGGGGGCCGTAGGTTTCACTAGTGGCTTCTCTCGAGAAAAATAGCAAATGGTGGGTAAACAAATTACTGTCGGGCAATTGGTAGAACTTCAAATAATCATGACGATATCCACGCAATGATCATTATATAGGCATCACGTCCAAGATTAGTAGACCGACTCCTACCTGCATCTACTACTATTACTCCACACATCGACCGCTATCTAGCATGCATCTAGTGTATTAAGTTCATGAAGAAACAGAGTAATGCAATAAGAACAATGACATGATGTAGACAAGATCTATCTATGCAGAGATAGACCCCCATCGTTTTATCCTTAGTAGCAACGATACTTACATGTCGGTTCCCCTTCTGTCACTGGGATCAAGCACCGTAAGATCGCGTCCACTACAAAGCACCTCTTCCCATTGCAAGATAAATAGATCAAGTTGGCCAAACAAAACCCAAATATCGTAGAAGAAGTATGAGGCTATAAGAGATCATGCATAAAAGAGATCAAAGAAACTCAAATACTTTCATGGATATAAAAAGATATAACTGATCATAAAATCAAAGTTCATCAGATCCCAACAAACACACCGCAAAAAGAGTTACATCATATGGATCTCCAAGAGACCATTGTATTGAGAATTCAGCAAGATAGAGGAAGCCATCTAGCTACTAACTACGGACCCAAAGGTCTACAAAGAACTACTCACGCATCATCGGAGAGGCACCAATGGAGGTGGTGAACCCCATCCGTGATGGTGTCTAGATTGGATCTGGTGGTTCTGGACTCTGCGGCGGCTGGATCAATATTTCGTCGACTCCCCTAGGGTTTTGGGAATATTGGGGTATTTATAGAGCAAAGAGGCGGTCCGGGGGGCACCCGAGGTGGGCACAACCCACCAAGGCGCGCCTGGGCCTCCTGGCGCGCCTTGGTGGGTTGTGCTCTCCTCGGAGCACCCCCAGGCACAGCCAGGGCCCATTATGTGTCTTCGGGTCCATAAAAAATCTCCGCGAAGTTTCGTTGCATTTGGACTCCGTCTGATATTGATTTCCTGCGATGTAAAAAACATGCAGAAAACAACAACTGGCACTTGGCACTATGTCAATAGGTTAGTCCAAAAAATGATATAAAATGACTATAAAATGATGATAAAACATCCAAGATTGATAATATAACATCATGGAACAATCAAAAATTATAGATATGTTGGAGACATATCGCAGCCCGAGGGGCGCCCAAAATAGAGTACATTAAAAACACGAAAGGATACATGTCGCAGGGACAGGCCCATGCGATCTGGGGATAATGCAGCCGAGGGGCGCCCCTAACTGAATAAACCGAAAAATGTCACCTGGCACCATTGCTGAAGAGATGTCGAAGTAGTTGAAGGTGCGTGCTGAAGAGGTTGCTCCTCACGAGCCGCCTGGGTCCTGAACCTCGGGAGGCTCTGGAGGCCCGGAGGCCTCGCAAAGAACCGTCGCCATCTCCACCAGGACCTCCTGGTGCCTGGCCTCCTGAGCCGCCAGGATGCTCCACAGGCAACGCTGGAAGGTAACATCCGCATTCGGCAGGCCAAAAGGCATGCGAACGTAGTTGTGAGGAGGGCCCTCACACCAGCCAACGTGTGATGGCCAAAAGCGCTCCTGAGATGCGGCCCTATTGAGCCCTGGGATGTTGACGCACACGCGCAGCTTGTCGGCCTCGCCGGGACTAGGCGCTGCGCCAGGTGATGAGCGGCGATCGCCGCGCATGGCTCTTGCCTCTTGAAGCTCCTCGGTCGCCTTGGTGATGAACTCCCGAGCACCTGGCACCCCATGCCTTGTGCCCTCGTGAAGCGTGCAATGAAGCACGCCTCCATGTGGTGCCGGAGTGCCTCCCTTGTGACATTGGCTAAGTCAGAGGCCCTCTAGAAGAGAGCCCTGAGCCCAGCCTGAGGAGGGCGCCGGGCGCGCCTTCCTATGCGAGAGAGGGAGGCGCCCCGTCCGTGGGCGCAGGTTCTGAGGCGGAGCCGCTGGAGACACCGCTCTCCTGAGGCTCTTGGGGAGCAGCAGCTTCTTCTTCTTCTTGGGGACAGCCTCAGGAGGGTAGATGGCGCCTTCGTTGTCCGGGTCCTCGACCGCTGCAGCCTGGTAGGCGCGCTCAAGAGAGCACACCACATCCTTCTCCTCATAGGAAATCGTGATGATGTCGCGGTTCCCTGGCATCTTGAGGACATTGTAGCCATGATGGGTCACCGCCATGAACTTGTCCAGGGCCGGGTATCTAAGGATGGCATTGTACGGAAGGCGGATGTGAGCAACGTCGAAGTCGATGAGCTCGGTGCGGTAGTTGTCACGTTGGCCGAAGGTGACAGGGAGGCGGATCTGCCCTATCGGGGTGGTGGAGCCATCAGTCACTCCTGAGAAGGGCTTGGTGTGCTGCAGCTGATCATAGGGAACTTGGAGGCGGTTGAACGTCTCGATGGAAAGAACATTGAGCCCCACACCACCATCGATGAGGGTCTTGGTGACAAGGACATTGCTGATGACGGGCGAGCAAAGCATCGGGAGGGTGCCGGCAGTTGCCGCTAACTTGAGCTGGTCGGACGAGCTGAAGGTGATGGTGCACTTGGACCACCTGAGCGGACGTGCGACCTCGAGCCTGGGGAGGGCCGCGTTCACCTCACGAGCGAACTGCTTGAAGATGTGCTGAGAGGCTGGGGCCTGAGTGCCACCCAAGATGCAGGCGATGGCGCGCGACTCCTGGAAGCCCCCAGCCCCCTCGTCCTGGTGGTGGTCGTCGTTCCTTCTTGGTGATGGTGGTAGTGGAGGGAGGTCGGCGTTGCCCTGAGGACGGTCCTCATGAGGCTGATCTCTCCAGGCGCCCTCATGAGGTTGGCCTTGCTGGCGGTCCTCACGAGGCTGGTTGGGCCACTCCTGGCGGGGGCCGCGGTCATCCCAGCGCCCTCCACTTCGACCTCCTCCACGGCCGTAGCCTCGATCGTTGCGCTCGGGGCGATGACCGAGGCACCTATCGCGGATGGCCCTGAGCTCTTGACAGTCATTGGTGTTGTGGCTATGTACGTTGTGGAAGACGCGGAACGGTCAGCTGCCCTTGGATGACTCTGGGTGGTCGCAGCTGCGCTTCATCTCCGGCTCAGCCGCGAGCACGCCCGCGCCCTTGCACTTCACGTCCTTGGCCTTGGCCTTCTTGTCTTCTGGGTCGGCAGCTGGAAGCTCGAGGAGGGAGAGGCGTCCTTCCTCAGCTCTTGCGCACTTGGTTGCCATGTTGAACATCTCTAGAGTTGTGCACAGGTCCTCATGGATGGCGAGCTCCTCCTTCATCATGACATCGCGGACGCCATCAGAGAACGCCGAGATGATGGCCTCGTCCGAAACCTTGGGGATCTTGAGGCGAACGTTGTTGAAGCGCTGGATGTACTTCTGCAGGGTTTCCCCTGGCTGCTGCTTGATGCGTCGTAGGTCACCCGCGGCAGGCGGGCGGTCGCGAGTGCCCTGGAAGTTGGCGACGAAACGCTCGTGCATCTCGCCCCAGGAGGAGATCGATCCTGGCGGCAGGTTCAGGAGCCACGAGCGCGCGCCATCCTTGAGAGCCATGGGAAACCAGTTCGCCATGACATTCTCGTTGCCGCTGGCCGCCTCGATGCTCAGCTCATAGAGCTGCAGGAACTCAGCAGGGTCGGGGGTGCCATCGTAGCGCAGAGGCAGGTCGGGCTTGAACTTCCAAGGCCAGACGACGCTGCACAGCTCGGGAGTGAAGGCACGGCAGCCCGCGGTGGTTACGGGAGCCCGTCTTGGAGGTGGAGCCTGCTCTTGGCGCTCGCGCGCCGCTATCGCAGGTGGCGGGTGGTCTTGACGTGGTGGTGCTGGGAGTTCAGGAGCATCTTCTTGCGGCCGCTGGACCTCCTGGCAGCTTTCTTCTTCGCGCGCGGGCGCCCTGCGCGGCAGGTCACGCCGTGGGGCCGCGCGCCTCAGTCCGAGGATGACATCTTTACGGGGAGGTTGCGGAGGCGCTCCATGGGCTACGTCTCCCGCGGCGGGAGGCGGGCGAGGTAGCGAGAGGGACGATGCAGGAGAGCCCCCAGCGGCGCTGACAAGCTCGGCGATGCGGTCCAACCAGTCTTCGCAGAGGTCGTCGACGGGGCGGTAGCGCAAGAGCTCGCGCGCCATGAGCAGCGCAGCCTGCGCGTTGATACGTCTCCGTCGTATCTATAATTTTTTATTGTTTCATGCCAATATTATACAAGTTTTACATATTTTTAGCAACTTTTTATATGATTTATTGGACTAACCTATTGATCCAGTGCCCAGTGCCAGTTCCTGTTTTTTGCATGTTTTTTGTATCGCAGAAAATCCATATCAAACAAAGTCCAAATGCAATAAAATTTCACGGAGAATTATTTTGGAATATATGTGATTTTTGGGAGTTGGAATCACCGCAAACGGAGGCCCACACAGGGCACAAGACACCAGCGCACCACCCCTGAGCCAGGTGCGTGGTGGTGGGTTGTGCTCACCTCGTACGTCAGTTGGAGCTCTACTTCGGGCGCAAGGAAGCTTATATCTGGAAAAAAATTGTGTTAAAATCTCAATGCAATCAGAGTTACGGATCTCCGAGAATATAAGAAATGGTTTTCGGCCAGATTTGGAGAGCGTGAAACAGAAGAGAACAGAGAGGGAGATCCAATCTCGGAGGGGCTCCCGCCCCTCCACCGCCATGGAGACCAAGGACCAGAGGGGGAACTCTCCTCCCATCTAGGGTGAGACCAAGGAATAAGAAGAAGGAGGGGGGCTCTCTCCCCCTCGCTTCCGGTGGCGCCCGAGTGCCGCCGGGGCAACGATCGGGACGGCGATCTACATCAACAATCTAGCTACCGTCAACACCAACTTTCTCCTCCTATATGCAGCGGTGTAACACCTCTTCCCCCCGCTGTAATCTCTACTTAAACATGGTGCTAAACTCCATATATTATTTCCCAATGATCTATGGCTATCCTATGATGTTTGAGTAGATCCCTTTTGTCCTGTGGGTTAATCGTGATCTTGGTTGGTATGACTGTATATTTTATTTATGGTGCTATCCTACGGTGCCATCCATTCTCGCGCAAACATGAGGGGCCCCCGCTGTAGGGTGTTGCAATATGTTCATGGTTCACTTATGGTGGGTTGCGAGAGTGACAGAAGCTTAAACCCGAGTAAGTGGGGTATGATGTATGGGAGTAAAGAGGACTTGATACTTAATGATATGGTTGGTTTTCACGACCTTAATGATCTTTAGTAGTTGCGGATGCTTGCTAGGGGTCCAATCATAAGTGCATATGATCCAAGTAGAGGAAGTATGCTAGCTCATGCCTCTCCCTCATATAAAATTACAAGAATGATTATCGGTACTTGTTATCGATTGCCTAGGGACAAATAACTTTCTTGTTGACACAAACCCTTTTACTAAACACCTAACTTTTATTATCTTGCAAAGTACTTCTAGTTTTATTCTTGCAAAGTAGTTCTAGCATCACTCCTACAAACTAGTTTCATACTTATTTTCGGTAAAGCAGACATCAAGTGTGAGTAGAGTTGTATCGGTGGTTGATAGAACTTGAGGGAATATTTGTTCTACCTTTAGCTCCTCATTGGGTTCGACGCTCTTATTTATCGAAAAAGGCTACAAACGATCCCCTATACTTGTGGGTTATCAAGACCTTTTTCTGGCGTCGTTGCCGGGGAGCAATAGCGTGGGGTGAATATTCTCGTGTGTGCTTGTTTGCTTTATCACTAAATAGTTTGTATTTGCCGTTCTAAGTTGTTCTCTATCTTTAGTTATAGATATGATACACCAAACACCAAAAAAATTAGTGGTACTTGCTACTCATGGAGATGGGGAACCTCCTAAAACCCTCAATGCTCAGTATGTGAAACATATTATGCACTACTTTGGTAATCCTGAGAAAACCCCATTCAACATGATAATGGGAGTAACGTTGGATCAACGTGAATACTTTAGAGATTATCGCTTGACTCATAAAGGGAAATTGTTATGGGATCAAATTTATATGTTGCATTGGTATGCTCGGGATTTATGCTTGAGATATGATTTTACTTGTTGCTCTAGGATGAACGCTCCACATCTTCCCTTCTCCTGCAAATTTAATGATAATGAGACCTTAGCTTCTTATGCTAATGGTATATATGATTACTATGATGTGGAACGAATAGAAGAATTTGTTGCTTTTAAGGGTGCACATGAAATTGAATCTTTGTTTAAGAAGTTTGAAGATTTTGATGATTCAGTTTATAGACCTGAAAATCTTGCTATCCTTAAATATTGCTATGATAATTATAAATACAATTACGATATTGATGTATTTATTGAGAATAACTCCCCTATCCAAGAAGAGACTAATATTTTGCAGGAGTCTATGGAAGAAGAAATTTCATGAAACTATGAGCTCATTGGATGAAAAAGATGATGAGGAGAGCGAAGAACAGAAGGAGGAAGAGCGGATTAGCTAACCGTGCCCACCTTCTAATGAGAGTAACCCTCCAACTCATACATTGTTTAATATCCCTTCGTTCTTACCGAACGATGAATGCTATGATAATTGCTATGATCCCGTTGATTCATTTAAAATATCCCTTTTTGATGAACTTGATGCTTGTTATGCTTGTGGCCAAGATGCCAATATGAATTATGCTTATGGAGATGAACTTGCTATAGTTCCTTATGCTAAGAATGACATTGTTGCTATTGCACCCACACATGATAGTCCTATTATCTTTTTGAATTCTCCCAACTACACTATATCAGAGAAGTTTGCTCTTGTTAAGGATTATATTGATGGGTTGCCTTTTACCATTGCACATGATGATTTTGATGAATATAATATGCATGTGCTTGCTGCTCCTACTTGCAATTATTATGAGAGAGGAACTACATCTCCGCCTCTTTATGTATCCAACACGAAAAAATTGCAAAAAACTGCTTATGCTATGTATTGGCCTTTACTTGATGTTCATGAATTGTTCTTGTATGACATGCCGATGCATAGGAAGAGAGTTAGACTTCGTCATTTCTTGATATATGTTGCTTTGTGCTCACTACTAAATGCTAAATCATTGTTGATTCAAATTGGCTTTGATATACCTTGGGATCCGGGTGGATCCATTACTTGAGCACTTTATGCCTAGCTTAATGGCTTTAAAGAAAGCGCTGCCAGGGAGACAACCCGCAAGTTCTAGAGAGTCATTTATTTCTATTGAGTGCTTTTATATAGTTTAAAAACAAGAAATATAGGGGGGAACCTTAAAACTTCACAAAAAGAAAAGCGAAAGTGAGAGAGACGGGCATTGTGAAAGTGGGGGACATCCTTGAACTTTGTTCATGCTCATGGAAACTTTGTGAATCTTAATTGCAGAAACTTTTTAACAAAAATAATTATCCCCTTGTAAAATTCCATTTTATTATAAAAATAATGTGCCAAGATTTTCCTTTAGGATGTTTAAATTGCTTGTTGGTTTGTGCGGTGCAAAACAGAAACTTTGGCTGTAGTGCGCGATTTTACATTTTTTACTGGAACGTCCAATGGTTCTGAAACCTTTTGTACTGTCTTTCTATACAAATTTTCCCCCTAATTTTTTCAGAATTTTTAGAGTTACAGAAGTATGGTGGATGTTCGAATCTTTACAGACTGTCCTGTTTTCACAGATTGCTGTTATAGCTTCATTATTTGCGTATGTTTGAATTCTTGTTGAAGCCTCCTTGACTTGGGGCCATAGAATTGTGATAGCATACAGTGGGTAATGTTTGTTTATAATTATACAATAATGTTACAGCAGTACATGATGGGATTTCATTGCCATATTCACTAACCCCGCCACTAAAAGTTCGGTTAAGTTTTGTGTGGATGAAGTGTTCGAAGATCGAGGAGGTCTCAATGTGAGGAGAAGGAGGAGAGGCAAGAGGTCAAGCTTGGGGATGCCCAAGGCACCCCAAGTAAATATTCAAGGAGACTCAAGCGTCTAAGCTTGGGGATGCCCTAGAAGGCATCCCATCTTTCTTCAACAAATGTCGGTATGTTTTTGGATTCATTTCGTTCATGTGATATGTGCAAATCTTGGAGCGTCTTTTGTGTTTATTTTTCATTTTTATTTTATGCACCATGCTGGTATGAGATAGTCCATGGTTTATTTATAGAATGATCATTGCACTTCACTTATATCTTTTGACTGTGGCTTTATAGAATGCTTCATGTGCTTCACTTATATCATTTGAAGTTTGGATTACCTGTTTCTCTTCACATAGAAAACCATTATTTGAACAATGCTCTTTTGCTTCACTTATATTTATTAGAGCATGGTCTTTTGTAGAAATAATTAAACTCTCATGCTTCACTTATATCTATTTAGAGAGTCAAAAGGAATTGGTCAATTGCATGGTTAGTCATAAAATCCTACATAAAACTTGTGGATTACTGAATATGATATGTTTGATTCCTTGCAATAGTTTTGCGATATAGAGATGGTAATATGTGGGAGGTACTAGTAAATGGTTGTGTTTAGTAAGAATATTGGTGTTAAGGTTTGTGATTACCGAAGCATGCATGTATAGTCTCTCATTATGCTATGATGTTGGAGCATGATTTATTATTGATTGTCTTCCTTATGAGTGGTGGTCGGGGACGAGCAATGGTCTTTTCCTACCAATTTATCCCCCTAGGGGCATGCGTAGTAGTACTTTGCTTCGAGGGCTAATAAACTTTTGCAATAAGTATATGAGTTCTTTATGACTAATGTGAGTCCATGGATTATACGCACTCTTACCTTTCCGCAATTTGCTAGCCTCTACGGTACCGTGCATTGCCCTTTCTCACCTCGAGAGTCGGTGCAAACTTCGCAGGTGCATCCAAACCCCGTGATATGATACGCTCTATCACACATTAGCCTTATTATATCTTCCTCAAAATAGCCACCATACCTACCTATTATGGCTTTTCCATGGCCATTCCGAGATATATTGCCATGCAACTTCCACCGCTTCCGTTTGATGACTTGACCATTCATATATTGCTTTGCATGATCATATAGCTGACATAGTAGTTGTGGCTCGGCCACGTTCATCATTTTTCATACATGTTACGCTAGATCATTGCACGTCCTGGTACATTGCCAGAGGAATTAATATAGAGTCATACTTTGTCATAGGTATCGAGTTGTAATTTTTATTTCTTTTGAGTTATAAGTAAATAGAAGTGTGGTGATCATCACTATTCATTTTTAGAGTAGTGCCCCTGTGAGGAAAGGATTACGGAGACTATGATTCCCCCACAAGTCGGGATGAGACTTCGGACAATGAGAGAAAAAGAAAAATAAAAAGAAAAGAAAAAATAAAAGAAAGAAAAAAAGAAAAAAATAAACAAAGAGAGAAGGGGCATTGTTAGTATCCTTTACCACACTTGTGCTTCAAAGTAGCACCATGTTTTTCATATGGAGAGTCTCATATGTTGTCACTTTCATATACTAGTGGGAATTTTTCATTATAGGATTAGATGCACACCCACTTAGTTTTCATATTGAGCTTTCATACACTTATAGCTTTTGGTGCATTCGTTGCATGGCAATCCCTACCCCTCACGTTGATATCAATTGATGGTCATCTCCATAGCCCGTTGGTCAGCCGCGTCGGTGTGAGACTTTCTTGCTTTTTTTGTCTTCTTTATATTTACCCCTATCATCATACTCTATTCCACCTGTAGTGCTATATCCATGGCTTGCGTGCGGGTTGAAAAAGTTGAGGCACGTTAAAAAGTATGAATCAATTGCTCGGCTTGTCATCGGGGTTGTGCATGATAAATACTTTGTGTTAAGAAGACAGAGCATGACAAGACTATATGATTTTGTAGGGATAGCTTCCTTTGGCGTTGATATTTTGAAAGACATGATTGTTTGTTGGGATACCTGAGTATTGATATCTTTATGTCAAATTATAGACTATTGCTTTGAATCACTTATGTCTTAATATTCATGCCATGATTAGATATATGATCAAGTTTATGCTAAGTAGCATTCCACATCAAAAAATATCTTTTTTATCATTTACCTACTTGAGGACGAGCAGGAATTAAGCTTGGGGATGCTGATACGTCTCCGTCGTATCTATAATTTTGATTGTTTCATTCCAATATTATACAAGTTTTACATACTTTTGGCAACTTTTTATATGATTTATTGGACTAACCTATTGATCCAGTGCCCAGTGCCAGTTCCTGTTTTCTGCATGTTTTTTGTATCACAGAAAATCCATATCAAACAAAGTCCAAATGCAATAAAATTTCACGGAGAATTATTTTGGAATATATGTGATTTTTGGGAGTTGGAATCACCGCAAAGGGAGGCCCACATAGGGCATAAGACACCAGCACACCACCCCTAAGCCGGGCGCGTGGTGGTGGGTTGTGCTCACCTCGTACGTCGGTTGGAGCTCTACTTCGGGCGCAAGGAAGCTTATATCCGGAAAAAAAATCGTGTTAAAATCTCAGCGCAATCGGAGTTACGGATCTCCGGGAATATAAGAAACAGTTTTCGGCCAGATCTGAAGAGCGTGAAACAGAAGAGAACAGAGAGGGAGATCCAATCTCGGAGGGGCTCCCGCCCCTCCGCCGCCATGGAGACCAAGGACCAGAGGGGGAACTCTCCTCCCATCTAGGGGGGGGGGGGAGGCCAAGGAAGAAGAAGAAGGAGGGGGGCTCTCTCCCCCTCGCTTCTGGTGGCGCCGGAGTGGCGACGGGGCAATGATCGGGACGGCAATCTACATCAACAATATAGCTACCGTCAACACCAATTTCTCCCCCTCTATGCAGCGGTGTAACACCTCTTCCCCCCGCTGTAATCTCTACTTAAACATGGTGCTCAACTCCATATATTATTTTCCAATGATCAATGGCTATCCTATGATGTTTGAGTAGATCCGTTTTGTCCTGTGGGTTAATCTGATCTTGGTTGGTATGATTGTATATTTTATTTATGGTGCTGTCCTACGGTGCTGTGACGCCCCAAGACCGATGCTCCAGATGCCTTCCATGCATTCCGAGTTTCGTCGTGTGATTTGTTTGGTTCGTTGCATTCATCTTTGCATCATTTGCATTGCATCATGTCATCTTGCAACCCGTTTTAAAACTCAACTAAATAAACCGTATGGATCTTCGATCCATTTAAATCGAGGGAATTTCACATGGTGAAATTCTATTTATAACATATAAAAGTCTCCTACTATTATTAGGGGGCTATATTAAATATTCCATTGATTTGGAATGCACCATAACACACTTACATTTAATTTCATGCCTTCCCTATCTCAATTCTTGGCCTCAAACTTTGCTGCAAATTCTTTCATCATTTTCCTGAGTTCCACCTTAATTTTTAACATTTTTGGCCACTCCTAAACCTTGTCCTAGTTCAAACCATTTGAATTAAATTCAAATGCGTTTGAATTTAACTCTTGCATTCGTGTCAACTTCTATTTTTCTCGGACCAAGCGCATTTTTGCGAGTCCAGGAAAATTATCCGCGTGTCCAACTTCTTCCCCGACACCTCCTTTCTTCTTCTTTTCTTCTTTGTTATTTTCTGTTTTTAGAAATAAGAGAGAGAGGGAGAAGGGAGTCCAGCAGCCCAGCGTGGCCCTCTCTCCGGTCCGCTGCCCTCCTGCCCGCTCTCCGGTCCGCCCCCGCACCCAACCTCCTCCTCGACGTCGGCCCCGCCGCCGAGCGCCGCCTCTCTGCGCGGTTCCTTCCCCGCGACCCCGAGCTCCATGGCGCCGGCCTCCTATGCAAGCCATCGTCAGCAGCCCCACCGCTGCAGTTCAGCGGCAAGCTCCTCCAGCCGCGCCTCCGTTTCCATGGCCTCGCGCGCCTTTGTCCTGTATCGCCTCCAGCCGGCGACCGATGAGCCCCGCGGCCGGTTGCCCACTATTTCGTTGGACCTCCTCTACCATGGCCTTCCTCCTTCCACGCCTGCAGCGACACCGCCATGGCCGCTGCCTGTTTGTCGCCCCGCTGCCGGATCCGGCAAGCTCCGCCCCCGCCGGGTCCACATCGTCGCCTCCGTTTCAAACCCTGCATCGCCAAGTTCTCGCATCGCGCGGCGACTCCCCTGCTCCACCCGCTGCTGCCTGCTTCGTCCACAGGCGCACGCGCCCGCGTTGACTCGAGTGAGTCCAGCATCCTGGCCCAGCCGCGCCGCTGCTCCTAGCCAAGCTCGCCAGCCTGCATGGGCCTCCCCAGCCGCTTGCCACGACCTTCCTCTGCGTGCCCGCAAGCTCCACCGACCGCGGGCTGTGTGCCTTTCGCTGTCGGATACGCCAAGATCACCCGGTCCAAGACCACCTCAAGTCCGTCTACACAAAACTGTCAAGTACCTCTACGCACGGATATGACAAGACCGTTCCGGGATTCGCCAAGTACCACTACGCCCGGAGACCACGGACCCGTGAAGTTCCACTACCGTCGCCGTGGATCCAACAAGTTGGCGAGCACAACTACTTCCCACGACGACCTTGTACCACTACCGTCGCAAGAACACGAAGACCCCAAGTACCACGACTACCCTCGAGGACATTGGTTCCATCAAGTTCGACTACAACATGTGTACCACTACCGCCGCCGTGATTTTCGGCAAGATGACCGATAGCACCACTACTTCCACTACGACCGTCCCGAGAACGCCTACTTCCCCTACATCGCATCAAACCCGATCCGCTCCAAAACGCACGCTACAAAGGTATAACCCCCGAGACGACCCGTGGACGAATGCTTGGGTGATGTTTGAGAGGCACCGCGTGTTTTCACCGTATGCGATTGACGTGCACGTTCCATCCCTCGTTTGCCTTGCCGTCGTCACGTGGGAACCCGGTACCCGGGAGCACCCCACCATCCTTGCATGACCTGCTCACGTCACACTTCCTTTTGCACCGGTATCTTCATGAGCTACCGGAACCGACATGTTGATGTGGCACCATTTCCATTGTCGTTGTCATGGCACCCCTTTCGTTTCCGCCACGATGACAAATGCTTCATATCATGTTTATGTCAACTTTTAACAAAAAATGTTTAAAACTTGCATATGTCATCCGCATCATGATAACAACATTTAAAATGTTTAAAATTGTGTTTGCACTAAATTGCTAAATGACATGGGGATTTTTCGAAATTGTTGTTTGTTGTTTCAGCCTCATTTAAACTTGTCTAGATAGATAGTCTTACTAAGCTTCACCTCTTGCCATGTTTAACAACATTTAATATTGTTGGGTACATAAACAGGAGAGAACTAAATAATTAAATGTGGTGTTTCTTCGATATGCAACTCGTTGCATATTGAGCTTCACTTAATTTGTAGTATTGTTTGTTGCACTTTGTCATGCCATGCCTTATTTAAACCGGACATGCATCATACTTGATTGTGCGTCATGCCATGGTTATGTGATGGTTGTTTACCTTGTTGTTTGCTTCTTTCCGGTTGTGCTCCTTCTCGATAGTTCCTGTTTCGTTACGATTGTGAGGATTCGTTCGTCTACGTGGCTTCATCTTCTTCATGGACTCGTTCTTCTTCCTAGCGGGATTTCAGGCAACATGACCGTCACCTTGGATCTCACTACTATCTTTGCTATGCTAGTTTGTCTCGATTCTATTGCTATGTCGCGCTACCTACCACTTGTTATCAAGCCTCGCAAATTGCCATGATAGCCTCTAACCTTTTTTTACCCTTCCCAGCAAACCGTTGTTTGGCTATGTTACCGCTTTGCTCAGCCCCTCTTATAGCGTTACTAGTTGCAGGTGCAGTTGCCGGTTGTTCCATGTTGGGACATGGATTTCATGGATATTCTTGGGATAGCACAATATCTCTTATTTAATTAATGCACATATATACTTGGTAACGGATGGAAGGCTCGGCCTTATGCCTGGTGTTCTGTTCCACTCTTGCCGCCCTAGTTTCCGTCATACCGGTGTTATATTCCTTGATTTTTGCGTCCCTAACACGATGAGGGGTATGAGACCCTCTCGACGTTTCGCTTTGAATAAAACTCTTCCAGCAAGGCCCAACATTGGTTTTTAACATTTGCCATAATAATACTTGAACCTAATAATTAATTGGCATAGGGCGTCGTGAACCCGAGGATTTTCTACATACAGGGCGGGGCCAGTGTTGGTCCCAAACGGGCAGACTGCGGGGCCTCCTCGGGGAAACACGAGGTATTTGGTATAAACATGTAGGCTGACCCATCCAGACGTGGCCTGAGACGAGATACGCGCGGCTACTATCAGGGTGTCGGCACGCCGGGAGGTCTTGCTGGATTAGTTTTACCATTGTTGAAATGTCTTGTGCACCGGGATTCCGAGTCTGATCGGGTGTCCCACGATGGAGGATTGTCTCCGCGGATCGTGAGCTTGTCATGGGCTAAGTTGGGACACCCCTGTAGGGTTTAAACTTTCGAAAGCCGTGCCCGCGGTTGTGTGGCAGATGGGAATTTGTTAATATCCGGTTGTAGAGGACTTGAAGTAAACTCAATTAAAATACACTAATCGCGTGCATAACCGTGACTGTCTCTTTTCGAGGAAGTTTGGGAGGAGAACACGGTTGGGTTATGTTTGAACGTAAGTAGTTCAGGATCACTTCTTGATCATTACTAGTTTGCGACCGTTTGCGTAGATTCTCATCTTACTCTTGTACTCGTATGTTAGCCACCATACATGCTTAGCCGCTTGCTGCAACCTCACCACTTAACCTTTCCATACCCATTAAGCTTTGCTAGTCTTGATACCCATGGTAATGGGATTGCTGAGTCCTCGTGGCTCACAGATTACTACACCAACAGTTGCAGGTACAGGTAACACGATGTTCATGACGCGAGAGCGACGTTTATTGTTTTGGAGTTCTTATTCTTTGTCGATCTTGGGTTAGGTTCCTGGTCGGCAGCCTGGGCTAGCAGGGTGGATGTCGTTTGAGTTTCTGTTTGTGTTTCATCCGTAGTCGGATGTTGTTCTCATGTATGATGTTGATGTATTCTTGTGGCGCTTGTGCCTTTTGTATGTATCCCCAACTATTACGTAATGGTACGATGTGATGATATCCACCTTGCAAAAGCGTCTCCGATATGCGCTTCTATCCTTGGTGGGACCTTCGAGTTCCTTTAGGATAGAGTCGCATATTGGGCGTGACAGGTGTCCTCCATTCTCGCGCAAACGTGAGGGGCCCCACTATAGGGTGTTGCAATATGTTCATGGTTCGCTTATGGTGGGTTGTGAGAGTGACAGAAGCTTAAACCCGAGTAAGTGGGGTATGACGTATGGGAGTAAAGAGGACTTGATACTTAATGCTATGGTTGGGTTTCACGACCTTAATGATCTTTAGTAGTTGCGGATGCTTGCTAGGGGTCCAATCATAAGTGCATATGATCCAAGTAGAGAAAGTATGTTAGCTCATGCCTCTCCCTCATATAAAATTACAAGAATGATTACCGGTACTTGTTATTGATTGCCTAGGGACAAATAACTTTCTTGTTGACATAAACCCTTTTACTAAACACCTAACTTTTATTATCTTGCAAAGTACTTCTAGTTTTATTCTTGCAAAGTAGTTCTAGCATCACTCCTACAAACTAGTTTCATACTTGTTTTCGGTAAAGCAGACGTCAAGTGTGCGTAGAGTTGTATCGGTGGTCGATAGAACTTGAGGGAATATTTGTTATACCTTTAGCTCCTCGTTGGATTCGACACTCTTATTTATCAAAAAAGGCTACAAACGATCTCCTATACTTGTGGGTTATCATGCGTCCACCAACCCGCGACGAGCGTGAGACCACGAGCCGGCCGGAGTCAGCGACGGGGTGGCGGTGCGCCCGTCACACCGCACGGAGGGGTGCTGCGACGAAGCTTGCTGCCCGTGGCCCGCTGGGCCGGTGGCGGCGTTGGCAGCAGGTGATGGAGAACGATGGGGAGGCCCGCCAACGGGCGCTGTCTGGGCGACGCGAGCGGCGAGAGCGACTCGACGCTCGGCACAGGCTCGGCGAGCATCAACCATGGAGGTGGTGGAGCGGCGACGGATGCACCGACGGAAGAGAGGCTTCGACGCACCCCTACCTAGCACGCCAAATGTCAGATTCAAGGTTCCACAGACCCTTGAGAGGTTCGAACTCTAGGGTGCGTGCGAAGAACTCTCTCTTCCCAGTCTGCCTGCTCAACGATTCCACGGCCTAGCTCGACGAACCCAAGAGACAAGAGACACATCAGTTTATCCTCGTTCGGGCCACCTTGCGGTGTAACACCCTACTCCAGCTTTGTGGTGGATTGCCTCGAGGGGCTGAGGATGAACTAGTACAGTAGTGGAACAGCCTCAGGAGGTGAGGTGTTCTTGAGCTCGATGAGCTGGTGAGGTGGTTCGGGTAGAATGGATCCGTCCCCCTCTACGATGGTGGCTAAGTCCTATTTATAGTGGCCTTGGTCCTCTTCCCAAATGTAGGCGGGAAGGGGTCCCACAAGCCAAATTTGAAGGGGGCAACTAGTACAAGCTATCCTGACAAAAGTAGTCTTCACCTGCAAAAGGCTCTGGTGGTGACGCTGCGGTGGGCTCCGCGATGACCTCTGTCCTGGCGGTCTTGGTCTTGTTGCACCAATATGGAAACCTTTGCTTGATTCCTCAGGACCCCGCGCCTGCACTTGCCTCCTTAGAAAGAGGAAACTGGTACACTGCGCTCGCTGGCGCCTGCCTAGCCTTGGTCGTCATGGCTCACGTCATATGAACCTCGCGAGGTGCACCTTGCATAGATATCTCCACTCCTCGGGAGCTAGCCTAGTGAGGCCGCCCCCATGGAGGTCTTGGTGTCGTCCGCCTCGCGAGGCTTGGCCCCTCGCGAGGGTCTTGAGTTGTTGCTGACGCTGGGCCGTACCGGGCCGTTGACGGAGCCACGCCGTGGGCCACGGGCAGGCAATTCTGGGTACCCCCGTTCCCAAGACGCCGACAATGACGAGGAGTCTCGAAATGGTCGAGATGTAAAGATTGATATATTGGATGCTAGTATTCGGACACCGGAAGTGTTTCGGAATGTATCGGGTACATATCGGAGTACCGGGGGGGGGGGTTACCGGAACCCCCCGGGGGAAGATATGGGCCATAGGAGGGAGGCACACGAGCCCACATAGGGGTGGCGCACCCCCACAAGAGAGGAGTCCGAATTGGACTAGGGGAGGGGACGGCGCCCCCATTTCCTTCTCCCTCTCTCTCTCTCCTCCCCCTTTCCTCCTCCGATAAAAGGAAGGGGCGGGGGGGGGGGCGAATCCTACTAGGAGCCCAAGTAGGACTCCTCCTACTTGGGGCGCGCCTAGGGCGGCCTCCTCCCCTCTCCCTCCTTTATATACGGGGATGGGGGCGCCTCTAACACAGATCAATTGTTCCAAGCCGTGTGCAGCGCCCCCCTCCACAGTTTACGCCTCCAGTCATATTCACGTAGTGCTTAGGCGAAGCCCTGCGCGGATCACTTCACCATCACCATCACCATGCCGTCGTGCTGACGGAACTCTCCCTCGACACTTTGCTGGATCAAGAGTTCGAGGGACGTCATTGAGCTGAATGTGTGCAGAACTTGGAAGTGTCGTACGTTCAGTGCTTGATCGGTTGGATCGAGAAGACGTTCGACTACATCAACCGCGTTAAGCTAACGCTTCCGCTTTTGGTCTACGAGGGTACGTGGACACACTCTTCACCTCTCATTGCTATGCATCTCCTAGATAGATGTTGCGTGAGCGTAGGAATTTTTTTGAAATTGCATGCTACGTTTCCCAAACAGTGGCATCCGAGCCAGGTCTATGCGTAGATGATATGCACGAGTAGAACACAAACAGTTGTGGGCGGTGATTGTCATACTGCTTACCACCAATGTCTTATTTTGATTCGGCAGTATTGTTGGATGAAGCGGCCCGGACCAACCTTACATGACCACGTTCATGAGACCGGTTCCACCGACATACATGCAACTAGTTTTGCATAAAGGTGGCTGGCGGGTGTCTGTTTCTCCAACTTTAGTTGAATTGAATTTGACTGCGGCCGGTCCTTATTGAAGGTTAAAACAACAAACTTGATAAATCACCGTTGTGGTTTTGATGCATAGGTAAGAACGGTTCTTACTAGAAGCCCGTAGCAGCCATGTAAAACTTGCAACAACAAAATAGAGGACGTCTAACTTGTTTTTGCAGGGCATGTTGTGATGTGATATGGTCAAGACATGATGTGATGTATGTTATTGTATGAGATGATCATGTTTGTAAAAGTTATCGGCAACTGGCAGGAGCCTTATGGTTGTTGCTTTATTGTATGAAATGCAAACGCCATGTAATTTCTTTACTTTATCACTATGCATTAGCGATTGTTGTAGAAGCAATAGTTGGCGAGACGACAACGACGCTACGATGGAGATCAAGGTGTCAAGCCAGTGACGATGGAAATCATGACGGTGCTTTGGAGATGAAGATCAAAGTCACAAGATGATGATGGCCATATCATGTCACCTATTTTGATTGCATGTGATGTTTATCTTTTATGCATCTTATTTTGCTTAGTACGGCGGAAGCATTATAAGATGACCCCTCACTAAAATTTCAAGGTATAAGTGTTCTCCTGAGTATGCACCGTTGCGACAGTTCGTCGTGCCGAGACACCACGTGATGATCGGGTGTGATAAGCTCTACATTCACATACAACGGGTGCAAGACAGTTTTGCACATGCGGAATACTCGGGTTACACTTGACGAGCCTAGCATGTACAGACAAGGCCTCGGAACACTGGAGATCGAAAGGTCGAACGTGAATCATATAGTAGATATGAGTAACATAGAGATGTTCACCATTGAAAACTAATCCATCTCACGTGATGATCTGACATGGTTTAGTTGATATGGATCACGTGATCATTTAGATGACTCGAGGGAGATCCATCTAAGTGCGAGTTCTTAAGTAATATGATTAATTGAACTTAATTTATCATGAACTTAGTCCTAATAGTATTTGCATATCTGTGTTGTAGATCAATAGTTCGCGTTGTAGCTCCCTTATGTTTTTGATATGTTCCTAGAGAAAACTAAGTTGAAAGATGATAGTAACAATGATGCAGACTGGGTCTGTGATCTGAGGATTATCCTCATTGCTGCACAGAAGAATTATGTCCTTGATGCACCGATAGGTGACGGACCTATTACAAGAGCAGATGCAGACGTTATGAACGTTTGGCAAGCTCGAAATGATGACTACTTGATAGTTTAGTGCACCATGCTTTACGGCTTAGAACCAGGACTTCAAAAATCTTTTGAACTCCACAGAGCATATGAGATGTTCCAAGAGCTGAAATTGGTATTTCAGACTCATGACCGTGTTAAGAGGTATGAGACCTCTGACAAGTACTTTTCCTACAAGATGGAGGAGAATAGCTCAGCTAGTGAGCATGTGCTCAGAATGTCTGGGTACTACAATCGCTTGAATCAAGTGGGAGTTAATCTTCCAGATAAGATAGAGATTGACAGAGTTCTCTAGTCACTATCACCAAGTTACTAGAACTTCATGATGAACTATAATAGGCAAGGGATAACGAAAACAATTCCCAAGCTCTTCGCGATGCTGAAATCAGCGAAGGTAGAAATCAAGAAGTAGCATCAAGTGTTGATGGTTAACAAGACCACTAGTTTCAAGAAAAAGGGCAAGGGAAAGAAAGGGAAACTTCAAAAAGAATGACAAGAAAGTTGCCACTCCCATGAAGAAGCCCAAAGCTAGACCCAAGCCTGAAACTGACTGCTTCTACTGCAAAGGAAATGGTCACTGGAAGTGGAACTACCCTAGATACTTGGTGGATAAGAAGGATGGCAAAGTGAACAAAGGTATATTTGATATACATGTTATTGATGTGTACCTTACTAATGCTCGTAGTAGCACCTGGGTATTTGATACTGGTTCTGTTGCTCATATTTGCAACTCGAAACAAGGGCTACGGATTAAACGAAGATTGGCTAAGAATGAGGTGACGATGCGCGTCGGGAATGGTTCCAAGGTCGATGTGATCGCCGTCGGCACGCTACCTCTACATCTACCTTTGGGATTAGTTTTAGACCTGAATAATTGTTATTTGGTGCCAGTGTTGAGCATGAACATTATATCTGGATCTTGTTTGATGCGAGACAGTTATTCATTTAAATCAGAGAATAATGGTTGTTCTATTTATATGAGTAATATCTTTTATGGTCATGCACCCTTGAAGAGTGGTCTATTTTTATTGAATCTCGATCGTGGTGATACAAATATTCATAATATTAATGCCAAAAGATGCAAAGTTGATAATGATAGTGCAACATATTTGTGGCACTGCCGTTTAGGCCATATTGGTGTAAAGCGCATGAAGAAACTCCATGTGGATGGACTTTTGGAATCACTTGTTTATGAATCATTTGATGCTTGCGAACCATGCCTCATGGGCAAGATGACTAAGACTCCGTTTTCCGGAACAATGGAGTGAGCCACTGACTTATTGGAAATAATACATACCGATGTATGCGGTCCGATGAGTGTTGAGGCTCGCGGCGGGTATCGGTATTTTTCTAACCTTCACAGATGATTTGAGCAGATATGGGTATATCTACTTAATGAAACAAGTCTGAAACATTTGAAAAGTTCAAAGAATTTCAGAGTGAAGTGGAAAATCATCATAACAAGAAAACAAAGTTTCTACGATCTGATCGCAGAAGCGATATTTGAGTTACGAGTTTGGCCTTCATTTAAAACAATGTGGAAAAAATTCACAACTCACGCCACCTGGAACATCACAGCGTAATGGTGTGTCCGAACGTCGTAACCGTACTTTATTAGATATGGTGCGATCTATGATGTCTCTTACCGATTTACCACCATCGTTTTGGGGTTATGCATTAGAGACATCTGCATTCACGTTCTAAATCCGTTGAGACGACTCCGTATGAACTGTGGTTTGGCAAGAAACCTAAGTTGTCATTTCTTAAAGTTTGGGGTTGCGATGCTTAATTATGTGAAAAAGCTTCAGCCTGATAAGGTCGAACCCAAATCGGAGAAGTGCTTCTTCATAGGATACCCAAAAGAAACTATTGGGTACACCTTATATCACAGATCCGAAGGCAAGATATTTTGTTGCTAAGAATAGATCCTTTCTAGAGAAGGGGTTTGTCTCGAAAGAAGTGAGTGGGAGGAAAGTAGAACTTGATGAGGGAATTGTACCTTCTCTCGAATTGGAAAGTAGCTCATCACAGAAAACCATTCCCATGATGCCTACACCAATTATTTAGGAAGCTAATGATGATGATCATGAAACTTCAGATCAAGTTTCTCGTAGGTCAACCAGAGTACGTTCCGCACCAGAGTGGTACGGTAATCCTGTTCTGGAAGTCATGTTACTAGACCATGATGAACCTACGAACTATGAGGAAGTGATGATGAGCCCAGATTCCGCGAAATGGCTTGATGCCATGAAATCTGAGATAGGATCCATGTATGAGAACAAAGTATGGACTTTGGTTGACTTGCCCAATGACCGGCGAGCCATAGAGAATAAATGGATCTTCAAGAAGAAGACTGATGTTGATGGTAATGTTACTGTCTACAAAGCTCGACTTGTCTCGAAAGGTTTTCGACAAGTTCAAGGAGTTTGCTATGATGAGACCTTCTCACCTGTAGCGATGCTTAAGTCTGTCTGAATCATGTTAGCAATTGCCACATTATGAAATTTGGCAAATGGATGTCAAAACTGCAGTCCTTAATGTATATCTCAAAGAAGAGTTGTATATGATGCAACTAGAAGGTTTTGTCAATCCTAAAGGTGCTAACAAAGTGTGCAAGCTCCAACAATCCTTCTATGGACTGGTGCAAGCATCACTGCAAAAAAAGACACATCCGTGACATTTTGGGCCGAACAGAATTTTTTTTTGTCATACTTATGACACTTCTATGACAATAATTGTGACAAAACCCGGTATCATCATAGATGTGGTGGGGTCCTACTTCTATGACAAAAATCATGACAGAAAATGGGCTTTTTGTCTTGGGCGGGCCGGAGACGCAGCTGCATGACATTCTGTGGGCCGTCCATGATGGAAAAAACCATGGTAGAAGTGAGGGCGAGGAAAATATCGGGGAGTTCCTGGTTACGGTGGGTGGTCGGGGCCGAGAGATGCACATTTCTCTCGTACGTACGCGCGTGTGTGCGAGGCGTTGGGCTCTAACTGAACCCGAGTGATTGCACTACAGGCTACGCTTTACTGAACTCGAGCGATCGATCGATCCCTTGCTGTTAACTGAACCCGAGTGATTCCTTCGCTACTGCTGCTAACTGAAGCCGATCGATGTTGCCTCTGGATGAACAGTGAGCGTTGTTGGGGGGTTTGGATGAACAGTTCCCGGTGGGGGTTGGACGAACAGGAACCCGTGGTAGTAGAGGCTGTTGCCGCTGGATGAACAGTACCACGATCGATCGAGCCGGTGGATGAACAGGACCCCGTGGGGGGCTAGATGAACAGGACCCCGTGGAGGGCTGGTTGAATAGTAGCCGGTGCAGGTCTGGTTGAACAGTAGCCGGTGGAGGGATGGATGAACAGTAGCCCGTGGAGGGGTGGTTGAACAAGACCCCCGTGGAGAGGGCTGGTTGAACAGTAGCCGGTGGAGGAGCGCGCGGTGGAGGCTGGATGATCAGGAGCCCGTGGATGAACAGTCGCAGGTGGAGGCTGGAGGAGGTAGACGGTGGATGAACAGTAGCCCGTGGAGGCTGGAGGAGGTCGACGGTGGAGATGAACAGTATCCCGTGGAGTCCCGTTTTGCGGTACGCCACACCCCTCCCGATGAATAGGACCCCCCCGTTTCGACCGTAGCGCTCCAACACAAGTCCGTTTCCTCCGTTTTGCGGCACGCCACACCCCTCCCGATCAACAGGACCCCGTTTCGACCGTAGGAGGTCCGTTTCCTCCGTTTTGCGGTACGCTAGACCCCTCCCGATGAACAGGATCCCGTTTCCACAGTGGCCGGTTGAACACAAGGCCGTTTGCTCCGTTCTGTGGTACGCCAGGCCTCGTTTCCATCGGCTGTTCCATCCAAGCCGGTTGGTTCCTGAAGAACACGACGACGCATTCCGTTCCGACCCAGCCGGTTGGCTCCCCATGAACACGACGACGACGCAGTTTCTCTGTTCCGACCCAGCCATGTACACGAGCCCTGGCCGTACGTATGCGCGAGTAGGCGATCGAGACCCAGCTGGTATGTACGTACGTGGCCGTATTTACTTTCTTGCACCCTTGCCGTTGTACGCACGTGTACATGCTACGTGCGAGCCTCTACTACGACACGTGCACGCCTCTACATCGACCAGTATGTACATACACGTTCGTGACCAAAATGACAACACTACGTACACTTCGACCAGGTGGGTCCCGACTGTCAGGCACTTCCTTGCGTGCGGCCAGGCCAGCGGAGGGAGTAGGGTGGGCCGGTGAAGCCTGCGCGGCATCACAGCGGGCCACAAGAGGTGGGAGCAGGCAGTCCCGCCGGTGCTAGTTTAGGCGGCTGGAGCAGGAAGATCAGAGATTGAAGAAGCACGTCGGTCGTTGGATGGACATCCAACAGTCACTGCTGCTAGAATCGTGTCTTGGCTGACAAAGCCTTGCGTAAACAAGTCAGCCTAGAAATCTGTGGCGTGTACAACCCATTTGCC
This sequence comes from Aegilops tauschii subsp. strangulata, assembly GCF_002575655.3. Classification (NCBI taxonomy): domain Eukaryota; kingdom Viridiplantae; phylum Streptophyta; class Magnoliopsida; order Poales; family Poaceae; genus Aegilops; species Aegilops tauschii. Next base: position 128,797,159 of record NC_053039.3, read on the forward strand.
ATTATTTTTATAATTTTACTCATTTTCTAATTCATATGGAATTTATTGCAGCCCATTTTCCATTTTTAGAATTGCTGCCCATTTTCTAGTCAGTGCCAGGGTTAAAAAATTGAACTAAATATGTGCGAAATTTTGAAAATTCACAAATTTTTGCTGGGGAACAAAATATTCTTAATCCAAAAATTAGTAGCCATACTAAAACATATTTAAAAATAAATTAGTACTATGTCATGTTAAATCCAATGAAATATAAAATATCAGTGAAGAACAAAAACAAAAAAAGAAACTAATTTCCCATTTGCTATAATTTTTTTGGAATTTTCAACCACTTTGATATTACTTTTAACACACACTGACCATACTCTTTGGCCAGGCTGGAATGCATCCCTCCTCGTCTTGAAAGATTTGCAGCCCAGTAAGTCGGAGAAAACAAATAGGCCTAGCTTGGGTATTCTTCAAAAAGAAATACTGGGCTACCTATTTTCCCAAAGAAAAAACTGCTGGGTTCGTCATGTTGGTAGACGGGCCGCAGAGACCGCACAACCCAGTTTATAGACTGCTCCTCTGAATTACTACTCAAAAAAAGTTGTGCAATTCTATCGTTAATTGACTATACATTGAAAATGATGTGGGTCGCAGATATCAGCAGGGTGGATTAGAGTAAAAAACGAGGGGTGCATCTGAGTAGGAAAAGAGGCGCTTGCTTGTGTTCGGGAGTGGACCTGGTGGGTCTGAACTATCATACTCACAACTACAGTCCTCTCCCGACTCACTATGTTGACAGGGCCTGATGGCGGTGCCGCGACAAGCGCACCAAGGTGGAGGATAAAGTGTTGTCGCCAATGTGCTGGGCTGGGTTGGACATTCTTATTGAAAAATAAAAATGGACCAGAACTATTTACGACGTTGACTATGATTTGCATGGGTCCGCTGATTGCAGGAAGAAAATGGTGGGAGAAAGAAGACTGGTCGCTATCTTTGCCTATGAATAATATCGACTGAATGTAACGACACTATCATAGGAAATAATATCCTCCTGTTAAATCGTGAATTTAAAGAACTGGTGCATGAGCATTTATCTTTATTTATTTATTTACTTATTTATGTTTAGGGGAACATGAGCATGTACCTGGGCCGGATTCATGTGAGAGCCTCCCTTCCAGTTAATTATGGGCTCCTCTATTGGGCCTTCATCAGTGGGCTGCATGTTATCAACAAGTGGAAAATTGTTCCGTACCAAAAATAGTATGCGCTACGTACGGTACGGGGCACTAAAGGATCGGACCATGCAACGACTTTCAAAAAGTTGTGTTTGTCGTTCTAACACCACATTTATTCAACCAACAGATGAAATATACTACTGATTGTACATTGAAAACAGCAGCAGTAGCAACCAGGGCTGGGGGTGCAACAGAAGCAGTAAGCAGGCCAGAAGAGTAAAGACGCAGCTCTCTCTTCCAAACCAAACATCAGCCATCATTACAAAAGGGCTACCAAAAAAGAACAAGTGTATGCATCAAACTAGATAAAGATCCTACTACACCAAGTGTACGCATCTAACTAATTGGCTCAGTTAGACGTTACTATTTATTAAGCTATGGAGATTGGCTGACGGCTTGAACCAGATGGGTGCCTGACAGGGGAAACTCCAGCCAGCAGGTCAAAGTCTGATACTTGCGACCCTCTCTCCTACTTTGGGTTGCAGAGTGTGGCGGCACATATCAGGGTATGGTGCATGCAGAGACGCATGGTACGCTGTGTACACACAGTTTTGCCTGATGAACGAAACCGCGCTGCCATCATGATCCTTGCCGTCGGTTATCTCCTGGTTAATTGGATAATTCAGTCCGAGAAATAGAGAGCGTGTACCAAGGCTACTTACCAGCCTCTAGTCAAAAATTCCTGAAGGCCCAGAGAAGCTGGGATCCAGCTCAAAGACCTTGCAGTGACTGTGATTGTATTCCGCGAAACAACACGTCCGGTACGTGCGAACGATCATCAATCGGTCACCGTCGTCTGATCGAGCCAAGAACCAGCTGCAACTGCCATGCCGCTTTTCTTCGAAAGGTTCTGGAATTAGGAAGGGTAGGGACACCAGGCGGCCTACAACATCATATCAAGTTGGAGTCAAATAAAAAGGGCTCTTACTGTAGTCAATCTTAAGAACAACATGTTATGAGCATGAATATTTTTTCAGTAAATGTTGACAGTAATATAAGCAAGCCATCATGATATCATAGGAAAGTAACATACTGCTATAACAGCCATTTGTAGCGATGACTGGAGTAGACCAGCAATACGTCCAGCCATAGAAGGAGTCGACAGCGTAAAAGAAGCCCTTGTGTTCAATGGCATTAGAGAACCATGGAGGATGTATGATCCTACGATGGACGTGCAGATTTATCCACTTACCACAGTGACCTGTCAGATAGGCGAGACCGCGGTTGAAGAACGCAATTAGCCTGAAGTCTTTATAATTCACATATCTTGTGGGCACTTGGCAGATTACAACCTTGAGCAAATCAAACTTGGTATCATGTTGGCTACTGTAAGATTCTGAGTATCCTGGGTCGCGGTGCCAAAGCAGTGCAGTGTTAATCAAAGGAAGGGGGATCAATCACCGGGTGTAGACCTCCACGAGCATCCAGCTGCCGCGACAGTCGATGAGCACCATCCAAGACGTGTTCATGCTGACCCAGTACATACCGTTAATGTAGTTGAGCGTGACAGGGATCAGATCGCAGTCAAGGGGGTTGATGCTCACCACCCTCTGATCGTTATGCTGCGTGACACGCCATTTCTGAAGATCAGGCAGCATCAGCAAGCAAGGAGCTGGCTTAAAAAGCTCCGGCCTGAGGGCTTTGAGTAAACAGTACAACCCCGACGAGCACGCGGCAAGCAGCATTGTACTGAGATTGTCCACACGCGAAATAATGAGCTCGATTACCTCTGTGGGGAGCGAATTCTAGCCACTCTTTCGGCGGACGCTGCTCGGTTCTGCCATTGTTAGTGCTTGGGTTTCGAACGAGGGGGGGGCGCCTTAGCGGGGATGGAAGATTGGACGAGATTATGTGCGGACAAAGATGGAGAAGCGAATATGTGCTGCAGGAAGTGGACAGGTGATGATGACTACAGCACGCCGCTTGACTTACGAGACACATACCAGCAACGTAGGGTCATATCGATGCCAGACAACTTGCTTGAGTGATCACAGTACTGGTACTCCCTATAGTACCTACTACTATGCCCTAACTTGCTTGAGTAGAGTAGTAGTGGAGTAGGACTGGAGGAGTAGTATATTCTAATCTAAAATAGTTACAAAGTTCAATGCCCGAGCGTGGAACGACTACGAACCGCCATCGGTGCTAACTCCAATCCCCAGCAAACGTTCGCTGGGAGACATGGCAGTTGCAAACGCCCGTGACGCAGTTACAGTATATGTGTAAGGGTGGTAGTTTTTTCAAATACTATGGCTTAAAAACAAGCCACCGCCGGATGGAAATCTGACGGTTACGTGGGATTTGCCAGGATGGAGCTCGTGGCGAACAATCGCCAGATATCATTACTAAAAAAAGGTTAAGACACCCGGGGCTATAACTTGCACCGGCTAACCACTAACAATGATACTAACATAGTTGTAAAATGGTCAAAGACCGTATCTACGTGGTGTTTGGAATTATATGTAGAAAAATTAGCAAGATGCCCGTGCATTGCACGGAACATCAAGATGCATTTTTTTACAAAACACCTGTTGTGATTGACCCATGTAGGAGCAATCCCATGTGTAAAAACTAATGATATCTTGAGAATTTTATCGAAAAATGGTATGTCGACCATTTCATCAAAATAATGATATCTCAAGAAAAATGATAGATAAGGTGAGGAGGAGTGGGGCGTGGTGGTGACTGGTGGTGCGACTGGGCGGAGGCATGGGAATGGACGGCGCCGGTAGTGGCCACCATGCCAGATTGTTCCAGAGACTTCCTTTTTTAATTGCTCAGCAATGAGGTTGTGGGAGATAAGGATGAACGAGGCAAGGCCTTATCTGTAAATGTGGAGAGAGGTGCGGGTATCTGTCGGTGTACAAAAGTAGGGGCTCTCCTTTTGACCCCTTTACTTGTGCATGGGCAGTCAGAGCCACGCGCCGCGGCCACACTTAGCAGGGCAAAGGAGGGAAGCCGGAGGTAAGCCGAAGGCACAAGGCGGTCAAGGCAACACCAAGAAAAGAAACACCAAAGAGCAAGAGGGCGAGGTGGACTCCCCCGGCAATGCTCTTGTCGGGGCGGCCTCCGCGGCCCCGGCAAGAGCCTTGCCGGGGCAACTTGCCCAACGCCAGCAGAGCGAGCCACCCTTGAGCCCAAGGGTTCCAAACACCGTCGACAACTACATTGGAAAAAAGGCTTGGGAGGCACCTCCGTGGTGGCATGCAGATCTTTGTCAAGATCATAAACACACACGATCAGATGAGGACGAGAAGACGACGACCCTCGGCGGGATCCTAGCTGAGGGGATCCACAAGACCCCCGGCAAGCGCCTTGTCGGGGACGACTGCAACGCCACGGCAAGATCCTTGCCGGGGGCATTAGCGGGGCCACTGCCAGGCCCGCACTAGCCAAGGCTCCACCGCCGTTCACATGCAGCTGCCAGCCCAACCAGCTGGGCAGGCACCTGCGTGGCAACGGGCGGCCTCTACACCAACTCAGCAAGCACTTTCGTGGTGCCATGCAGATCTTCGTGAAGGCCCTGCCACCGTGCCACCTCATCTGCTTCCCTGCCTACATGGCACCGCATGCATCGCTGGCCTGGGCGCGTGTCGAAGCGAGGCGGAGCAACGACGGACGAGATGGGCCTCGTTCCCGTCCCCAATAAAGCTAATGGACACCTAAGTAGCGCATTTAATGCGCTTTATCCCGTAACGCCGGGCGATAAGCTCGCGCGCTGTAGACCTTTCCACCTCATGTGTGCCACTGTGGCGACCCCTTTTACCTATAAAAGGAGGCTCGAGGCGACCAGGAGAAGGATTCGGCTCTTTTGGGCAAGTTACACCCCGTAGCTAGCTCAAGAACACAAGAACACTCAATACATCCACCAAAGCATGACTAGGGTATTACGCATCCTCGCGGCCCGAACCTGGGTAAACGATCCATGTGCTTCCTGTTAGACCTGCTCTTCTCACAACCCCGCGCCCGCCAACCGTAGAAGGGATTCCAGTGATCCCATAGGTGTCGTTTCCCCGACATCTTTGGCGTGCCACGTAGGGGGCGCAATTGTGAGAATCTGGTCTAGCAGTTGGCCTAGCAGTTCTTCATCGCCATGGTTTCGAAAGAAGAAGACGGCCAAGAGGACGGCGCCGTCTGCGAGCGTGAAGAGCGCCAGCGCGGCACCAGGAAAGCTAAGTCATGCCAAACTTTAAATATTTCCTTTTTATATAAGGTTATTCCCCTCGGTGATCTCATTCTTTGTATCGAAAACCTGCACGCAATGGGGCCATTCCGCTATTGGCAACGCCCTTACTCTGTTTTGAGTCCGCTCAATAGCTTAAGCAGCCGCGTCGAGAATGGCGTGGTAGCCTTCCGCAATTGGCAACGCTCTCGATTCTGACTCGAGTCAAGCTCGACAGTTCGGGCGGCCGCGTTGATAGTGGTAAGGTGGTTTGCCTGGCAGCAAGCACACCCGGCAGGCTATCGAGGATCCATCCTCGAGGCGCCGTGCCCTGGGTTCCACGCCGGCAGGCCTACACGATTCACGTAGGGTGGACATAGAGAGAGAGAGATTGAACAGGAAAATAACATGTGCTGATTCAAAAGTACTGTAGAGTTATATTACATCACTTGTTGCCGCAGTTCTAACTAAAGATAAAAATTGTCTTGGTTGTGAACCTACAGCAACGAAAAGAAACGGGGTGCCTAGTCCCAGTGCTGGCCCTCTACCCTCTGGATTCCATCGATGCCGCTGATGACGGGCTCGATACGCTCCCTGAGCGGCGCGAGGTCCACATCCTCCGGCAAGCTCTCCAGCGCAGCGTCGAAGTCGAGGTTGGGATTCCAGTATGCCACCTTGGTGAGAACCTTGGTCATGGCACCCCGGCAAAGCCTCCGGGCCTCATTGGCCAGGAAAGTCGCCCTGGTGGAGCGGAAATGCTCCAGGGCTCCAAGAACACCCTCGAAGAATAGGGTCAGCCTGGCGTTGGAGGTCGTGCTGCGATCCTGGGCGTACCTCACATTTGGCATACCCATGGTGGCCAGCTGTGTGGTGATCCTGCCGGCGATGTCCTCGAGGCGGCTGATCTAGTGATTCTCGCCCTCCACAAAATCCTTGTGGTTGGCGGCTTCGTTCTTCCGCTGCAGCTTCTCGGCCTCCAGATCCTTGGCCAGGGTCTCCTCCCGAGCCTTGGCCTCTGAGAGGCATCTCCTCAAGGCCCTCCAGCTTCAGCTTCAGGTCTTTGATGGAGTCATTGGCCTTGGAGAGCTGCTCAGCCTTGCCAAGGACTACGCCCTGCGCCTTCGCCAGGGCACCGTTGAGCGTGTCCTTCTCCTTGGACAGCTTCTGGGTCTGGTCCTTCAGCCCGTCCCGCTCCACCTCCAGCTCCCTCACCCTGTCGGTGTGAACCAGAGCCTGGGCATCGAGTGCCTCTTTGTGCCTCTGCTCCAGCTCCTGGGTCCGCTGCACGACGAGCTTCTCCACCTCCTCATCCTTGCCGCGGAGCGTTGCAGCAAGCTTCTCCTCATGCGCGGCAAGGTCCTCCTCCTGGGAGTTCAGCGCGGCCTGGTGCTGGGTTCGAGCGGCCTCGGCTGCGGCGGCCAAGTTCTCCGCCGTCTCCTGGGCCTTCTCGATGTCGGCCCGCTTCATGGTGAGCTCCACCTCGCGCTTGGCTAGCTCACCCTGGGCGACCTTCACCTCCTCACAAGCCTGGTGGAACCAAGTCTGCGTCTCGGCGATGCGCACCTTGAGGTCCGCCTCCGCCTTGTCCACCGTTGCCATCGTGGACTTGGCCTTGTCCAGGCGGGCGCAGTGGAGCGCCTGGAGCTTCCGGAAATTGGCGCCCATGGCCTGGAGAAGCCGCTTCTCCTGAGAACCGTCGCCACCGGTGCTCGGTTCGTCAACAACCTCGAGCCCGGCGGCGGCAAGCACCTCCTCGTCGAACACCTCTCCCTCGACGGGCGCCCTGGAGCTCGACGCCCCTGGAAGGTGGACGAAAAGGTCGTCACCTACCTTCAGATACCTGCCGGAGCCAGAGGCAGTGGAGGAGGAAAGCTGGTCATCGACCACCTCCTCCTAGGCAGCGGACTTGCCGGCCTCCCCGGCAGGCCCCTTGCCGGCCTCCTCGGCAGTAGCCTTACCAGGCTCCACGGCAGGCCCCTTGGCGGCACCCTCGGCAGCGGCCTTGGCGGCCTCCTCGGCGGCGATCTTCTCGGCCTCCGCCTCGGTGGCCTTGGCGACGTCCTTGATGATGGTGTCTATGTCCTCTGGGTCCGCCGAGGGGGGATCTGGATACCGAGAAGGGGATGAGGCGAGGCCAAGACCAAGATTCAGAAAGAACAGAAAAAGAACAGGGACGGAAGGCGAGTGACTTACCTGTGCCGGGCTGGGAAGCAGAGGTCCCCTCCCCGCCAACATTTGGCGCCGAGGCGAAGCCACCAGTGCCGGGGTTCTCCTCCTCCTCCTCTGTGTGCATGGGCTTGGTGCTTGGTGCCCTTGCCGGGGACGCCCCTCGAGGCGGCGTGGTTGATGGGGGCGGCGTGTTGGGGGTAGCCCTCTGTTGCTCCTCCTGCTGTTGTCCTCCTCCTGCGACCACGGCAAGGTCAGCACCAAGAGATCATGCCCCCAACACACGTCGACGAGGGGTGAGTGGTGAACTTACGCTGGGGGCTGTGCCGGGGGCTGCTATCCGGGCTGCTCAACACCACCAGCGGTGTACCGGAAATCCCTGCCAGGGGCTAGCCGCTCGCTGAAGCCCTGGCCGTCTTCACCCTCTGGGCCAGTGTCTCCGCATCCCTGCAAAGATGAAGACGAATCAAGATAAGTGACACGATCCGAGGAGACGGAGATGACAGAATGGGACAAGATACTTACTCGTCCTCCACCTCCTCCTCTGCTGCTTTCCTCTTCCTCCTTGGGCTGAGGGAGCCAAAGTCAAAGGTGACCTCCACGTCGAGGTCTGCCGGAGGAGGGGAGGAGGGCGGAGTCTGGACGTGCTTGGATGAAGAGGAGGCAGATGCTTTCTCTTTCGCCACCGCGGCCTTCACCTATTTCTTCGCAGCCGCGGCCCTCGTTTGGCGAGCGGACGCCTCCTGAGCTTGCCGGGGCTGCACGACCTTACCGGGCCGAACCGGCTCGCCAGAGGTGGCCCATCGCAGGACTCAACCTCTCCCCGTGGCCAGAGGGTCGATAGCCTCGGCCTCCTCCTCCGACGACTCGTCGACCACGTGTTCGACAAGAGGGACCCCGGTACCTGCGCTGCTGGCCTCCCCAGCGGACTCCACCCACTAGGCAAGCTCCTTCTCCTCTGTGGCCGCCGCGGCCTTATCCTCCACGCCGCCGGCACTGCCGGCCTCCTTGGCGAGCTCCGCCTCCACCGCCCTGGCGGCGATATAGTCCAGCTCCGCCTGGGTGGTGTCTTGGACGAGCCGCGGCTCGGCGGTGACATACTTCTCCTCCAAGGTGTCAAAAAACTCCTGCACCTGGTACTCCGGCGGCTCGACCCAACTTGGGACGAGCCCGTGCACATTGAATTCCGGCATCATGGTGATTATGTCGCTCTGACGCGAATTGTTGCACAGCGGGACCACCCCCGCCGGCAACTTAAACAAGGGCCCCTTGGCGACCTTGCCGGCCTTCGCGGCCTTGCCGGACTACTCGACCTCGCCATCGCGGTTCACGTCGAGCTGGAAGAGCCGATGGCAGAAGTGGGCATGCCCATCACCGTGAAGTTGTGGTCCAAGCCGGGTCGGAGCCTCATGATGTCGGCGGCGTTCGTAAAGAGCCAGGCCGGCCTCCCCTTGTTGTGCAGCGGAGCGATTCAACGACGGATGAAATCCACCCCGATCATCTCAAGGGTGAGCCCAGCCTCGGTGAGACGAAGGATCCTGGCGGTGGCGACCGTGAGCTTCTTGTCGTCGACATCGACATCGCTCCAGTCGTTTCTGCGGACCGACGGCGCCTGGCGAACCTCGCAGAATGCTGGTGGGTCCTTCTCCTCAATCCAGCACCACCGGCCTCGCCACTCCTCCCACCTCTCCTTCTGGGCGCCGTCCGGATATGTCTCTTTCTCCTGGGTCCTAGGGATCCAGCACGCAACCGGAAATGGCGGCCCCCTTTTGGATGCGAGGGAAGAAATAGTGGCGGAAGAGCGCCGTGTTGGGATGCACCCCGGGGAAACCCTCACAGAGGTGCGCAAAAAGAGCCATGCACGCCACGGCATTTGGAGTAAAATCCAGAAGGTGGAAGTCGTAGGTGTGCATGATGTCGCTGAAGAAATCAGAGAAGGGGCAGAGGCCGCAAGAAAAGTAGTCGACGAAGAACGGGTACCGATTCGGGCCGGCTTCGGCGAAGGCGGCAGGGATGACGCGCGTGGCCGGATGCCCCGTCGTCTTGCTTCCCGTCTTGCACCCCCACAGGTGTTTGAAGTAGTCTCGGAGTTCGACCGCGTCGACCGTCGACGGGAAGTAGGTGTGCTGCGTCCGCCGCACCGCCAACCCGCTCTCCGGCGGCTCCTTCTCCCCGGCGTCCTTGGGCACTCCCTTTCCTCTGCTGGTCTTGGGTGCCATGGCGGCTGCGGGAAGCGAGGAATGGAAGATGGCAAAAGCGCGGCGGCGGCGAGCGAAGGCAAGAGCTTGAGAAGGAGGAAGAAGGGGACGGCGGTTCCGAGATTGGGGAAAGCACGAAGGGTAAATGAGCAGCATGCCCGCGGTTATTCCTTTTTACGGGGAAGGCACGGACCGCCTCTTTTCCTATTAACTGCGATGTGACGCATGCGTGCAGGAACTGCCCCATGCATGGCCCCCACGTCACGCACGATCCTCCACGTCGCGCGTTCAACGCGGGTCGTGGGGAAGCACAGCGGACGAAACAGTTACTGCGCTAAAAATCCGCCCCACCTGCCCGCGCACCGTTCTGGGCCTGGCCCAACAACGCGTCGCACTTATGTGTGGCCCAGGCCCTGGGGCTCCTGTCGGTGTACAAAAGTAGGGGCTCTCCTTTTGACCCCTTTACTTGTGCACGGGCAGTCAAAGCCACGCGCCGCGGCCACACTCAGCAGGGCAAAGGAGGGAAGCCGGAGAGAAGCCGAACGCACAAGGCGATCAAGGCAACACTAAGACGAGAAACACCAAAGAGCAAGAGGGTGAGGTGGACTCCCCCGGCAAGGCTCTTGCCGGGACAACTTGCCCAACGCCAGCAGAGCGAGCCACCCTTGAGCCCAAGGGTTCCAAACACCGTCGACAACTACATTGGAACCAAGGCTCGGGAGGCACCTTTGTGGTGGCATGCAGATCTTTGTCAAGATCATAAACACACACGATTAGATGAGGACCAGAAGACGACGACCCTCGACAGGATCCTAGCTGAGGGGATCCACAAGACCCCTGGCAAGCGCCTTGCCGGGGACGACTGCAACGCCACGACAAGATCCTTGCCGGGCCCTCGGCAAGACCCTTGCCGAGGGCATCAGCGGGGCCACTGCCAGGCCTGCACTAGCCAAGGCTCCACCACCATTCGCATGCAGCTGCCAGCCCAACCAGCTGGGCAGCCACCTACGTGGCGACGGGTGGCCTCTACACCAACTCAGCAAGGACTTGCGTGGTGGCATGCAGATCTTCGTGAAGGCCCTACCACCGCGCCACCTCAGCTGCCTGCCTGCCTACATGGCACCGCACGCATCGCTGGCCTGGGCGCGTGTCGAAGCGAGGCGGAGCGGCGATGGACGGGACGTGCCTCGTTCCCGTCCCCAATAAAGCTAATGGACACCTAAGTAGCGCATTTAATGCGCTTCGTCCCGTAATGCCGGGCGATAAGCTCACACGCTGTAGACCTTTCCACCTCCTATGTGCCACTGTGGCGACCCCTTTTGCCTATAAAAGGAGGCCCGAGGCGACCAGGAGAAGGATTCGGCTCTTTTGGGCAAGTTACACCCCGTAGCTAGCTCAAGAACACAAGAACACTCAATACATCCACCAAAGCAGGACTACGGTATTACGCATCCTCGCGGCCCGAACCTGGATAAACGATCTATGTGCTTCCTGTTAGACCTGCTCTTCTCACAACCCCGCGCCCGCCAACCGTAGAAGGGATTCCAGTGATCCCATAGGTGTCGTTTCCCCGACAGTATCTTTTGTAAAATTGTCATTGTTTGCTTTCTATCCGTCAGATATAGATCGGACAGTCTATATTATAAGATGGTAGGCACACCATCATCACTAACTCGGTTTTTTCTCTACTCCTACTCCTATAAAGGACTCAGTTGGTGATGATGGTGTGTCTGCCATCCGCCATTTATGACCATTTGATCTGCATCTAACGGCTGTGATGTAAGTTGTGGCCTTTTGCAACAATTCCCACTTCTCTGCTCCAGTTTACACAAAACCCCTTAGTATCTTGAAACCAACCACATTCCTCCCTTACTTCATCAAAACAGCCCAAAGAATATATTTGGAGTGAAACATAAGATATTTTTAGTGATATGTATATCAAAACTAAACTGTTTTCTTTCAAATTTGAGATTATGTTTTATTCTACTTTGGATCCGTTGCAACAGACAGGCTCATTATTATAAAGGTTTATCTGTTGCATTGTCCGCAACGAACACCTAGTGTACTGGTCCGCGCTGGATGCTCGCAGCGCGATGACCTGTGTTCTAATTCTGTCCTAAACTTTAGCTTTTTATATTTTTTTATATATACTTATTTCGCTACTGTACTAGCAGTGGAACCCACGGAGTACTTAGAATACAATATTAAGGATGGATTTGTTTCGTTTTAACTTTCTGTACGAATCTGTAGCCAGCCTGCAAGTCATGTACACTGTACTGACAGTGGAATGAACAGAGTACTTAGAACACAAGATTAAGGATGGATTAACTTTTTATAGATGGAGAATCATACACGCAATTAACTCAAATGGATTGGATGTGACTCTATTATTCTCCAACGGCAACCGGCAAATTTCCTCCCGCGGGCCGGAGTAGGTTTCTCGGTTTGCATGCGGGTTTAACGGAGGGGTTTGATGGAGGCGAGGAGGCGTGTTCAGCCGGGCGTGCAGCGGACGACACGGTACTATTCGATTTGACAGCTACAACTAGTATATTATAAAAAACAAAGAAGAGTAGTAGAGATAGAGATAAGAGTAGAGACTAAGGAACAACACCATCTACTACTTCGTGGGCTACTCCTGCGCTCCATTCGGCGGCCGCAACGTCCCCTACAGCCATTCCCTCCTGCGGTCCATTCGGCGGGCGCTGTTGAAATTTGGGGAGCGCACTCTCGCGACTGTTGGCAGCGACGACTTCACCGATGATGACTTCTTCCCCGACCTCGGCAACCTCTTCCTCAACGACATGGGCAACAACCTCAACGCCAACGGTGCTGCTCCCATTGCACCGTATGTGTTTTTGTCCTTCCCGTTCGAAATCATGGTAGTCTAGTCTGTGTCCTAGATTCGATCTGTTCATCTACTATGCTAGTCCACATGATTAGGTTAATTTTTGTTATAGTCGGCATGATTTATTTTGTGCTTATTCGGACTAAATCTCGTAGTAACTTGCTCATATATTCAACTGGAGGAACGTCCCCTACAGCCACTCCCGTTTCATGGACGACCTGGTCGATGCCTCCAAGGAGCCCTTCGTCTACTGCTATGAGTGCCCGATACTATTTTGGGCCTCGCCGGCGGACATCGTGCATCACCTCACGCAGGCGTGCGGCAATCACTACTGGCCCTTGGCGGAGAACATCAAGTACGAGACGTGCTACCCGTTCACCGCCGCCTGCTAGTCTCGGAGGAGGACGGCAGCGTCTTCCTCTTGATCATGGGCATCGGCAAGGCCCGCACAGGCCGCCGCCCCGTCTCTGTAGTGTGCGTCAGGGGCGACGCTGCTGACGCTGACACTAACACGAGGCCGATGTACGGGTGCGTGCTCACTATTACTACCCCTCGGAGGTACGTGGGCGGCGACACTGGCTACGTCAAGCTGACTAGGACTGTGCCGAGCTGGGACCTTCCCGCCGATGTGGACATGGAAGACACATGGCATGATTTGACCCCCAACAATGTGCGTGGGGACTCCAAGGAGGTTCACCTGGACATACACATTACCAAGTTAAATGTTGATCATTAGTCTTCGCTCAATGTAATCAGCTGTCTAAGCATGTGGAGACTTCCATGCATGATCTTGCTCTATTGGAGTATCGCGCATGAATAAAAGTGTATCCATTTATGGTTTAGTCTAGAATCTTCCATCTATGAAATTTTTACTACAGTACTGGTGAAAGACTTATGATGAACCATTTCTTACATCTCCTTTGCCCCCTTCCAAGTCATCCTGATTTGATGCCTCCGTCTAGGTGTATAAGGGCATGGTTAATACTTAATAGTATAGCCAACTATTGACTATAAGAAAGTGCCATGTCATCTGTAGCCAACATGTATAACAATCGGTACTCAAAAACTAATTCTTAAAGATCATTTCTTGCAAAGCACAATAAGTGTTATTTCTTCACAAGTTTTGGATGCAGGTTGAACAGTTGAACGCTTTTGTTTGCAAAAGATACTTTTTTATCTATTTCACCGGATGTTTGTGAGCTCTAGAGATGAAATAATATCCAAAGAAACCTATCGATACCCGTTACACATGAGATGACCCCCACATCCTTTGTCAAAATAAACAACTCCCCGATCAATGCATTTCACTGTTCCGTGCAACGCACGGGCACCTTACTATAGATTGGTACGACCAAAAATTGAACTAACATTATATATAGTACGATAAATGCTGATGCATGTCACTTAAAATTATATCATTGAAAACTATGTTCAAATACGAATCAAACGATATAATTTTTGTTGACACGCACTAACATATTGTTAGTTAAATCTTCAGTCAAATTCAATGGGGGACTAATAAACCACGACCGATGCTGCACGCGAGTTTCACCCCGCTCGTGGCGCGGCAGTAAAGCCGTCATATCACAAAACCCAACCACTCCGAGTAATAAGTGGCCTGGTAAAATAAACGGACAAGCAACCATCATATCCCTCCGTCTTTTTTGCATTTCATCTCCGGTTCATCTCGCACACTCGATCCCTAGCTACTACTCCTAGTATCCCTAGCTACTACTCCTAGGGCCAGTTCTTTTGGCGGCTTAAAAAATAAATCGTCTCTTCCCCAGCTTTTCCCATAAGACTAGTCACAGTGGAGAGTAACATTAAGGCCCTGTTTGGTTCATAAGTCCTAGGACTTTTTCTAGTCCCAACTAAAAAGTCCCTAGTCCCTAAAAAGTCCCTCCCTGTTTGTTTCCAGGGACTAAAAAGTCCCTAGTCCCTCCCTAGAGGTTATTAAATGGCCAGTTACCCCTAGTATATAGAAAAATAACAACCAAACAACACCACGGGCCGACGGGGCAATGGGTGCTGGGAGGGCATTGTTGGAAAAGTCTCAAAAAGTCCCAAAAAAGATTTTCCTTGAGAGTCTTCTTCATTTAGTCCCAAAAAGCAACTTTTAGTCCCTAGTAGTCCCTCCTGTTTGGTTAAAAAGTCTCTAAGAGGGACTTTTTCTAGTCCCTACACCAAAAAGTCCCTGGAAACAAACACCCCCTAAGGCGCCTCACTCATTTATTTGGGCCTCTAAACTACTACTAGTACCTCCGTCCTGGTTTATTCATCACCATTGTAATTTGTGCTAAATTTTGACCAAAGATTTAACTGATTCGTCACCATTGTAATTTGCACTAACATTTCATTAGTTTAATTTATGATCAAAATTTGACACAGATTACAATGGGGACCAATAAACCAGGACGGAGGTAGTAGTTATGGGATTACAAATCTAGAAGCCTAAAAGAACTGGCCCCTGGTACTCCTACTAGTAGTAGTACTCAAGTTGGAATTCCAATTGCACGGCACAACTTGTTAGGCTAGCCATAGTGGGGGTAACTTAGATAGTAACTTAACACATCCCAAGACAATTTTGCTTATGTGGCAAGTATTTAATGGGGAAAGAGGTGCTTGTGGTAACATAATATGTTACTGTAACATAGCGTTTTCCGAGGCAAAATGAGTCTATGAGCTAATAAATGAAGCAACCTATGACACTACTACTATGTTACTTTGCACTATGGAGATAGTAACTTAGACTAGTGTCATATGCATGACACTAGTATAAGTTACTCCCCACTATGACCAGCCTTAGGCAAAAAATTCGATACAGGGTGTAGGAAGCGGTTTGGGAATTTGCATGCCTTTCCGACCAATGAGATACTCCGTACAAAGTACGACAGAGAAATAACCACAGAGAAGGAAGCTAAAAGTAAACAATCAAACGAGCATTTTTGCATTTGTTTTGCATTGAATCGTTTCACAAGCTTGACTAGTGTTGTTTTTCTACTTTTACAAAAACCGCATTGTAATGTTAAAACATGCATTTGCACGTACATAAGTAATAGTAGTACTCCCTCCGCCTAGGTGTATAAGTCTTCCCTCCTTCTTGGTCACGGTGCACAACCAAAGATGACTTATTCACCTGGACGGAGGGAGTAGCACAGTCTGCAAGCATATATAGAGAGAGACGTGTAGTGCGATAGTATATAGGAGTAGTAAAGTTTGTGCTATATGCACGTACTTACAAAATGCGTACGGATACACAAGGTTTCCAAACTTTCCCTTTTACATACTTAATTAAGGACGCTAATAATTCCTGAACGTTCGGGATTTATCATTTGCGTCCCAAAACTAATGAGATCGCCTTATGAAACTAAATTATACTCCTATTAAAGCCACATCGCTCGCAGGAGCGCTTGCGGCGCGCCATGAGTGCCCTGGTGCGCGGCCGTTTCCCAGCGCGCCAACACAACGCCTCTTCCTTAGCCTCGCAACTCGCGAGGTGCTGATTGGCGGCTTGCCGGGGGGTGAGCGCGATCTCACCGGTGTGGTAATCCGGCGCCAACAGGTACTCCTCCTTGCTGGAAGCGTGCACCCGATCCACGTACCGCCAAGCGTAGATGAGGCGCTTGGGCCCGACTGCACTTAGGGCTTTGGCACGGGCGTCCTTAGCCACCCTCACGGCCCTCGCACGAGCCTTCTGCCAAAGAGCCAATTGCCTGACTCACTCGGATGTGACATAGGCCTGCCAGGCAGCTTCTCCCGCGGCGTGCTTCTCTTCCTCGGCCTTCTTCTCCGCCTCTATTTTGGCGCGCTCTGCCGGAGGCAAAGCCTCCCACAAGGCGACATCCATTTCTTTCGAAAGCTCCTCAAGGCTGGGGGGGCTCGGCGGGCGGCGCGGCGTTCTCCTCGTAGCGGGGAGCCGACGCGTCCTCCGACGCGCGTGCTGGCGAGATTGGGAACACCGACGCGTCCACCTCAACGCGTCGCGACGAGGAGTGGAACGCCAACGCGTCCTCCTCGACTAGTGGTGGCAAGGAACGGAACGACGACGCATGACCATCCACGCGGTGCAGCGAGGGGCGCCTAGGGCTTGGGAGGGGCGATGCCATGGTGGTCGACGTGAGAGGGAGGGGGAGGAGATAGCGATGAACGTGAGCGTTCTTCCGAATGCCGTGGGAGGCGCAGTATTTATAGCGAGCAATGGCACACCTACGTAAGATATGGACTGAGCTGCACTGACTTAACTGCAGGTCCAATTGCATCACTGACATGTGGGCCAGACCCCTGTTGGGCCCATATGTCAGTGACCCAATGCACCTGCAGTTAAGAAACTGAAGCAGCGTCCCGTAAGTATTGTTGCGTGATTAGCATAACAACTACATGGGCATATTTGTTGGATTAAATTACGGGGGAGGGAAGGGGTGGAAATATTGCTGGTCACAACGGATTGGACGAGCGCGGGGGAGGAGAGTCATGCATGCAGGTTTTTTCCACACGGGGTGGAGTGGTGGGACCGCCGGAGGGAGAAGGAGAGTCAAGTAGGCATATTGTTTTCACACATGGAGAGGAAAAGATTTGGAGATGAACAGGCTTCCTGCAGGTATGGGGAACGGTGCATAATAAGTCATCTTGCATGTCGGGCTAGGTATAGTCTTAAGTCATTAAAAACATACACGCCCCACACATGTTCATATTTCAAGGTGCACTAAATTATTGCATGCAATGATTAAGGCTGGCATCATGGTGGTATCTTAGCTGGTATCATGCACACGGGAATAGCAAACATGCTGATGTGGCAAAGAATTAGAGAAGAGAGGGGGGTTAGAGTAACTAGTGTTCATGCATGCATGCAATGTGATAATGCATTGGTAAACAATTTTTTTGTGAAGAACGACAGCATTAGTTGCGTACTTTTGCATACTACAAAAACTATTCCACCCCCTCTATCTTGGTAAGAGTAGGTGAAAATTTTGAATCGGGCCCTTTAAAGTAGAAGGGAGGTAGTACTCTAATAGCTAACCTTGTTGTGATGACTAGATAGGACATGGCACGCACCTAGACGGAGGAACTAGTCTGCATTGTGCATTTAAGTTTTGTCTCAAGTCAATGTACCTCTACTTTGACCAAACTTATAGAAAAATGTATCAACATTCACAATGTCAAATCAATATTTTTATACGCATTATGAAACGTAGTTCTTATACTCATTATAATCAGTATTGTAGATATTGATATTTTTAGTATAAATTTGGTCAAACACTTTGCGAACGGTTGACGGAAGTAAAAAGGACCAGAGGGAGTATGATGCATGCGGACTAGGCAAAAAATTGCTCATTTATAGCCGGTCGAAGTCTCAAAGGGCGCGACCGCGCGAGGGAGGCGAAGGTCATGGGAGGCGTGACGGTTGACAGAATTAAGTGAAGTTACATCCACACGCCGGCATGGTGTGCGAACAAGCAGAAGCTATACCGTCAGGCCTACGATATTGGTCTAGTAGACATGACATCTAGTGGGTCCCGCATAGTACTCGAGAACTCTTTGGGGACTTGCATCCGTTTATCTACCGGGCAAGCCGACAACCCCACGCCGTTCGCATGCCCTACTCGTCCCCGTCTTCTACTACTACCTTACAATAGTTCGCTCCTAGTCATCCCGTCCTTTCACATTACACCAATTCAACTTCTCCTAACCCTCCTCCAAAATCCATGGCCTCCCAAATCTCCATGGTCGCCACTGAGTACTAGGTTAGAGCCATCACCGGCGATGAGTTCATCGTCATCTACACACGTGGATTCGCGACGGTGAAAGCATGCCTTGCTCGCTTCCTACGCATGTTCAACAGTTCAAAGGATGAGTGGGTCGCTAGGCTAGATGTTGAGTACGCCACAGTCCTGGAAAGGGAGAAGATTCTAAAGGAGGCAGAGAAGAAGAAGCCCGCCGTGATTCAGGTTTGCGTACATAACGTGTTCTTGGTCTACCACATATGCCATGCCGACATTGAGTGCCAGGATTTTAAGAACTTCCTCAAGGACGAAAGAGTGAAATTTGTTACTGTAGACTTTAGGAACGACAGGGATGACCTGGGTCGGATATGCCTCGTTGTAGGCCAGCCCTTCGATCTCCAGAAGGCAAGCTTGGTGTCCTCCTCTCAGTCTTCAATGCTAACCCTGGCAGCAGCCATGATTGATCCTTCGTACGCTAAACTTAAGAAACCTCACCACAAGTTTCATCATGCATGGGAGTCGAAGACATTAGATGAAGATCACATCCTGTATTCAGCAATGGATGCCTACCTTTGTTTAAATATCTACAAGGGTTGGATGAAGAAGCAGATCCCAGTGTCCGGTTCAAGCAAAGAAGCGTCGGCGAAGAGGAAGAGGAAGAGGGACGAGGACGAAGTCGAGGACGTGGACTCGGACTCGGACTCCGAGTAAGGTGGCAGTGCCGTCGCTCATGCTGGTTCTACTGCAGTGTCAAGCGGACTAGTTGTTTAGTTTTATTTCGGGGGTGTGTTGTGCTGAGCCCCCAACAGAACTATGTTTATGTTCTTTCTCATTATTTGAACTTTATGTTCTTTCTCGTTATTTGAACTCTTTAGTATATACAGTAGTACTAGTATGTCTTACTACCGTTCTTCTTGCAGTTGGTACTACTGCTCGTATCTTCGTGTTCCTACTGTACTTAATACGTTCGTAATAGTAGTATAATTTGGGTCAGTCGATTTGTGAAAGAAGTTCGATGGAGAGAAGAAGACGGCAGAGAAGCTACCCCAGTATCTATATTAGGGTGGCAGGGTGCCCATGATCTATCTTATGAGTGTTGGGTGTGGAATGCAGTTTGCCAGATAAAATGGATCGTGCCCGGGGTTAAACGGATGGCGGGGGTGGGGGGAGCATGGCCGTGGCAGGCGGTTCAGGGGAGGGCGGGGCGGCGGCAGGCGGTTAGGCATGTGGCGGGCTGAGAAGATGAACAGTGCATCAGTTTCGGAAGTTGAAGAAGCCCTTCTAGCCATCCATGTTGCATCCAACGGCTCAAAAGAGTTGACTGACCCAAATTGTTCCTTCAGATTGCAGGATCCACGTGGCATTCAAGGTCTCAAAGGTAGATTCCGCATCCGCACCCGGCTTGCGGGCTCGGCGCGGGCGCGCCCGGCTTCCGCCGCGACAACCACCATGCGCGCCTCCTCTGCGCGGGCGGAGACGACAATGACATGCTAGTTCCTCCTCGCCGGTGTGCTGGAGCACGTGCTCGTCCTCCTCTTCATACGCTGCGTGCATAGACGCGTCTCCACTAGCTGCTCGCGTGCTTGGCAGCGCGGCGGCATCGCGAGGAGGGAATGCAGACGACGTGAGTGGGCGAGCCTTCGGCTTCATGGCACAGGGATGGCGGCGACACGGCGGTGATGGGCGAGAATTGTTGGCCGGAGCAGGCGGGCGCCGGCATGCGCAACTGCGGCGGTGGCATATTGATGAGTGCGCTTATGGGAGCTTAGTTTAGTTTTATATAGGGTTGGTCAAACTTAAAAGAAAATCGTACTAGTACACGTAAACATTAGACTGAGGCAATGCTTATATTAGTTACCACAGCCACGATATGGAATCCTGTGCAAGCGCGTGAACCGCGGCCGCGCGGTCGATCGAACGGTGCGTCACCGTGTAGCGCTCGAAGGACATCCACCGAACCTTGTTGTGTGTGTGAAAACAATCCCCGAATATTACTCAACTTTTTTTCCTGGAAAAGTTCTTGATGCTACAATATTTCCATATATTTGAATTTAGCTCCAGTTCGTGTTTATTTGGATTTGGACGTTTTAGGTGCGCCCTAGTTTTTTTAATACTGATTTTGTGTGTGTGACTGGGAGAGAATGTGTGTATGAGTCCATATGTGTGTTGTGGCGGAAGGGCCATGTGGAGACGGTGTGCGTGTGATAGAGGCATAGAGAGGTGTGAATGTGCAAATGATCGTGCATGAGTGAGACATAGACAGATGCCGATACGTTGTGTATACATGAGAGAATGGTCTTCAATTTTACTTATGTGTGTGTGTGTGAGAGAGAGAGGGGGGGAGCATCCGTAACATAACAACCATCTCTCTCGATTCGTCCGTCCCTCGCACGATCGCATGTAACACATGCATCAACGCACACATTTTGACACCCTCACCCGGCCCCTGCCCACCTCAAGGCCCGCACATCGCTCTCTATCTCGCACGCACGATCTCTTCATGAAAACCCAATATCTGACACACACACACACACAGACCGCACACACACCTCCTCCCTCGAGCACACAATTCATCCCCATCCAAGGTTATATGGCGACCACTCTCGCTTGTGCTTCTCTGCACCCCAGCATGCACAACACCTCAATCTTCAAAGAGGGCATCGAGGAGATCGAAGATGGAGACCACAGTGCACTAGAGAATGCAGGGCCATTTGGAAGCAGGATGATGTGACGACGGCTGACTGATTCCTCCCCCCTCTCTGTCCCGCACAAAAATTACCAATCCCTCTCTCCCCCGCACAAAATGATCAATCCCTCAAGCCACGAGATCCTTCCCCTCTCATCCATGTTTCTCCAGCTCTCTCATCAAACCTGTTGTCTCTTCTCCTTCCACGTGTATAGAATCCTGATGCACACGCATCTCACGTATATTACATGTCTCCATCTTTCTCACAGACCTAACTTGTTCCTCTCTCTTTCTCTCTCTATCTCTCTCTCTCTCTCTGTCTTGTTTGGTTTGTCGCCTACTCTCTGGTCCACATACATACAATCTTTCCCGCCCTATCTGCTCCATCTTCGCAAGCTCTCTCTACACGTTTCATTCCCACATTGGGATGTGTTCAAAATGTTGCTTTTATAATGGATGATGTAGAGTGATGGTTGGTTTTTTTGCATCCTATAAAGTAATAACTATGAAATGCATTTAGATTCTCATTTGACTAGGATTATGTGAGTTTGAGCATATTGTGAAGTACTATAGACCCCGTATACATCTTGGAATTCAACAATGATTTGCAACTATTGAATTGTATAGACCATTACATTTGAAGTCAGTAGCCTAATATATTTATTTCACAATTACAACAAATGATTAATTCAGTACAAACTAAGAAAACAAATGTGTACTCCCTCTGTTTTTATTTAAGTCCGCGTATTAGCATTGGTCAAAGTCAAGTTTTGTCAACTCTCAGAAAGTTTATAACAAAAAATGTTAACATATACAATACAGTAACAAATAAATACCATTAGATTCGTTATTGAATGTACTTTCACATCATACATATTTGTTATGGTAAATGTTTATATTTTTCTATAAACTTGGTCAAACTTTAGGAAGTTTGACTTTGGTCAAACCTAATATGCAAAGTTAATAAAAACGGAGGGAGTACTAGTAGTTACTAGTACTACTCGCTAGTTGCTTAGCCCAATCACCCAGCACGCCACACGGGGAGTTCAGTGTCAAAATTTTTTGAGGTCGGCGGGAAAATCTCCCGCGACCTTGATTCGAGCAGTGAGAAGTTACCATCATAGCCTTCGGAACAGGCCTACGGATGACGCTTGGTAGGGGGCTGTTTTCGTAACTTCAGGTTCACCCTACACAGCCAACCCCACCCCGGCACCCAGAGTAGTACACCTGAATACTCCCCATTTTCTATACCCACCACAAAATAGACTTCTCCACGGCACCGCAGCCTTCGTGCTCCTCCCCTACTACATCGGCACACTCGTCCACCGCAGCGCATCTGCCTCATTGACGACCTCGTACGCCACACTGGAGCCGGTCCACTGTCGTCATCGTACACGGAGCCTCTTCCCCAGCACCGTCTTCCACGATCTCGGATCTGCTTCCCGGAAGCCGACGCCAAGCGCAGACGCACCACCGTCATGGAAAATGAACTGACTCCCGTTGCCGACCATGATGCACAGAGGCCGCCGCGACCATCGTTCTCCTCCTCAATTGGTAATGTGTGTATTGAATCACTTAGCAGTACATGTGCAGTTCCAATTTTGTTCATACCTACCCTTCAAATTTCCTGGTTGGTATTGTTCCCGTAAAAGTAATTGGTTATAGCCTCCATTGTCCAACAGAATATCAGCTTGTAATTCTGCATTGCTCCTGTATCGCACTGTGCTTGGGTAGGTTCTTCATCTACAACCAGTAGTGTGGCAAATGATGAAAAGTTTTTTAGAACTAGCAAGATGCACATGTGTTGCACGCATCAATATGCATTTGTATGAGTAGTTTATCTTGTGGGAGAAATGGATGAACGAGGGAAGGCCTTATTTGCAAATCTGGAGAGGGGTGTGGGTATCTTTCTGCAAAATTGCTATAGTTTCCTTCCTATCCGTCGGATATAAATCGGACGGCCTATATTGCAGGATGGCAGGCACACCATCATCACCAACTCTGTTTTTTAATTAAAAGAGAAAAAAGAGTAGAGAGTAGAGAAGTAGAGATAAATATTAAATATTAAATAAATATAACAGTAGAGAAGAGAGTTGAGATAGCAGGGACGTCGGGAAAGGATAGCGCGCGGGGGGGGGGGGGGGGGGAAATCGGCCGGGCGCGCGCTAGTTTTGGCACGCGGCGTCCGACGCACTTTATAAAATCCAATGCCCTCCCACCGCTCTGTGCCTTGCCACCGCTCTCTCCCCGCTCTGTGCCTTGCAACTGCTCTCTCCCCGCTCTTTCTCGCCTCGCCGCCGCCGCGTCGCCGGGAAACTTGGGGATACCGCAGCGTCCGTGCGCGCCCCTCTGGCGGCTTCTCCGCCGAGATCCGGTTCCGCAGGATGCGCCTCAGCCTCGGCAATTTTGACACCGCCAATGAGGCCGCCCGCATGTATGACGCGGCGGCGTGGCGCCTCCGGTGGCCTCATAGATCATTGAACTTCCCCAACGTGCCAACGCGGGAGCGGGCGCAGGAGCTCGCGCCTCTACCGTGGCTTATCACCGACGAGGATCGTCGCGACAACAGGAGGTGGGAGCACCGTCTCGGCATCACCGAGATGGACGAGGAAGCCATGGCACTGTGGCGCCAACGCTTCCCGCAGGACATCATCAACGAGGGCGAGTTCTACGCGCAAAGGAGGGCGGAGAGGGAGAAGAGGAGGACGGAGCGAGCCGCCTATCGCGAGGACAAGCGTACGCGAAAAGAGGATGCTCAATTCAACATGAGGCTAGGAGCAGCGTCGCCCTGGGAATCCGACGACGATTGGTATCTTCACGCCTACATTGAGACGTCGGAGGAGGACATCAGCGAGGAGGATTCAGACGACGAGGAGTAGTTGAACTATCTATTTTTTTTATCTATCTATGCTATATCTATGTTGAGAACTATCCTCTACTCTCTAGTCTCTACTCTCTATCTCTACTTCTCGATCTCAGCACTGTAAACACTTTTTTAAAGCGCCGCGTGTTGCGCTTTTGCTGGAGATGCTCTAACATGGCAGACGAGTGCTTTAATGTTGCCCACAACATGCGTGAGTATTACTAGTAGTATATTTTTCTCGCCATGTTGAGATTTTAAAACCACGAGTGCGAACATGTAGAGGAGCAATGAAGACCAAACATGGGATATTGGGGACATCTTCAAGGAGTGTGGCAAGTTAAAAAGGAGCTGCACTGAACCTGTAAAATGAGCTTTGGTAAGTAACACCCTTTCAATTACTTTCGTTTAGCCTCGTGTTCTTCGATGTGTATATATTGTAGTTTCTGTTTCTCTTAGCCTCGTGTTCTTTGATGTGTAATAAGAAGAGTCTTAATCGTCCTAATGCTTTCGTTTTTAGCTTGATGTAGGAATGGGTGGTCTCACCTTGTAGTCTGTTTTTATATTTTTTCCTTTTGAATTCACTTCTGCGAGTCATGTTTATCTGGCTTCTACTAAATGGATCTGGGTTGCTCTGAGTATTGATCTAAAAAAGAAGTAACTTCATGTCAGGATGCAGTTCCTGCGAGGAGGGAAGTATGGTCAACCTCGAGATCATGTTTCCAAAAGGAGGCTGGATTACACACAAGGTGCCAGTTCCCTAATGATGATGGATTAGACACAAGGTGCAAATTCCCAGATGATGCTGGATTACACACAAGCCAGGTGGATTCGTCAGTTGTTCGTGTCCTTGTGGCTCTAGTAAAGGCTAAAAGAAAGCATGCAGCAGCCCTTGAGAATGTAGCTGAGTTCCTGAAGAAGCGAAAAGAGTAATCATATGCTCTCTTCACCCAAGCCAAAGAAGAGATGGAAGAAGCGAGAAATAAGCTAGTAGAGGCAGAGCAGGCTAGGCGTCTCCTGCTATCTAAACTTTTGTCAATACAAAATTTCCTTCATAATAGCTAGGTTCAAATGTTTATCCAGTCAGCATGCCTGTTGTGATGTCCGTGCATCTACTGATGTGGCACAAAATAAATTTTTTCGGGTCATGTAATAACAACAATTACTTTCCAAACAATAACAGACGAAGCATTGGACATGGTATAGTTCATGCGCAAGCTCGACATCCCAAGTTCAACTTCCACATCAAACTCATGTTTACAGATATCTGCACATTCATAGATAATGTCCACAACCATGATTCACTTCAAAGCCAAAAAAATGTGATGAGACTTATAATTAAAGAAAAACCTCTAGTTCCTGCTACCACTTCGAGCACAACAAGTCAACACCATGCGTAATTAATTATATTTTGGTCATTTTTTGTGTTCTAAAATGCCGGCCGGCTCGCGGAAGGACGTGTTGCTGGCACACGCGCGGATTCAACGGAGGCAGGCGGGGTAGTTTGAAGCCGGTTGCATGCGGCGAGGAGGCGTGTTCAGCCGGGCCTGCAGCGAGTGGGGCCCTCTTGGCCGGCGCGCCGATTCAATGCCTGCGCTATGAGAGGTCGTGTCCGTGTCAGAGCAATCACTCCCTCCAGTCCTTTTTTGTTTGGGTATAACAAAATTTCATTTTCCATTCACATTTTACAAGTAAACTTCGTGGACAAACTTTGACCCAAACTACGATGGGGACTAGTAAACTGGAACGGAGGTAGTAGTTTTTTTATCAAAGAAGTGTTTCCCCCTTCTGATTTTCATTACTGAAAACCAACATCTAAACCATAGTATTTGCCCTAGAACTACTAGGTTCAACATCTCGCAACATAAACCCATACAACCATACGCCAAGGAGGTAGTAGTTATGAATTCCGTTTTCGCTCCATACCAATCATTCTAAAAACTACTTACTCCGCTAAAAAATGGTATTTTAAACGTGGCTACTCGATCTGTGGCAACTGGCGAGCCACCGCCTCCAGGTCGTTCACCTGTGGCCCCGACCATCAACTCCTACGGATCAAATTATCACGTGAGCTGACTATTCCTACAAAGGTGCGCTCCACCATGTAGCCGGTACCCGCGCATGTAGCAATCGTGCACCTAGGGTTTTAGGGTTTATTTGTTAACGGTGCCTTTACGTAACTCTCATCTGTGCGAGACAGCGAGAGACCGAGTGCGTGCGTGCGCCTGTTCTCTTTGTATATGTACTCCACTTTGTCTGGTGTCCAAAAAATTATACAGTGGTAATAACTACTCCCTCCGTTCCATAATGTAGTGCCTACAGATTTTTTGAAAAGTCAAACCTCACATTTGACCAAGTTTGTGGAGAAAAATATTTACATCTAGAGTGCGAAACATATATCACTAGATTCATCATATGATGTAGTTTCGCATTATATATTTTTGCTATTGTAGATATAAATATTTTTCTCTACAAACTTGGTCAAAGTTTGCAAAGTTTGACTTCTTGAAAAATCTATAGGCACTACATTGTGGAACGATGCGTTGCCACACGATCAAAGTTGATTAATACATATTCACTGATTTGATAGAAAAAAGAGTCTAGTTTTGAAATACGTATATCACTAAAAATATGTTATGTTTCACTCAAAATATATTCCCTTGGCGGTTTTGATGGGATAAGGGAGGAATGTTGTTGGTTTCAAGATTCGAGAAGTGGTATATGTCTAATTTCTACTCTTACTAGCAAGATGCCCGTGCGTTGCACGAAACATCAAGATCTTGTGGGAGAAAAGGATGAACGAGGGAAGGCCTTATCTGCAAATGTGGAGAGGAGTGCGGGCACTACAAAAAAAAGACACATCCGTGACATTTTGGGCCCAACGAAAATCTTTTCTGTCATACTTATGACACTTCTATGATGATAATTGTGACAAAACCCGGTATCATCATAGATGTGGTGGGGTCCTACTTCTATGACAAAAAACATGACAGAAAATGGGCTTTTCGTCCTGGGCGGGCCAGAGACGCAGCTGCATGACATTCTTTGGGCCGTCCATGATGGAGAAAACCATGGTAGAAGCGAGGGCGAGGAAAATATTGGGGTGTTCCCGGTTACGGTGGGTGGTCGGGGCCGAGCGATGTGTGTTTCCCTCATACACGCACGCGCATGGGTGCGAGGCGTTGGGCTCTAACTGAACCCGAGCGAGGCATTGGGCTCTAACTGAACCCGAGTGATTGCACTGCAGGCTACGCGTTACTGAACCCGACCGGTCGATCGATGGCTGTTAACTGAACCCGATCGAGCGATTCCTTCGCTACTGCTGCTAACTGAAGCCGATCGATGCTGCCTCTAGATGAACAGTGAGCATTCCTGGGGGGGTTTGGATGAACAGTTCCCGGTGGGGGTGGATTAACAGGACCCCGTGGCGTTGCCTCTGGATGAACAGTGAGCGTTGCTGGGGGGTTTGGATGAACAGTTCCCGGTGGGGGTGGATGAACAGGACCCCGATCGTTCGAGCCGGTTGGGGCTGGATGAACAGGACCCCGTGGAGGGCAGGATGAACAGGACCACCCCGTGGAGGGGAGGATGAACAGTAGACGGTGGAGGGTAGGATGAACAGTAGCCCGTGGAGGGGTGGTTGAACAGGAGCCCGTGGAGAGGGCTGGTTGAACAGTAGCCGGTGGAGTAGCACGCGGTGGAGGCTGGATGAACAGGAGCCCGTGGATGAACAGTCGCAGGTGGAGGTTGGAGGAGGTGGACGGTGGATGAACAGTAGCCCGTGGAGGCTGGAGGGGGTCGATGGTGGAGATGAACAGTATCCCGTCGAGTCCCGTTTTGCGGTACGCCACACCCCTCCTGATGAACAAGACCCCTGTTTCGACCATAGCGCTCCAACAGAAGTCTGTTTCCTCCGTGTTGTGGTACGCCACACCCCTCCCGATCAACAGGACCCCCGTTTCGACTGTAGGAGGTCTGTTTCCTCTGTTTTGCGGTACGCCAGACCCCTCCCGATGAACAGGATCCCGTTTCGAACGTGGCCGGTCGAACACAAGGCCGTTTCCTCCGTTCTGTGGTACGCCAGGCCTCGTTTCCATCGGCTGTTCCGTCCAAGCCGGTTGGCTCCCAAGCATTCCGTTGCCTCCCGATGAACACGACGCATTCCGTTGCCTCCCCATGAACACGACGACGACGCTGTTTCTCCATTCCGACCTAGCCATGTACACAAGCCCTGGCCATACGTATGCGCGAGTAGGCGTTCGAGACCCTGCCCACGTATGTGGCCGTATTTTGTTTCTTGCACACTGGCCGCTGTACGTACGTGTACATGCTACGTGCGCGCCTCTACTACGACACGTGCGCGCCTCTACATCGACCTGTATGTACGTACACATTCGCGACCAGAATGACAACGCTACGTACGCTTGGACCAGGTGGGTCCCGACTGTCAGGCACTTCCTTGCCTGCGAAGATGTAGCTAGTGGGTCCCAGCAGTCAGGGGGTGAATCGTTTTTTTTGCCCGGACGCACTTCCTTGCGTGCGAAGATGTAGCTGGTGGGTCCCAGCAGTCAGGGGGAAACGTTTTTTTCGCGAAATACGGTGGCCCGTCCGGTGGGTCCCCGCCGTCAGGTGGAGGAATAATTATTTTGCGCGTAATAAGGAGGCACTTCCTTGCTGCGGCCGTGGACCCAGCTATCAGCCTCTCCATGTATAGTCCACGTCCGATGGAAGCCGTTCCTTGACCATGTTGACCACGCCGCACCGAGAGCACCAGGGCGGTGGACGACGGTGAGGCCTAGGAATGGGATGACGCGGAGCCGGGGAAGACGCGGCAGTGGATGCCCACGCGTAGAGGAGTACGAGGGTTCACTGGTTCACTGCGGTGTGAGGTTGCCGCCGCCGCAGAATAACAGGGGGTGTGGGTGAGTAGAGGGATGGCCTGGCCAGCGGTGGGAATAGTAGGGGGCGGTGAGGCCTCCACGGCAGCACAGCCGGCCACGAGAGGCAGGAGCATGCGGCACGACCGGCCCTGCTTTGGGAGGCTGGAGCAACAAGACCAGAGGTTGAAGAAGCACTACGGCCGTTGGATGGACATCGTACGATCACTAGAGCTAGAATCGTTCATATTGACTAAGTTGACAAAGCACTTCGTCCCCGTCAACTTAGTAGGCCCACAAGTCAGCCTTCCACCAAGGTGGGTCCCAACCAGCAGGGGGAGTATTCATTTTTTTGTGCGTAGTAAGGAGGCACTTCCGGTGGGTCCGAGCTGACAGCGGGGGGAACGTTTTTTTCGCGCAATACGGTGGCCCGTCCGGTGGGTCCCAGTAGTCAGGGGGCAAACGTTTTTTTTGTGAAATACGGTGGCTCGTTCGGTGGGTCCTTGCTGTCAGGTGGAGGAATCATTATTTTCCGCGTAATAAGGAGGCACTTCCTTGCTGCTGTCGTGGACCCAGCTGTCAGCCTGTCCACTTACAGTCCACGTCCGATGGAAGCCGTTCCTTGACCACGTTGACCACGCCGCGCCGAGAGCACCAGGGCGGTGGACGACGGCTAGGCCTAGGAAGGGGACGACAGCGAGGCCTAGGAAGGGGACGACGCGGAGCCGGGGAAGACGCGGCAGTGGAAGCCCGCGCGGAGAGGTGTACGAGGGTTCACTGGTTCGGCTGCGGTGTGAGGCTGCCGTCGCCACGGAATAACAGGGGGTGTGGGTGAGTAGAGGGATGGCCTGGCCAGCGGTGGGAGTAGTAGGGGCGGTGAGGCCTCTGCGGCATCACAGCCGGCCACGGGAGGCAGGAGCACGCGGCACAACCGGCGCTCCTCTAGGCGGCTGGAGCAAGAAGACTAGAGGTGGAAGAAGCACTACGGTCGTTGGATGGACATCGTATGGTCACTGCAGCTAGAATCGTTCATATTGACTAAGTTGACAAAGCCCTTGGTACGCGTCAACTTAGTAGGCCCACAGGTCAGCTTCCGAAACGGTGCGCCCCAGATGTCAGGGGGAGGAATCATTTTTTGGGCAGGTGAAGCTAGAATATCCGAGATTCAAGAAGAAGCACGACATCCGTTGGATGGACATCCAACGGCCACTGCTGCTAGAACCGTGTGTTGACTATAATAAGTTGACAAAGCCTTGCATACGCGTCAACTTCTTTTTCTTAGGGGACGCGTCAACTTAGTAGGCCCACAAGTGCGTGGGAGAGAACTTATAGCCCATTTGCGATTTGTAAGAATGTACAGCCCATTTTTGAATTCTAATGGAATTTACTACAGCCCATTTACAGTTTGTTAAAAGTATAACCCATTTCAACCAACCGTTCAAAACAAAATTCAATAAAATTTCCCACATTTTGATGGGATCTGAAATATTTTTATCCCGAAATTTCTAGTCAGATTAAATACAATTTCAATATAAATTTATATTACGTAAAAATCCAACGAAACATTGTGCACGCAACAATTAATGAAATTAAAATTTTCAATATCCAAAAATAATATTTTATAAAGTAATTACGTGTTTGGTTCATTTTTTATAGTTACTGCCCAGTTTTTATAATTACATCCCATTTATTATTTCTTAAAGCCCATTTTCTTGTTAAGCCTAATGCATCCCTCCTAGGAAAGATTTGCAGCCCAGCGGGGCAGAGAATAACAACTTGACCTTGCCTGGGTATTCCTAAAAAAAGTATAGCTGGGCTAGCCATTTTCAGCTTGAAAAAATTAATATCTGGGCTGGATATCTGGCCTGGGCTAGACGGGCCACAGCCCGCCTAGTTAATAGCTACAGCGATGTTTTCGTTGTTGTTCAGAGGAGAAAAATTAATATCTGGGCTAAACATCGCTCAAGAAAAACTCTGCAGTGCTCACACCTCAAAAACACAAATACTGCTCGAGCTGCTTGGTCCCAGCTGTCGGCCGCTTCTTGTGCAATTCTCTCGTTTATTGACTACATAGGTTCACAATGGTGTGGGACCGTGATGTCAGGAAACCAGGAGGAAGCAAAAAAATATAGTTTTATATACAAATAAGGAGGCACTTGCTGTCATCCTCTCCAAGTAAAGTCATCTCCTCATCCTCATGTCCGTTGACCATGTTGACAACGCGAGATGGCGGCGCCACGGCGAGCACAACAACTCGAAGGACGACGAAGAGGGCCTTGCGGGCCCTACGGATGGTCTGATACAGCGCCCGCTGCTCATTCGGGAAGCCAGGATCATAGGGCCACATGTCCACGACGGTATTGTCGTTCGCTTGTTCACCGGTGCTCGTTGAGGAGACGGAGGTTGCAGCACAGGTCCTCCTGCGCTGGTAGCTCTTCGCCATTAGGGCGTCGAAGTGCGGCCACACCTGCTCTATGGTGAACACGGCATGAACCGGCTTGGACAGTGGCGCCGGCTCCTGGTCAGAAGCTACATCCATCGTCTGATTGTCGTCGCTCAGCTCGGCGAGGTAGCTGGCGAGCCAGCATGTCCGGCTGCTGGACCGACCCGCTACCAAGCACGAGTCTGACTGCCCTGGCCCACCCAGACCGCCTCCCTCGCACACGCGCGCTTTCCGCCCGAAACGGTCGGCGCCGCCCGCCCTGCTTCCCGGTGCATGCGATTGCTCCGCCTTCAAATGACACAAGTGTCGTCCGTCCGTCCTTCTGCTGCCCACATTAATGATACACGGTTGTCGAGGCGGCTACTCCGGCGCCAGACGTCCGTCCCTCCGCCGCCCACCATTGCTATATAAATTGCTGCGCCGGCCATAGCCGCAGTCATCCGCATCCGTTCCTATTCTCCTGTCCACATCACTACTGCCCACCATGGCTTCCTCGCGCTCCAGCGCTCTTCGGGACGGGCGGACGATGGACCACAAGGAGATGGCAGCCATTGCTGCCGACTGGCTGGCCGGCAGGCAGCCGGAGGACGACGACGTCCCAATGGAGAACATGGTAGTCGACGATCCGGCGCCAACCCCCTCCTCCGCGCCATCCTCGCCGGTGCATTGCACCATGACCATTGGCGAGGCCCGTGCCCAATATATGGACACGGTGAGGCAGAAGCGTGAGGAGCAGTTCCGGGAGGCGCAGGCCGACGCCGCCTACAACCACTATATCCTCCAGGAGCACCTGTAGGCGGAGGAGCAGATCGCCGCGGAGCGGGCGGAGCAGGAGGCGCTGCTCGACTCGTACCGCTCCGCCTGCGAGGGCCGCCTCGAGCGCATGTGGGTGGCGGAGGCTGCGGCCGCCTACAAAGAGGGCGATGAAGCGGCCGAGGCGCTATTTGGCGAGACCGAGGATGAGGCAGAGGACAATGCCGGCTCCGACGAGGCCCCGCTCCGCCGAGGCCCCGCGGCACCAACAACGAGGCAGAGGACACCGCCGGCTTTGCCGAGGCCCCACCCTGCCGGCAACGAGGGGGAGGATTTTCCCCCGCTCCGCCGAGGTGCCGCCCGCCGACAACGAGACAGAGGACATCGCTGGCTCCGCCGAGGCCCTGCCCCGCTGCCAACGAGGCCGCACCACACAGAAAACAAGGAAGAGTAGAACACGGTAGGTCGCCGCCGCTCGGGCCCAAGTAAGGCCACCGCTGCTACCCTCCCGTTGCTGGCACTGAGCTGTACATCATGGAGCAATTCTATGATTATAGGATGATTGAAGAGCGCTCCGTGGTTGAGCAAGCTCATGAGATAGTCATTTGCTAGAGAACTTGAGCACTTCAGTTGTATGCTACCAGACAATGTGCGAAGTAAAAAGGAACATAAGGAGTACAAAGAGTTTGAGCAGCTTTTTAGCGTTCATGTACATTGCAATCACAGCGATTCACATGTCATGGAGAACATTCAAAACAATCGATGATTATGCATCTCAGTGATTCACATGTCAGATCCAATATTTACTTCACAACTAAATAATAAAGAAAAAATGGATCGACACTGCTGATAGCAAAGGGCGTCCCATTCGAAAATATCAAACGCATGTCTTCTTGCTAAAATCAATGAGCAAAATTTGACAAGGTTTTCCCATTCCAAATTATCAAATGCCTACGATTGTGGAATGGGCAGGGTTTGCCATCAGTTCGGACATTGACATGGTACCTCGTGCTAAATAAACCAGTTGTTCTTTTTGTGCAGTTCCACCAAAATCAACCAAATTCGCGCGTAGCTTGTATGATTTCGCCCTTATATGTTGCAACGCCTTGAACTTATTGGCACCTCCTTTCTTGCGGTGGAAATGAATGATTCAATGTATTCATGAACATTTTGTGAAGATCCCATTGAAATCAAGCTGAGCACCCCTGTTTGCACAAATACAACAAAAGTGATTAGTATAAAGCAAACTGTAATATGAATTGACAGTTTAAATAGGCACCTACATGGTCCATGTAGAGCACACTTTTACAAAAATGGAACTCACCGGAAAGAATCCTAGAACAACATTGTACTCGCGCATCACAGCAAGTAAATGGAGATTTTTCAGTCCTTCTGAGCTAAAGTTAGTTTGGTATTGTGGGGGGTAATGTAACCATCCTTCAACTGCTCCTTCTGATGAGAAGATAGACAGGGCTTCTTCATCCTGGCATAATCAGAACTAGTCACTTCACGTACTCCATATTCTTCTTTAGAGGAGGATGATCCTGTTGTGCAAAGATAAGAGGATAACTAAATGCTAGCATCCCTGTTTGCTCGGAAAAAAAGGAAAGGAAATATTTAAAACAACATAGATGAAGCACTTCTCAAGGACAATACCACTTTTTGATGATAGCATCTAAACAGTAGCACAACACCAATAGAGATGACAAAGCTCAATCATATGGATGAAATCAGTGGGCGAGTACCAACCTTTGTCAGGAGGCTTATTGTGTAGAGCATACAGATGAAGCACTTCTCTGGAACCATCTGTTACTATCTACTGTGGTGGCCATGCTTACTATATACTCCTCGATTAGATTAATGTTTCCAACATCTTCTTGTGCAGTTCCACTAAAATATATGGTATCTTCAAAGAAGATCCCTGTTTGCACAAGTAGAGATAATTACGTATTACATTAAGAGTGGCATCAAATCAGTGGCAAAACAATTGCTCGTTCCAGCCATAGCAATAAATTAAGATGCAAAACTATATCATTACTTGTGTCATCAGAGTTCCAGTGCTTCATTACAGCACCAGGAGTTGATTTTTGTTTTTCTTCCGCTTGTTCTTCCCCTTCATCACTTGGTTCAATAACAGACAAGCTTGGCCTTCAATGTAAGATTTGGCATGTCAATTAGGTTGCACAAGTATAGCACTAAACAATGACATTAATTTTCTGATGAAAGTGGCAAAATACAGGCCAACAGTTGTAAAATACCCTTATCTTACCTCAGTGGGATATTACGGTGCACATACAGATCGGAAGTCTTGTCTCCATTTGTGCAGTTCACTAAAATCAAGCAACATTACCGTACAAGTAGCACAACATATGAAAGCACACTGCAGAATCATGTGAAAGAAGGCTAGTACTGACCTCTCATGATGCGGAATTCAAACAACTCACAAGAAGAAGTTCTGAACCAAATTTGCCAACACGGATAGGAAGTAAGATCTCCTCTTGTGCAGTTCCACTATGATCAAGCAATCAAGCAACATTGTCGGTGTGACATTTTGGTTGAACTGCACAAAACACTCTTAAAACAAAAGTGTTTTGTGCAGTGCAACAAAAGGTCACAATGGCAACGAGGTGAAGTAGATAACCCTGTTTACACAGAGGTGCAAAGGAAACAACTAGTGGTCAATAATGGTGGATGACACAGAAGCCAACAAAAAGAAGCATCTACCTTATCTAAATGGGAAAGAAAGCAAGACAATAGAATTTCTCAAACGGTGGCATTGATTAATATTAATAGAGAGATTATATTAACAATAAAATTCGTTAAACATGTAATTTGCTTTTAACTGTGGCATTGCATCAATTTTCCAGCGGCATTATTAGAGGGTGTTTGTTTACAGGGACATTTTGGTGGAGGGACTAAAAAAACTCCGTGTCAGTCCCATCTAAACCAAATAGGAGGGACTTTTAGGGACTAAAATTTGGCATTTTGGACTAAAGAAAGAAGACCCCGAGGGAGTCTTTTTGGGACTTTTTCCAACAGTTGCCCCTGCCACGCATTGCACCTTGTCTCTATTAGTTCACTACTAGGGGTAACATGGTCTTTTAGCATGTCATTTAATAACCTCTAGTCCATGTTTAGTCCCTGGAACCAAGCAGGTAGGGACTAGGGAGTTTTTAACCAAACAGGGCCTTAGATTAACAACAGCTAAAGAGTTGCACGGAACAGTGGACGCACCAGCACCATGTGCATCTACCGATGTACTGGGGTGATGCACAATCTGTTGCAACAAAGAACAAACAACCAAGGAGCATATTTGTGTTGGTCCCAGTTTTGTTATCTTCAGACACCTTTCCCTATGTGAGCGCAGCAAATCTAGTCCTGCTCAAACTCTACAGCCTTGTCCCCCAAAACAAAAGATCAGTTTGTTACAGATGTGCGTACTGCGTTTGTCATTGTTTTCCATTTTCGACCAACGTAGGTGCTGGATAGCTAGTCTGTACTAGTACTTTCCCCACTTCCTTTCCTCTATGAACCACGTCCTAGATTTATGCTATACAACTTTCCCCACTACTTCTCCCCATTCATGTCCTCTTTGAACCATGTCTTAGATTCATGCGATACAACTTTCCCCACTACTTTCCCCCTTCCTTTCCTTTTTGAACCACGTCCTAGATTCATGCTATACAACTTTCCCCACTACTTTCCCCCATTCCTTTCCTCTTTGAACCACGTCCTAGATTCATGGTATACAACTTTCCCCACTACTTTCCTGTTTGATCCAACACCTAGATTCGAGTATAGAAGCGGAAAAAGCCCACATGCAGCTAGAGCAATGCATGTGGAATAACTAAATTATACCTTAAGGTTCTTGGGGTGTGGTTCGGTGGGCGACCGGAGGCCGTTCGACCCACACTATGTATGGCGGCGCAGAAGAAGGGGTCGGAGGCCCTCCCGCGCTGCCGCTCGGTGAAGGTGAACAGCTGCGCCGGTAGTGGATTCCCTCCCTCGCCGACGGCGACAGCGTTAAGCCTCCTTCCCTTCCCGACGGACGGCTCTTTGACCAGCAGTGAGGGGATAGAGAGAGGCCAGTGAAGTCTTGTTTAGATCTGGAGAGGGTGAGAGAGTGTGAAGAGAGAAACTACAAGCAGACCGGCAGTGAGGGGGAGAGAGAGAGGCCAACGAAGTCTTGTTTAGATCTGGAGAGGGTGAGAGAGTGTGAACAGAGCAACTACAAGCGCTGAGGCTCCAGCGTGTATGTATATACTGGAGAGAGTGTGAAGAGTGCAAACCCTAGAAAACAAGCGCCGAGGCTGTAGCTTATACGTGATGAGGTGATTATACGGTCACTACGAGATCGTATAGCTCTGTATCCATCCATTTTGACCAGTCAAAGAATCCTCCTGGCACGAATTATGCTCAAGTGTAGTTATCGAACCCGAGACCTCAAGTTTGATGAGCGAACAGGCTAACCAGCTACACAACCCTCCCGTTATGTTCAACGAGAGGAAAATAACCTTTTATACATTCCTGCATTCGTGTGACAAGCATGTCGTGTTTTTTGTGTGTGTGGGAGTCATTGGGATTTAAATCATAATCGTGTCATGTGGCTTTGGTGGTAAGACTATCCACAGTGGTGCAGAAATAATGTAGCCTTAGTCACCTTACCTCTCTCCACGTAGTACGTTGTGTCCCACCAGTCAGAGGGTGAAACAAACAAATTAATAAGAAAAATTAAAAGCGCCAGCGGTGTATCTTACCTCACACATCTCGCTACTGCTCGGGAACACTGTCCAATTGATCCCTCTGTTCGCTCACGTACTATTTTAAGTGAATCCTTATTATAACATGCACACAATTTTGGGCTCAGTGATTACAAGGTCTTTACATAGTACTACTTGTATAGTACGTACTGTAATTTATCAACGAGATTGTACAATGCTATGAAGCTTCCAGCTTCTGTTACATGTATCTTGCGTCCAAGGTTGCCCGTTGCAACATTTCATCAAATACAAAGGAGACTAACATGCATGCTATTGCATCTCAATGATTGACAGATCATAGCAAATATGTACTCCCTCCATTCCAAAATAAGCATCTCAACTTTATGCTACATACGGAGCAAAATGAGTGAATCTACACTCTAAAATACGTCTATATACATCAGTGTTTGGAGTATGTACTAGTAGTTCATATTGAAATCTACTACAGGACATATATATTCCAAACAATATGATAATCTCTCTAACCAAGGTAGTAGGGACGAGGAGTAAACGGAGGGAGTACTAGTAAAATTTTCTCCTCGTCTAGCGATCCACCACGCGCGTGGGCGAGGGAGTGGGTGTAAAGCATACAGTACTACTACTACTCATGCAGTCCCTAGCCATTGAAACAGAGACAGCTAAAGAAAAAAACGATCCATGCAATCCCTAGCCCTTGAATCGTAAACCCTAACCAGGCTTTAATTTGCTGGCAACGTCGGCGCTTCCTAAGAAATGAAGTTTGCAACCCTTTGACCATCAGATCATTTTGTGCAGTTTCACCAAAATCGAGATGAGAATCCCTGTGGCAAAGAAATTGAAGAAGCGTGATTAGAATAAGATTATTGGGACTAGTTAATGAGACATAAACTCATCACAAATACAGTACGTAGAAGCCAGTAGAGGTATGTGCGGGGCAAAGAAGTAGAGAAATATCCACATGGAGTGATGTGGGCAGCTGGAGCAGTGGTGCAAGACGGCTGTAAAGGGAGTTGTACCTGAGGGATGTCGGGACGTAGCTCAACCTAGCGGAGGGCGGTGGGAGGAGGCAACTACTCATGTCGCGGCAGTGAGCAATGGACGAAGGCAACCTCACCGGCTTTGTGAGAGAGAATGGTGGGGACCCCTGATCGGGACGTGCCGACAGTAGGTTTTCGCTGTCGGCGACAGCGACCGCATCTACACTAAGCATCCACCCCTTCCCCCGGCGGACGTGATCCGCCGGGATGTTAGAGATGTGGCCACAGTGGTTTTGTGCGAGAGAGTGTGAAAACTGAAGAGAGCAACCCCAGCAAGCAACCGTGTAGGCTCGTCCTGCCTATGTATATAGTGGAGCGGTTTCCTTTTCTCTCCATATGAACCTATTTATATTGCGTACGTGTCACTGAAGAAAAAAAACTTTATTTATAAATGACGCGGCACCTACTACTCGTTATCCTATAAACCTTGCGCTTGGCATCTCCAAACTATTAACCTTGCGATTGGCTCTTTGCCTTTTCGGGAAGTCGAGCAATAATGGTACTGTAGTATATATCGTTCTGGCTATATGAGACCGAATGAATTGCTGCACGTCCACCACGTGGCGAGGGTCGAGGGGCGAGGGAGAGTGCGTACTATTACGTCCGTTTCAATATGGACTACATACGGACCAAAATGAGTGAATCTACACTCTAAAATACGTCTATATACATCAGTGTTTGGAGTATGTACTAGTAGTTCACATTGAATTCTACTAAAGGACATATATTCCAAACAATATGATAATCTCTCTAACCAAGGTAGTAGGGACGAGGAGTAAACGGAGGGAGTACTAGTAAAATTTTCTCCTCGTCCTGCGAGCCACCGCGCGCGTGGGCGAGGGAGCGGGCGTAAGGAAGCAAGCTTCACCTCATCCTGCGAGCCACCGCGCCCATGGGTGGGGGAGACGACGTACTAAGCAAGCTTCTCTTCGTTCTGCGAGTTGACGGGACACATCAAAAGTACTCTAGTGTATAGAGCCTTTCCTCTAAGGTAGGCCCACATGGTTTGCCTCTTTTTTATTTAACATAACACGTCAAGTCGCAATTTGTTTGTTCACCCGTGGTAGACGATCCTCCCTCCATCTAGTGGACAACCAATACACGTGTCAAGTTACCACGTGGGCTGCCTTTTCGTACAGAAATGAGCTCCACCGTGTACCCGCGCGGGTGTGGTTGGGAAAGAGACGGGAGTACGTGCACCTCTTCTCTTCGTGCACGTCCCCCACCTACGTGGGTGTGTGTGAGATATACAAACCTAGACAAATGGCTTGTGTGTTCGTGAGTGTTTTTTGTTTTTTTGGGGGGGGGAGGTTGATTTTTTGAATGTATTTGTGGGAATATGTGTCGATGACATCTCAAACAAAATTTTGCATGCAATGTGTGTGAAATGGAGGCCTATCCATATCATATATAGAGGGTCGGGCGATCCACGAGAAGAGAGGGAGGGGTCATAGATATCGATTGAGTCGAAGAGAGGATCAAGTGGGTGGGTGCGAGATCGATGAAGAGAGCCATCGAAATTGTGTGGGTGTGCAAGTCAAAGATATAGGGCGACTGACCTAGCTACCGGAACGTCAGAGGGCACAGGTCAAGTTTGTGTGTGGCAGGGAGACATGACTAGAGCGCTCGATGTATCGGTGTGTGTGTGTGTGTGCGAGGGGGTGGGGGGAGGGGTAGGCAGAGGCCTAACTATAGAGGTAGAACGACTCGTATATGTGTTGAGAAGGAGAGACCCAGCTATGTCTTGAGCGAGATCGGTCGACATCCATACATAACCGAAGGACGGGAAATAGGATGGGACAGAGAGAGAGGAGAGAGAGAGAGAGGGAGAGGGGTAGAGTGCTGGATGGGTGATGGAGTTGCTTCTCGAAGATGGTGGGAGAGGCCTACTAGACAAACTGAGGGTGGAACTGCAATATTATCAATAAGAGTGGGGATGTGTTTCTGTGTGTGCCTGTGCGTGATAGATCTGTCGAGACACATCCATGGATGATGAAGGGGAACCATGTGTTTGGTAAGCAAACCTAACTAGATCGGTAGATCAATTGTTGTTTGTCGGAGGAAGGGAGAGACACAACTAATGAGGTAGATCGATCGACGCGTGGGGGAAAACGAGTTATAAGGACCTAGCTAGCTATATGTATAGCGGGAGATCGGTTGGTGTATGTCCATTTGTTAGAGGCAAATAAGGCCCAACGAGACGGATAGACAGAGAGAATGGAGCTAGGAGGTGGTGCGAGAGGCCCAGCTACTAGCTAGATAGGGGGAGGAGTGTGCGGTTGTGAGATCGATGAAAAGAGGGGCGAGAGTTTACATGTGAGTGGGACCGTATGAGAGACATGAGGCAAGGACACATAAAGGAGGAGATTGAAGGTGCGTATGTATGTTGTAGGCAGACATCGTTGGAGAGGTTTATCGATCGGTGTGTGTCGGAAAGGAGTTATGGAGACTGTGGGAGAATGACCTAAAGAAGAAAAAAATGAATGTGTGCGATGGATAGAATGCTGAGGGAGGGGGGCGAGGGGGGCGTGTGCATGCACGAGAGAAAGTTAGTGGTAGCTACAAAGGTTAGAGGATTGTGTGGGTGTAAGAGACTAAAAAAGATCATAATTTGATATGAAAGTGGATTCATATATTTGAATAGGAGATCATAGTGTTTTAAACATATGCATGCATGAATATAGCAGTGATACGTGTGTTGTGATTTTGCACATGTTATACCATAATGTGATAATGCATGGTGTTTGCAACTCACAGCTAAATGTCAAACAATCTAAACCATACTATACATCGAACAATCTCACATTTTATTTGAATTTGTGATAATGTGTGGCATTTGCAGCTTACAACTAAATATCGAACAATCTAAACAATACTATATATCGAACATTCTCACATTTTATTTGAATTTGTGGTATGTGGTGTTTGCAACTCACATCTAAATACTTGTAGGCGTAGGGGGCGGGGCACCATACATAATGTGATAAATACATTATACATATGAGACATGGTTTAGTTTGTGAAGATCTAGCTAGAGCTTGAAATGTACAATGATTTGAAATCAACATAAAGTGGATTCAAAAAATCGAGTTCGAGTTCATATAGTACACATAGTTCATATGTAACTCGAGACTAATCCTGTGGTGTGCTGTGAAGATAATACACAAACGATGGTTTAACTTGAAAATAATGACGATTGTAGATCTTATTAAAACAGAGAAACGAATTCAAACGCTTTGACTTCACAACAATCATTATTGTAGATCTTATTCAAATAGAGAAACGAATTCAAATTTAGTTCATATTGACGCGGTAGTATATACGTTTGGAATGCACTAAAATGTTCATTTGAGTACTAGGTTGCATGCATTATACACGTAGCGAAATATTTTAATTGAACATAACATGAATTCAAAGTTTTGAATGACATTTGTAGTGCGAATTGATTTGGTACAGTACACGTTAGGCTTGTCCGGAAATTTCAACCCGCGCCTTGTTAGCCCAAAATATTTAAGATATATCTTTGTCTCGTTGTGCTCTGACAACTCCCTCCATCTCAACCCGTGCCAAAATTACAACACGCGTGAAAACTCCCACCTCCTGTGAAATCCCGACACATAAAATGCCCATGATACCCCTGAACCGAAAGAACCGCCTCAAATCGGTGGGGGTACTTTCATAAATTACCCCACATTTCGGACAAGCACGTCCCTAAGCCATGGTTCCCCACTCCCATCCCATCCGCCCACCCATTTGTACACTGAGGCCAGGAAAACCCGCGAAGCCCCACACCCTCCTTCGTCCGCCACCCAGCCGGAGCCTCTTCCCAGACGACATCGTCCACAGCAACACCTCGACGTCCCTCATCCACCGTACCGGATGAGGATCCGTCGTCGATCTGGTCGTCCCGCCGGTTCAGCCACCCCGTCCTCCACCTCCAAGGAGCTGCCCCGACGTTCCCCTCGTCTTTCGCGCCACCTCCATTCCCACACCGTCGTCTTCACCTACACCGCCGGAAGAGCATCAGCATCACCGTTTCCTCGGATGAAGCTGCGGCCTAATCGGCGCCACCAAAGAGGTTGTACACTAATCACCGCATTTTCTTCTTGATTCGATCTCACAGTGCTGCCGGCGCTCGGTCCCGAGCCGACACGGCGCGGCTCCATCCACCGCGGCGTCGCTGGCCACTTCCTCCACGCCGTTGCTCCCTCGGCGGCGACGTCCACATCAGTAGGAGTTGCTGCTGCTTTAGCTCTCGTTCGCGCTTCTGCTCTGCTCTTGCTCTCGGTCCCCTGCCTGGTCTGCTCTTGCTCTTGCTGTTGCTCGCGCTGCTGCTCTCGCTCTTGCTCTTGCTTGCGATGCTACTCCGATTTAGCTACACTTCAGTCGACTGAATCAACTTTTGGGTCAGTCGATTTTCAGGGGGTGGAGGGGCTCGCCGGATTTAAGGAAGAACCAGCCGCAGCGGGGAGGGGGGCTCGCCGGAGAAGTACCCCACTATCTATCTTAGGGTTCAGGGTGGGGCCGGTGGTCGCCGGCGGTGGTGGGGCGGTGGCGTGGGGATCGCCGGAGAAAAAGCTCGGCACGGGGGGCCTGGAGGGATGGCCGGGGCGGCGGCGGACCGGCGGTGGGGACTGTTTTCGAGGCGGGCGGGGCAGCTGTTTGGCCGGTGGTGGCTGGCGGCTCAGGGGGGTGGAGGTTGAAGATGAACTGCATGCCCTAGATTTCGTATCCAACGGCTGCAAAATCAATGACCAGAGATGAAAAAGTCAGTCGACTGACGTGTAGCCTCACCTCTAGTGCATTCAGTTTCGACAGCAAAATTTAGTTTCGACAGTTAAGTTCAGTTTCGATAGTTAAATTCAGTTTCGACAGTTAAGTTCTGAGATGAGCGGCTGATGTATACATCTATCACTTTGTGGTTATGTATTTTACGTCATCTATGTGAGATGCTATTAGAATTCCACTCAGGTTAACGTTGTCTCTCTTGTCCTGCTTCAGCCTCAGCGTCGTACAACTCACCGGAGCTGCTCCAACGATGAAACCCTCCATCACAGCGGAGCAGTACCTCGGGCTCCATCTCCATACGCCTAAGATCTTCTTCCCCTCCTCCGACAGCCAAGTCAGCCGGAGCATCCTCACCGGCCAACCCAATCACGCTGAGATCGACATGGCTTCGCCAAAGAGGTTGTACACTTCTTGTGGTTTGACTTAATCTCACCATACTTTTTTGCATCCTGTGATCTTCCAATTCTTGTGAACCAAACACCCAGATTGGCAGAAATCCTGTGTTTTTAAATTCTCTGTTTTGCACGTGCATTCCTATCCTATTCCTATCTATTTCCTATCCCTGCATTGTTAGAATCCTCAAATTCAAACAAGCCCTTACACAATTACTTCTGTTACAGATATGTGTCAAAGAAAACCTTGTGTGGTTTGTCCTACTCCTGCGGTGCTGTGTTCCACCCCAGCTCAGCTGCTCCAACGACGGAAGGGTTCACCACAGCAGGGATCCGCTCTCCAGACTGTCTTTTGCCGCCTCAGATCTTCTTCCCCACCGCCGGCAGCCACGACAACTGCATTACCATCATCAACTGAGCAGATGACCTTGAGGACTACATGGGTCCGCAAGAGAGGTCGCACTCTTCCGTGTCTGCTTACGTTATGCATCGCTTAATATGATGACATGCTACTTTATCATCGTGTTCACCTATTAGACTCCGACTCAGGTCCAAACTTATGCTGAAACTTGAGTTTTTAAATGGTTGTGGGGTACATATTGGGGCAGCAATCAGTACTATCTGTCTACTATCTGGTTAATCTCGGGTGTCTACTATGAGTTTCATGTTGGGTGCAAACAAACATTAAAGGAGCCATTATCTATATTTTTAACTAAAGCTATTATCTGC
The DNA here is from genome assembly GCF_002575655.3 of Aegilops tauschii subsp. strangulata. NCBI lineage: Eukaryota > Viridiplantae > Streptophyta > Magnoliopsida > Poales > Poaceae > Aegilops > Aegilops tauschii. The sequence continues at coordinate 128,840,777 of NC_053039.3, forward strand.
CTGCTATCATTGGTTTTGGGTCTATCCATAGTTTGCTACCATCACTCTGGATTTGTGCATGCACTCCTTACATAATATCACTATGTTTTATTCCTATGCATGTCAGTTATTGTACACAATGGAACTGAACATGTAGAGCAAAAGAGACGAGCCTTGCGTGGCAATAAAATTTCATGCAAACGTCGCTCCATGGTGGGCGCAAAGGCAGCCCCCCTCCACCCATTTCGGATCATAATCAAGAGGAAGATAATTGTTCTGAGGGGGGTTCAGAAGAAGAAGACCACTCCTATTTACCCCATGAGGTCTTCGCTCTAACTTGGCATGCTGATGTTGGTTATATCATGCATATGGTGCCTTGCATTGCTTACTTTATACATCAAATATGTCAACTGCTTAGTTTAGACATGCTTTGTGTGAATGCCATCTGTTTAGTTTATTCATCGTTAATGTGAATTATGCAATGCCATCTTTTTTAGCCAGGCATCATATATGTGAATTTTGCAATGCCATCCTGCTTAGCCAGTCATCTTATATGTGAATTATATCAGGCCATCCTTTTTTTTGTTATGTATTACATTTGTCAACAATGTTAGTACATTCAACTACTCTTCATGTGCATCAGCCATTTGACACGGTGATGGAAAATTCTGGAGTGAAAACAAGGTCTTCAAAGAAGACTATGCTATCTGACGAAGCGCATATCTCGCTGGTTACGGATAGCTCCTCAGAGGAGGATTCAGAGACAGATGACCAGTCCTATCCCCCCCCCCCCGAGGTGCATGCTCTAACTTGGAAGGGTTATGTTGCTCATATCATGCGTATGGTATCTTGCATTGCTATGTCATTTGCTTAGTTTAGACATGATTTGTGTGAATGCCACATGTTTAGTGTCTAATTACCATATATGTGAATTATGCAATGCCATCTTTTTGCAAGACATTATATATGTGAATTATGCAATGCTATCTTGTTGCAAGGCATTATATATGTGAATTATGCAATGCCATGCTGTTTAGCCAAGCGTCATATATGTGAATTATATCATGCCGTCCTTTTTTTTGTATTTCTCATTGCTTTTGTCGGCAATGTTTGTATATTCAACTGCTCTTCTTGTGCATCAGCCATTTGAATTGGTGATGGAGAAATGTGGAGTGAAAACAAGGTCTTCAGAGCAGACAATGCTACCTGGTGAAGCAGATATGTTGCTGCTTACAGATAGCTCTTCAGAGGAGGATTCAGAGGCAGATGACCAGTCCTATTATCCCCCTGAGGTGTATGCTCAAACTTGGCAGGGTTATATTACTCATATCATGCATATGTTGTATTGCAATGCTTAGTTTTTACATCATATACACGATGTTGAATGCCATCTCCTTAGTTGACACATCATATATGCGATTGCCCTCTGCTCACTTCCTTAGTATATAAATCATATATTTGAATTATATCATGCCATGATGTTTACATAGACAGCATGTATCTGAATTATGGCATACCAACCCATTTTCTAAAGACATAATATAGTTATATCATCTCATCCTGTTCACTTAGTCATCATATTTTGAATTATGTCATTCTATCCGTGAATTATATCATGCCATCATGTTTCCATCGACGGCATGTTTGTGATTTATGGCATGCCAACCACTTTAATAGACACATCGTATAGTTATATCATGTCATCCTGTTTACATAGTCATCATATTTTGAAGTATGTCATTCTATCCTGTTTAGTTAGCCATCATACATGTGAAATTGTGTCATGCTATCGTGTTTAATTAGCCATCATATATTTGAAATTATGTCCTCCTATTCTGTTTGGTTAGACAACATAAATGTGAATTATTTCATGCCCTGTATTCTTCCCTACTATCCATTGCACCTGTCTATCTTACAATGTCTGTACATTCAATTACTTTTCTTGTTTATCAGCCATTTCAATTGGAGGGGGTGATGGCAGTATCTGTGGGAGTAAAACCATCGTCTTCAGAAAAGATCGTGTACCTGTCGATGGAGATAGAACCATGGTTGTACTTGCCCAAGAACCAGCCCCACCACACATAACCCAGACTCACGCAGATTGTACCCCTACCCAGTTGGACAGAGAACCAGCTACACCCCTTCTAACCCCAACCCCAGCAGATAGTAACCCAGTTCCTGTTGACACAACCCCGTCTCCACCACAGAGCACCCAAACACGAGCAGTTAGTAAGGCAACTGCAGTGCCCAAAGCACGAGGACAACCACTCCGAACCCCAAGTCAACGCTTAAAGCAGAAGAAGAATTGTTCTCAGGTCAGGTTCCGTAGCTATGGTTCATACTACTTTGCTCTTGCATCACTGTATTTACTCATACCAACTAATTTCAAATTTGAAGGATGCAATTGAAACTCCAATGGCGCAACAGGTATGTTTTAAACCAATTTCTTTAACGTGTTTGCTATTGTAACTTGCTCTATGTTGATTTCAGTTTCAATTGAATAAACAGTTATGTTCTCATGCCATGCACATTACAAGTGTTGTTATTGCTGTGTAGTTTCCCACACTTATATTCTGTCTATGCTGCTTTGTCTTAAATAGATATGATTCGAACTGTATCTATCTTGATTTGGCAACATAAACTAGAATGATATAGACCATACAGTGACCATACTACATATATATATGTTTGTTTCATGCTGTTATCCTGACCACCTTACTACTGGACTGGTTTACCAAAATGAGTTTCATATACTACATTGTAAACCTATGATGTGTTTGTTTGTCTCTCCTTTAGAACGCGGATAAAATATTGGAGAAGAGTACCCCGTTATGCAATGGTAAAGGAAGTAATGCAGATCAGGTTCAAGATAGTGAGACATCCTTGTTGTTCTCCAAGAAAGCTGATAAAAACTATATTGAAGACACTGAGACAACCCCAAAGTCATGTCTTGATGTAGTGTTCGAGTTACTGGCTACTACTGCTGGCACCAGCTCTTCGTACTCGCTGCCTGAATCAGTTCGGCTTCTTGAGTCTCAACTTCAAGTTGAAAGACATCGATCAGATGTTAAGCCAAAGGACTAAGGAAGTCCCTGCAGAATTCAGTTGCATACTTTCTGGTGCAACAGCAAGTGCTGGAGGATTTAAGCGCCAAACAAGAGAAAGTTAATAAGCTTGCTAAGCATCTTGCCAGCATTATGGGTACCCAGGATATTGTTTCTTGAGATCTTCTGAAGTGGTTTCAGTTCTGGACTTGTTTTGCTGCGGCGTTTATATGCTGCTTTGTTCCCTATATTTGCACTGGTGGCGAACTTTGATGCCCAGTGGATGTAATATGTGTAATAGCCGTGATAGCCTAGCATAAGTTACTTGCTTATTTATTTTCGTTGTCTTGTTTATTTGTTTTCTTGTAGTCAGTGCAGTTATTTTTCCGCGGTTTGCTAGGGGCCGGAATAACCTATTTTTTAAACTAGGCCACATTAACAATGGGCTACATATTTACTGTAGGCCTCCTACGGGCCGTAGAAACAATAGGCCTTCTAAGGGCCATAGACACAATGGGCCTTCTACGGGGCGTAGACACAATGGGCCTTCTACGGGCCATATCATCAATGGGCCTTCTACGGGCCGTATGATCGGTTGGCCAAACATGGGCCAATAACAGACCACATTATGGTCGTAAATGGGCTAGAGTTGAAATCGTCCGTTCATGGGTCGACCATAACGGGCCGTCATTAATAGGCCGTATTTGATGACGCTGTGAAAACGGCCCAACGTATTAACGGGCCACAAACGGGCCGACTGTAACCACGGGCTGTATTTGGCCCACAAGCTAAAAATGACAGTAATGGGCCGAAAGTAAACGAATGCTGCAAATGAGCCCAAGAATAAATGGGCCCTAAGAAGGCCGAAAGATAACATGGGCTGGAAACGGCCCAACGGAATAATGGGTTGTTAATGGGTATAAAGTGGTACACTGTTCATTACGGGCCAGTTTTACCACGGGCCGTTAATGGGCCGAGGTTTACTAAGGGCCTTATATGGGCCAAAAGACATCATGGGCCATACATGGGCCGGAAGTTAAAACGGGCTGGATTTATATTGGACGGCCTAGATGATGCTACTAGGCCTAATTCGGATAGGCCGTAAACGGGCCCTGGGATAGCGGGTTGTAAATGCGCTATATGCGAACAGGCAGTTAACAGGCTTGCCTTGGGCCGGCCCGCTACCTTTTGACCAAGTCAAACGGGCCGGCCTTTTCACATGAATGGGCCTCTGTTGGGCCGTGCCATGTGTCGGTGTATCATAGGTGCTTTAGGTCCAATGAGTGGATGACGTCTGTCCCAACCGTGAGCCGACACGTGTTTCCTCCAGCCAATGATGATTTTACACGTGGAAAATCCCCATTGGTCGGGGCTGTTAACGGGTTATCGGATCCAAAACCGGACCCGATAGCTTAACAGCGTTCCGTTACGGTGGATGCCACGTGTTGGTCACCCTTGACGAAAGCACTTCTGTGACGCACGATTTATCGTCATGGAAGTGGACACTTCCGTGATGATAATTTTGGTAATGTCATGGAACACTTCTACGACAGCACAGGTATGACTATCTTGATTCTGTCATAAATTTGTCATGGATGTACATGCATGACAGAAAACGTGACCTACTGTGACAAACACGTATTATCACGGAAGTGTATTTTTTTGTAGTGGGGTAAATTGCCATAGTTTCCTTCCTATCCGTTAGATATAGATCGAACGGCCTATATTGCAGGATGGCAGGCACACCATCATCACCGACTATGCTTTTTATAAGAGTAGAGATAAAAAACAAAGTTGGTGATGATGGTGTGCCTGCCATCCTGCAATATAGGTCGTCCGATTTATATCTGGCAGATAGGAAGGAAACTATGGCAATTTTGCAAAAAGATACCCACACCCCTCTCCACATTTGCAAATAAGGCCTTCCCTCGTTCATCCTTTTCTCCCACAAGATAAAATACTCATACAAATGCATCTTGATGTTCCGTGCAACGCATGGGCATCTTGCTAGTTGTTGCAAAAAGCCCATGTGTGTGTGAGAGAGAGGGAGAGAGGAGGAGGACGGAGTGCATGTGTGACAAAGACACAAAGAGTGTGTGTGCGAGAGGTGTCAGCTTAAAATGAGGCGATAGTGTGTGTGTGCACGATCGAGAGGGCGTGTCTCAAGAAGGGAAGAAAAATCTGCATAGATACAAGGAGCGCGAGAGAGACATGTATGCGATAGTGGAAGCACGAGTGTGCGGGTGTATAAACCTATCTAGAGACTAGTCGATAAATGTTTGTGAGAGAAATACGAGTCAGGGGTGGGAAAGTGAGAGTTTTGTGTGTGTGTGAGAGAGAGACGGTAGTCGGGAAGGGGAGTGGAACCAGGAGTTGTGTGTGTGTGTGTGTGAGAGAGAGGGGGAGTTTGTCTGATCGGTAAACAAATGAATAATGTCAGTTTTATAACTAGGATGGAGACGGAAAGGAGACCGCAACAAATGTTGTGTCTACAGGAGAGAGTAATTTTAGTGGTATGAGTCATATCTAGAGACATATAGGGTGTGTGAGAGAACCCCATAGAGAGAAAGACAAAGTGAAAGACGAGTGAGACTGTGTGTGTGGCGGTGAAAAAGAAAGCTTAGGTACCTAGTGATACCAGAGAACGGTAGAGACGTGAGAGATAATGAAAACCGTGTAATGTATAATGATAGGGAGAGTGTGACACTTCTCAAGGGAGACGTCGAGAGACCATGTTTGCGAAGATAGGAGAAACATGAAGTGAGCGTGCAGGTGAGCTGGAGAAATGAGAGTGATAGCTACATGAAGGAGCATGCATGCGAGAGAGATGGGCGTGAAAGGAGTCAACATAAAATGGATTCAAATATTTGAATTCGAGATGATGATACATGTAATTCATACTCGAACCAAAATTGATCTATCAAACATGCATACCCATATGAATTCACGCGCATCTATGTTATTTAATATGTAGATATTACTGATCCATACATTTTAGTAGAACATAATTTGGTTTAATTTTTTTGAATTCAACCTTATGATCTTGAGATCATTGTATTTGTAAATCATATTATACATATAAAGGAGCAGAATTATTTGCTGTGCTTTTGAAAGTATATATATAAAAAATGATGTATATAGAATTTTATTCCAATCGAAAATGGATCCTGCCCAAACAAAAATAGAATACAAACTGGATTTGAATTGAGTTGGCACGGTAAATGTGCACTCGTGCTCTACAAAACTTTGAACAAAGCAGGGAAAGTCGCAGTAACCGCCCAAAACGAAAATCTGCGAGATGGAAATTACTGCCTATCCCTGCCACGCAAAGCCTATCGGCTCGATTTCTATAGATTTTGATAGGGGTAGGTTTGTAATTTCACTCAGACGTGACATAACCACCTCTCACCCGGATTCATACATGGTGGCCGCCAAAACACAACGTCTCCTCGACCGAAATCGATTCCCTCCCCGATTCATACACGGTGGGCGCCAAAAGCAAACTCTCGTCGGCAAATATTCGGTGTATGCGAGATTACCGTCCTATCCCCAACCGACTAATATTGTTGTGATGTAGGAAATTTTAAATGGGGGCTAAGTTTGTAAATTTCCTCGCATTTGAGACAAGCGCGCCCTGAAGACATGGTTCCCCCCTTCCTCTCTCCCTCCATTTCCCCATTCGTACTCCGTGGGCGCCAAAACACCCTCTCCACCCCGGCCTCCTCCGTCCGCCACCCCATCCACCGCCGTCCTCCTCCACCATGCCAGAGTTGATACCCCGACGCCGTCGGCCCTTACAAGAGATCGACCTCTCTCATCCATGGCTTCGGACCGGGATCCTTGCATCCCGTCCTCTTGCTTCATCCCCGCCGTCGTCCACCTTGCCGGCGCCGCTCCCACGACCATCTCGTCCATCGCGCCCTGCCGCCACCGTCTACCCTCCTAGATCTGCTTGCACGCCGCCAACAGCCATCGCTACCGTAGCATCGTCAAATTCTCAGCAAATGCATACACGGCGCCGCACCAGAGGCGGTACTCTTTCGTATCTGCTCAACTTATTGATCGCAGCAAGAAAATAGATTGACACTGCTTTACTCTGATTTCTTGTCCATCACTTACTTGTTAGTTGAAAGCAAACATTGGTTGCGAAGTTGCCTTTGTCCGGTTTGCACCTTCAGATCTGCCATGGCACGCTCAACACTATACTCGCAATGCTTATGGTTTTCCCCTTTTATATTCCACACTAGTTAAATGACAGTAGACTAAATTTCAAAATTAGGTCAGTCGATTTTTGAGAGCTCGCCGGAGTTCGCCGGTGCGAAGGAAGGGGCTCGGGTGGGGACGGTGGTTGTGGGGGGGTGGTGGGGCCTCGCCGAACAAAGAAAACTCGACGCAGGTGGGGTAGGGCTGGGGGGTGGGGTGGCGGAGGAACACAGGCGGTGGGGGCCGGTGGTTCGGTCGGCGGCCCGTGCGGTGTTCTGTATGGGAAGAATCAGAGACGAGGAAGAAGAAGGGTTAGGAGACGTAGGATCTTCATCCAACCGCCTGAAATGGTCGACTGACCCAAATGACAATAGTCACGCGACTTGCATGCAGACATGCCTTTATATTCAGTACCATCATCGTACCTGCTTAGCACTGCTCCTGAATCCATCAAGCTAAACAACGTGCCACTCATAATTCCAAACTTGTTGCTCAAATACGAATCTGATATGATGCTGATATTACTAAAACAGATAACGTTTAATTGGTCAGCTAATGTTCCTACTTTACTTTCGAAAAGCACGTGCACCACATATAGAGAGACAGCAGGGAGTTGCATTCTTAATGCGCTCTGGTTCATCATGTGTGGGCACTGCGCAACGAACATTTTATTATCCAAAATCTGCTTGCTCTTCTTTAGCATGTTCCTCTTCCGTTCTTCTTTAATAAGTACTCTCTTCGTTCCTAAATACAGGTCTTTGTATAGATTCCACAATGGAGTACATATGGAGCAAAATGAGTGAATCTACACTCTAAAATGTATCTGTATACATCTGTATGTGATCCATAGTGGAAATCTCTACAAAGACTTATATTTTGGGACGGAGGGAGTATGATAGTAGTACAATATGTTCCTTATAGTGAAGATGAGCAGGGACATTTGCAGTGTAGAGGTCTATACGGTCGGTTGTGATGGACACTTTGAACTCTTCGGGCCTCTTTGATTCGTAGGATTTTGTAAACATAGGAATAGGAATTGTAGTGGCCTGCCCACTTGAATCCTATAAGATTAGCAAGGAAATGCGGGGAGTTGTGTCACCTTTGAGAGTTACACGGATATTAACAGTACCACACCTTCAGTTGAAGAGAGCTGGTATCCGAAGCCTTTCTAGCCGTACCGGAAATACTAGCACATATATTCCAGCAAGTTCCACTTCGCTGATCTTACTTGTGATCCTTACGGTTTTCCCATTATATCTACACTATGATCTGCGTAGCTACTTTGCGTCGCACTAGCAGCAGTCCACTCTTGAAGCTAAACAACACACCAATCATAAGTCCAAAGCTTACTTATTCAAATACGAATTGTGATACGATACTAATATTAGTTAACAGACACACATTTAATTGGTCAGGTAATGCTCCCACTTGATTTTGCAAATGCATGTGGCCACATATAGAGAGACAGCATGGAATTGCATTTCTTTGGGCGCTGTGATTCATCATGAGTGGGCAACCAACACTGTATGCAATGCAGCGGAACCTCAAGAATATGCTTCCTCTTCTGTTCTTTAACATGTTACTCTTTTGTTATTCTGTATTTAGTACGTACAGTATGTTCCTTGTCAGGAAGGGGAGCAGGGACATCTGCAGTCAACAGCTGATAGAGCCGGCCTATACGTGATCGATAGGCTTTCAATTAGTAGCGACAATACAACACCTTCCAGCCAGTTCCACTTTCCCGATTTATATATCCTGGTTATGGTTTACCCCTTTTATGTAAACTACGATCTGCCTAGTTGTTGTGTGCTCTTGTTATCATGGTTTGGCAATAAACTCTCTATACAGTATATTATGAACCTATCATCTACCAATTATCCTTACTTCTGGAGCCTATTTTTTTGTGTACTTGTGCCAGATTATATTAATGCACGCACCATATTACAGCACACATGGGCTCTCTCATCAGAATCCAGTGATAGCACACAAGGGTTTACAGGGGTGCCCCTATATTAGAATATCTTCTGCATTACAAAGATAATCTCCCTACTATTTATGTTTTCATGCTTCTCAAATATTATACGTAATCACAGTGAATATCAGAATCTGTGCATCAGAAGAATATTGTGGAACACTGCAACGACTTACAAAATTGGCACCAAGGCATTGAGTGCCATTCTGGATGCAATGAAACTCATACGCTCCCCACCTGTAGATTCTTGTTCAGAATATGATCCTAATGACTATTCTGACCTTGAGGAGTCAAAGGCAGATGGCCTGTCCTGTTCACCCATCAAGGTGCCTGTTCTAATTTGGCAAGGTTTTATTGATTGCGCGTATCTTGCATAAGTTGTTGCTACCTCTTGAGCATGCGTTGGTTTTCCCTTGAAGAGGAAAGGGTGATGCAGCAAAGTAGCGTAAGTATTTCCCTCAGTTTTTGAGAACCAAGGTATCAATCCAGTAGGAGATAACACGCAATTCCCTAGTACCTACACAAGCAATCAAGAACCTTGCAACCAACGCGATAAAGGGATTGTCAATCCCTTCACGGCCACTTGCAAAAGTGAGATCTGATAAAGATAATAAGATAAATATTTTTGGTATTTTTGGTGTATAGATTGAAAAGTAAAGATTGCAAAATAAACGGCGATAGAAATAGCTAGTTGGCGGGAGATTAATATGATGGAAAATAGACCCGGGGCCCTTAGGTTTCACTAGTGGCTTCTCTCATGATAGCAAATTCTATGGTGGGTGAACAAATTACTGTCGAGCAATTGATAGAAAAGCGCATAGTTATGAGAATATCTAGGCATGATCATGTATATAGGCATCACGTCTGTGACAAGTAGACCAAAATGATTCTGCATCTACTACTATTACACAACACATCGACCGCTATCCAGCATGCATCTAGAGTATTAAGTTCATAAGAACAGAGTAACGCATTAGGCAACATGACATGATGTAGAAGGATAAACTCAAGCAATATGATATAAACCCCATCTTTTTATCCTCGATGGCAACAATACAATACATGCCTTGCTGCCCCTGCTGTCACTTGGAAAGGACACCGCAAGATTGAACCCAAAGCCAAGCACTTCTCCCATTGCAAGAAAGATCAATCTAGTAGGCCAAACCAAACTGATAATTCGAAGAGATTCAAATATTGTTGATAGATAATCTTGATCATAAACCCACAATTCATCGGATCTCGACAAACACACCGCAAAAAGTATTACATCGAATAGATCTCCAAGAAGATCGAGGAGAACTTTGTATTGAGATCCAAAGAGAGAGAAGAAGCCATCTAGCTAATAACTATGGACCCGAAGGTCTGTGGTGAACTACTCACACATCATCGGAGAGGCTATGGTGTTGATGTAGAAGCCCTCCGTGATCGATTCCCCCTCCGGCGGAGCGCCGGAAAAGGCCCCAAGATGGGATCTCACGGGTACAGAAGGTCGCGGCGGTGGAAAATAGGTTTCGTGGCTCCCCTGGATGTTTTCAGGGTATAGGAGTATATATAGGCTAAAGAAGTAGGTCGGTGGGGCTACGAGGGGCCCACGAGGGTGGGGGCGCGCCTACCCCCTTGGGCGCGCCTCCCTGCCTCGTGGCCGCCTCGTTGCTTCCTTGACGTCCACTCCAAGTCTCCTGGATTGCGTTTGTTCCAAAAAAGATCCTCGCGAAGGTTTCATTCCGTTTGGATTCCGTTTGATATTCCTTTTCTGCGAAACACTGAAATAGGCAAAAAAAACAGCAATTTGCACTGGGCCTTCGGTTAATAGGTTAGTCCCAAAAATGATATAAAAGTGCATAGTAAAGCCCATTAAACATCCAAAACAGATAATATAATAGCATGGAACAATCAAAAATTATAGATACGTTGGAGACATATCAAGCATCCCCAAGCTTAATTCATGCTCATCCTCGAGTAGGTAAATGTTAAAAACAGAATTTTTGATGTGGAATGCTACCTAACATAATTTTCAATGTAATTTTCTTTATTGTGGCATGAATGTTCAGATCCGAAAGATTCATGATAAAAGTTTAATATTGACATAAAAATAATAATACTTCAAGCATACTAACTATGCAATTGTGTCTTCTCAAAATAACATAGCCAAAGAAAGCTCATCCCTACAAAATCATATAGTTTGGCCATGCTTCATTTCGTCACACAAAAATGCTCTCATCATGCACAACCCCAATGACAAGCCAAGCAATTGTTTCATACTTTAGTATTTCTCAAAGTTTTTCAACTTTCAAGCAATACATGAGCGTGAGCCATGGACATAGCACTATGGGTGGAATAGAATATAATGATGGGGGTCGTGTGGAGAAGACAAAAAAGGAGAAAGTCTCACATTGACGCGGCTAATCAACGGGCTAGGGAGATGCCATCAATTGATGTCAATGCAAGGAGTAGGGATTGCCATGCAACGGATGCATAGAGCTATAAACGTATGAAAGCTCATCAAAAGAAACTAAGTGGGTGTGCATCCAACTTGCTTGCTCACGAAGACCTAGGGCATTTGAGGAAGCCCATTGTTGGAATATACAAGCCAAGTTCTATAATGAAAAATTCCCACTAGTATATGAAAGTGACAAAATAAGAGACTCTCTATCATAAACATCATGGTGCTACTTTGAAGCACAAGTGTGGAAAAAGGATAGTAGCATTGTCCCTTCTTTTTTTGGGGGGGCCTTCCTTTTTTGGCCTTTCTTTTTTTCCTTTTTTTATTTGGCCTTTCCTTTTTTATTTGGCATTTCTCCCTTTTTTTCATGGGACAATGCTCTATTAATGATGATCATCACACTTCTATTTATTTACAACTCAATGATTACAACTCGATACTAGAGCAAAATATGACTCTATATGAGTGCCTCCGGCGGTGTACCGGGATGGGCAATGAAACAAGAGTGACATGTATGAAAAATTATGCATGGTGGCCTTGCCACAAATACGATGTCACCTACATGATCATGCAAGGCAATATGACAATGATGAAGCGTGTCATAATAAATGAAATGATGGAAAGTTGCATGGCAATATATCTCGAAATGGCTATGAAAATACCATAATAGGCAGGTATGGTGGCTGTCTTGAGGAAGATATAAGGAGGTTTATGTGTGATAGAGCGTATCATATCACGGGGTTGTGATGCACCGGCGAAGTTTGCACCAACTCTCAAGGTGACAAAGGGCAATGCACGGTACTGAAGAGGCTAGCAATGATGGAAAGGTGAGAGTGTGTATAATCCATGGACTCAACATTAGTCAGAAAGAACTCACATACTTATTGCAAAAATATACAAGTAATCAAAACCAAGCATTACGCGCATGCTCCCAGGGGGGATAGATTGGTAGGAAAAGACCATCGCTCGTCCCCGACCGCCACTCATAAGGATGACAATCAAAGAACACCTCATGTTTCAAATTTGTCACACAACGGTTACCATACGTGCATGCTACGGGACTTGCCAACTTCAACACAAGTATTTCTCAAATTCACAATTACTCAACTAGCACAACTCTAATGTCACCATCTTCATATCTCAAAACAATCATCAAGTATCAAACCTCTCATAGTATTCAATGCGCTTTATATGAAAGTTTTTATTATACCCATTTTGTATGCCTATCAAATTAGGACTAATTTTAAAGCCAAAGCAAATTACCATGCTGTTCTAAAGTACTCTCAAAACAATATAAGTGAAGCATGAGAGATCAATAATTTCTATAAAATAAAACCACCACCATGCTCTAAAAGATATAAGCGAAGCACTAGAGCAAAATTATCTAGCTCAAAAGATATAAGTGAAGCACATAGAGTATTCTAATAAATCTGATTCATGTGTGTCTCTCCAAAATGTGTGTACAGCAAGGATGATTGTGGTAAACTAAAAGGCAAAGACTCAAATCATACAAGACGCTCCAAGCAAAACACATATCACGTGGTGAATAAAAATATAGCCTCAAGTAAAGTTACCGATAGACGAAGACAAAAGAGGGGATGCCTTCCGGGGCATCCCCAAGCTTAGGCTTTTGGTTGTCCTTGAATTTTACCTTGGGGTGCCTTGGGCATCCCCAAGCTTAGGCTATTGCCACTCCTTATTCCATAATCCATCAAATCTTTACCCAAAACTTGAAAACTTCACAACACAAAACTCAACAGAAAATCTCATGAGCTCCGTTAGTGTAAGAAAACAAACCACCACATTAAGGTACTGTAATGAACTCATTCTTTATTTATATTGGTGTTAAACCTACTGTATTCCAACTTCTCTATGGTTCATATCCCGATACTAGCCATAGATTCATCAAAATATGCAAACAACACACGAAAAACAGAATCTGTCAAAAACAGAACAGCCTGTAGTAATGTGTATCAAACGCAAACTTCTAAACTCAGAAAAATCTGCAAAAATAGGACGACCTAGATAATTTGTTTATTGATCTACTGCAATTGTAATTAGTATTTTATCACTTTGTGGTGATTTTTAACAATTGTTTTCGTGAGCATAAAGTTTCTGTTTTTTTTTCAGTAAGATCAAATAATTATCACCCAAGAAGATCCTATAGGTTTTACTTGGCACAAACACTAATTAAAACATAAAACCAAATCTAACCAGAGGCTAGATGAATTATTTATTACTAAACAGGAACAAAAATAAAATTGGGTTGCCTCCCAACAAGCGCTCTTGTTTGACGCCCCTAGCTAGGCATAAAAACAAGAATAGATCTAGGTATTGTCATCTTTGGTATGCAATCCATAAGTGGCTCTCATAATGGATTCATAAGGTAATTTAATTTTCTTCCTAGGAAAGTGTTCCATGCCCTTCCTTAACAGAAATTGGAATCCAATATTTCCTTCTTTCATATTAATAATTGCACCAATCGTTCTAAGGAAAGGTCTACCAAGAATAATAGGACATGTAGGATTGCAATCTATATCAAGAACAATGAAATCTACGGGCACATAATTCCTATTTGAAACAATAAGAACATCATTAATCCTTCCCATAGGTTTCTTAATGGTGGAATCCGCAAGATGCAAGTTTAAAGAACAATCATCAAATTCACGGAAACCTAACATATCACACAAAGTTTTTGGAATCGTGGAAACACTAGCACCCAAATCACACAAAGCATAGCACTCATGATCTTTAATCTTAATTTTAATAGTAGGTTCCCACTCATCATAAAGTTTTCTAGGGATAGAAACTTCTAATTCAAGTTTTTCTTCATAAGATTGCATTAAAGCATCAATGATATGTTTAGTAAAGGCTTTATTTTGATCATAAGCATGCGGAGAATTTAACACGGATTACAAAAAGGAAATACAATATATCAAAGAGCAATTATCATAATTAAATTCCTTGAAATCCAAAATAGTGGGTTCATTGCTATGTAAAGTTTTGACCTCTTCAATCCCACTTTTACCAATTTTTGCATCAAGATCTAAAAACTCCGAATCATTGGGACGCCTTTTAACTAAAGTCACTCATCTCCAGTGCCATCTTTATCAAGATTCATATTAGAAAACAAAGATTTAATAGGGGACACATCAATCACTTTTAGATCTTCATCCTTATTATCATGAAAACTAGAAGAACACGCCTTCACAAAGCAATCTTTTTAGCACGCATCCTAGCGGTTCTTTCTTTGCACTCATCAATGGAAATTCTCATGGCTTTGAGAGACTCATTGATATCTTGATTAGGTGGAATAGATCTAAGTTTCAAAGAATCAACATCAAGAGAAATTCTATCCACGTTCCTAGCCAACTCATCAATCTTAGGCAATTTTTCTTCAAGCAATGCACTGAAATTCTTTTGTGAAATCATAAATTCTTTAACACTAGTCTCAAAATCAGAGGGCATCTTATTAAAATTTCCATAAGAGTTGTTGTAGGAATTACCATAATTATTAGAGGAATTACTAGGGAACGGCCTAGAATTAAAGTTTCCTTTATATGCGTTGTTACCAAAATTGTTCCTACCAACAAAATTCACAGCCATAGATTCATTATTATTCTCAACCAAAGTGGACAAAGGCATATCATTAGGATCAAAAGAAACACTCTTATTAGCAAACAATTTCATAAGTTCATCCATCTTTCCACTCAAAACATTAATCTCTTCAATTGCATGAACCTTTTTACTAGTAGATCTTTCGGTGTGCCATTGAGAATAATTAACCATAATATTATCTAGGAGTTTAGTAGCTTATCCTAAAGTGATTTCCATAAAAGTGCCTCCCGCGGCTGAATCTAAAAGATTTCTAGAAGCAAAATTCAATCCGACATAAAATTTTTGTATAATCATCCATAAATTCAAACCATGTGTAGGGCAATTACACATCATTAATTTCATCCTCTCCCAAGCTTGTGCAACATGCTCATGATCAAGTTGCTTAAAATTCATAATATCGTTTCTGAGAGAGATGATCTTAGCGGGAGGAAAATACTTAGAGATAAAAGCATCTTTGCACTTATTCCATGAATCAATACTATTTTTAGGCAAAGAAGAAAACCAAGTTTTAGCACGATCTCTAAGCAAAAACGGAAATAGCTTCAATTTAACAATATCATTATCCACATCTTTCTTCTTTTGCATATCGCACAAATCAACGAAGTTGTTTAGATGAGTAGCGGCATCTTCACTAGGAAGGCCAGAAAATTGATCTTTCATGACAAGATTCAACAAAGCAGCATTAATTTCACAAGATTCAGCATCGGTAATAGGAGCAATCGGAGTGCTAATAAAATCATTGTTGTTGGTATTGGAAAAATCACACAATCTAGTATTGTCTTGAGCCATCATGACAAACAATCCAACACACAAGCACACAAGAAGCAAGCAAAAAGAAGCGAACAAAAAAGGGCGAATAAAATGGCAAGGGTGAAGTGGGGGAGAGGAAAACAAGAGGCAAATGGCAAATAATGTAATGCAAGGGAGAAGAGTTTGTGAAGGGTACTTGGTATGTCTTGACTTGTGCGTAGATCTCCCCGGCAACGGCACTAGAAATCCGCACGTCTGCGGGAGATCAAATCTTGACTTGACTTGGCGTAAACCTCCCTGGCAACGGCGCCAGAAATCCTTCTTGCTACCTCTTGAGCATGCGTTGGTTTTCCCTTCAAGAGGAAAGGGTGATGCAGCAAAGTAGCGTAAGTATTTCCCTCAGTTTTTTAGAACCAAGGTATCAATCCAGTAGGAGATAACACGCAAGTCCCTAGTACCTGCACAAACAATCAAGAACCTTGCAACCAACGCGATAAAGGGATTGTCAATCCCTTCACGGCCACTTGCAAAAGTGAGATCTAATAAAGATAATAAGATAAATATTTTTGGTATTTTTGGTGTATAGATTGAAAAGTAAATATTGCAAAATAAACGGCGACAGAAATAGCTAGTTGGTGGGAGATTAATATGATGGAAAATAGACCCGGGGGCCATAGGTTTCACTAGTGGCTTCTCTCATGATAGCAAATTCTACGGTGGGTGAACAAGTTACTGTCGAGGTTAATAGGTTAGTCCCAAAAATAATATAAAAGTGCATAGTAAAGCGCATTAAACATCCAAAACAGATGATATAATAGCATGGAACAATAAAAAATTATAGATACGTTAGAGACGTATCAGTTGTCTTGCATTTCTTCTACTTTGTAGCACCACCATTTGCTTAGTTTACTCATCATATATGTCAAGATGACATGCCCATCCATTATCAATACATATTCCATCTGTCATCATACCATGTTTTTTCACTCAAATGTTGTTCTTGTGCATCAGACATCAGAAAGGAAGAGGGTGATTGCCAAACCTGAAGGAGCACCAGTAAAGTCCTTGAAAAATGTGGTGGTGCCGGAGAAATCAGACAGCACCCCACTTATATTGGCTCTACAACCAGTGACACAAAAGGTAGGACCGACTCCAGCAGACTGTACCCATACTTCACTGGCCACACCACTAGCCCCACAACACAGGACCTGCAATCCAGCAAAAGGTATGCCGATTTCAGTTGCCATAGCACCAGCCGTACCATAGAAAAATCCCACTCCAGCAAAAAGTACAGCAAGTCCACCGGCCGAAGACCTATCCCAACTGCAGAGACGGCCAATTCCTGTAGATTGGAACCCCATTCCAGTTGTTCCCAGTTTAAAAGACAATGCTTTCAATGTTGTTAGGGACTACGTGCATATATTCCCATCATGGGAATATTATAGTGAAGACAAACACCATTTTCACATCTTCCTGTCCCACTTACGTGTAAGTGCTATTATTCATGGTGATTATTTTCCTGTTTTCTGCTGATTGAACACATCAATGATTTACATTACATTGTTGTAAGTAGGTGAGGGTCAATTTGGATAGTCATGACGAGCAAAGCTTGCTTGCGCTTTTCAAGGAAGCATTGCAGCAGTATCGATGTTACCTGAGGAAATCACACTTTGATGGCAAGTCTATAAACGAATTTCCGGTGAAGTCTCCTGTGCTAAATTTAGAAGACATTGAATGGAAAAACCTTGTTATGCACTGGTCTCGTTCCCAGGATGAGGTATTGTCTATGATATCACATGACAATGTGAACTTCTACTTTTCCACATGTGCCTTACGGATCTTTTTTGCAGGAAATCTGCTCAAAGAAGAATTCCGGTTTGAAAAGGACGACAGGATATCGCAAATATGCTGCCCGCTGCTTTGCTCTTGTTAGTACCTATTATCCTGTATCACTGTACTTGCATACATACCTGGTTCATTATGTGACAGCTTGCTTATCAATTGTTCGCTCCAAATTATCTTATCTGTATGAATGGTTACATTAGTGTAGAATATATCCAATGCCAATGAAATTTTTTAGCTCTGCATTGTTCTTGTAAGTACCTGCTGTCCTTTATCAGTGTACTTATATTGATAGCTAGTTGTACATGTACCATCACTCTACAACTTGTTTTCCTTTGCCCTCCATTTTCTACACATTAGATCGATATTTACTCTTACCATAAGGTTGGATAACACCGATGGTACTGAAGAAGTTTAGCTCTGCATTGCTCTTGGCTGTACCTTTTGCCTGTATCATTGTACTTACATTTATAGCTACTTGGTTATGTAGCATCACTCTTCATCTTATCATAAATATTCTCCATTTTTTCTTATATTATCACATCCATATTTACTCTTAACAAAATATAGAATAAAGGCAATGCTTATGAAGAAGATTATGTGGTAAACTTCTTGAATTGCCCCCCCCCATCAGCATGGACAAGGGCTTTATAGAGCCTGTCTTCACCAATAATGTAAGTTTGTCCTTCTCAAGCCTTCAAACTTTGTTGTGTATATTTGGTTAGGCATGACTGCAACAGCTGTTTATTTTTGGTGTTTGCATCAAATTGCATGTTTAAAGTTTATTATGTAGTTCATAAACAAAAGTTTGTCCTTCTCAATTTAAGTTTTTAGTTGTACAACCAAGTTCCTTCTTCATACCATGTAAATTAAACTATATAGAGCAAGTGATCTTCTTTTGCACTGCATGTATGCTTCTGTTCTTGATCCGTAATCCAGTGGTGTCGTGAACCTACCCACTACAGCACAATGTCATATTCTGCAATGTCTTAACTATGAACAATGTCATATCATTCTACTATTATTTAAACCGTCTCTTTATTTGCCAATCTAAAATGGGATAAATTGACAGCACACTAACCATTGATACTTATGAGTTCTTGATCTGTAATCCAGTGGTGTCGTGAAGCTGCCAACTCCTTCACAGTGTCATTTCCTGCCATGTCTTGACTTGAACAATACCATATTGTGTTAATGCTATTTTAAACTGTGTCACTTCATTCGTCAGTAAGAAATGTGATGAATTGTCAGCACTCATACTTATATGTGCAAAACCTGTCATCTGTCTGCTTGTTTATCTTTCAGAGTGAGGAGGATATAAGTGTCAAACAAGCGCAGTCTCGTCAGCTTGCTCAGCTGCTTGCGTTGCAGCTCCCGAGCAGGGCTAACCTTTCTTGAACTCTATTGAAGTGCTGACGGTTTTGTATATTATTTTGTCGGCGTGTTTATTTGCACTGGTGGTGATCATTGATGCCCAGTGTATGTAATATGTTGTCTTCTTGTGCTTTATTATCATAGTGGCGAACTTTGATGCCTAGTGGATGCAATATGCCATAATTTCTTTATTGTATAGTCTAGGGTTTTTCTTATTCACGATGTTGCAGTTATTTAACTGTATATATATATCCTGTCTTCGCAGTAAACCGGCCAAATCGTAAAATTACGGTACATAATCGGGCCGCCATGCAAATCACTATGTATGATCCACATCATGGGCCCAGTCATCTTGGTCCGTTAATAGACTTAAATGTAAACTGGCCCACAAGTAGATTCGGGCCTTTAGTAGGCCGAGTAAACCGTCGGCCCTATTTTCGCAAGAAAACTCAATGGGCTTTTAGGAGGCTGAAAAGTAGGTTGGGCCTGAAACGTGCCGAACAGCTCACGGGCCGGCAGCAGGCCGAAATAGACCCCGTCCCATGATTGTGCCAATCACATCACGGGCCGTTAACAGGCCAAAATTGTCTTGGTCCTTGTTTGGCCCAATCAGATTATCGGCTGTGAGCAGGCCGGATGCAAACCGGGCCGTAGTTAGGCCCAACTATATGACGGGCTTTTAACAGGCCAAAATAAATATAGGGCCGAAATGTTAAACAGGCCTTTAACAGGCCGAAACTGATATTAGGCCTAATTACTAAATGGGCCTTTAGCAAGTGGGCCCAAAAGTATAGCGTCCAGTTGACGGGCCGAATCTGATATGGGCCATAATTTGGCCCAAGGCCTCTTAAAGGGCCGGATCTTATCTGGGCCGTAATTTGGCCCAGTACGTGGTAGGCTTTTAACGGGTAGGATCTCATATAGGCCTTTATTAGGCCCGGAACGTGGCAGGCTGTTAATGGACCGGATCAAATATGGGCCGGCATTTGGCCAAAAACATGGCAGCCTGTGAATGGGCCAGCCCACTCGTGTCCTCAAAATCTTGTGGGCCTTTAGCTGGGCCGGCCCATTATGGTCGGCAAAATCTTGTGGGCCTTTAGCTGGGCCGTCCCATTATGGTCCGCAAAATCTTGTGGGCCTTTAGTTGGGCCGGCCCATTATGGTCCACAAAATCTTGTGGGCCTTTAGTTGCGCCGGCCCATTTAACCTATATGGGCCTCTGTTGGGCCCTGCCATGTGTTGACGTATCATAGGCATGTCTCCTCCAATGGACGGGCGACATCTGGCCCACCGAGGAGCAGACACGTGTTTCCTCCGGCCAATGAGAATTTTACACGTGGAAAATCGCCATTGGTCCGGGCTGTTAACGGGTTATCGGATCCAAAACCGGACCCGATAGCTTAACGGCGAGCCGTTACGGTGGATGCCACGTGTCGGTCACCCTTGACGAAAGCACTTCTATGACGCAAGATTTATTGTCATGGAAGTGGACACTTCCGTGATGATAATTTTGGTAATGTCATGGAACACTTCTACGACAGCACAGGTATGACTATCTTGATTCTGTCATAAAATCGTCATGGATGTACATGCATGACAGAAAACGTGACCTACTGTGACAAACATGTATCATCACGGAAGTGTATTTCTTTTGTAGTGCATCTCGGAGTTGGAATATATGCTTTGATGAGTTGATCAAAGCATATAGTTTTATACAGACTTGCGGTGTAGCCTGTATTTACAAGAAAGTGAGTGGGAGCACTACAGCCTTTTTGATAAGTATATGTGAATGAGTTATTGTTGATCGGAAATGATGTAGAATTTCCTGGAAAGCATAAAGGAGTGTTTGAAAGGAGTTTTTCAAAGAAAGACCTCGGTGAAGCTGCTTACATATTGGGCATCAAGATCTATAGAGATAGATCAAGACGCTCGATAAGATTTTTCAATGAGTACATACCTTGACAAGATTTTGAAGTACTTCAAAATGGACCAGTCAAAGGATTTCTTGCCTGAGTTGTAAGGTATGAAGTTGAGTAAGACTCAAAAACCCCGACCACGGCAGAAGATAGAGAGAGAATGAAAGTCATTCCCTATGCCTCAGCCATAGGTTCTATAAAGTATGCCATGCTGTGTACCAGACCTATTGTGTACCTTGCCATGAGTTTGGCAAGGGGATACGATAGTGATCCAGGAGTGGATCACTGGACAGCGGTCAAAGTCATCCTTAGTTACCTAAGAGGACTAAGGAAATATTTCTCGGTTATGGAGGTTATAAAGAGCTCGTCGTAAAGAGTTACGTCGATGCGAGCTTTTACACCGATCCGGATGACTCTGAGTCTCAATCTGGATACATATTGAAAGTGGGAGCAATTAGCTAGAGTAGCTCCGTGCAGAGCATTGTAGACATAGAAAAATTTGCAAAATACATACGGCTCTGAAATGTGACAGACCAGTTGACTAAACTTCTCTCACAAGCAAAACATGATCACACCTTAGTACTCTTTGGGTGTTAATCACATAGCGATGTGAACTAGATTATTGACTCTAGTAAACCCTTTGGGTGTTAGTCACATGGCAATGTGAACAAATCACATAAAGATGTGAAAGTGCTAGTTATCGACTAGAGGGGGGTGAATAGGCGATTTTTATGAACGTCATCAAAACATGAGAGTTTCGAAGACAAACAATAGAAATGAACCTATTGATATGCAACGGAAGGTAGACTACACTAAGCAAGCCATAGTCAAGTATGCAATGAAGTGAAAGCACGAATACTAATAGTAGCTAGGTAGTAAAGATCAGGATGGAAGATAGTATGAAGCCAAACAATGATAGTAGTCACACAGTGAAGTCAAACAAGTAGTGCAAGCAGGCAATGACTTCGCGAAGACAAACTGTAAGTAAAGACAGGGAGAGGATAGAACCAGTCACTCGGTGAGGACACAGGATTTGTTGTACCAGTTCTAGTTCCTGTGTCAACTGTACGTCTGGTTAGGGAGGCTGAGATTCAACTCAGAAGACCACGTCTTCACCTTATTCCCCTTGAGCTAAGGACACCCAGTCCTCGCCGAATCACTCTGGTAAGTCTTCAAGGTAGACTTCCAAACCTTCACAAACTTCATTCACCGGCGATCCACAATGACTCTTGGATGCTCAGAACGCGACACCTAACTGGCTGGAGGATTCACAGTCCTCAAGTGTAACAAGTCTTCAAGTCACGCGGACAGAAAGACTTCAGTGATGCCTAACACTCTTTGGCTCTGGGTGTTTGGGCTTTGTCCTCGCAAGGATTTCTCTCTCTCAAAAGCTTCGGAGGTGGGTTGCTCTCAAACGACAAAAGCCGTGCACTAACTCTGAGCAGCCACCAATTTATGGTGTAGGGGGTGGGCTATTTATAGCCACTAGGCAACCCGGTCTGATTTGTCCGAAATGACCCTGGGTCACTCAGGAACTGACACGTGTCCCAACAGTCAGATTTCAAACACACGTGACAACTTTACTTGGGCTACAAGTAAAGCTGACTCATCCAGCTCTGGATAAGATTTGCTCTCATTGTCTTCGCTCGAAGACATAGGGTTTTGGTTGAGCATCACTTCAGTCACTCTGACTTGGTTCACTGGGACCCCACTTAACAGTATGGTGGTTCCTATGACTCAACAAAGAAGAAAAGGAAACAACGAAACAACTAAGTCTTCGCGCTCCATAGTCTTCACGCAATGTCTTCTCTTGTCATAGTCTTTAATGTGAATATCTTCACATACCACCATTGTCTTCAATGTCTTCATACATTTTTAGGGGTCATCTCCGGTAGGTAAACCGAATCAATGAGGGACTACTGCCTGTGTTATCCTGCAATTCTCACAAACACATTAGTCCCTCAACCAGGTTTGTCGTCAATACTCCAAAACTAACTAGGGGTGGCACTAGATGCACTTACAATCTCCCCCTTTTTGGTGATTGATGACAAACTGGTTGAAGTTTTCAACGGGGATAAAAGTATGTGAAATTGTAAAGGATTTAGGTATTGTCTTCATAAGTAGCAAAAGGCTCCCCCTGAAGATGTGCATATAAATAATTTTCTTTCGGAATGCAAATGCACATGGCAGGTTGTACTTGTGGAGATCCTCTTCAACTTATGAAGACAATTCATCATGCATGATTTGATATAACGAAGATAATGACATGCATAATGAAAAATGGACGTCTGCAATATGACTTCGTGCGGGATTTATCATCGCACATGCGGAATTTATCATCGCATCACAGAATAGCAAACAAGTAGTAGACGACCATCAAGTTTAAGTGTTACAACTCAAAGAACCAAATGTATCAAAAGCGAGAGTTGTAAACACTAGGCAAAATATAAAGCAACCGCCCATATGGACCCGCTTGAAGACTATCAACTCATATGCTTCTCCCCCTTTTGTCAGTAAGGACCAAAAAGGTGTGAAGACATAGAGCCTCTACTCGTTCCCAGAAGGAGTAGGAGAAGATGCAGGGTCGGCGTCGGGGTTTGGCGGTGCAGAAGAACTTGGTGCAGTGTCGATACGCGCTGAAGTTGGAGGTGGTGAAGTAGCATCATCTTGATCATCTATCACTTTGGCATTCACCGTTGTAGCTGAGGAGGAGTAATCAGAGTCTTCAAGAGAGGGAGTTCGACGCAAAACGGCATTCCTTGGAGGAGTGGAGTCAAACTTGAATCTTTCAGTGAAGCCATCGTCTTGAAGATCTGCTTCACCACTCAGCAATGTCAAACTCTTCCAGGACCTCCGACAGGTTTCATGCATGACAAAGGCATTCTTGGTGGCAAGATTGCGAATGCGATTGACGTCCACCAAGAGGCTTTGCATCTGACACTTCAGCCAGTAGTGATGCTTATCCTGTTTCTGATGCAGAGCAACGAGAAGCTCTCGGTCATTGAGAACACGAGATCGCTTCCGAGGCCTTTGAGCAATGGTGCTTTCAGTGGCTTCAGTTTGAGCACGATGAGGTAAGCGTGTATTGCCAGCCAAAGGATAAACACGAGTGACTGCCTGGACTCCTTCAATGGGCTGTGTGAAGCTTTGGTGATCAGCATTGTGAAGACAAACAGGCTCCTTGGCAGGCTCGGGGTATATGGCTTCAACTGACATATCAACCTCTGGCAGAAAGATCAGATGGTTGCGAGCAGAGGGCTGATAGTTGATAGCTGAATGTAGCTTGATGAGGCGCATAACCCATGGAGCGTAGAACTTCAGTCCAAAGAGATCAGAGCCTGATGCAGCCAACTGCCTGATAAAAGACCAAAGTCTTCATTGCTCCTTCAAGTTTCGCTGCTGATGAATGTCCTTTGACAGGCCATAGAGTTCGCCTGATGATATGATAAATAGTGCGGGGCAGATACTCTAGGTCTTCGACAAAGAACTCCTTTGGGTAATCAGCGTCATGTGGCAAAGGCTTCATCATGCTCAGCCTTTGGCTCATGTTGGGCTCTGGCTTCTGAAAGATGCTCTCCAAAGCATTGCGGTGAAGCTGACAACCAGGTTCATATAGTTCACCTGGAGTGGGCAGACCAGTGAGCTCAATAATGTCAAAAGCTTTAGCTTCATGGTGTACGTTGCCTGTCATCCACTCAAGCACCCATGTCTTCGGATCCCTGTTGTAGCCGCGAATGTGGAGGGTGGCATAGAATTGCAGCAGAAGCTCTTCATTCCAATGCTCCTTATCAGTCACAAAATTCAGCAATCCAGCATCACGGAAGCAGTCAAGGGCTTCTTCAAGGCATGGCAATCCAACAATGGCTTCACAGTCAAGATGCATATGAGGGAAAATGCGCCCTTGATCATAAAGAACACAAGAATAATAACTGCGCTGCTGATAGCTCTAGAACCGATCTGATGAAATCCTTGGCTTGGAATAGGGGTTCTTGGCGCTATCAAAGAAAGTGTTGTGCACAACGAAGCCATTTGCATTGAAGGACCCTGGTGAAGTGGCAGTACCTGGAAACCTGGGCAATCTTGGCTTTGGCTTCTGGACCTGAGGCCTGTGCTCGACATGATAATCAAATTGCGGACCAGCAGCAGGTGGAGGAACCAGAATAGGCCATCT
The DNA here is from genome assembly GCF_002575655.3 of Aegilops tauschii subsp. strangulata. NCBI lineage: Eukaryota > Viridiplantae > Streptophyta > Magnoliopsida > Poales > Poaceae > Aegilops > Aegilops tauschii. The sequence continues at coordinate 128,866,089 of NC_053039.3, forward strand.
GACAGTGACCAGCTGACCATAGTTGTATGCTTGCTCAATAGTATTTGGCCTGGGAGGCGGTACAGGAGCAGTGGCAGTGGCAGTGACTTCAGGCTGCAGATTTGCATCAGGTGCAGCATTGACTTCAGGTGCTATCACTTTGGGCACCACATTGACTTCAGGCGCCACATTAGCTTCAGCCATTACAACGTCATTGGCTTCAGTGTTGGTGTTGGTGGTCGCCTCAATGTTGTTAACCTCCACTTGAGTAGCTGGAGGGTCGGACACGTTCTCCTCGAGAACAACTTCAGGATTGGTTGGGGGTGTAGCAACACGTTCTTCTTCAACTCGTGGTTCTTCTTGGTCATCGGCTGATGCAGCCGGAATATCTTCAGCCACGTTGGCTTCAGTCTCGGGGATGTTCACAGTTGGAGGCTTCAGGAAAGACTTGGCGTGAAACCGATTGGCGCTTTTCTCCTTCTGGAACACTTGACAGCGTGACCTGTGGCCTTGGTCCTTTGCGAAGCCTGCGGAACGCTGGCGACGCTTGTGGAGATGGAGTTGGTTGGGCCGCAAAGTCTTCATCTTCAATCACCGGAGTGGTGACTTGGGTTGGGGGAGTAACTGGTGTTTCTGCTTGACAGGGGGAGTCTTGTGGGTGATCAGCCCATGAGTCGTCCTGAGCAATTGCCGTCAATGGACGACCACTGCTGATGAGTTCGCTGTTCGTGAGAACAGGCGATGATACCACATTGTGCTCGATCTGAGGAAGGACTTCATCATCTTCAACATTGTCTTGATGACCAATGTATTCAGCTGCGGTGGGGTCAATAGCTGGAATGTCTTCAGCTTCAGGAGCCTCTGGGGAAGCAGGCTCATGAAATATCAAACGACGTTCTTGTTGTGCAGATGGAGGACGGGCAACAGAAATTGGCTCGACGACAAGGGGCTCTGTGGGAGCAGCCCGATCTTTCTTCTTGGTCTTGCGCTTCTTGGTGGGTGGAGCATCGTCAGTGGTGTTCTTGGTCTTGCACTTTCTGGCTTTGGCTTCGGCTGCCCTTGTCTTCTGAAGTTCTGAAGCCACTGTGGGGACCTTAGGCTTCACGCCTGTCATACTAGCGGGGAAGACAATGCGAGGTTCTTCCCGCCTGGATGGTTCAGCTTGGTGCACAGCAGGCTTCTTCTTCTACTTGGCAGCCATCTTAGGGTCGATGCCAGGACACCCAAGTGCCTTGCGCTTCTCAGCTTCATTGTAAGCTTGAATACACTTTGCAGCCAGAATCTTCATGCGCTCTCGAGAACCTTTGGCTTCTTCACGTTTCTTGTGAAACGCTTCCTTGAGCTCATGCAACATGACCTTGAAGTTCTGGACGTCTGTTACGCTGAGCTTGGCCACATGCTTCTTGAAATGAGCCTTTTCATAATCAATCTTGTGCTTCAGCTCAACAATTTTCTGAGCAAGAGTTAGCTCAGGAGCAATGGCTCCATGGAAGGAGACGCTTAGGCCGACGGGAAGTTGCAGATCATCAAAGCTGAGATTGGGGGTATCAAACCACTCATCAATGAAGTTGTTCAATACTTCCACGTCAAAGAGAGGCAAATCATTGAAGATTTCCGCCTCTTGCTTGCTCTTTATCAGCTGCTCAAGAGCGTCATCAGCAAGATCGTCGTCACTTGACAGATCAATGGCGTCGTTTTCATTCCTCAGAACAGCAGCAGGGGTCAGAGCTGGACCAGTGGTGTGCATGGGCTTCTTCTTCTTTTTCTCAGACTTGGAGATGCGTGAGAGATCTTCAAACTGCACACTTGGTGCAGGAGGAGCAGTGGCCAGAGGCTTCGCTCGCGAAGCTTTTGGTGCAGTTGAAGGCTTCGAAGCCTTGGGTTTCTTCAGCTTCTTAGGCTTCGATGGTGCAGGCGCTTCGTCAGAATTAGCGTCGTCTGCAGGTTCATCCATGGCTGTCCCTTGAACCATAATATGAGTGATGATACCTTCTAGGTTGTAGAAGGGCCCAACAAGATTGGGTTCAGCTTCGCGTGTGCCATCGGCACGAGGAGCAGAGGGACCGGGGTTGAAGTCTAATCCCCGTGACTTCTTGTTTTCTTTGGCCGATTTCGTGGCAAACTGGAAGTTGCGCTTGAACAGATTGTCGTCACGACACCATAGCAATGAAGATGGGTCGGCATCTGCAGGCTGTGGTCCACGGACCATGCAAGGGTAGAAGCCTTGTTCAATGGCTTCAGCTCTGGACCTGGGTGGAAGATTTTTGTACAAGATGTCTCCCCAGGGTCGCTTGATGGCATTCTTCTCAGCAGATTCCTTGGTCACGAACATGTACTTGTACCATTGTTCTGCCCAATATCTTCGAATCCATTGGATTCGGGTTTTTCGCTGATTGTACTCCTCCTCTAGATATGTCTTGTACAGCTCATAGAGATCTGGTGGCGAATCCTTTGATGTGTTCCCATGGTGCTGTCTGCCACCCTTCCTTGCAGACTTGTCTGTTGCCATGAAGTTCAGACTGAATGGCTTCAACACTGTCAAAGGCTTCCGTCTGCTGGTCAGATAGGAACTGGCTTCGGGAGAGTTGATGTGATGCTGTAAGAATTCTGCAAATGAATGCAGACTATGAGAACCAAGGGATTCTCCCACGGACATGTACCTGTGATAGCATTACAGATGTGAGGGAAGGGGAAGAGGTCATATGCATTCTCAGAAGATTTTGAAGATAAATCGGTTTATAACAGATTGACCTCATAGCGCGAAGACATTCACTTATATGTTGAGAGTTGGTTCCAGATTTGTACGAATCCAAGAATAAGTACAAGTGAGGAATCTAACTACGTGTAAAGCATAAGTGAATATACTAGGCATCATATGAGATGCAGACATGATAGATCCAAATTTGAGGAGGCAGAAACCACTTTTGGTAAAAAGGATGAATTTATAGGATCTAAAAGACAGTAAAAAGAGGGTTTTAATTTACCACACGATGAACTGCTAGACGGAGTAGAAGATGAGGCCGAGCAGTTCGATCTTCCGTGCCCTAACTTGGCGACGGAGGATACCTACGACAGCGGCGGAGAAGACGATGTCCGCGGCCGGCGTGAAGACGGCGTTGGAGAGGTTGCGGCAGCTAAGCGCTTCGTCGCCGGCGTCATCGAGAGCTAGCGGAGGCGCTAGGGTTTGTCGTGGTGGAGAGGTGGAAGAAAGATTTTGACCGTGATTGGATGTGCATTTATAGGGAAAGGGACGGCACAGCGCAATTACGCAGGTGCCCCTGGCGGTTCACATCTGAGAGACACGTGGCGAACATGCAACACATTGGGAGTTGTTCCATGTTCCCACGCACGCCTGGACTGTCGGGTGGTCGTTCCGGCTTCTCCGGGTTTCAGGCAATAAGAATTGAGCATTTAAAACAGATTTAATGTTTGTCTCTGTATCTTCTGCTGACAAGGACGCAGAGAAGACATTCGATAGTTTCAACAGAATGCATATGATTTGGATAGATAGAGTTTGAGGTAGAAAGCATAGAGAGGTTAGGGTCCGATCACATTCACTTAGTTCAAAAGATTCAAACAAGAAGACATAGCTATAAGTGAATGCTGTAGAGGACAGAACACTAATATATGTATAGGTATATATCAGAATAAAACCAAATCATCATTGTGAAGAAAAACATGAAGTCACGTTGATATTGAAGACAAACCAAATGTGCAGACATAGCAAATGTAACGCCATGAGAATAACACTTCAAACAGAAGAATTTGGTGGTGGCGTTACCCACCGTATAGGAAGTATTAGACCCAGACACGGCGCACAATTATCGTGGCGCTCCGAAGTCAAATTCCGCGTTAATGTATTCACACTTAGAGTGTAAGTCTTCATTGATTGAAGATATACTTTACTTCGTGTGTTGCACATCTAAGTCATCAACATGCATAAGTGTTAGGATGTGTGCCTGATCACAGGACATTCAAGGATTCCAAGATATTTAGCTCACACCGCAACTTGCAAAACCTTTTCTCATCCAAGGGCTTTGTGAAGATATCTGCCAGTTGCTCTTCAGTGTTGACGTGTATGATATCAATATCTTCCTTCATGACATGATCTCTGAGAAAGTGATGACGAATTTCAATGTGCTTTGTCTTCGAGTGCTGAACTAGGTTGTTGGCAATCTTGATGGCGCTTTCGTTGTCACAGTAGAGTGGTACTTGTTTCAGATGGATGCCATAGTCCTTGAGTGTTTGCTTCATCCATAGAAGCTGAGCGCAGCAAGATCCAGCAGCAATGTATTCAGACTCAGCAGTGGAGAGTGATACACAGTTCTGCTTCTTTGAAGACCAACAGACAAGTGATCGTCCCAGAAAGTGACATGTGCCTGATGTAGACTTGCGATCCACCTTGTCACCAGCCTAATCAGCATCCGAGAATCCAACTAGATCAAACTCTGAGCCCTTTGGATACCATAATCCTAATGTTGGGGTGTAAGCCAAATATCGAAGAATTCGCTTCACCGCTAAGTGATGCGACTCCTTTGGTGCCGCTTGAAATCAAGCACACATGCAAACACTAAGCATAATATCTGGCCTAGATGCACATAAATAAAGTAAAGAAACAATCATGGAGTGGTATACCTTTTGATCGAACTCTTTACCATTGGCGTCAGGACCCAGATGACTCTTGGTTGGCATTGGCGTCGTGTAACCTTTGCAGTCTTGCATTCCAAACTTCTTCAGGCAATCTTTGAGGTATTTCTCTTGAGACATGAAGATGCCATTGCTTTGTTGACAGATTTGAAGACCAAGGAAGAACTTCAGCTCACCCATCATGGACATCTGATATTGCTCTTGCATCATGTGTCCAAATTCATCACTGTATTTCTGGTTGGTGCAGCCGAAGATAATGTCATCCACGTATATTTGGCACACAAACAGTTCACCATCATATGTCTTCATGAAGAGTGTGGGATCCAGGGAACCAGGTTTGAAGCCTTTGCTCTTCAGGAAGTCTTTGAGTTTATCATACCAAGCGCGAGGGGCTTGGTTGAGGCCATACAGTGCCTTGTTTAGTTTGTACACCATATCAGGATGTCTTGGATCTTCAAATCCAGGAGGTTGTGCAACATACACTTCTTCTTCAATCTTTCCGTTGAGAAATGCACTCTTCACATCCATTTGATACAGCAGGATGTTGTGATGATTTGCATAGGCTAGCAGTATGCGAATAGCTTCAAGCCTAGCCACAGGAGCAAATGTTTCATCGAAGTCAATCCCTTCAACTTGAGTGTATCCTTGAGCCACGAGACGAGCCTTGTTTCTGACAACTTGACCATGCTCATCTTGCTTGTTGCGATATATCCATTTTGTGCCTATTATGTTGTGCTTGCGAGGGTCAGGACGCTTGACAAGTTCCCAGACATTGTTCAGCTTGAACTGTTGAAGCTCTTCTTGCATAGCTTGAATCCATTCAGGTTCCATGAAGGCTTCAGCAACTTTCTTGGGTTTAGATATTGAGACAAATGCAAAGTGCCCACAGAAATTTGCTAGCTGTGTTGCTCTTGAACGAGTGAGTGGACCAGGAGCATTGATGCTATCAATTATCTTCTCAATCTGTACTTCATTTGCAACACGAGGATGAACCGGACGAAGATTTTGCTCTTGCTGATCATTGTCATTGTTAGGAGGATTGTCTTCGGGCTGAGCATTGTCTTCAGGTTGATTAGGTGCAGAAATGATAAGTTCCTCTTCAGGCTGTGCTTCAGACGGTATGATTTCTCCAGTTCCCATTAGCTTGATGGATTCACTAGGTGGAACTTCATCTAGCACATTTGGCAGGTGCTCTCTTTGCGAGCCGTTAGTCTCATCGAACCGCACATCCACAGTTTCAACCACTTTATAGTGAAAGAGGTTGAAGACTCTGTAGGAGTGCGAATCCTTTCCGTAACCAAGCATAAAACCTTCATGTGCTTTCAGTGCAAATTTTGAAGTGTGATGTGGATCCTTGATCCAGCACCTAGCACCAAATACTCTGAAGTAACTAACATTTGGCTTCTTACCAGTGAGAAGTTCATAGGATGTTTTCTTCAGAAGCTTGTGAAGATAAACGCGATTGATGACATGGCATGCAGTATTAATAGCTTCAGGCCAGAACTTTCTTAGAGTCTTGTATTCATCGAGCATCGTCCGAGCCATCTCAATGAGTGTTCTATTCTTGCGCTCCACGATGCCATTCTGCTGAGGTGTGTACAGAGCTGAGAACTCATGAGTGATGCCTAATGTATCCAAGTAAAGGTTGAGGCCGGTGTTCTTGAACTCAGTGCCGTTGTCACTCCTGATATGCTTGATCTTGACGCCATAGTTGTTCATGGCACGGTTGGCGAAGCGTCTGAAGACATCCTGCACTTCAGTCTTGTAGAGAATTATGTGCACCCACGTATATCTTGAATAATCATCAACAATGACAAAGTTATAGAGACAAGCAGTAGTAGTGAGAGTAGAGTAGTGAGTAGGGCCAAATAAGTCCATGGGTAGCAGCTCCAAGGGTTGAGATGTCGTCATGATTGTCTTCGAGGGATGCTTGGCCCTTGTCATCTTTCCAGCTTCGCAGGCACCGCACAAGTGATCCTTCTTGAACTTGATGCCCTCGATGCCTATGACATGCTTCTTCTTTGCGAGAGTGTGTAAGTTCCTCATGCCAGCATGCCCTAGCCTCCGATGCCAGAGCCAGCACTCTGAAGCTTTTTCTAGAAGACATACGGCGAGCTGTGGTCCTGCTGAGAAATCTACCATGTACAGATCATCTTTCCGATACCCTTCAAAGACTAGAGACTTGTCAGATTCCATTAGTACAAGGCAACGATATTTTCCAAATATCACAATCATGTTCAAGTCACAAAGCATTGAGACAGACATTAAGTTGAAACCAAGGGATTCAACAAGCATCACTTTATCCATGTGCTGATCGTTTGAGATTGCAACTCTACCTAGACCCGATACTTTGCTTTTCCAGTGTCAGCAAATGTGATGTGACTCTTGTCAGATGGACGTAAGGTTGAGTCCATGAGAAGACTTCGATCACCAGTCATATGATTAGTGCATCCGCTGTCCATAATCCATTCTGAAGCATGAGGTGTCATACCGTACAGTACAGTTAGGGGGATAGGCTTCACCAAGAGTATTGTGAAGCAAAACATTTGATGGGCAAGAGGATTATCAAAGCTCAGATCAAGATTAGGACTGATAGGATGATTGGCAAGCGATTCAGGAACAAAATACATAGTAAGACCATTTGGGCATTTGATCTTGCGCCCTACAAGATGTTTTAGGTCCCCAGCATTAGCATCAGACGCCTTTGATTTCTGGCTGGAGACCTTTCCCTGCAAAAGAAAGTTAATTCTTCTTAACCACCCACATCTTCAGGGCTGGCTTAGAAGCAATGAGTCTAAGTGCAGCATCTGAGAATTTTGGCTTTGGAGCCCTAGCAAATAGCCTTGCAGGAGATGAATGATACTCATATGAATAAGCAGGAAAGTTCTTAGTTTTATGAACATAGCGGTTTGAAGAAACACGCTCATATTCATAAGTCTGAGTATGATTTCCCTGCAAAACATTGGCGTTAGGGTGACTTAGGTGAGTCCTCTGTCTGTATGAAGCCTTTGGACCATATGAAGCCTTGGTCTGGGATTTGTCTTCTTCCCAGGCGGTGTCATGATGACATTCACAGGAAGATTCTCAAGACAACTTTTGGGAACCCAAATCTTCTTCATAAGTGGCCCATTCCTGCAGTTAGTACCAATATACCTGACAGTTTATAGTTTGCATCAAAGGATTCATCAATGATAATAGGGTTAGCACAAGTGAAGCCAGATAAGGTGGATGGATCCACTGAAGGACCCTTTGCAGCAACCCATGTGGTTTTGGGGTACTGCTCAGGCTTCCAGTAAGAACCATCAACGTTCATTTTCCTCTCGAACCCAACACCCTCTTTCCTAGGGTTTCGGTTCAGAATCTGCTTTTTGAGGACATCGCACAGTGTCTGATGCCCTTTGAGACTTTTGTACATCCTTTTTTCAAGCAATGTCTTCAACCTAGCATTTTCATCAGCAATAGTAGTGGTATCCTCAGCAGAGGGGTTAGTTACCACATCAACAGTTGAAGATATTGCAACAGTAGCAGCAGTAGAACATTCAGCAACAGAAGTAGCGTTATCACGCTCAAGACATTTTAGACATGGTGGTTCAAATCCTTCCTGAGCGGAACTGATCTGTTGAGCGCGAAGTGACTCATTCTCTTTTTGAAGATCTTCATGAGCCGCTCTCAATTTCTCAAGCTCTTGCTTCCTTTGAAGATAATCATAGGAGAGCTTTTCATGAGTGGTTGAGAGCATTTCATGACGACTTTCAAGTTCTTGGTACTTAACATGAAGATTTTTTATGTCTTCAATTAAGAACTGAGAACGGGTCATTTCCGCGTCCAACAGGTCATCGCTTTTGTCTAACAGTTTTTGAGTATGTTCCATAGCTTTCTGTTGTTCAGTTGCAATTTTAGCAAGTGTTTTGTAGCTGGGTTTGGATTCACAATCAGAGTCATCTTCACTTGATGTTTGAAAGTAAGCATTGCGTGATTTTACCTTGGCACCACGTGCCATGAAGCAGTAGGTGGGAGCAGAGTCGTCCTTGTCATTAGCATCAGCGTTGGTGACGGGGCCATTGTCTTCAGTGTTGAAGATAGACTTGGCGACGTAGGTTGTAGCTAGAGCCAGACTTGCAACACCAGGGTCGGACTCCTCCTCAGACTCCACCTCTGCCTCCTCAGAAGCAGACTCCTCCTCTGAATCCATCTCCTTGCCAACAAAAGCACGAGCCTTGCCAGATGAGCTCTTCTTATGAGATGAAGACTTGGATGAGGACTTGGAAGAAGACTTTGAGGATTTCTTCTTCTTGTCATCAGAATCATATTCCTTACTCTTCTTCTTGTTGTTGTTCTCATTGTCCCACTGTGGACACTCAGAGATGTAGTGTCCAGGTTTCTTGCACTTGTGACATGTTCTCTTCTTGTAGTCATGAGTGGAAGCTTCATCATTTCTCGAGCTGGATCGTGAAGACTTTCTGAAGCCCTTCTTCTTAGTGAACTTCTGGAACTTATTCACAAGCATAGCAAGTTCCTTTCCAATGTCTTCAGGATCATCAGAACTGTAGTCAGATTCTTCTTCAGATGAGGAAACAACTTTTGCCTTCAAAGCACGAGTTCGGCCATAGTTGGGACCATAGATATCTCTTTTCTCAGATAACTGGAACTCATGCGTGTTGAGCCTCTCAAGTATATCAGACGGATCGAGTGTCTTGAAGTCAGGGCGTTCTTGTATCATCAGGGCAAGGGTGTCGAACGAGCTGTCAAGTGATCTCAGTAGTGTCTTGACGATTTCATGCTTGGTGATCTCAGTGGCGCCGAGAGCACGAAGCTCATTTGTGATGTCAGTGAGGCGATCAAACGTGAGCTGGACATTCTCATTTTCGTTTCTCTTGAAGCAGTTGAAGAGGTTGCGAAGAACACTGATCCTTTGATCTCTCTGGGTTGAGACGCCTTCTGTCGGGTGGTAGGTGCGACATATGCCAACGGATGGCTTATCATTGTGGGTGCCAATAAGACGTCGCCGGTGCCTGGAAACGGGATGAGGCGAAGACATGCACGCCGGCGGATCTTACCCAGGTTCGGGGCTCTCCGAGGAGATAACACCCCTAGTCCTGCTCTGCGGGGTCTCCACATGATCACTAGATCAGGAAAAGTAGCTACAATCGCTCCTAGAGCTGTAGGGTTCAAGGAGAAGAAGAACAAGGCTAGCTCTTGCTTCTCTCTCTCTATGGTGTGTGTGTTGTGCTCAGAAGCCAACCCTTTGCATGGGTGCCCCGGGGGGTTTATATAGTCCTACCCCCCGGGGGTACAATTGTAATCCGGCTGGGCACTGGTCCCAGCCGTCAGTGTCTATGCTCGCCGGCTTCTCCGCCGGCTATTGGGGCCCGTCGACTGGTGGGTCCCGCCGGCTGCCGGCCTCTTGGTCGACAGGCCGGCCCCACCGCCTAGGGTCTTGTCGGCGGCTGCTTACTGTAGCCTCGCCCCTGATGACGAGGGCTTCGTTGAGGTAAGCGTGGCTACAGTGGGCCGCCTCGAGGGCTCTCACTGTAGCCTTACCTCGTCTTGTCTCCTTAATGTGGCACATGCTTCGAGGGAGGGGGTAGCCGACTTCTGGGGGCCGGCTACGCCCTTGGCCGACTAGGGGAGGCCGGGCCGCCTCCGCGCCTCTCTCTGGCTGAAGGGGCCCGCCGCCCGTGGGCCGTACTGACGTCTGTCGTGGGTGACGTCGAGGCTAGCATGGCTACAGTGCCGAGCCGGACGGGGGATGGCCGTCCCGTACGGCATCCTGTGGCCATGCCTGCCTCGGGCTTCGGGGGTAGTGGGCCGCACTGTGGCCACACCCGTCTTGTCACCGTTATGTGGTGTAGCTTTGGTGGTTGCGGTCTTGGCCGGCTTCTGGGAGTCAGCGTTCTTCGGGGCCGGCTTCGGGGAAGTCGGCATCCTTTACGGCCGGCTTCCTGGAGTCGGCCACCCCGTGGTTATCCTGGGGGGGAGGTTGCTGAGGCTGGGCCGCCTTCCGTGAGTCGGCTTCAGAGGTAGCCGGCCAGGGAAGGTGGTCCAATGCTTGGAGTGCTGTGAAGGCCCAAAGGCCTGATAATTTTTTGGAAGAGCCAGGGGCAGTCGGTTAGGCTACCCGTGGCCATTTACTCCGACAGTAGTCCCCGAAGCTGATTGGGCTTCGAGGTTGGGTAGGAGTTGAGAAGCTCGGTCAGCTTCATATCTTGACAAGTCGGCAGCAGGGAGCCGGCTTTGGTTAGGCGCGCTGCCTTGGTCGAAAACTCCGAAGTCGGAGGGCGGGAGCTCGCCAGTGCGTGCACCGGGCCGCGGGCCGGCCACTTGCCATCTGCGAACCACGTGGCCTCTCTCGGCCAGAAAGCCTGCCAGCCAACGCGCGCGACGGGACGTCGCGGCAGGGCGGGGGCCCGCCACGTCCACGCCCGGGCCCAGGCGCGGATTCTCTGCATCCCGAAACCGCCCGCACGTCTCCTTGCGGCAGTTTCGGCACGCCTTTAGGGCGTAATAATCGCGAGACGTGGGGGGAGTGGGTGCAGTTAATCCCACGTCTCACCCCACGTCCGGCCTCCCCGGCTTCACCTCGCGAAGCTATAAGTAGGGGGAGAGGGAGAGCGGCAGGCTTTCGCACGCTCCTCCTCCTTCCACCATCTTCTTTCTCTTGCCGTTTCTTGCAACAGCGCCTCGCCGCCGCGCTCTTCTACTACTCGTTCCTCTGCCGCCGCGCTCGTTTTCACCATGCCTCCCGCCACGGAGCAATATGGCGGGGATTGGGACGGCTCCAACGTCCACGAACATCACATCGAATTCCTCCACAAGACGCGGCGGCTGCCCAGCGCGGACAAGGTGGAAGTCCGTCTCGCGCCGGTGAAGGAGCTTACGCCGGAGCCGCGGGAGGGCGAGCGGGTGGTCTTCCGCTCGCATTTCTTGCGCGGAATCGGCCTGCCTGTGAGCGCCTTCTTCCGCTCTTGGCTCGAGTTCTACCAGCTCCAGCCGCACCACCTCACCCCGAACGCGGTGGTGCTGCTGTCTGCCTTCGTCACCCTGTGCGAAGGCTACCTCGGCGTCCTCCCCACCCTCGAGCTCTGGGGGGAGTTCTTCCAGTCCAAGCTGGGCACGCGCTCGCGGGGTGTGCCGGCCCACACTGGCGCCTTTATTGCGGGGCGGAGGGTGGCTGCCGACAACCCCTTCCCCATCATCATGCTGATCCAGTCGGTGAAGCTATGGCAAAAGTCGTACTTCTACGTCAGGAGCATCGCCCTGCAGGGCGACTACATCAACCTGCCGGCTTACGTAGCCAGTCCGCCGGAGGGCAGGCGGCCCCAGTGGTCCTACCGGGCCGTGACTCTGACACCGGCTGGATCTGCAGCCGTCGCCCGAGTGCGAGCGATGACCCAGTCGGAGGGCTTGACGGGGCCCGACCTGCTGGCCGCCTTCGTCATGCGCCGGGTACTTCCGCTCCAGAGCCGCCCTCATCTGATCTGTCAGATGAGCGGCCAGCTCGATCCGAGCCAGATGTGCACCAAGGACATGCCGCACGCGGAGGTTGCCTATATGGTAAACTACCTCGCGAACTGCAAACTCTCCGAAGAGTGGCAGTTTGGCAAGGAGCCATATAGCCGAGCCAATCCGCCGCCCACGGTATGTTCTCCTTGTCTCTTCTTTTTTCTCTTAGCTTTGTCGCCGAGTTCCTTTGGCCGACTCTGACCAGTCGGCTTGTCTTCGACAGAGTCCTCTCCTTCGGCCTGCCAGCGGGTCGGATGCGGAGCGCCGATTCGTCCCCGACCGTACGCAGCACGACCTGGAGGACCCCGACTTGGGGGCGTCCGCTATGGACGACAACACCGAGCCGGGTGGTGGCCAAGCCGGCGGCAAAGCAGGCGGCTCCGGGCATGGAGTCACCTTCGACGACTGGCCGGACGACGATGAGCCCGAAGTCGTCCCGCGCCGCCGGCCGGCCTCTGGACGCGGCGCGGGTTCCTCCGCTGCACCGCCTGCTCGGGGCAGCGGGCAAAAGCGTCGCGCCGCCCAGGGTTTGTTCGGTAGTCGGTCGAAGAAGCCCTGGGGCGGGGCGGCGGCGACCAGGCGAGAGGAGGCGGCCGCGAAGGCGGCTCGCTTCCGCAAGACGGTGAAGCAACCACAGACGGTGTCGGCGTAAGTTCGAACTCTTTTGTATACTCTTTTTTCTTTCTTTTCTCTGGTGGTTCCTGAACCCTTGTCTTTTTCTCCAAACAACCAGAGCTCCATTGTCGCTTGAGCGGGCGGCTGCCGCCTCCGTCGTCGAGTCGCCGAGGGGGTCTGGGAGCACCACTCGCCGCGTGGACCCCCGTGCCGACCTTCAGGAGGCGACAGAACGGAACGCGCGGGAGGCGCGGGAGGAGCGGGAGGCGGAGGCACGGAAGGCGGCCGCCGCCCAGGCGGCGCAGGAGGAGGAGGCAGCGAAGGCGCGCGCCGACGCCGCGGCCAAGGCCCAAGCGGAGGCCGCAGCTGCGGCGATGGCGGAGGGGGCCTTGTTGGTCACCCCACTGCGCGTCGCAGCGCCTGGGGCCCCGGTGCCCTCGCCAGAAGGAGCCGGCGGCGACCAGCCAGGGCTGGAGAGGGACGATGACATCGTCATCCTGGAGAGGGCGCCGGTGCCGACCCCGCCGACTGGGGTGGCTCAAGGCGGCCGGCCTGATCTGCCGCCTGCGCAGTCAGCGGGGGGCGAGCCGGCCACGAGGACTGAGTTGGCGGTCCGGATGCCGCCGAGCCAGCGCGCGGGGAAGGCTGCGTCAGAGCCACAGAAGGCCGCGTCGGAGCCGCAGCCGGCCGCGGGCTCCAGCTCGTCGGCCCAGGATGTGGAGGTGGCCAGCGCTACCTCAGGGTGGACGCCGGGCGGAGGGACGGCCGTGATGAACATGGCCGCGCAGGACGTCCGGACCCGGCTCAAGGCTCATGCTACGGCGCTGAGGCAGTACACCGACGAGTTCCTTGCGACGCGGGCGGCCATCCGGGTTAGTCTTCTTATCTTGCTTCCTCTTGGTCTTGATTTCTTCCGTGGGGGCGCATCAGCGCACCCACTGGGTGTAGTCCCCGAGTTCCGAGTCGGCTGCTGAGCAGGCGGCTTGGAACTTCTTAGTGGATTTGGCTTTGCTATTCTTGTTCTTACTTCGATCTTCTGTCTATCTTGCAGGACTACCACAATCTTCGTGCGGCCGCCTTCAACTCCCAGGCTCGGGAGCTGACCCAGAAGACCGCCGACCTTACTGAGAGCCGGGGTACGTGCTTTGTTCTTTATCTCATGTGGGGGCGCGTCAGCGCACCCACTGGGTGTAGTCCCCGAGATTCGGGCCGACTGCTGAGCAGTCGGGTCGGATCTTCCTTGACGACTTCCTCTTACTGTTCTTTCTTTTTCTGCCGTCTCTGCAGCGGCCAACGCCGGTCTGAGGGCACAGCTGGGAGAGTCTCAGACTGCCCTTCGTGCCAAGGATGCCGAGCTCGCCGCCTTGGTGCAGGAACGCGACCGCCTGGCCAAGAAGTTGGCCGACCAGGAGGAAGGCCACAAGGCGGCTCTGAAGGCGGTGCAGGACCGCGAAGCCGCCCTCCAGGCCGAGTACGAGACGGAGGCGGCTGGCTGGGCTGAAGCAAGGCAAACTCTGATCTCTGGCTATGGTCAGATCAAAGATCTGGTTGACAGTAAGCCGCCTACTTCTTCGTCCTTTCTTGCCGTCTGCCGCTTTTGGCTCGTTTTCTGACTTGGTGTTCTTCTCTTCTTTTCTTCTTCTTTCTTGCACAGAGTATTTCCCTGGCTATTCTACCACCGCCAACCAGATCATCGAGGCCCGCCGCCAAGCGCGAAGGCAGGCTGGCTTCGAGATTTCGCCAACCGCCGGTCGTTCGCTGGAGGAGCAGCTCTTGGCGATCCAGACCCGCATCCAGTCGGCTCACCGACTGCTCCGCCGGCTTCAGCGTGCCGGGGCGCAAGTATTGGCCGCCCTCTGGCCCGGCCAAGTGGTTCCTCGCACCCCCAGTCGAACTGCCGACTGGCTGGAGGTGGCAGTCGGCCGCTTCGAAGCCTGGAAGGCCTCGGCGGCTCGGCCCGGCGCCAGGCGGGCGCTGGAGTTTGTCAAGGCGTGGTATCCCGGCCTGAGCCTGGATCAGCTGGCTACCTGGCGGCAACAAGCCGACATGGAGCTGGAGCCGGCGCGGCCGGCTATCATCCGGCGGGCTTCGGCGATCGCCGACTACACCGACACCAGCGTCTTCGCCCCCGAGGTAGATGACAACGGTGTCGCCCAGCCGAAGGAGTGGTTCGGGCTGAACCCGGCAGACGGTGAAGACTCGGCGGAGGAGATCGACTCCAGCGACGAGGGTGAAGAGGAGGAGGAGGAGGAGGGTGAAGATGCCGACCAGCCTCAGCCTGACCGCGCCTCCAGCACCACGTCGCGCGCGAGTGCGTCGCCTGCCACTGGTGGTGACCAAGCCGAGACCCGCTAGGCGGCCACTCCTTCAGCCGGTGACGCCGTCTCCACCGACCAGCCTGGCTCCCGCACCGCGCCCTAGTCTAGTCTGCCATCTTTTGTTTTCCTGTCTTGTCACTTTTGGAACAATATTCTGTTAAGTCTGCACAATTCCACCCACTGGGGGTGTATTCGAACTTATGTCTGTAGCCAGCCTGTTGGGGGCTTTATATGTATATATAACTTATGCATGCATTTGGCTTTTCCTCGTACTTTGCTTTTTATCCTTCTGTTGTTTCCTTTGCCGCCCTCCCTTGGTTGTCGCCTCCCCAGTCAGACAGTTGCTCTGCAATCTGTAGCTGGAGGAGTGCTTGGCCAATTGGGGGGGAAGTACTCTAGCTTTGCTGGACTAAAGCTAAGTGTTTAGGAAGCCGGCCAGCCGGCTGTTCTGACAGCCGGCAAGCGTGGTTGGAGGACGTCTTTTTGCTATATAAGTTCGTTGGTCCTTAGCCGTTTTTCGTGTGGGCATCCTTTGTGCCTTGCCTCTTGCTACTCGGACAGTCGGTTCTTCAAGCTGCGACTTTCAGCAAGAGAGGACTCGGGAGTCGGCACACTACTTGTCTGACTTCAGGTAGAACTTTTAATATAGCTCAAGGCGGCCAGTCCCCGGGCCGACTAGTCGAACCCGGTGCCCAACAAGAAATCAAATGTAATAATACATTCATGGATATGACACTTGTCATTCATAGATAAACAAAGGCAGTCCCCGAGTACTGTTCGGGGGGCCTGTTGGTTTGTACTTAATACAAAAGGGTAGCATGATACATACGGCTTTCAACTGTAAAATATTCTCAGGAGGTTTGCGTTCCATGGTCGCTCCGACTCCTTGCCGGAGTCGTCTCTCTTGCGTGCTCTTGGTTTTTGCGCGTCGATCAGGTAGTAGGAGTCGTTGCCTAGTGCCTTGCTGATGACGAAGGGGCCTTCCCAAGGGGCCGAGAGCTTGTGCTGGCCGGCTGTTCGCTGTATCAGCTGGAGCACAAGGTAGCCCTCTTGGAAGGATCTTGGCTTGACCTTGCGGTTGTAGTAGCGGCGCAGCCCTTGCTGGTAGATGGCGGACCGGCTGAGTGCTAACAGCCGGCCTTCTTCCAGTAGGTCGACGTCGTCTTCTCTTGCTTCCTTGGCCTCCTCCTCCGTGTACATGGTGATCCGAGGCGAGTCGAACTCGATGTCTGTTGGGATGACAGCCTCGGCACCATACACGAGGAAAAATGGAGTAAAGTCGGTTGACTTGTTGGGTGTAGTGCGTAGACTCCAAAGGACAGCCGGCAGCTCATCGAGCCAGCAGCCGGCCGATCGCTCCAGTGGTACAACCAGTCGGGGCTTGATGCCGGAGAGGATGAGTCCATTTGCTCGCTCGACCTAGCCGTTTGACTGCGGGTGGGCAACGGACGCTAAGTCCAGTCGGATGCCCTGCGTCGCGGAGAAACTTGCCAGTGCTCCTTTGGCGAAGTTTGTGCCGTTGTCGGTGATGATGCTGTGCGGCACGCCGTACCGAGTAGTGATGTCAGTGATGAATGTCACGGCAGTCGGCCCGTTCAGCTTCTTGATCGGCTTTGCTTCGATCCACTTTGTGAACTTGTCCACAGCGACAAGTAGATGCGTCAAGCCGCCGCGGGCTGTCTTGAAAGGGCCCACCATGTCCAGTCCCCAGACGGCAAAAGGCCAGGTGAGGGGAATGGTCTTGAGTGCAGAAGCTGGCAGGTGTTGCTTGGAACTAAAAACTTGGCATCCTCTGCAGCTCTTGACTATTTCTTTAGCATCCTCCAAGGCAGCCGGCCAGAAGAAACCATGGCGGAAAGCCTTGGCCACAAGTGATCTTGAGGCTGCGTGGTGGCCGCATTCGCCTTGGTGGATATCCTTGAGGATTGCCACTCCTTTTTCTGGCTCGACATGATGCTGGAAGACTCCAGTGACGCTGCGCTTCACAAGCTCCCTGTTGATTATTGCATATGCTGCGGCTCGTCGTTGCACTAGTCTTGCTGAGATCTCATCAGCCGGCAGCTCTCTGCTGACTAGGAACTTGAGGATGGGCTGGGCCCATGATGGAGCTATGACTTCTTCTTCTGTTAGTGTAGCCACCATGACTCGGGTGGGTGGGTTGGGTGGCATGGAATTGGAGTCGGCCACCGCTTCTTGTGTCGTTGCAGTCCCCGGGCCGACTGCTGCAATCCCCGGGCCGGGTTCTGAAGTCCCTGGGCCAGGTGCGACTACGGCAGTCCCCGGGCCAGTTGTCGAAGTCCCCGTGCCGCCTGCGGGGTTCCTCCAGTCGGATCCGGCTGCATCTAGCGCAGGCGGTACGAAGATAGAGTCCGACTCTGGAGACGGTTTGATGGACGGCTTGAGGAGGCGCTGGAGGGAGACGCCAGTCGGTATGGCTTGTCGGGTGGAGCCGATCCGTGCTAGGGCATCTGCTTGGTCGTTGTCGGCCCTTGGCACGTGAAGGAACTCGCACCCTTCGAAGTATCCGCTGATCTGCTGGACGAGGAATCGATAGCTCGCCATGTTCGCGTCCTTGGCATCCCAGTCGCCAGACGACTGCTGGACCACCAAGTCTGAGTCGCCGTAACACAGGATCCGGCGTATGCCGAGCTCTTTGGCTAGCCGGAGCCCATGTACGAGCGCCTCGTACTCGGCCACGTTGTTGGAAGCGGCGAAGTGGATCTGCAGTGTGTACTTGAGCTTGTCGCCTTTGGGAGAGGTGAGGACGATGCCGGCTCCCAAGCCGGTGCGCATCTTGGACCCGTCAAAGTGCATCCACCAATGGGTAGAGTCGGGAGCCGGCGGTAGGTACTGGGTCTCGGCCCAGTCGACGAGGAAGTCGGCCAACGCTTGGGACTTGATGGCGGTGCGGGGTTGGTAGAAGATCGTGTAGGGCGCCAGTGCAATAGCCCATTTAGCCACCCGGCCGGATGCATCCCGGCTGCCTATGATCTCGGCGAGCGGGGCGGTGCACACGACCGTGATGGGGTGTTCTTGGAAGTAGGGCTTCAGTTTCTTGGCGGCGAAGTATACCCCATAGCACATCTTCTGGTAGTGCAGGTAGTTCTGCTTTGAGCTGGACAGCACTTCGCTTAGGTAGTACACCGGCCTCTGGACTAGCTGGGCTCGGCCTTCTTCCGGGCGCTGGACCACAACAACAGTACTGACTACTCGGCTAGTCGCAGCGATGTAGAGGAGCATGGGCTCCTTTTCAGTCGGCGCTGCCAGGACAGGCGGAGTGGTCAGCATTTTCTTCAACTCATGGAAGGCTTGGTCGGCTTGGTCATTCCACTCGAAGTGAGTGGACTTCTTCATGAGTCGGTACAGGGGGAGAGCCTTCTCTCCTAGTCGGCTGATAAAACGATTCAGGGAGGCCAAGCAGCCGGTGAACTTCTGCACATCTCGTAGTTTGGTGGGAATCTCCATCCTCTCGATGGCCTTGATCTTGACGGGGTTGCACTCGATGCCGCGTTCGGAGACCAGGAAGCCTAGCAGCTGGCCGGCTGGTACTCCGAACACGCACTTCTCGGGGTTGAGCTTGATTTGGAATCGGCGCAAGTTGGCGAATGTTTCTTTGAGATCTTCCAGCAGGGTACCGCGCTTCTCTGTCTTCACCACAATGTCGTCTACATAGACGTGGGCATTTCTGCCGAGTTGTTTCAAGAGGCATTTCTGCATGCAACGCTGAAAAGTGGCGCCGGCATTTCTCAAGCCGAACGTCATAGTCATGTAGCAGAAAGCTCCAAATGGTGTGATGAAGGCAGTCTTCAGGCGGTCTGCTGGGTCCAACTTGATCTGATGGTACCCTGAATAGGCGTCCAAAAAACTCAACAGCTCGCATCTGGCTGTGGAGTCTATCACTTGGTCAATCCGTGGCAGAGCAAACGGATCCTTTGGGCAGGCCTTGTTCAGGCTGGTGTAGTCTATACACATACGCCACTTGTTATTCTTCTTCAGAACCAAAACTGGGTTGGCAAGCCACTCTGGAAAGAACACTTCCATGATAAAGACAGCGGCAAGGAGCCGGGCTATCTCTTCTCCCACGATTCTTCGCTTCTCTTCTGACAGTCGGCGGAGGGGTTGCTTGACCGGCTTCGCGTCGGCGCGGACATGTAATTTGTGCTCGGTGAAATCCTTCGGGACACCCGGCATGTCCTTTGGGGACCATGCAAAGATGTCTCGATTCTCATGGAGGAAGTCGACGAGCTCGCCTTCCTATTTACTGTCCAAGTTCGCCCCAATGACAGCGAACCTCTCCGGGTTCTCCGGGTCCAGAGGTATCTTCTTCGTCTCTTTGGCAAGCTGGAAGGAGCCATGCGCATCACTATCTTTGGGGTTGGGGGACAGGGCCGGCTTCTTGCCGGCCATGGCCACAACCCGCTCCAGCATCTTCTTCTCTTCTGCCACCACGAGGGACTCGGCCAGCCGGCTGCTGGCCATGGCGCACTCGATGGACTTCTTGTAGTCGCCGGCTACCGTGATGATCCCCTTCGAGCTCGGCATCTTCATCTTCAGGTAGGCGTAGTGGGGCACAACCATAAATTTGGCCAGAGCAGGTCGGCCAAGCAGAGCATGATAGGGGCTCTCCAAATCCACTACCTCGAACCAGATTGCCTCTCGGCGAAAATGATCTTTGTCTCTGAAGAGAACATCCATTTTAATCTTGCCGATTGGGGAGCAAGACAAGCCAGGGACGATACCATGGAAGACAGTGCGGCTCGGCATAAGCTGCTTTGCCTTGATGTTCAGCTTCTCCATGGTATCATGGTACAGTATGTTGATACTGCTTCCGCCGTCTATCAGGACGCGGGAGAATCGGGCAGCTCACCTCTCCGTCGCGAGGGTGACATCCAACACCATTGCATAGGAGCCAGGGGATGGCATCACCTCTGGGTGGTCGGCCTGGCTCCAGCTGATTGGCTTCTCTGACCAGTGCATGAACTCGGGGGCGCTAGAGGCGACTGCATTAACTTCTTGATGCTGTCGGCGCCGACTATGCTTGTCGTCGGCTTGACTAGTGAAGACGACGTAGGCGGCGTGCTCTTCAGGGAATTCGTCTTGGATGGCGCCGACCGCCGGCCGAGCCGCCGGCTGCTGGGGGGCTGGAGGCGGCGGGCCGGGAGGCGGCAGCAACCCCTCGCCCTTGGTGATTCGCGTGAGCCAGCGGCATTTTCGGGTCGTGTGGTTAGACGGCTTCGCGCCGCTGTGGAACTTGCAGGGGGCGTCAAGAGCCTGCTCGTAAGAGAAAGCCGGCTGCCAAGCCGGCCTGCCGCCCTTCTTCTTGGGAACGGGTCGTTCTTCGGGCTGCTCATCGTCAACTGTGGCCACCTGCCGACTGGTGGGAGTCGGCATGGGGGCCTTGCGCTTGTGATCGTTCTGGTAGGGGCGCCGATTAGGGTCGCCAGCCGGCGTCTTGGGAGCCGGAGCAATCACCTTTCCCGAGGCGTCTACTCGAAGCTCGGTCTTCATCGAGGAGTCGGCCATGGCGTACTTGTCCGCGATGACCAGCAACTCGTCGAGGGTAGCCGGCTCGTCGCAGAGGAGTCGGTGCTTGAGGAGGGTGCCCTCTCGGCACCCGGCGGTGAAGTACTCGATGGCCTGAACCTCGTGCACCCCCTCGCAGGAGTTGCGAAGCTCGGCCCACCGCGTGAGGTAGTCGTGGGTCGACTCGTTGGGCCCTTGGACGCAGAGGGAGAGCCGGCGAGGCTTGGGAGGCCGCTTGTAGGTGCTGGTGAAGTTGCGGACGAAGACTTCTGTGAAGTCCAGCCAACTGTTGATGCTGTAGGGCTTGAGGCTGTTGAGCCATGTGCGCGCCGTGCCTTGCAGCATGAGGGGGACGTACTTCACGGTGACGCGCCGATTGCCATTGGCTATGCTGACAGCCGTGGAGTAGTCGATGAGCCAATCCTCCGGCTTCACTGAGCCGTTGTACTTGGGCGTGTCTCTGGGGAGCGAGAACCCTTTGGGGAAGGGCTCGTCGCGGATGCGGGGGCCAAAACATGGCGGGCCGACATCGTCTTCTTCTTCTAACGCCAAGGAAATGCAAGGCGGTCGATCCGGTGGCAGGCGTCGTTCTCGCCGACTCCTTCTCGGCGGCCGAGTCAGTCACCAAGAGTCGGGTGCGTGATAGGCGGCGGGGTGAGACGTCTTTCTCTTCGAGGCGGGGGAGGAGGCAGATTTCCTTGGTGCTCTACCGCTCGCGGGCGGCCTTCCGCGTCGTGCTCGATGGTGATGCGAGTCCCGCTGCGGCTAGCAGCTGGCTCCTTGTCTTTCTTCTGGCGGGCGCCGCTCGCAGTCGGCGAGCGGGACGTCGCGGCGTGCTCCCGGCGCGGGGGATGACTATCGGCACGGGCGCCGGCTTCGTGCCGTTCTGCAGCCACGTCGATCAGCTGCTGGATCCGTCTTGTCATGTAGGGGAGCTCATCGGCTCCTAGCCCATTGAGCTCTTCTGCGGCCGCCTGAGCGGCTCGCAGATTCTCGAGCGGGGTGGCGTAGACAGGGCGATCTGCCCCCAGCATGCTGGCGACGGCCGCGCCGCGCTTCTGGACGAAGTCGGCTCGGCTCGGACCGCTAGGCGGCGGCGTACCGAAGGCGGCGCGGTCGACTTCGCGCTGGTGGGCCTCGGTGAGGCGTCTCATGGAGGTTATCTTCTGGCCTTCCGCGATGAGGGCGAGGCGGCGTGCCTCCTGGGTCTCGGCGTCGGCATCGGCCGGGATGGGGACGGAGAGGTCGTGCATCGCCGCTTGCAGGGCGTCGTGGGCGTTCTCGCCCGAGTTGGCGGCGTAGCTGATGACCAACACCTCGGTGACAGCGCTGCTGCCGCTGTCAGCTCAAGGGAGAGGATCGTCGAAGACCACCACGTCAGAGGGGTAGGCGTCGAGCGATGCCGTGTCGGAGTCGACGAGCATCGGGTCGGTGGAGCCGACCGACTCCACATCTGCAGCAGGCTCGCTGGAGACGTGAAGCTGGTCGAGGAGGCTGACGAGGCGGCTCTCGGGGTAGTCCGTGCCTGCGTCGGACGCAGGCTCGTCGGAGATGCGAGTCTCGCCGAGCAGATCGGCGAGGCAGCTCACTGCGCAGGCGTCGTCGACGCCTTGCAGCGCGTCGAGGCAAATGCCATCGGGCACAGCAGGCTGGCTGCGCTCGCGGGGGAGGAAGAGGGTTCCCGTCCAGAACAGGTCTCCGGACGACGGTCCACCTGGCCCCACGGTGGGCGCCAAATGTCGGGTGGTAGGTGCGACATATGCCAACGGGTGGCTTATCATTGTGGGTACCAATAAGACGTCGCCGGTGCCTGGAAACGGGATGAGGCGAAGACATGCACGCCGGCGGATCTTACCCAGGTTCGGGGCTCTCCGAGGAGATAACACTCCTAGTCCTGCTCTGCGGGGTCTCCGCATGATCACTAGATCAGGAAAAGTAGCTACAATCGCTCCTAGAGCTGTAGGGTTCAAGGGAGAAGAAGAACAAGGCTAGCTCTTGCTTCTCTCTCTCTATGGTGTGTGTGTTGTGCTCAGAAGC
The DNA here is from genome assembly GCF_002575655.3 of Aegilops tauschii subsp. strangulata. Classification (NCBI taxonomy): domain Eukaryota; kingdom Viridiplantae; phylum Streptophyta; class Magnoliopsida; order Poales; family Poaceae; genus Aegilops; species Aegilops tauschii. The sequence continues at coordinate 128,888,711 of NC_053039.3, forward strand.
CAACCCTTTGCATGGGTGCCCCGGGGGGTTTATATAGGCCTACCCCCCGGGGGTACAATTGTAATCCGGTTGGGCACTGGTCCCAGCCGTCAGTGTCTATGCTCGCTGGCTTCTCCGCCGGCTGTTGGGGCCCGCCGACTGGTGGGTCCCGCCGGCTGCCGGCCTCTTGGTCGACAGGCCGGCCCCACCTCCTAGGGTCTTGTCGGCGGCTGCTTACTGTAGCCTCGCCCCTGATGACGAGGGCTTCGTTGAGGTAAGCGTGGCTACAGTGGGCCGCCTCGAGGGCTCTCACTGTAGCCTTACCTCGTCTTGTCTCCTTAATGTGGCACATGCTTCGAGGGAGGGGGTAGCCGACTTCTGGGGGCCGGCTACGCCCTTGGCCGACTGGGGGAGGCCAGGCCGCCTCCGCGCCTCTCTCTGGCTGAAGGGGCCCGTCGCCCATGGGCCGTACTGGCGTCTGTCGTGGGTGACGTCGAGGCTAGCATGGCTACAGTGCCGAGCCGGACGGGGGATGGCCGTCCCGTACGGCATCCTATGGCCATGCCTGCCTCGGGCTTCGGGGGTAGTGGGCCGCACTGTGGCCACACCCGTCTTGTCACCGTTATGTGGCGTAGCTTTGGTGGTTGCGGTCTTGGCCGGCTTCTGGGAGTCGGCATTCTTCGGGGCCGGCTTCGGGGAAGTCGGCATCCTTTACGGCCGGCTTCCTGGAGTCGGCCACCCCGTGGTTATCCTGGGGGGGGGAGGTTGCTGAGGCTGGGCCGCCTTCCATGAGTCGGCTTCAAAGGTAGCCGGCCAGGGAAGCTGGTCCAATGCTTGGAGTGCTGTGAAGGCCCAAAGGCCTGATAATTTTTTGGAAGAGCCAAGGGCAGTCGGTTAGGCTACCCGTGGCCATTTACTCCGACACCTTCGTTGACCTTGGAGAGCCAGTCCCAGACTAGCTTCGACGTTTCCAGAGCACTCACATGGCCATACTGTCCTTTGGTCAGATGACCATAGATGATGTTCTTGCCAGTAGAATCCAGTTGAACGAACTTCTTGACATCAGCAGCGGTGACACCTTCACCGGTCTTGGGAACGCCATTCTTGACGACATACCAGAGGTCGACATCAATGGCTTCAAGATGCATGCGCATCTTATTCTTCCAGTAGGGATATTCAGTTCCATCGAAGACAGGGCAGGCAGTGGAGACTTTGATTATCCCTGCAGTCGACATAGCTATAACTCCAGGTGGTTAAACCGAACACACAGAACAAGGGAGTACCTTGCTCTGATACCAATTGAAACTGCTAGTTATCGACTAGAGGGGGGTGAATAGGCGATTTTTATGAACATCGTCAAAACATGAGAGTTTCGAATACAAACAATAGAAATGAACCTATTGATATGCAGCGGAAGGTAGACTACACTAAGCAAGCCATAGTCAAGTATGCAATGAAGTGAAAGCACGAAGACTAATAGCACCTAGGTAGTAAAGATCGGGATGGAAGATAGTATGAAGCCAAACAATGATAGTAGTCACACAGTGAAGTCAAACAAGTAGTGCAAGCATGCAATGACTTCACGAAGACAAACTGTAAGTAAAGAGAGGGAGAGGATAGAACCAGTCACTCGGTGAGGACACAGGATTTGTTGGACCAGTTCCAGTTGCTGTGACAACTGTACGTCTGGTTAAGGGAGGCTGAGATTCAACTCAGAAGACCACGTCTTCACCTTATTCCCCTTGAGCTAAGGACACCTAGTCCTCGCCCAATCACTCTGGTAAGTCTTCAAGGTAGACTTCCAAACCTTCACAGACTTCGTTCACCGGCGATCCACAATGACTCTTGGATGCTCAGAACACGACGGCTAACCGGCTGGAGGATTCACAGTCCTCAAGTGTAACAAGTCTTCAGGTTACGCGGACAGAAAGACTTCAGTGATGCCTAACACTCTTTGGCTCTGGGTGTTTGGGCTTTGTCCTCGCAAAGATTTCTCTCTCTCAAAAGCTTTGGAGGTGGGTTGCTCTCAAACGACAAAAGCCGTGCACTAACTCTGAGCAGCCACCAATTTATGGTGTAGGGGGTGGGCTATTTATAGCCACTAGGCAACCCGACCTGATTTGTCCGAAATGACCCTGGGTCACTCAGGAACTGACACATGTCCCAACGGTCAGATTTCAAACACACGCGACAACTTTACTTGGGCTACAAGTAAAGCTAACTCATCCAGCTCTGGATAAGATTTGCTCTCATTGTCTTCGCTCGAAGACATAGGATTTTGGTTGAGCATCACTTCAGTCACTCTAACTTTGTTCACTGGGACCCCACTTAACAGTACGGTGGTTCCTATGACTCAACAAAGAAGAAAAGGAAACAACGAAACAACTAAGTCTTCGCGCTCCATAGTCTTCACGCAATGTCTTCTCTTGTCATAGTCTTTAATGTGAATATCTTCACATACCACCATTGTCTTCAATGTCTTCATACATTTTTAGCGGTCATCTCCGGTAGGTAAACCGAATCAATGAGGGACTACTACCTGTGTTATCCTGCAATTCTCACAAACACATTAGTCCCTCAACCAGGTTTGTCGTCAATACTCCAAAACCAACTAGGGGTGGCACTAGATGCACTTACAAGATGTGAACTATTGGTGTTAAATCACATGACGATGTGAACTAGATTATTGACTCTAGTGCAAGTGGGAGACTGAAGGAAATATGCTCTAGAGGCAATAATAAAGTTGTTATTTTATATTTCCTTATATCATGATAAATGTTTATAATTCATGCTAGAATTGTATTAACCGGAAACTTGATACATGTGTGAATACATAGACAAAACACTGTGTCCCTAGTAAGCCTTTACTAGACTAGCTTGTTAATCAAAGATGGTTAGTTTCCTAACCATAGACATGTGTTGTCATTTGATGAACGGGATCACATCATTAGGAGAATGATGTGATGGACATGACCCATCCGTTAGCTTAGCATGTTGATCGTTCAGTTTTATTGTTATAGCTTTCTTCATGTCATATACATATTCCTTTGACTATGAGATTATGCAACTTACGAATACCGGAGGAATACCTTGTGTGCTATCAAATGTCACAACGTAACTGGGTGATTATAAAGATGCTCTACAGGTATCTTTGAAGGTGTTTGTTGGGTTGGCATAGATCGAGATTAGGATTTGTCACTCAGAGTATCGGAGAGGTATCTTTGGGCCCTCTCGGTAATGCACATCATGATAAGCCTTGCAAGCAATGTGACTAATGAGTTAGTCATGGGATGATGCATTATGGAACGAGTAAAGAGACTTGCCGGTAACGAGATTGAACTAGGTATGAAGATACCGATGATCGAATCTCGGGCAAGTAACATACCGATGACAAAGGGAATTACGTATGTTGTCATTGCGGTACGACCGATAAAGATCTTCGTACAATATGTAGGAACCAATATGAGCATCCAGGTTCCGCTATTGGTTATTGACCGGAGAGGTATCTCGGTCATGTCTACATAGTTCTCGAACCCGTAGGGTCCGCACGCTTAACATTCAATGACGATTTTGTATTATATGAGTTATGTGATTTGGTGACCGAATGTTGTTCGGAGTCCTGGATGAGATCATGGACATGAAGAGGAGTCTCAAAATGGTTGAGAGGTAAAGATTGATATATTGGATGATAGTATTCGGACACCGGAAGTGTTTCGGAATGTATCAGGTACATATCGGAGTACCGGGGGGGTTACCAGAACCCCCGGGGGAAGATATGGGCCATAGGAGGGAGGCACACTAGCCCACATAGAGGTGGCGCGCCCCCCACAAGAGAGGAGTCCGAATTGGACTAGGGGAGGGGGCGGCGCCCCCCTTTCCTTCTCCCTCTCTCTCCTTCCCCCTTTCCCCCTCCGATAAAAGGAAGGGGGTGAATCCTACTAGGAGCCCAAGTAGGACTCCTCCTACTTGGGGCGCGCCTAGGGCCGGCCTCCTCCCCTCTCCCTCCTTTATATACGGGGGTGGGGGTGCCTCTAACACAGATCAATTGTTCCAAGCCGTGTGCGCCCCCCCCTCCACAGTTTACGCCTCCAGTCATATTCTCGTAGCGCTTAGGCGAAGCCCTGCGCGGATCACTCCACCATCGCCATCACCACGTCATCGTGCTGACGGAACTCTCCCTCGACACTTTGCTGGATCAAGAGTTCAAGGGACGTCATCGAGCTGAACATGTGCATAACTCGAAGGTGTCGTACGTTCGATGCTTGATCGGTTGGATCGAGAAGACGTTCGACTACATCAACCGCGTTAAGCTAATGCTTCCGCTTTCGGTCTACGAGGGTACGTGGAAACACTCTTCCCCTCTCGTTGCTATGCATCTCCTAGATAGATCTTGCATGAGCGTAGGAATTTTTTTGAAATTGCATGTTGATACGTCTCCAACGTATCTATAATTTATGAAGTATTCATGCTGTTATTTTATCATTCTTGGGTGTTTTACAATGATTTTATAGCAACTTTATATCATTTTTCGGGACTAACCTATTGACCCAGTGCCCAGTGCCAGTTGCTGTTTTTTTGCTTGTTTTTTACATCACAGGAAATCAATATCAAACCGAGCCAAACGCAACGAAACTCCACGGGGATTTTTTATGGGCCAGAAGACATCCATTGGGCCAGAGCACCACCTGGGGGGTGCCACGAGGGGGGCACAACCCACCAGGGCACGCCCAGGTGGGTTGTGCCCACCTCGGTGGCCTCCCGCACCCCCTCTTTGCACTATAAATTCCCAAATATTCCGAAACCCTTTGGGGTTAACCTAGATCAGAAGTTCCGCCGCCGCAAGGCTATGTAGCCACCGAAAACCAATATAAACCCTTTTCGACACCCTGCCGGAGAGGGGAATCATCTCCGGTGGCCACCACGATGAGGTGGGAGTAGTCCACCCTCGAGGCTGAGGGTTTGTACCAGTAGCTATGTGTTTGATCTCTCTCTCTCTCTCTCTCTCTCTCTCTCGTGATCTATATCATGGGCTTTATTAATATAGTCAGATCATATGATGTTTCTACCCTCTATACTCTTGTTATGATGAATTGAATCTTTACCCTTTGAGGTTTTGTCTTGTCGGATTGAATATTTAGATATGAGAACACATGATATATATCTTGCGGTATGAATAATTGAGGTGACAGTTGGGGTATCATATTGATTCACTTGATATGTGTCTTGGCATTCAACTCGCGGATTCCCGCGGTGATATTGGGGTAATCTATGCATAGGGGTTGATGCACGTTTTTCTCCGATGACTTTGGGGTCCCTTCGTAGTTCTTTGTGTGGATTGAGTATTATGTTTATGAATTTGCTTTGGTGTTATTCTAGTACGAACTCTAGGATAGATCGAACAGAAAAATAGCTTTGTGTTATTTTAGTATGAACTCTTGAATAGATCGAATGGAAAGAATAGCTTTGAGGTGGCCTCGTACCCTACTAACAATATCTATCTTTTGTTCTTCGCTAATAGGAACTCGGGATTGATTCTTTATTGCACTTTGAGGGATAACCATATGATCCAACTATGTTAGCACTGTTGAGAGATTGCACTAGTGAAAGTACGGACCCTAGGCCTTGTTTTTAAGCATTGAAACGCCGTTTTTGTGCCTGTTTACTATTTGCTACCTTACTGTTTTTATTTATTCAGATTACAAAAATATAATTCTACCATCCATATTACACGTTTATCACCATCTCTTCGCCGAACTAGTGCACCTATACAGTTTGCCATTGTATTGGGTGTGTTGGGGACACAAGAGATTTCTTGTATTTAGTTGCAGGGTCGTTTGAGAGAGACCATCTTCATCCTACACCTCTCACGGATTGATAAACCTTAGGTCATCCACTTGAGGGAAAATTGCTAATGTCCTACAAAACTCTGCGCTTGGAGGCCCAACACATGTCTACAAGAATAAAGTCACGAAGTAGACATCAAGCTCTTTTCTGGCGTTGTTGCCGGGGAGGTGAGTGCTTGAAGGTATATCTTTATATCTTGCAATTGAATCTTTTAATTTCTTGTTTTATCACTAGTTTAGTTCATAAAAGAAAACTACATAAAAATGGAATTTAGGTTGCATCATATTATTGATCATCTTTATAATATCTTTCTTGAAGATGCATCAGAAAATTGTGCTCAATTGTTAGAAGAATAAGTCAATAAAATGCTTGGCACAAAATATTTGAATGATGAGCATGATTGCAATGTTGTTAGTATGAATTCTTTGAATATCCATGATGCTAATGATATGCAAAGCCACCGCTTGGGGATGCTATATTTGATGAATATGATATTTTGAGTCCCTCAAGTTTTGATGAGAAAATTTATTATGATGATTGCAAGCCTCCTATTTATGATGATTATAGAGTAAATTGCATAGAAGTACCACAATTGGGGCATTGGAAGCAGATTGGTACCAAGTTTGGTAATTTTTACGTGTCAGTACCAAGTCTGGGGCTAGATGTTACAAAAAGGTCTAAATCGCGTATAAACGCGTATTGACAGTGTATCTGACCGGTGGGGCCCGCATGTCAGCTACCGATGTGGCATTCTTTTTGCAGAAAGCCCCTTGCTTCGCCGGCGCCACTGTTCATCGTCTCCACGCACGGCGGCGCCCGATCTAGATCGAGGGGAGGAGCCCCTCGAGCCCGAGCTCCTTCGCCTCCCGCCACTCCTTCCACTCGGCAGCGCGGCGCCTCATCTCCTCGCCCCTCTCCGCCTCGCCGCCAGCAACCGCCCGTTCCTCTGGGTCATGTGGCCCGGCCTCGTCGCCGGCGACCGCGGCATGGAAGCCTTGCCCGCCGACTTCCTCGCGGAGACCAAAGGGTGGCGCTTCATCGCCGAGTGGTGCGCGCAGGAGCAGGTGCTGCGGCACCGCGCCGTGGGGGGCTTCCTGACGCACAGCGGGTGGAACTCGACGATGGAGAGCATCTGGGCCGGCGTGCCGATGATTTGCGCGCCGGGGTTCACGGACCAGTACATCAACAGCCGGTACGTGTGCGGGGAGTGGGGCGTCGGGCTGCGCCTGGACGAGCAGCTGCGGCGAGAGCAGGTGGCGGCGCACATCGAGGAGCTCATGGGCGGTGGCGAGAGGGGCGAGGAGATGAGGCGCCGCGCCGCCGAGTGGAAGGAGCGGCGGTTACGGGAGGCGAAGGAGCTCGGGTTCGAGGGGCTCCTCCCCTCGATCTAGATCGGGCGCTGCCGTGCGTGGAGACGATGAACAGTAGCGCCGGCGAAGCAAGGGGCTTTCTGCAAAAAGAATGCCACATCGGTAGCTGACATGCGGGCCCCACCGGTCAGATACACTGTCAATGCACGTTTATACGCGATTTAGACCTTTTTGTAACGTCTAGCCCCAGACTTGGTACTGACACGTAAAAATTACCAAACTTGGTACCAATCTGCTTCCAATGCCCCAATTGTGGTACTTCTGTGCAATTTACTCATGATTATATGTAACATCCCAAATTCCAATTTGGGATGTTATACATAGATCATTCATGCATATCATACTTTATTGCATTTCGATCTGCGATCCTCGAAATTCTAAGCAACTCAAGGACCCACGGAGAGAGTTGGGGATTTCACCGTTTTCATATTTGAATTTTTATCAAATATCGAAACGAGGATCATTTGTTTTAATTATTTTTCTCTTCGAAAATATTTCATATTAAAATATATGAGAGGACATAATATGACTTCTCCCAAAAAATGAAATACTGGAGGAAAAATATTAAAATCAAATATTTAATTTTATTCGGATTTCATTGCTATTTTATTTGCATAGGAAAAATATGCGTTTTTCAAAATTGCATTATAGGCCCAAATAAATGTTCACCTTGTCCGGCTTATTTTTAGAGGACAGGGAAAATTTATTTTGGAATTTTTGGAGTCTGTTTAGTACTCTTTTTCTTTCTTTTTCTGCATGCCGAAATTATTTTTAAAAAAAACGACTTCGGGCCGTACCCGGCCAGGAGACCTCGAGCCGGCCCCTTTATAAGCCGCCGCTCCGCACCCCCGCAGCCCACCCAGCCACCCCACCCCGTCAGCCCTAGCCGCTCCCGCGCGACGCCACCACCGCACGCCACCGCCGCCGCCGCGCCGGATCTCGCCGGACCTCGCCGTTGACTGCCGTTGACTGGTCGGTTTTCTACGGATAACCCCGGTTTTCTTTTTCTTCGGTTTATTTTCGATAGATCGGTTTTTCCGACGGTTTGTTTATTTTGCGGACGTTCGTCCATTCGTTTGTTTAAACGAACGTCGTTCACTCGTTAGTCACAAACAGTGAACATTCGTTCGTTAGCCTGTTCGTCAGTTTTTCTTTTTCTCGGATTTTTCACGGTTATTTCCGATCGGGATTTCTGATCCGATTTTCGTTTTAGCGTATATTTTCACTCATTTATCGGAATCAGGCAATTCAAGTGCCTAGATCTTCGTATCAAAGCCCTCTTTCTGTTTAACCAACTTGAACAAGATTTTGGTACTGTAAAATTTGACTTTAGTCCAGATTAGTAATCGGATCTTGTTTCTTTCGCAGTTTGTGTTTCGTTGCTTCGTTTGATTTGATTCTTTTTGCAAACTGGAGTTCTTAAGTTGAACTTTCTGGTTAGATCTTGTTATTTGAGTTTTGCCCGTGCATCTTTGCTTGATTGCTTATGTATGTTATTGTTTGTTTGCGATAGAATTCCCGGAGTGTGAAGCGTGCTACTACGAGTCACTAGGTTTTGCGGATCGTCAGCAAGGCAAGTAACACATTGATCATACTCCTTTCATACCCAGTTTTTATGCATTCGTTCCAATCCTCAAACACTGCATGATTAGGATGTGATTTACTTGTGGGTATTGGGAAGTAGTTGATGAGGTAGAACCTATTACCTGTTGTATTATCAAACCCTTGGGAGTTACTTCTACGTTATGCTTAATTTGCCATGTTATGCTCGTAGACGTGGATTGGGTTGAGTGAATCCATGACAGATGTGAGATTGTTGATTAATGGTTCAACTTAAGGTGGCTACTTTAATACACATCTGGGTGGATTGCTTGTTTGGGCACCTGGGGAATCCAGTGTTGTCCTAGGAGATCCCGGGGTATTCGTGTGATCATCCTACGGTCCGCCACCCAGGCTCAAAGGGATCGTGAGATTTTTCATGCTAGAAACTTCCGTGTGCAGCCACAAGCTCTTATGGGCTCTAGCATAGTTGAGTATGTTGCATGACCTCTTCTAGTGGTAGGCTAGCAGATGTAGAGGGATGTAGGTTGGTACTGTCTACCCGGGGTTAGAGTTAATGCTTCTGAAAGACTGTGTCTCGGTCATCCGCTTCTCAAACACCATGTAGTGCGAGAAATCCAACGGAGGAGATCGAGTCTTGTGGGGAAAAGTGCGCAAACCTCTGCAGAGTGTACAATCTAATCATGGTTAGCCGTGTCCCTGGTTATGGACAATCTTGAGTATCTAGTACTTGGATTATCAAATGTATCTCATCACTCTATGTTAATATGTTGGGTTGATAATTACTTTTAATTGGGATTGAGTTGGAGGTACCTTCTCAATGGTGTTTCAACTACCATGATAGTTAAATAAAATCTATTCCTTTGTTGTAGGGAAAAATTGGCTTTTCGCAAAAACATATAACCATAGAGCCTCCACCAGCCATATATGCATGTAGTGATAGCTTTTATCTGTTCATTGCTCTACAGTGTTACATTGCCAGGATATTCCATGTGCTGACCCATTTTCGGGCTGCAACGTATTATGTTGCAGACTTTTCAGACGACGAGTAAAGGTGCGATAGGTCGTTGTCATGCACTCAGCTATGCCATTGGAGTTGATGGACTCACTTTATCTTCCAAGCCTTCCGCTGTTATTGTATTAGATAGCCTTAAGCCATATTTATTGTAATAAGTTCTCTTTTGAGACATTCGATGTAATAAGTGTGTGATTGCTACTCTGTTATAAATCATTCGAGTACTGTGTGTGTCAGCATTACCGATCCAGGGATGACACTGAAACACAGAGACTTGACCATCTGAGGTCGGGTCGCTACATTATATTGATGAAAGTGGGTTTGGAAGAGTGTCAACTCTAGGTACTAACGATCCCACCATTTTGGAGGGTGTGGAATCTTATTGTAATAATGATGAAAGTGGATTTGGAGAGGTCATGACTTTATTTATTGATGTATCCACTATTTCGGAAGAGGTTTCAATTGACTATGTGAACAAGATTGCTATCTATGATGATTATGGAGATGACATGTATGCTATATTGAATAATGATAACCACGAAACTTATCATCATGATTTTAATTTTCAATCACATGATAGTTATTTTGTTGAGTTTGCCCCCACTACTATTCATGAGAATAAATTTGCTTATGCTTTATGTGATAGCTACATTGTTGAATTCATTCATGATGCAACTGAAAATTATTATGAGGGAGGAACATATGCTTTTACATATTGCAATAATATCAAGTTTCCTCTCTATGTGTTGAAAGTTTTGAAGTTGCACTTGTTTTGCCTTCCTATGCTAGTTGATTATTGCTCCCATAAGTTGTTTGCTCACAAAATCCCTATGCATAGGAAGTGGGTTAGGCTTAAATGTGTTTTCCATGTGATTCATGATGCTCTTGTTATGTTTCAATTCTTATCTTTTATGTGAGCATCATTGAAATCATCATGCCTAGCTTAAAAGGCATTAAAGAAAAGCGCTTGTTGGGAGACAACCCAACACTTTTACCTACTTTTTTGTGTGTTAACATGATTATGCTAATGTATTGATCATGTTTTATTGCTTTTGTTTCAATAAAGTGCCAAGTAAAGCCTTCGGGATCATGTTGGGTGATAGTTGATTTGACCCTGCTGAAAAACAGAAACTTTTGCGCTGACGAAAATGAGTCTAATTTTTAACAGAAGAGTGCTATTGAGTTGATTCTTTTTGAATAAGTTTAATACACAAATTGCTAACGTGGTCTAAATTTTTCATAATTTTTGGAGTAGCAGAAGTATGGTAGTTATCCAGATCACTACAGTCTGTTCTGTTTTTGACAGATTTTGTTTTCAATGCATAGTTTGCTTGTTTTCTAGATTCTATGGCTTATATTGCTCAATATAAATTGCGGAAATGATATGCTACAGTAGGCATTGTGTGAGAACAACTATGAATCTTGTCTTTGGCAGTACCAAAGTGAAATGGTTTGCTTTTTATCATACTAACCTATCTCACAAAGTTCCGTTAAGTTTTGTGTGATTGAAGTTTTCAAGTTTTGGGTGAGATGTCGATATGAGGAGAATAAGGAGTGACAAGACCCTAAGATTGGGGATTCCCAAGGCACCCCAAGGCAATATTCAAGGAAGATCCAAGCAACTAAGATTGGGGATGCCCCGGAAGGCATCCCCTCTTTCGTCTCCAACATTATCGGTAACCTCACTTGGAGCTATGTTTTTATTCGTCACATGACATGTGTTTTCCTTGGAGCATCAATTTATTTTGTTAGGATTTGCTTGATTTTATTTAGAATAATGTTTTGCATCTTTTATTTCAATAAAAGTGGCATTGATAGCCTTTGTCATGCTTATTTTGTAAGTCTACATGTTGCTGTTTGAAAACAGAAAGTTTACCACTGTTGCAAAAATTCCCTAGAAAAAACAGAATATGATAAAATGTTGAAACTTTTTGCATAATAAGATCTGATAAATTTTCTACAGTGTGGTAGAATTTCATAATGTTTGGAGTTAGGGAAGTATTGATACTCTTGCATTCTTTACAGACTGTAATGTTTTAGCAGATTGCTGTTATGTTCGCATTGTTTGCATATGTTTGCTTGTTTAATGATTTTATTTGAGGATAGGAGTATTAAATATGCAGAGGCATTTAGTATGCAATGTTGAATAATAAATTTAGTGATTTTCTACAGTAGAAAATGATAAGGTTTTTGCATTGGTTTATAGTAACTTATCTCACGAGTTCTTGTTGAGTTTTGTGTGGATGAAGCTTTTGAGATTTAGGAAAACCGTGATATGAGAAGAATTAAGGAGACACAAAAGCTCAAGCTTGGGGATGCCCAAGGCATCCCAAGATAATATTTCAAGAAGTATCAAGCATCTAAGCTTGGGGATGCCCTGGTAGGCATCCCACCTTTCTTCCTTCAACAATTATCGGTTAGTATCGGTTGAGCCTAAGTTTTAGCTTCTTCACATGATGTGTGCTATCCTTGGAATGTCGTTTTATTTTGTTTTTCTTGCTGTTTTAATAAAATACTTAGATCTGAAAGTTTTTAAAATAAAATAGAGTCCTAAAATAGTTTCCAAGGAGGCTAAGTAAGCGGCATTCACATCCCATCAATGAAGCTCTTTTGTTTGGAATTGCTCTTGTGCTTCACTTATATCCTATGAGTAAATTGTTGAATAAATTGAATGTCATGAAGTTGAAATCATATCATGCCTAGTGGTCGCTTCACATTGCGTTTAGAAAGTGAAATCTTTTGAGGCTTGACAATCGCAATATTGGTCATACAAGCAATTCATGAATAATTAGTGTAAGGAAGAGAACTTTCACATGCAAATATACTATCCTAGAAATCTTTTGTGATTGTGAGCCCCCATCAAAATATTATATGCCGAAATTGTTGACGTTGGACAAGGAAGACAATGTAATGATTTATGTTTGCTCATATTCACATAGAAGTCATATTGTCATAGATCCTTCAACATGTGGTGCTTGCCCCCCATCTTTGCTAGCCAAAAATTTTGCACCAAGTAGAGATACTACATGTGCATCCAAAAACCCTTAAATCCAAATCTTATTTTCAAGAGTCCACTATACCTACCTACTGCTACCTCTTGAGCACTGCGTTGGTTTTCCCTTGAACAGGAAAGGGTGATGCAGTAAAGTAGCGTATGTATTTCCCTCGATTTTTGAGAACCAAGGTATCAATCCAGTAGGAGACCACGCTCAAGTCCCTCACACCTACATAAACAAATAAGAACCTTGCAACCAACGCGATAAAGGGGTTGTCAATCCCTTCACGGCCACTTGCCAAAGTGAGATCTGATAGAGATGATAAGATAATATTTTTGGTATTTTTATGATAAAGACTAAAAGTAAAGAAAGCAAAATAAATGGTAATAGAAATAATGGTAGATTAATATGATAGATAATAGACCCGGGGGCCATAGGTTTCACTAGTGGCTTCTCTCAAGAGCATAAGTATTACGGTGGGTAAACAAATTACTATCGAGCAATTGATAGAATGGAGCATAGTTATGAGAATATCTAGGTATGATCATGTATATAGGCATCACGTCCGTGACAAGTAGACCGACTCCTTCCTGCATCTACTACTATTACTCCACACATCAACCGCTATCCAGCATGCATCTAGAGTATTCAGTTCATAAGAACGGAGTAACGCTTTAAGCAAGATGACATGATGTAGAGGGATAAACTCATGCAATATGATATAAACCCCATCTTTTTATCCTCGATGGCAACAATACAACACGTGTCGTTTCCCCTACTGTCACTGGGATCGAGCACCGCAAGATTGAACCCAAAGCTAAGCACTTCTCCCATTGCAAGAAAGATCAATCTAGTAGGCCAAACCAAACTGATAATTCGAAGAGACTTGCAAAGATAACCAATTCAGAGGAGATTCAAATATTGTTCATAGATAATCTTGATCATAAACCCACAATTCATCGGATCTCGACAAACACACCGCAAAAGAAGATTACATCGAATAGATCTCCAAGAGAATCGAGGAGAACTTTGTATTGAGATCCAAAGAGAGAGAAGAAGCCATCTAGCTAATAACTATGGACCCGAAGGTCTGAGGTAAACTACTCACACATCATCGAAGAGGCTATGGTGTTGATGTAGAAGCCCTCCGTGATCAATGCCCCCTCCGGCGGAGCGCCGGAAAAGGCCCCAAGATGGGATCTCACGGGTACAGAAGGTTGCGGTGGTGGAAATAGGGTTTTGGCTCCTCCTCTGATGTTTTCGGGGTACGTAGGTATATATAGGAGGAAGAAGTCGGTCGGTGGAGCCATGAGGGGCCCACGAGGGTGGAGGGCGCGCCCCGGGGGTAGGCGCGCCCCCTGCCTCGTGGCCTCCTCGTTGATTGCTTGACGTCCACTCCAAGTCCTCTGGATCACGTTTGTTCAGAAAATCACGTTCCCGAAGGTTTCATTCCGTTTGGACTCCGTTCGATATTCCTTTCCTTCGAAACACTGAAATAGGCAAAAAAACAGCAATTTGGGTTGGGCCTCCGGTTAATAGGTTAGTCCCAAAAATAATATAAAAGTGTATAATAAAGCCCATTGAACATCCAAAACAGATAATATAATAGCATGGAACAATCAAAAATTATAGATACGTTGGAGACGTATCAAGCATCCCCAAGCTTAATTCCTGCTCGTCCCCGATTAGGTAAATGATAAAAACAAAATTTTTGATGTGGAATGCTTCTTAGCATAATTTTCAATGTAATTCTTTTTATTGTGGCATGAATATTTAGATCCGAAAGATTCAAGATAAAAGTTTAATGTTGACATAAAAACAATAATACTTCAAACATGCTAACCAACACAATTATGTCTTATCAAAATAACATAGCCAAAGAAAGTTCATCCCTTCTCTCTTTTTCTCTCATTTTTTTCTTTCTCTTTTTTTTGTTGGGCCTTCTCTTTTTTTCTTTGGCCTCTTTTTTTATTTATTCCGGAATCTCATCCCGACTTGTGGGGGAATCATAGTCTCCATCATCCTTTCCTCACATGGAACAATGCTCTAATAATGATGATCATCACACTTTTATTACTTACAACTCAATACTTAGAACAAAATATGACTCTATGTGAATGCCTCCGGCGGTGTACTAGGATATGCAATGAATCAAGAGTGACATGTATGAGAAATTATGAAAGGTGGCTTTGCCACAAATACGATGTCAACTACATGATCATGCAAAGCAATATGACAATGATGGAGCGTGTCATAATAAACGGAACGGTGGTAAGTTGCATGGCAATATATCTCAGAATGGCTATGGAAATGCCATGATACGTAGGTATGGTGGCTGTTTTGAGGAAGATATAAGGAGGTTTATGTGTGATAGAGCGTATCATATCACGGGGTTTGGATGTACCGGCGAAGTTTGCACCAACTCTCAAGGCGAGAAAGGGCAATGCACGGTACCGTAGAGGCTAGAAAATTGTGGAAGGTTGAGAGTGTGTATAATCCATCGACTCACATTAGTCATAAAGAACTCATATACTTACTGCAAAAGTTTATTAGCCCTCGAAGCAAAGTACTACTACGCATGCCCCTAGAGGGATAGATTGGTAGGAAAAGACCATCGCTCGTCCCCGACCGCCACTCATAAGGAAAGCAATAAAAGAACACCTTATGTGTCAAAATTGTCACACACTTTTACCATACGTGCATGCTACGGGACTTGCCAACCTTAACACAAGTATATCTCAATTTGACAATTACTCAACTAGCACACTCTAATATTACCACCTTTATATCTCAAAACACTTATCAAGTATCAAACTTCTCATGATATTCAATGAACTCAATATGAAAGTTTTTATTATGCTCATCTTGGATGCCTATCACATTCGGCTTAATTTCACAATTAAAGCAAATTACAATGTTGTTTAAGACTCTCAAAATAATATAAGTGAAGCATGAGAGATCAATAATTTCTATAAAATAAAACCACCACCGTGCTCTAAAAGATATAAGTGAAGCACTAGAGCAAAAAATTATCTAGCTCAAAAGATATAAGTGAAGCACATGGAGTATTCTAATAAATTCCGATTCATGTGTGTCTCTCCAAAAGGTGTGTGCAGCAAGGATGATTGTGGTAAAATAAAAAGCAAGGACTCAAATCACACAAGACGCTCCAAGCAAAACACATATCATGTAAGAATAAAAATATAGCCTCAAGTAAAGTTACCGATAGACGAAGACGAAAGATAGGATGCCTTCCGGGGCATCCCCAAGCATAGGCTCTTGCCACTCCTTATTCCATAATCCATCAAATCTTTACCCAAAACTTGAAAACTTCACAACACAAAACTCAACAGAAAATCTCATGAGCTCCGTTAGTGTAAGAAAACAAACCACCACATTAAGGTACTGTAATGAACTCATTCTTTATTTATATTGGTGTTAAACCTACTGTATTCCAACTTCTCTATGGTTCATACCCCCCGATACTAGCCATAGATTCATCAAAATATGCAAACAACACACGAAAAACAGAATCTGTCAAAAACAGAACAGTCTGTAGTAATCTGTATCAAACGCAAACTTCTGAACTCAGAAAAATCTGCAAAAATAGGACGACCTAGATAATTTGTTTATTGATCTACTGCAATTGGAATTAGTATTTTATCACTTTGTGGTGATTTTTAACAATTGTTTTCGTGAGCAGAAAGTTTCTGTTTTTTTTCAGCAAGATCAAATAATTATCACCCAAGAAGATCCTATAGGTTTTACTTGGCACAAACACTAATTAAAACATAAAACCACATCTAACCAGAGGCTGGATAAATTATTTATTACTAAACAGGAACAAAAAGCAAGGAACAAAAATAAAATTGGGTTGCCTCCCAACAAGCGCTATTGTTTAACGCCCCTAGCTAAGCATAAAAACAAGAATAGATCTAGGTATTGTCATCTTTGGTATGCAATCCATAAGTGGCTCTCATAATGGATTCATAAGGTAATTTAATTTTCTTCCTAGGAAAGTGTTCCATGCCCTTCCTTAACGGAAATTCGAATCCAATATTTCCTTCTTTCATATCAATAATTGCACCAATCGTTCTAAGGAAAGGTCTAGCAAGAATAATAGGACATGTAGGATTGCAATCTATATCAAGAACAATGAAATCTACGGGCACATAATTCCTATTTGCAACAAGAAGAACATCATTATCCTTCCTATAGGTTTCTTAATGGTGGAATCCGCAATATGCAAGTTTAAAGAACAATCATCAAATTCACGGAAACCTAACATATCACACAAAGTTTTTGGAATCGTGGAAACACTAGCACCCAAATCACACAAAGCATAGCATTCATGATCTTTAATCTTAATTTTAATAGTAGGTTCCCACTCATCATAAAGTTTTCTAGGGATAGAAACTTCTAATTCAAGTTTTTCTTCATAAGATTGCATTAAAGCATCAATGATATGTTTAGTAAAGGCTTTATTTTGATCATAAGCATGCGGAGAACTTAACACGGATTGCAACAAGGAAATACAATTTATCAAAGAGCAATTATCATAATTAAATTCCTTGAAATCCAAAATAGTGGGTTCATTGCTATGTAAAGTTTTGACCTCTTCAATCCCACTTTTACCAATTTTTGCATCAAGATCTAAAAACTCCGAATCATTGGGACGCCTTTTAACTAAAGTGACTCATCTCCAGTCCCATCTTTATCAAGATTCATATTAGAAAACAAAGATTTAATAGGGGACACATCAATCACTTTTAGATCTTCATCCTTATTATCATGAAAACTAGAAGAACACGCCTTCACAAAGCAATCTTTTTAGCACGCATCCTAGCGGTTCTTTCTTTGCACTCATCAATGGAAATTCTCATGGCTTTGAGAGACTCATTGATATCATGATTAGGTGGAATAGATCTAAGTTTCAAAGAATCAACATCAAGAGAAATTATATCCATGTTCCTAGCCAACTCATCAATCTTAGGCAATTTTTCTTCAAGCAAAGCATTGAAATTCTTTTGTGAAATCATAAATTCTTTAACACTAGTCTCAAAATCAGAGGGCATCTTATTAAAATTTCCATAAGAGTTGTTGTAGGAATTACCATAATTATTAGAGGAATTACTAGGGAATGGACTAGAATTAAAGTTTCCTCTATATGCGTTGTTACCAAAATTGTTCCTACCAACAAAATTCACATCCATAGATTCATTATTATTCTCAATCAAAGTGGAAAAAGGCATATCATTAGGATCAGAAGAAACACTCTTATTAGCAAACAATTTCATAAGTTCATCCATCTTTCCACTCAAAACATTAATCTCTTCAATCGCATGAACCTTTT
The DNA here is from genome assembly GCF_002575655.3 of Aegilops tauschii subsp. strangulata. Lineage (NCBI taxonomy): Eukaryota > Viridiplantae > Streptophyta > Magnoliopsida > Poales > Poaceae > Aegilops > Aegilops tauschii. The sequence continues at coordinate 128,906,828 of NC_053039.3, forward strand.
TACTAGTAGATCTTTCGGTGTGCCATTGAGAATATTTAATCATAATATTATCTAGGAGTTTAGTAGCTTCTCCTAAAGTGATTTCCATAAAAGTGCCTCCCGCGGCCGAATCTAAAAGATTTCTAGAAGCAAAATTCAATCCGGCATAAAATTTTTGTATAATCATCCATAAATTCAAACCATGTGTAGGGCAATTACACATCATTAATTTCATCCTCTCCCAAGCTTGTGCAACATGCTCATGGTCAAGTTGCTTAAAATTCATAATATCGTTTCTGAGAGAGATGATCTTAGCGGGAGGAAAATACTTAGAGATAAAAGCATCTTTGCACTTATTCCATGAATCAGTACTATTTTTAGGCAAAGAAGAAAACCAAGTTTTAGCACGATCTCTAAGCAAAAATGGAAATAGCTTCAATTTAACAATATCATTATCCACATCTTTCTTCTTTTGCATATCGCACAAATCAACGAAGTTGTTTAGATGAGTAGCGGCATCTTCACTAGGAAGGCCAGAAAATTGAATCTTTCATGACAAGATTCAACAAAGCAGCATTAATTTCACAAGATTCAGCATCGGTAATAGGAGCAATCAGAGTGCTAATAAAATCATTGTTGTTGGTATTGGAAAAATCACACAATCTAGTATTGTCTTGAGCCATCGTGACAAACAATCCAACACACAAGCACACAAGAAGCAAGCAAAAAGAAGCGAATGAAAAATGGCGAATAAAACAGCAAGGGTGAAGTGGGGGAGAGGAAAACGAGAGGCAAATGGCAAATAATGCAATGCGAGGGAGAAGAGTTTGTGAAGGGTACTTGGTATGTCTTGACTTGTGCGTAGATCTCCCCGGCAACGGCACTAGAAATCCGCACGTTGGCGGGAGATCAAATCTTGACTTGACTTGGCATAAACCTCCCTGGCAACGGCGCCAGAAATCCTTCTTGCTACCTCTTGAGCATAAGTTGGTTTTCCCTTGAAGAGGAAAGGGTGATGCAGCAAAGTAGCGTAAGTATTTCCCTCAGTTTTTGAGAACCAAGGTATCAATCCAGTAGGAGATAACACGCAAGTCCCTAGTACCTGCACAAACAATCAAGAACCTTGCAACCAACATGATAAAGGGATTGTCAATCCCTTCACGGCCACTTGCAAAAGTGAGATTAATAAAGATATTAAGATAAATATTTTGGTATTTTTGTTGTATAGATTGCAAAATAAACGGCGACAGAAATAGCTAGTTGGCGGGAGATTAATATGATGGAAAATAGACCCGGGGGCCATAGGTTTCACTAGTGGCTTCCCTCATGATAGCAAATTCTACGGTGGGTGAACAAATTACTGTCAAGCAATTGATAGAAAAGCGCATAGTTATGAGAATATCTAAGCATGATCATGTATATAGGCATCATGTCCGTGACAAGTAGACCGAAACGATTCTGCATCTACTACTATTACTCCACACATCGACCGCTATCCAGCATGCATCTAGGTATTAAGTACATAAGAACAGAGTAACGCATTAGGCAAGATGACATGCTGTAGAGGGATAAACTCAAGCAATATGATATAAACCCCATCTTTTTATCCTCGATGGAAACAATACAATACGTGCCTTGCTGCCCCTGCTGTCACTGGGAAAGGACACCGCAAGATTGAACCCAAAACTAAGCACTTCTCCCATTGCAAGAAAGATCAATCTAGTAGGCCAAACCAAATTGGTAATTCGAAGAGACTTGCAAAGATATCAAATAATGCATATAAGAATTCAGAGAAGAATCAAATATTGTTCATTGATAATCTTGATCATAAACCCACAATTCATCGGATCTCGACAAACACACCACAAAAAGTATTACATCGAATAGATCTCCAAGAAGATCGAGGAGAACTTTGTATTGAGATCCAAAGAGAGAGAAGAAGCCATCTAGCTAATAACTATGGACCCGAAGGTCTATGGTAAACTACTCACACATCATCGGAGAGGCTATGGTGTTGATGTAGAAGCCCTCCATGATCGATTCCCCCTCCGACGGAGCACCGAAAAAGGCCCCAAGATGGGATCTCACGGGTACAGAAGGTTGCGGCGGTGGAAAATAGGTTTCGTGGCTCCCCTGGATGTTTTCAGGGTATCAGAGTATATATAGGCGAAAGAAGTAGGTCGGTGGAGCTACGAGGGGCCCATGAGGGTGGCGGGCGCGCCTACCCCCCTGGGCGCGCCTCCCTGCCTCGTGGCCGCCTCGTTGCTTCCTTGACGTCCACTCCAAGTCTCCTAGATTGCGTTTGTTCCAAAAATGATCCTCGCGAAGGTTTCATTCCGCTTGGATTCCGTTTGATATTCCTTTTCTGTGGAACACTGAAATAGGCAAAAAAAACAACAATTTGCACTGGGCCTTCGGTTAATAGGTTAGTCCCAAAAATAATATAAAAGTGCATAGTAAAGCCCATTAAACATCCAAAACAGATAATATAATAGCATGGAACAATCAAAAATTATAGATACGTTAGAGACGTATCAGTTGTCTTGCATTTCTTCTACTTTGTAGCACCGCCATTTGCTTAGTTTACTCATCATATATGTCAAGATGTCATGCCCATCCATTATCAATACATATTCCATCTGCCATCATACCATGTTTTTTCACTCAAATGTTGTTCTTGTGCATCAGAACTCATAAAGGAAGAGGGTGATTGCCAAACCTGAAGGAGCACCAGCAAAGTCCTTGAAAAATGTGGTGGTGCCGGAGAAATCAGACAGCACCCCACTTATATTGGCTCTACAACCAGTGACACAAAACGTAGGACCGACTCCAGCAGACTGTACCTATACTTCACTGGCCACACCACTAGCCCCACAACACAGGACCTGCAATCCAGCAAAAGGTATGCCGATTTCAGTTGCCATAGCACCAGCCGTACCATAGAAAAATCCCACTCCAGCAAAAAGTACAGCAAGTCCACCGGTTGAAGACCTATCCCAACTGCAGAGACGGCCAATTCCTGCAGATTGGAACCCTATTCCAGTTGTTCCCAGTTTAAAAGACAATGCTTTCAATGTTGTTAGGGACTACGTGCATATATTCCCATCATGGGAATATTATAGTGAAGACAAACACCATTTTCACATCTTCCTGTCCCACTTACGTGTAAGTGCTATTATTCATGGTGATTATTTTCCTGTTTTCTGCTGATTGAACACATCAATGATTTACATTACATTGTTGTAAGTAGGTGAGGGTCAATTTGGATAGTCATGACGAGCAAAGCTTGCTTGCGCTTTTCAAGGAAGCATTGCAGCAGTATCGATGTTACCTGAGGAAATCACACTTTGATGGCAAGTCTATAAACGAATTTCCGGTGAAGTCTCCTGTGCTAAATTTAGAAGACATTGAATGGAAAAACCTTGTTATGCACTGGTCTCGTTCCCAGGATGAGGTATTGTCTATGATATCACATGACAATGTGAACTTCTACTTTTCCACATGTGCCTTACGGATCTTTTTTGCAGGAAATCTGCTCAAAGAAGAATTCCGGTTTGAAAAGGACGATAGGATATCGCAAATATGCTGCTCGCTGCTTTGCTCTTGTTAGTACCTATTGTCCTGTATCACTGTACTTGCATACATACCTGGTTCATTATGTGACAGCTTGCTTATCAATTGTTCGCTCCAAATTATCTGATCTGTATGAATGGTTACATTACTGTAGAATATATCCAATGCCAATGAATTTTTTTAGCTCTGCATTGTTCTCGTAAGTACATGTTGTCCTTTATCAGTGTACTTATATTGATAGCTAGTTGTACATGTACCATCACTCTACAGCTTATTTTCCTTTGCCCTCCATTTTCTACACATCAGATCTGTATTTACTCTTACCATAAGGTTGGATAACACCGATGGTACTGAAGAAGTTTAGCTCTGCATTGCTCTTGGTTGTACCTTTTGCCTGTATCACTGTACTTACATTTATAGCTACTTGGTTATGTAGCATCACTCTTCATCTTATCTTAAATATTCTCCATTTTTTCTTATATTATCACATCTATATTTACTCTTAACAAAATGTAGAATAAAGGCAATGCTTATGAAGAAGATTATGTGGTAAACTTCTTGAATTGCCCCCCCCCATCAGCATGGACAAGGGCTTTATAGAGCCTGTCTTCACCAATAATGTAAGTTTGTCCTTCTCAAGCCTTCAAACTTTGATGTGTATATTTGGTTAGGCATGACTGCAACAGCTGTTTATTTTTGGTGTTTGCATCAAATTGCATGTTTAAAGTTTATTATGTAGTTCATAAACAAAAGTTTGTCCTTCTCAATTAAGTTTTCAGTTGTACAACCAAGTTCCTTCTTCATACCATGTAAATTAAACTATACAGAGCAAGTGATCTTCTTTTGCACTGCATGTATGCTTCTGTTCTTGATCCGTAATCCAGTGGTGTCGTGAACCTACCCACTACAGCACAATGTCATATTCTGCAATGTCTTAACTATGAACAATGTCATATCATTCTACTATTATTTAAACCGTCTCTTTATTTGCCAATCTGAAATGGGATAAATTGACAGCACACTAACCATTGATACTTATGAGTTCTTGATCTGTAATCCAGTGGTGTCGTGAAGCTGCCAACTCCTTCACAATGTCATTTCCTGCCATGTCTTGACCTGAACAATACCATATTGTGTTAATGCTATTTTAAACTGTGTCACTTTATTCGTCAGTAAGAAATGTGATGAATTGTCAGCACTCATACTTATATGTGCAAAACCTGTCATTTGTGTGCTTGTTTATCTTTCAGAGTGAGGAGGATATAAGTGTCAAACAAGCGCAGTCTCGTCAGCTTGCTCAGCTGCTTGCGCTGTAGCTCCCGAGCAGGGCTAACCTTTCTTGAACTCTATTGAAGTGCTGACGGTTTTGTATATTATTTTGTCGGCGTGTTTATTTGCACTGGTGGCGATCATTGACGCCCAGTGTATGTAATCTGTTGTCTGCTTGTGCTTTATTATCATAGTGGCGAACTTTGATGCACAGTGGATGTAATATGCCGTAATTTCTTTATTATATAGTCTAGGTTTTTTCTTATTCACGATGCTGCAGTTATTTTGCTGTATATATATATACTGTCTTCGTAGTAAACCGGCCAAACCGTAAAATTACGGTACATAATCGGGCCGCCATGCCAATCACTATGTATGATCCGCATCATGGGCCGGGTCATCTTGGTCCGTTAACAGACTTAAATGTAAACTGGCCCACAAGTAGATTCGGGCCTTTAGTAGGCCGAGTAAACCGCCGGCCCTATTTTCGCAAGAAAACTCAATGGGCTTTTAGGAGGCTGAAAAGTAGGTTGGGCCTGAAACGTGCCGAACAGCTCACGGGCCGGCAGCTGGCCGAAATAGACCCCGGCCCATGATTGTGCCAATCACATCACGGGCCGTTAACAGGCCAAAATTGTCTCGATCCTTGTTTGGCCCAGTCAGATTATCGGCTGTGAGCAGGCCGGATGCAAACCGGGCCGTAGTTAGGCCCAACTATATGACGGGCTTTTAACAGGCCAAAATAAATATAGGGCCGAAATGTTAAACATGCCTTTAACAGGCCAAAACTAATATCAGGCCTAATTACTAAATGGGCCTTTAGCAAGTGGGCCCAAAAGTATAGTGTCCAGTTGACGGGCCGAATCTCATATGGGCCATAATTTGGCCCAAAGCCTCTTAAAGGGCCGGATCTTATCTGGGCCGTAATTTGGCCCAGAACGTGGTAGGCTTTTAACGGGCCGGATCTCATATGGGCCCTTATTAGGCCCGGAACGTGGCAGGTTGTTAATGGACCGGATCAAATATGGGTCGGCATTTGGCCCAAAACATGGCAGCCTGTGAATGGGCCGGCCCACTAGTGTCCTCAAAATCTTGTGGGCCTTTAGTTGGGCCGGCCCATTATGGTCGGCAAAATCTTGTGGGCCTTTAGCTGGGCCATCCCATTATGGTCCGCAAAATCTTGTGAGCCTTTAGTTGCGCCGACCCATTTAACCTATATGGGCCTCTGTTGGGCCCTGCCACATGTTGACGTATCATAGGCATGTCTCCTCCAATGGACGGGTGACATCTGGCCCACTGAGGAGCAGACACGTGTTTCCTCCGGTCAATGAGAATTTTACATGTGGAAAATCGCCATTGGTCCGGGTTGTTAACGGGTTATCGGATCCAAAACCGGACCCAATAGCTTAACGGCGAGCCGTTACGGTGGATGCCACATGTCGGTCACCCTTGACGAAAGCACTTCTATGACGCAGGATTTATTGTCATGGAAGTGGACACTTCCATGATGATAATTTTGGTAATGTCATGGAACACTTCTACGACAGCACAGGTATGACTATCTTGATTCTGTCATAAAATCGTCATGGATGTACATTCATAACAGAAAACGAGACCTACTGTGACAAACATGTATCATCATGGAAGTGTATTTTTTTGTAGTGCATCTCGGAGTTGGAATATACGCTTTGATGAGTTGATCAAAGCATATAGTTTTGTAAAGACTTGCAGTGAAGCCTGTATTTACAAGAAAGTGAGTGGGAGCACTACAGCATTTTTGATAAGTATATGTGAATGACATATTGTTGATCGAAAATGATGTAGAATTTTCTGGAAAGCATAAAGGAGTGTTTGAAAGGAGTTTTTCAAAGAAAGACCTCAGTGAAGCTGCTTACATATTGGGCATCAAGATCTATAGAGATAGATCAAGACGCTTGATAAGATTTTTCAATGAGTACATACCTTGACAAGATTTTGAAGTACTTCAAAATGGATCAGTCAAAGGAGTTCTTGCCTGAGTTGTAAGGTATGAAGTTGAGTAAGACTCAAAACACCCAACCATGGCAGAAGATAGAGAGAGAATGAAAGTCATTCCCTATGCCTCAGCCATAGGTTCTATAAAGTATGCTATGCTGTGTACCAGACCTATTGTGTACCTTGCCATGAGTTTGGCAAGGGTGTACGATAGTGATCCAGGAGTGGATCACTGGATAGCGGTCAAAGTTATCCTTAGTTACCTAAGAGGACTAAGGAAATGTTTCTCGGTTATGGAGGTGATAAAGAGTTCGTCGTAAAGAGTTACGTCGATGAAATCTTTTACACCGATCCGGATGACTCTGAGTCTCAATCTGGATACATATTGAAAGTGGGAGCAATTAGCTAGAGTAGCTCCGTACAGAGCATTGTAGACATAGAAAAATTTGCAAAATACATACGGCTCTGAAATGTGACAGACTAGTTGACTAAACTTCTCTCACAAGCAAAACATGATCACACCTTAGTACTCTTTGGGTGTTAATCACATAGCGATGTGAACTAAATTATTGACTCTAGTAAACCCTTTGGGTGTTAGTCACATGGCGATGTGAACAAATCACATAAAGATGTGAACTATTGGTGTTAAATCACATGACGATGTGAACTAGATTATTGACTCTAGTGCAAGTGGGAGACTGAAGGAAATATGCTCTAGAGGCAATGATAAAGTTGTTATTTTATATTTCCTTATATCATGATAAATGTTTATAATTCATGTTAGAATTGTATTAACCGGAAACTTGATACATGTGTGAATACATAGACAAAACACTGTGTCCCTAGTAAGCCTCTACTAGACTAGCTCATTAATCAAAGATGGTTAAGTTTCCTAACCATAGACATGTGTTGTCATTTGATGAACAGGATCACATCATTAGCAGAATTATGTGATGGACATGACCCATCCGTCAGCTTAGCATGTTGATGTAACGACCCGACCCGACATCGGTCAAGTCTCTGTGTAGCTGTACCATCCCAAGATCATGCTGGCACACACAGTACATTGATGCAAAGATTCAAAGTTCAATCACACCTGAATTTATTACACGATTCTCATATCGAGTCTTTATTACATCATAATAAATTCGGCCGAAGGCCAACTCATGATAAATAAACTAAATAAAGCTGCGGAAGCGTAGACGAATAGCGAGTCCATCCGACTCCATAGGGCAATCGCCAAGCGTGGATCGTAGCCTCACTCCTGATCGGAAAATTCCTCTGCAACATAAGACGTTGCAGCCATGTAGGTCAGCATTTTGAATATGCCGGCAAGTCATGAATAGAGAACAACAATAAAATTACTAATACTATATGCAATTTGGCTGTGGGGCTCTAAGTTTCATTGTTTTGCGAAAAAGCCGGTTTTTCCCTACAACAAGGACTTGTTTGCAATTACTACAAAATGTTGGTAGTTATTGAGATGGTTCCGCCAACCAATGTCTCGTTCCCAATTATTAAATAACCCCCCTCAATTAATTTATTAAGTTCAGTGTTGAGATATCCGAAATACTCCAATTCCAGAGGCTCATTTGTCCGTAACCGGGGACACGGCTAATCGATTAGGTTGTTACTCTGCAGAGGTTTGTGCACTTTACCCGCAAGAATCGTTCCCTCCTTTAAGTCTTCGCACTGCCTGGTGTTTGAAGACGGGACGAACGAAACAGGGTCTTCCGAAGAGTTCCTCTGGGCCACTGCCGGTGCCCATCCAATCCTACCGTTCTTCTACATCTCGTAGCACCGTCCGGCCAGAGTCACGCCTAGGGTCGACCAAGCCAGAGCCCATAATGGCTTGCGGCTGCACAGGTAAGCTTCCGGTCAATGGGGTATCCATCCGTCTCTTCGTGGCTGGGTGAAGCTTTCCGCAAGATGTCATGGCGCTTCTCCATGCATCCCGGCCATCCGCTGGTTTCTCCAGGGTGCCCGTCAACCGTCCTCCACCCAGTAGTGAATTTTGAAGTCCATCTTGAGCTTGATGTCATGGGGTTTTCATCATCTTGACTCTCGCATCTCCCTTATGAATCACTCAACCAACCCCGTCTACGAGCATAGCAAAATAAACTACATCGTCCCGGGCATCGGTAACAAGGGAGAAGGGTTCATCCTACCTCATGATACTACTCAAGAACATAACTTAACAAAATTCTCCTACTACATGCATGGTGGGGAGGTATAACTCTAATGCAATAAAATCATAGGTATTGTAAAAACATGATCAAATGACTTGCCTGGCTGACGGTCTTCGAAAGCTAGCGACTCGTAATAGCAGGCTTCGCACTCCGGGAATTCTACTGAGTCAAACAATAGCACAAATAAGTATAGCACAATATAACATAACAGCAAGTTGAAGTAAAACACCCAAGCACTCAAACCAAAACCAAAGAAAAACTCGGAGAAACCAAATCAAGGTTTTCATCATATCAAGCAACAACTAAGAAATAGTTTTACACAACTAAAACTTTTCTTAACATAACCTAAGCATTGGTTTTGCTAACTAACAGAAGGAAAAACATCATACAAACTAGGAGCAAAAAGAATCACATCAAAAGCTATTATAGAACTCCTATTATGCCTAAAACAATCCTAGCCAAGAAAATAAAATAAAAGTTTTATTCTACTGTAAATAAAAGTTCATCCTCTGTAGCAACAGAAACTAATCTAAAATAAAATATAAAATAATAAAAATAAAATAATTTGCTAACTAGAACAGTAGGAAAACAGCAGTTAGCTAAATAAACAAGAAAAACTTGATTTCGACATAAAACTAATTGTTTATTAAATCTAAAATACCCAAACAAGTTCCTACTGCTAGGCATGGTCAAAACTAAGCAGTAGCAAAAAGAATCACAAAAAAAAAATCCTAGCTCAATTTGTGGCAGAAAAACTAATCTGTCTAAATCTAATATAAAACTATTTCTAATAATTTAAACATGGCTAAACATATTTTCTACAAAAACTACAACAAATTTACAAACTCACAAAAAAAATCAACTAAAAATATTGAACCAACTAAAATAAATAGCAAAAACAAAAACAGAACTATTCTGCTAAAACAGAAACGAAGAAATAAAACTAAAGAGAAAACCGCGCTATTGGGCCTATATGCCGCTCAGGCAAAATCTAAATAAAAAAGCGCCTGCGGCTAAACAGAAAAGTCGACCGGTTCGATCTAACAAAAAAACCATAAGTAAAACCGATCTATTAAATAAAACCGTACCCCTTCGTTGCTTCTAATCTAGGCCATACATGCGAGATCCAACGGTGGAGGGGAGCTCGGGCTTACAGCGTCGGCGGCGACGAACGGAGACGACGGCGGCGGCTCGGGCGTTGGCGGTGCGGCGGCTCCGGTAGTCGGGGAGGTCGGCGAAGGTGTCAGAGAGGTGCGGCGAAGAGTTGCGGAGGCGGGGGTGGAGTTGGTGGAGCTCGGGGACGACGGTGGCGATCGGGGCGACGGCGACGACTCCCTGGTGAGCTGCAGTTCCGGCGGGCGGCGGTCGAGCTCGGGGACGACGGTTTCGGGGCTCCCTGGGAGAAGAGAGGATGTCAGGGAGATGAGGAACGAACAGGGGGTTCGGGTGGTGTAGCTTGGAAGCAAGGGGGGATGCTCACCAGTGGCAGCGGCGGCGGCGAACCGAGGCGGCGGCGGCGGGATCCAAAGGAGGAGGGCGTGAGCTGTGGTGTGTTTCGGGCTAGGGTTTTTGGGGGGGGTTCGAGAGAGGAGAGCGAGGGGAACTTATAGGACATGGACTTGGACGAGGGGGCGACGCGGGATCGCGATCCCGAGAAGATCGCGGTGTCGGGCACGCTCTGCGCGTGCTCCGATGCGGCGTGCCGTGCGCGAGGGGAAAGAAAGAGGTGGGGCCAGCGCGTCAGTGAGAGAGGGAGGGTCGTCAGTGAGAGAGGGAGGGGTGGGGGCGATCGGGCGACCGATCGGGAGAGGGTTCGGGCGTGCGGGCGCGCTGGGGCAGGCCAGCTCGGCGTCGGTGGGCTGCGTCTGGCCCGCTGGTGGGCTGCGCACGGCGCTGGATGGGCCGGTTGGCCTGGCTGGCGCCTGAGGCTTTCCCCTTTTTTTTGAAATAGAGGGAAGGAAAAATATAAAAATATATTTTTTATAGGACATATATATATATCAAAATTCTCAGGGGAATTAATCCTACAACGTGGACATTTTTCCAGAGGTAAAACTCAAACTAAAAAAACAATTTCTGGAAATCCCAAAAAAAATTCAGATTTGAATTCAAACTTTTTGGCAATACATTTCTTCTGACATTTTTGGAGTGTCATGTTAGCTCCTCTCATACTTTTGATCAAGTATTTGTCAGGGATATTTGAAATAAATTTCAATGCCAAATCAAGTTCAAATTCACAACACAAACTCAACTGCCTCTGAAATTTTCAAATGCCACTCAATTTCAATCAAAATGCATAGATGCTTAGCTAATAATTGTAACACATTCCAAATTGAAAATGTGGGATGTTACAAACCTACCCACCTTAAGATGAATCTCGCCCTCGAGATTCGGGTTGGCTAGCAAATAGGTGCGCGTGGTCTCGGCGGAGGTCTTCTTCTCGCTCCCAGGTGGCTTCCTCCTCGGAATGATGACTCCACAGAACCTTGCAAAACTTGATGATCTTGCTGCGGGTGACTCTGTTTGCAGTCTCGAGAATTCGGACGGGTTTCTCCTTATAAGTCAGATCACTGTCGAGCTGTATGGCCTCTAGGGGCACTGTGTCTCTCAACGGAATTTCGGCCATCTCAGCATGGCATTTCTTCAGCTGAGAAACATGGAAGACATCGTGAACTCCGGACAATCCTTCCGGCAAATCTAGCTTGTAAGCAACTTCTCCTCTGCGTTCGAGGATTTTGTAGGGGCCAATGAACCTGGGTGCCAACTTTCCTTTAACACCAAACCGCTTGATTCCTCGAAGTGGGGACACACAGAGATATGCTCGGTCTCCAACTTCATATGTTATCTCCTTGCGTTTACTGTCGGCATAACTCTTCTGTCTCGACTGTGCTATCTTGAGTCTATCTCGAATCAGCTTGACCTTCTCTTCGGAGTCTCTGATAAGATCGGGACCAAAAAGTTTTCGGTCTCCAACACCATCCCACAGCAATGGTGTTCTACACCTCCTTCCGTATAGAGCTTCGAAAGGGGCCATCTTCAGACTGGTCTGATAGCTGTTGTTGTACGAGAACTCTGCGTATGGCAAGTTGTCATCCCAGCTAGACCCATAGTCTAGCGCACAGGCTCTCAACATGTCCTCCAAAATCTGGTTGACTCTCTCGGTCTGTCCATCTGTCTGCGGATGAAAAGCTGTACTGAACTCCAGCCTCGTACCCAAAGTTTCATGCAACTGATTCCAAAACTTTGAGGTAAATTGTGTTCCTCTATCTGACACGATACTCCTCGGAACTCCATGCAGACATACGATCCTGGTCATGTATATCTTGGCTAACTTAGCGCTGGTATATGTGGTCTTCACGGGAATGAAATGAGCTACCTTGGTCAAGCGATCAACCACTACCCAGATAGAATCATAACCTGAACGGGTCCTCGGTAATCCTGTGATAAAATCCATTCCAAGTTTTTCCCATTTCCACTCGGGTATCGGCAAAGGTTGAAGTAACCCTGCCGGCTTCTGATGTTCCGCCTTTACTCGCTGACAAACATCACATACTGCTACGTACTCGGCAATATCCTTCTTCATACTTGTCCACCAGAAACTTTCCTTCAAATCCAGATACATCTTGGTGTTGCCTGGGTGAATCGAGTACGGTGAATCATGGGCCTCCTGAAGAATTAACTTCCTGACCTCTGGGTCATTAGGCACATAGATGCGATCCTCAAACCATAAAGTTTCATGCTCATCTTCACGAAAACCTTTCGCCTTTCCATTACACATCTTTTCCTTTATCTCTGCAATTCCCTTGTCTGTCTTCTGGGCTTCACGGATTCTTTCGGTCAGAGTGGACTGTATATCCAAGGTGGCGACAAATCCTCTCGGTACTATCTCCAGTCGGAGCTCTCTGATATCGTCGGCTAATTCCTGAGGTAATCCTCCAGTTATGAGGGTGTTCACATAACTTTTACGGCTCAAGGCATCTGCTACAACATTTGCCTTCCCTGGGTGATAATGCAATCTCATGTCATGGTCCTTGATCAATTCAAGCCATCTCCTCTGCCTGAGGTTCAATTCCTTCTGCGTGAAAATATACTTCAGGCTCTTATGATCCGTGTAAACATCACAACTGTTTCCGACGAGGAAATGTCTCCAGGTCTTGAGTGCGTGCACTACGGCTGCTAACTCCAAATCGTGTGTGGAATAATTCATCTCGTGAGGTCGTAGCTGTCTGGATGTATAAGCTACAACTTTTCCTTCCTGCATGAGCACTCCTCCGAGTCCTTGACGAGAAGCGTCACAATATACCTGGTAATCCTTGTGTATGTCCGGCAAAATTAGCACCGGGGCGGTAACCAAACGTTTCTTCAGCTCCTGAAAACTGGCTTCACAATCCTCGGTCCAAATGTACTTGGCTTCCTTCTTCAACAGCTCAGTCATGGGCTTGGCAATCTTGGAGAAATTCTCAATAAACCTCCGATAATATCCTGCAAGTCCGAGAAAACTGCGGATCTCCTTGACTGAGGTGGGGGACTGCCAGTTGGTGACCGATTCGACCTTGGTGGGGTCGACTGCTATTCCTTCTCCTGAAATAACATGTCCGAGGAATCCGACTTCCTTCAGCCAAAATTCACATTTGCTGAACTTGGCATATAACTGATGTTCCCGGAGTTTCTCCAGAACTAGACGCAGATGTTCCTTATGCTCTTCCTCGCTCTTGGAGAAAACCAATATGTCATCGATGAACACCACGACAAACTTGTCCAGATATTCCATAAATACCTTGTTCATCATTCTCATGAAATACGCAGGGGCATTAGTTAATCCGAATGACATGACGGTATACTCATATAAACCATACCTGGTGGTGAAAGCTGTTTTGGGTATATCCTGTTCACGCATCTTCAACTAATGATACCCTGATCGAAGATCGATCTTGGAGAATACCTTGGCTCCAACTAGTTGATCAAATAAATCATTAATCATCGGCAGAGGGTACTTGTTCTTGATGGTCACATCGTTCAATGAACGATAATCCACAACCATTCTCAGGGTTCCATCCTTCTTCTCTACCAAAAGAACTGGAGCTCCCCAAGGTGACGAGCTTGGCCGAATATATCCCTTCTCCAATAGCTCCTTAATTTGCTTCTTGATCTCTTCCAAATCATTCGGGGGCATCCGATAGGGTCTCTTGGATATTGGGGCTGTGCCGGGCAATAACTCAATCAAAAACTCAATGTCTCTGTCCGGTGGCATTCCTGGTAATTCCTCTAGAAACACCTCGGGAAAATCTTGCACTACGGGCACTTCCTCCTGAACAACACCCGTGAGGGAATTCACCCGATTCTTCATCGGTGTGCGTCTGGATACATACTTGATCCTTTTCTGCTCCAGGGTGGTGAGCAAAATCGTCTTGCGAGCACAGTCGATGTTTCCTTCAAACTTGGTCAACCAATCCATGCCTATAATTACATCCAAACTCTGGGATTCCAATACTATGAGGTCTGCGGGAAAATCATGGTTTCCGATGCTGAGGGTCGAATGACAGCCTAAGCCTGCCGTCATCTCTCCTCCTGGGGAAGTGACCTGAAGTGGGGTTCTAAGGGTTCTAGTGGGCAACCCGTACTTTTCCACAACTACCCTTGATATGAATGAATGCGTTGCACCGGAATCAAAGAGTACCAATACTGGATGTGAACTTAATAAAAACTTACCAACCACAGTGTCTGGCTGATCATAGACGTCCTCCACGTCAAGGTGATTCACCTGAGCACGAGAAAAAGGGTTGGGCTTCTTTGCTGAGCTTCCATTGCCGTTGCCGTTTCCATTCCTCTGCTTGGCCTCCGGACAATCGGTGGCATAGTGTCCTGTCTTCTGGCACTTGAAACAGGTGATATGACTCAGATCCTTCTGAGCTGGAGCAGGACGGTGCTGGTTGCCATTGCCTCCATTGCCTGACTTGGAGTTGTTGTCGTGGTTGCGATTGTTCCCATTCCCTCCATGGTTATGTCCTCCATGATTATGTCCTCCATGGGTGTGATGGGTATGTCCTCCTGAGTATGGGGTATAGCGGGGCTTCTGCTGAGCTCCGGAGTTGTACTTTCCCTGGCCATATTTCCGCTTGCGGCTATCAATCTGTTGCTGCTTGCCTTCAAGTATGGTGGCCTTGTCTACCAGCTCCTGGTAGTTGTTGAAGGTAGCCACCATTAGCTGCATTCCTAGCTCATCATTGAGTCCCTCGAGAAACTTCTCTTGCTTTGCGGCATCTGTGGCCACATCATCTGGGGCATAGCGAGATAATTTGCTGAACTCATCCATGTACTGCCCCACAGTACGGTTCCCCTGGCGTAAGTTGCGGAACTCACGCTTCTTCAGACTCATGGCTCCAGCTGAGACATGAGCGGTGCGGAAGGCCTGCTGGAACTCAGCCCATGTCACGGTGGCGGCCGGATAAGTGGCGGTGTAGTTCTCCCACCAAGAAGCTGCGGGTCCATCAACCTGATGTGCGGCAAAGCGCACCTTCTCTGCATCTGTGCATCCAGCAGTGGCTAACTCCCTTCCGACCTTGCGGAGCCAATCATCGGCCACAATCGGCTCAGTGCTGCTAGAGAACACTGGCGGATTCAGCCTTAGGAAGCGTGTCAAGTTGTCAACAGGGGGTGGTGGCGGTGGATTGTTGTTGTTGTTCTGGTTCTGGATGAGTATCTGCATCAGGGCATTCTGCTGCTGGATCAGCTGGGTGAGCTCCGGCGGAAAGTTGAAACCGGGGTCACGTCTCGGAGGCATCTAGTGTTTTGGAGTGGATGAGAAATTAGAATAGAACAAGGGTCTAATGAGAAAATAGCACTACCCATATGAATGCACAATCATAATCACACCAATCATTTATTCATTCATCTCAAACAAGGTTCAATCTGGGATTACAAAAAAAAATCTCACGACTAATCGAAAATAACGGCCTAACTGATCGACGAAAAAAATAAAATAACATGGCGGTCGACTAAATGTCTTCATCAATTATTCTTGCGTCCTCCGGTGCGGCGTCTCCTCTTGCGGCTTCCTTCGGTGGAGCTCTCTTCATAATCCTGGTCATTGCTCACGAGAAGTCCATCATCTCCACTCGAAAAAAGGTCTTCTCCCAGGTCTATCTTCTCCTCCAGTGTGGCAATATATTTATCCCGGACCTCGATTCTCTCCATAAAATCCTTGACTTCTTCTTCATGTTCAAGGAAGTCCGCGCGTGCTTTCTCCTCCAGTTCCAGTTCACGGAACAACAACCTCCTGTGTACCTTCGAGTTTCGGCGCGTCTGGATTTCCCGGTTCCTGATGAGACTCTCCAAGTCTTGGACATATGAAAGAATGGAGTCGTCCTCTACGGTACGGATGATATCTCCATTCCTAGCTCTGCGAGAAATCATGGCGAGGTCTGATGGGTCGAGCTCGGCCTTGTACTCTTCTCGGAGATGTCCAAGTGCACGATAAATCGCCATGTCTCTTCCGAGGATCCAAGTGAAATCGGTAAACTCAAAGTCAATGGGCTCTGAAGGTCCTCCCTGGAATGTGCACCATAATCCTGTAGCGGGTATCCGTCGGAAGTGCATTGATAGGCTTCCCGGTGATTGAGGGCAGGGCAATCTTCAGCTTTTTCACAATCTGAACCAGCTTCTTGCCGAGAAGCATCATCTCATCTGGCTCGCAAAACTCCGGTAGTAGAACTGGGGTGAACTCGGCGGCCATCTAGAATGTTGAAAATCGGAGAGAAGTCAGAAATGAACAGGGGAGAATTACGGAATGATAAGGACATAAAATAAAATAGTCTCTTCCTATGGCTTTCCGATCCTAGGGGTTACGTCCTACGGTCAGCGTGTGCTCTGAATACCATCTCTGTAACGACCCGACCCGAAATCGGTCAAGTCTCTGTGTAGCTGTACCATCCCAAGATCATGTTGGCACACACAGTACATTGATGCAAAGATTCAAAGTTCAATCACACCTGAATTTATTACACGATTCTCATATCGAGTCTTTATTACATCATAATAAATTCGGCCGAAGGCCAACTCATGAGAAATAAACTAAATAAAGCTGCGGAAGCGTAGACGAATAGCGAGTCCATCCGACTCCATAGGGCAATCGCCAAGCGTGGATCGTAGCCTCACTCCTGATCGGAAAATTCCTCTGCAACATAAGACGTTGCAGCCATGTAGGTCAGCATTTTGAATATGTCGGCAAGTCATGAATAGAGAACAACAATAAAATTACTAATACTATATGCAATTTGGCTGTGGGGCTCTAAGTTTCATTGTTTTGCGAAAAAGCCGATTTTTCCCTACAACAAGGACTTGTTTGCAATTACTACAAAATGTTGGTAGTTATTGAGATGGTTCCGCCAACCAATGTCTCGCTCCCAATTATTAAATAACCCCCCTCAATTAATTTATTAAGTTCAGTGTTGAGATATCCGAAATACTCCAATTCCAGAGGCTCATTTGTCCGTAACCGGGGACACGGCTAATCGATTAGGTTGTTACTCTGCAGAGGTTTGTGCACTTTACCCGCAAGAATCGTTCCCTCCTTTAAGTCTTCGCACTGCCTGGTGTTTGAAGACGGGACGAACGAAACAGGGTCTTCCGAAGAGTTCCTCTGGGCCACTGCCGGTGCCCATCCAATCCTACCGTTCTTCTACATCTCGTAGCACCGTCCGGCCAGAGTCACGCCTAGGGTCGACCAAGCCAGAGCCCATAATGGCTTGCGGCTGCACAGGTAAGCTTCCGGTCAATGGGGTATCCATCCGTCTCTTCGTGGCTGGGTGAAGCTTTCCGCAAGATGTCATGGCGCTTCTCCATGCATCCCGGCCATCCGCTGGTTTCTCCAGGGTGCCCGTCAACCGTCCTCCACCCAGTAGTGAATTTTGAAGTCCATCTTGAGCTTGATGTCATGGGGTTTTCATCATCTTGACTCTCGCATCTCCCTTATGAATCACTCAACCAACCCCGTCTACGAGCATAGCAAAATAAACTACATCGTCCCGGGCATCGGTAACAAGGGAGAAGGGTTCATCCTACCTCATGATACTACTCAAGAACATAACTTAACAAAATTCTCCTACTGCATGCATGGTGGGGAGGTATAACTCTAATGCAATAAAAGCATAGGTATTGTAAAAACATGATCAAATGACTTGCCTAGCTGACGGTCTTCGAAAGCTAGCGACTCGTAATAGCAGGCTTCGCACTCCGGGAATTCTACCGAGTCAAACAATAGCACAAATAAGTATAGCATAATATAACATAACAGCAAGTTGAAGTAAAACACCCAAGCACTCAAACCAAAACCAAAGAAAAACTCGGAGAAACCAAATCAAGGTTTTCATCATATCAAGCAACAACTAAGAAATAGTTTTACACAACTAAAACTTTTCTTAACAGAACCTAAGCATTGGTTTTGCTAACTAACAGAAGGAAAAACATCATACAAACTAGGAGCAAAAAGAATCACATCAAAAGCTATTATAGAACTCCTATTATGCCTAAAACAATCCTAGCAAAGAAAATAAAGTAAAAGTTTTATTCTACTGTAAATAAAAGTTCATCCTCTGTAGCTACAGAAACTAATCTAAAATAAAATATAAAATAATAAAAATAAAATAATTTGCTAACTAGAACAGTAGGAAAACAGCAGTTAGCTAAATAAACAAGAAAAACTTGATTTCGACATAAAACTAATTGTTTATTAAATCTAAAATACCCAAACAAGTTCCTACTGCTAGGCATGGTCAAAACTAAGCAGTAGCAAAAAGAATCACAAAAAAATAATAATCCTAGCTCAATTTGTGGCAGAAAAACTAATCTGTCTAAATCTAATATAAAACTATTTCTAATAATTTAAACATGGCTAAACATATTTTCTACAGAAACTACAACAAATTTGCAAACTCACAAAAAAAATCAACTAAAAATATTGAACCAACTAAAAGAAATAGCAAAAACAAAAACAGAACTATTCTGCTAAAACAGAAACGAAGAAATAAAACTAAAGAGAAAACCGCGCTATTGGGCCTATATGCCGCTCAGGCAAAATCTAAATAAAAAAGCGCCCGCGGCTAAACAGAAAAGTCGACCGGTTTGATCTAACAAAAAAACCGTAAGTGAAACCGATCTATTAAATAAAACCGTACCCCTTCGTTGCTTCTAATCTAGGCCATACATGCGAGATCCAACGGTGGAGGGGAGCTCGGGCTTACAGCGTCGGCGGCGACGAACGGAGACGGCGGCGGCGGCTCGGGCGTTGGCGGTGCGGCGGCTCCGGTAGTCGGGGAGGTCGGCGAAGGTGTCAGAGAGGTGCGGCGAAGAGTTGCGGAGGCGGGGGTGGAGTTGGTGGAGCTCGGGGATGACGGTGGCGATCGGGGCGACGGCGACGACTCCCTGGTGAGCTGCAGTTCCGGCGGGCGGCGGTCGAGCTCGGGGACGACGGTTTCGGGGCTCCCTGGGAGAAGAGAGGATGTCAGGGAGATGAGGAACGAACAGGGGGTTCGGGTGGTGTAGCTTGGAAGCAAGGGGGGATGCTCACCGGTGGCAGCGGCGGCGGCGAACCGAGGCGGCGGCGGCGGGATCCAAAGGAGGAGGGCGTGAGCTGTGGTGCGTTTCGGGCTAGGGTTTTTAAGGGGGTTCGGGAGAGGAGAGCGAGGGGAACTTATAGGACATGGACTTGGACGAGGGGGCGACGCGGGATCGCGATCCCGAGAAGATCGCGGTGTCGGGCGCGCTCTGCGCGTGCTCCGATGCGGCGTGCCGTGCGCGAGGGGAAAGAAAGAGGTGGGGCCAGCGCGTCAGTGAGAGAGGGAGGGGTGGGGGCGATCGGGCGACCGGTCGGGAGAGGGTTCGGGCGTGCGGGCGCGCTGGGGCAGGCCAGCTCGGCGTCGCTGGGCTGCGTCTGGCCCGCTGGTGGGCTGCGCTCGGCGCTGGCTGGGCCGGTTGGCCTGGCTGGCGCCTGAGGCTTTCCCCTTTTTTTTGAAATAGAGGGAAGGAAAAATATAAAAATATATTTTTTTTATAGGACATATATATATCAAAATTCTCAAGGGAATTAATCCTACAACGTGGACATTTTTCCAAAGGTAAAACTCAAACTAAAAAAAACAATTTCTGGAAATCCCAAATAAAATTCAGATTTGAATTCAAACTTTTTGGCAATACATTTCTTCTGACATTTTTGGAGTGTCATGTTAGCTCCTCTCATACTTTTGATCAAGTATTTGTCAGGGATATTTGAAATAAATTTCAATGCCAAATCAAGTTCAAATTCACAACACAAACTCAACTACCTCTGAAATTTTCAAATGCCACTCAATTTCAATCAAAATGCATAGATGCTTAGCTAATAATTGTAAAACATTCCAAATTGAAAATTTGGGATGTTATAGTTGATCGTTCAGTTTTATTGCTATAGCTTTCTTCATGTCATATACATATCCTTTGACTATGAGATTATGCAACTTCTGAATACCGGAGGAATACCTTGTGTGCTATCAAACGTCACAACGTAACTGGGTGATTATAAAGATGCTCTAGAGGTATCTCTGAAGGTGTTTGTTGGGTTGGCATAGATCGAGATTAGGATTTGTCACTCAGAGTATCGGAGAGGTATCTTTGGGCCCTCTCGGTAATGCACATCATGATAAGCCTTGCAAGCAATGTGACTAATGAATTAGTCGCGGGATGATGCATTATGGAACGAGTAAAGAAACTTGCCGGTAACGAGATTGAACTAGGTATGAAGATACCGACGATCGAATCTCGGGCAAGTAACATACCGATGACAAAGGGAATTACGTATGTTATCATTGCGGTACAACCGATAAAGATCTTCGTACAATATGTAGGAACCAATATGAGCATCCAGGTTCCGCTATTGGTTAGTGACCGGAGAGGTATCTCGGTCATGTCTACATTGTTCTCGAACCCGTAGGGTCCGCACGCTTAATGTTCAGTGACAATTTTGTATTATATGAGTTATGTGATTTGGTTACCGAATGTTGTTCGGAGTCCTGGATGAGATCATGGACATGACGAGGAGTCTCAAAATGGTCGAGACGTAAAGATTGATATATTGGATGATAGTATTCGGACACCGGAAGTGTTTCGGAATGTATCGGGTACATATCGGAGTACCGGGGGGGTTACCGGAACCCCCAGGGGAAGATATGGGCCATATGGGCCATAGGAGGGAGGCACACCAGCCCACATAGAGGTGGCGCGCCCCCCACAAGAGGGAGTCTGAATTGGACTAGGGGAGGGGGCGGCGCCCCCCTTTCCTTCTCACTCTCTCTCCTTCCACCTTTCCCCCTCCGATAAAAGGAAGGGGGGCGAATCCTACTAGGAGCCCAAGTAGGACTCCTACTTAGGGGGTGCCTAGGGCCGGCCTCCTCCTCTCTCCCTCCTTTATATACGGGGGTGGGGGTGCCTCTAACACAGATCAATTGTTCCAAGCCGTGTGCGCCCCCCCTCCACAGTTTACGCCTCCAGTCATATTCCCGTAGCGCTTAGGCGAAGCCCTGCGCGGATCACTTCACCATCACCGTCACCACGCCGTCGTGCTGATGGAACTCTCCCTCGACACTTTGCTGGATCAAGAGTTCAAGGGACGTCATCGAGCTGGACGTGTGCAGAACTCAGAGGTGTCGTACGTTCGATGCTTGATCGGTCGGATCGAGAAGACGTTCGACTACATCAACCGGGTTAAGCTAATGCTTCCGCTTTCGGTCTACGAGGGTACGTGGAAACACTCTTCCCCTCTCGTTGCTATGCATCTCCTAGATAGATCTTGCGTGAGCGTAGGAATTTTTTTGAAATTGCATGTTGATACGTCTCCAACGTATCTATAATTTATGAAGTATTCATGCTGTTATTTTATCAATCTTGGGTGTTTTACAATCATTTTATAGCAACTTTATATCATTTTTTGGGACTAACCTATTGACCCAGTGCCCAGTGCCAGTTGCTGTTTTTTTGCTTGTTTTTTACATCACAGGAAATCAATATCAAACGGAGCCAAACGCAACGAAACTCCACAGGGATTTTTTATGGGCCAGAAGACATCCATTGGGCCAGAGCAGCACCAGGGCATGCCCAGGTGGGTTGTGCCCACCTCGGTGGCCTCCCACACCCCCTCTTTGCACTATAAATTCCCAAACATTCCGAAACCCTTTGGGGTTAACCTAGATCAGAAGTTCCGCCGCCGCAAGGCTATGTAGCCACCGAAAACCAATATAAACCCTTTTCGGCACCCTGCCGGAGAGGGGAATCATCTTCGGTGGCCATCTTCATCATCCCGGCGGCCACCACGATGAGGTGGGAGTAGTCCACCCTCGGGGCTGAGGGTTTGTACCAGTAGCTATGTGTTTGATCTCTCTCTCTCTCTCTCTCGTGATCTCTATCCTGGGCTTTATTAATATAGTCGGATCATATGATGTTTCTACCCTCTATACTCTTGTTATGATGAATTAAATCTTTACCCTTTGAGGTTTTGTCTTGTCGGATTGAATATTCACAGATGAGAACACATGATATATATCTTGCGGTATGAATAATTGAGGTGACAGTTGGGGTATCATATTGATTCACTTGATATGTGTCTTGGCATTCAACTCGCGGATTCCCGCGGTGATATTTGGGTAATCTATGCATAGGGGTTGATGCACGTTTTTCTCCGATGTAAAGTTTGGGTTCCCTTCGTAGTTCTTTGTGTGGATTGAGTATCATGTTTATGAATTTGCTTTGGTGTTATTCTAGTACTAACTCTAGGATAGATCAAACAGAAAAATAGCTTTGTGTTATTTTAGTACGAACTCTTGAATAGATCGAACAGAAAGAATAGCTTTGAGGTGGCCTCGTACCCTACAAACAATATCTATCTTTTGTTCTTTGCTAATAGGAACTCGGGAGTGATTCTTTATTGCACTTTGAGGGATAATCATATGATCCAACTATGTTAGCACTGTTGAAAGATTGCACTAGTGAAAGTACGGACCCTAGGCCTTGTTTTAAGCATTGAAACGCCATTTTTGTGCCCGTTTACTATTTGCTACCTTGCTGATTTTATTTATTCAGATTATAAAAATATAATTCTACCATCCATATTACACGTTTATCACCATCTATTCGCCAAACTAGTGCACCTATGCAGTTTGCCATTGTATTGGGTGTGTTGGGGACACAAGAGATTTCTTGTATTTAGTTGCAGGGTCGTTTGAGAGAGACCATCTTCATCCTACACCTCTCACGGGTTGATAAACCTTAGGTCATCCACCTGAGGGGAAATTGCTACTGTCCTACAAAACTCTGCGCTTGGAGGCCCAACACGTGTCTACAAGAATAAAGTTACGTAGTAGACATCAAGCTCTTTTCTGGCGTTGTTGCCGGGGAGGTGAGTGCTTGAAGGTATATCTTTATATCTTGCAATTGAATCTTTTAGTTTCTTGTTTTATCACTAGTTTGGTTCATAAAAGAAAACTACATAAAAAATGGAATTTAGGTTGCATCATATTATTGATCATCTTTATAATATCTTTCTTGAAAATGATGCATTTGAAAATTGTGCTCAATTATTAGAAGAATAAGTCAATAAAATGCTTGGCACAAAATATTTGAATGATGAGCATGATTGCAATGTTGTTAGTATGAATTCTTTGAATATCCATGATGCTAATGATATTCAAAGCCATAAGCTTGGGGATGCTATATTTGATGAATATGATATTTTTAGTCCCCCAAGTTTTGATGAGAAAATTTATTATGATGATTGCATGCCTCCTATTTATGATGATTATATTGATGAAAGTGGGTTTGGAAGAGTGTCAACTCTAGGTACTAATGATCCCACCATTTTGGAGGGTGTTGAATCTTATTGTAATAATGATGAAAGTGGGTTTGGAGAGGTCATGACTTTATTTAGTGATGAATCCACTATTTTGGAAGAGGTTTCAATTGACTATGAGAACAAGATTGCTATCTATGATGATTATGGTGATGACATGTATGCTATATTGAATAATGATAACCACGAAACTTATCATCATGATTTTAATTTTCAATCACATGATAGTTATTTTGTTGAGTTTTCCCCCACTACTATTCATGAGAATAAATTTGCTTATGCTTTATGTGATAGCTATATTGTTGAATTCATTCATGATGCTACTGAAAATTATTATGAGGGAGGAACATATGCTTTTACATATTGCAATAATATCAAGTTTCCTCTCTATGTGTTGAAAGTTTTGAAGTTGCACTTGTTTTGCCTTCCTATGCTAGTTGATTATTGCTCCCATAAGTTGTTTGCTCACAAAATCCCTATTCATAGGAATTGGGTTAGGCTTAAATGTGCTTGCCATGTGATTCATGATGCTCTTGCTATGTTTCAATTCTTATCTTTTATGTGAGTATCATTGAAATCATCATGCCTAGCTTAAAAGGCATTAAAGAAAAGCGCTTGTTGGGAGACAAACCAACACTTTTACCTACTGTTTTTGTGTGTTAACATGATTATGCTAATGTATTTATCATGTTTTATTGCTTTTGTTTCAATAAAGTTCCAAGTAAAGCCTTCGGGATCATGTTGGGTGATAGTTGATTTGACCCTGCTGAAAACAGAAACTTTTGCGCTCACGAAAATGAGTCTAATTTTTAACAGAAGAGTGCTATTGAGTTGATTATTTTTTAATAAGTTTAATACACAAATTTCTCACGTGGTCCAATTTTTTTCATAATTTTTGGAGTAGCAGAAGTATGGTAGTTATCCAGATCACTACAGACTGTTCTGTTTTTGACAGATTCTGTTTTCAATGCATAGTTTGCTTGTTTTCTAGTTTCTATGGCTTATATTGCTCAATATAAATTGCGGAAATGATATGCTACAGTAGGCATTGTGTGAGAACAACTATGAATCTTGTATTTGGTAGTACCAAAGTGAAATGGTTTGCTTTTTATCATACTAACCTATCTCACAAAGTTCCGTTAAGTTTTGTGTGATTGAAGTTTTCAAGTTTTGGGTGAGATGTCGATATGAGGAGAATAAGAAGTGACAAGACCCTAATATTGGGGTTTCCTAAGGCACCCCAAGGAAATATTCAAGGAATATCCAAGCAACTAAGCTTGGGGATGCCCCGGAAGGCATCCCGTCTTTCGTCTCCAACATTATCGGTAACCTCACTTGGAGCTATGTTTTCATTCGTCACATGATATGTGTTTTCCTTGGAACATCAATTTATTTTGTTAGGATTTGCTTGCTTTTATTTAGAATAATGTTTTGCATCTTTTATTTCAATAAAAGTGGCATTGATAGCCTTTGTCATGCTTATTTTGTAAGTCTACATGTTGCTGTTTGAAAACAGAAAGTTTAGCACTGTTGCAAAAATTCCCTAGAAAAATCAAAATATGATAAAAAATTGAAACTTTTTGCATAATAAGATATGATAAATTTTCTACAGTGTGGTAGAATTTCATAATGTTTGGAGTTAGGGAAGTATTGATACTCTTGCATTCTTTACAGACTGTACTGTTTTGGCAGATTGCTATTATGTTCGCATTGTTTGCATATGTTTGCTTGTTTAATGATTCTATTTGAGGATAGGAGTATTAAATATGCAGAGGCTTTAGTATGCAATGTTGAATAATAAATTTAGTGATTTGCTACAGTAGAGAACTATAAGGTTTTTGCATTGGTTTATACTAACTTATCTCACGAGTTCTTGTTGAGTTTTGTGTGGATGAAGCTTTTGAGATTTAGGAAAACCGTGATATGAGAAGAATTAAGGAGACACAAAAGCTCAAGCTTGGGGATGCCCAAGGCACCCCAAGATAATATTTCAAGAAGTATCAAGCATCTAAGCTTGGGGATGCCCTGGTAGGCATCCCACCTTTCTTCCTTCAACAATTATCGGTTAGTACTGGTTGAGCCTAAGTTTTAGCTTCTTCACATGATGTGTGCTATCCTCGGAATGTCGTTTTATTTTGTTTTGCTTGATGTTTTAATAAAATACTTATATCTGAAAGTTTTTAAATAAAATAGAATCCTCAAATAGTTTCCAAGGAGGCTAAGTAAGCGGCATTCACATCCCATCAATGAAGCTCTTTTGTTTGGAATTGCTCTTGTGCTTCACTTATATCCTATGAGTAAATTGTTGAATAAATTGAATGTCATGAAGTTGAAATCATATCATGCCTAGTGGTAGCTTCACATTGGGTTTAGAAAGTGAAATCTTTTGAGGCTTGACAATCGCAATATTGGTCATACAAGCAATTCTCGAATAATTAGTGTAAGGAAGAGAACTTTCACATGCAAATATACTATCCTAGAAATCTTTTGTGATTGTGAGCCCCCATCAAAATATTATATGCCGAAATTGTTGACGTTGGACAAGGAAGACAACGTAATGATTTATGTTTGCTCATATTCACATAGAAGTCATATTGTCATAGATCCTTCAACATGTGGTGCTTGCCCCCCATCTTTGCTAGCCAAAAACTCTGCACCAAGTAGAGATACTACTTGTGCATCCAAAAACCCTTAAACCCAAATCTTATTTTCAAGAGTCCACTATACCTACCTATTGCTACGTCTTGAGCACTGCGTTGGTTTTACCTTGAAGAGGAAAGGGTGATGCAGTAAAGTAGCGTAAGTATTTCCCTCAGTTTTTGAGAACCAAGCTATCAATCCGGTAGGAGACCACGCTCAAGTCCCTCGCACCTACACAAACAAATAAGAACCTTGCAACCAACGCGATAAAGGGGTTGTCAATCCCTTCACGACCACTTGCAAAAGTGAGATCTGGTAGAGATGATAAGATAATATTTTTGGTATTTTTATGATAAAGACTAAAAGTAAAGAAAGCAAAATAAACGGTAATAGAAATAACGGTAGATTAATATGATAGAGAATAGACCCGGGGCCATAGGTTTCACTAGTGGCTTCTCTCAAGAGCATAAATATTACGGTGGGTAAACAAATTACTGTCGAGCAATTGATAGAATTGAGCATAGTTATGAGAATATCTAGGTATGATCATGTATATAGGCATCACGTCCGTGACAAGTAGACTGACTCCTGCCTGCATCTACTACTATTACTCCACACATCAACCTCTATCCAGCATGCATCTAGAGTATTAAGTTCATAAGAACGGAGTAACACTTTAAGCAAGATGACATGATGTAGAGGGATAAACTCATGCAATATGATATAAACCCCATCTTTTTATCCTCGATGGCAACAATACAATACGTGTCGTTTCCCCTACTGTCACTGGGATCGAGCACCGCAAGATTGAACCCAAAGCTAAGCACTTCTCCCATTGCAAGAAAGATCAATCTAGTAGGCCAAACCAAACTAATAATTCGAAGAGACTTGCAAAGATAACCAATCATACATAAAAGAATTCAGAAGAGATTCAAATATTGTTCATAGATAATCTTGATCATAAACCCACAATTCATCGGATCTCGACAAACACACCGCAAAAGAAGATTACATCGAATAGATCTCCAAGAGAATCGAGGAGAACTTTGTATTGAGATCCAAAGAGAGAGAAGAAGCCATCTAGCTAATAACTATGGACCCGAAGGTCTGAGGTAAACTACTCACACATCATCGGAGAGGCTATGGTGTTGATGTAGAAGCCCTCCGTGATCAATGCCCCCTCCGGCGGAGCGCCGGAAAAGGCCCCAAGATGGGATCTCACGGGTACAGAAGGTTGCGGTGGTGGAAATAGGGTTTTGGCTCCTCCTCTGATGTTTTCGGGGTACGTAGGTATATATAGGAGGAAGAAGTAGGCCGGTGGAGCCACGAGGGTCCCACGAGGGTGGAGGGCGCGCCCAGGGGGGTAGGTGCGCCCCCTGCCTCGTGGCCTCCTCGTTGATTGCTTGACGTCCACTCCAAGTCCTCTGGATCATGTTTGTTCAGAAAATCATGTTCCTGAAGGTTTCATTCCGTTTGGACTCCGTTTGATATTCCTTTCCTTCGAAACACTGAAATAGGCAAAAAAAACACCAATTTGGGTTGGGCCTCCGGTTAATAGGTTAGTCCCAAAAATAATATAAAAGTGTATAATAAAGCCCATTGAACATCCAAAACAGATAATATAATAGCATGGAACAATCAAAAATTATAGATACGTTGGAGACGTATCAAGCATCCCCAAGCTTAATTCCTGCTCGTCCTCGAGTAGGTAAATGATAAAAACAGAATTTTTGATGTGGAATGCTTCTTAGCATAATTTTCAATGTAATTCTTTTTATTGTGGCATGAATATTTAGATCTGAAAGATTCAAGATAAAAGTTTAATGTTGACATAAAAACAATAATACTTCAAACATGCTAACCAAGCAATTATGTCTTATCAAAATAACATAGCCAAAGAAACCTCATCCCTACAAAATCATATAGTTAGGCCATGCTTCAATTTCGTCACACAAAACGTTCTCATCATGCATAACCCCGATGACGAGCCGAGCAATTGGTTCATACTTTTTAACGCGCTTCAGCTTTTCAACCCTTACGCAATACATGAGCGCAAGCCATGGATATAGCACTATGGGTGGAATAAAGTATAATGATGGGGGTTATGTGAGAAGACAAAAAGGTAGAAAGTCTCACACTAACGCGGCTAATCAATAGGCTATGGATATGCCCATCAATTGATGTCAATGAGAGGAGTAGGGATTGCCATGCAACGGATGCACTAGAGCTATAAATATATGAAAGCTCAACAAAAGAAACTAAGTGGGTGTGCATCCAACTTGCTTGCTCACGAAGACCTAGGGCATTTTGAGGAAGCCCATCATTGGAATATACAAGCCAAGTTCTATAATGAAAAATTCCCACTAGTATATGAAAGTGACAACATAGGAGACTCTCTATCATGAAGATCACGGTGCTACTTTGAAGCACAAGTGTGGAAAAAGGATAGTAACATTGTCCCTTCTCTCTTTTTCTCTCATTTTTTTCTTTCTCTTTTTTTTGTTGGGCCTTCTCTTTTTTTCTTTGGCCTTTTTTTTATTTAGTCCGGAATCTCATCCCGACTTGTGGGGGAATCATAGTCTCCATCATCCTTTCCTCACATGGGACAATGCTCTAATAATGATGATCATCACACTTTTATTTCTTACAACCCAAGAATTACAACTCAATACTTACAACAAAATATGACTCTATGTGAATGTCTCCGGCGGTGTACCGGGATATGCAATGAATCAAGAGTGACATGTATGAAAAATTATGAAAGGTGGCTTTGCCACAAATATGATGTCAACTACATGATCATGCAAAGCAATATGACAATGATGGAGCGTGTCATAATAAACGGAACGGTGGTAAGTTGCATGGCAATATATCTGGGAATGGCTATGGAAATGCCATGATAGGTAGGTATGGTGGCTGTTTTGAGGAAGATATAAGGAGGTTTATGTGTGATAGAGCGTATCATATCACGGGGTTTGGATGTACCGGTGAAGTTTGCACCAACTCTCAAGGCGAGA
The DNA here is from genome assembly GCF_002575655.3 of Aegilops tauschii subsp. strangulata. Taxonomy (NCBI): domain Eukaryota; kingdom Viridiplantae; phylum Streptophyta; class Magnoliopsida; order Poales; family Poaceae; genus Aegilops; species Aegilops tauschii. The sequence goes on from NC_053039.3 coordinate 128,936,338, forward strand.
AAGGACAATGCACGATACCGTAGAGGCTAGAAAATTGTGGAAGGTTGAGAGTGCGTATAATCCATGGACTCACATTAGTCATAAAGAACTCATATACTTATTGCAAAAGTTTATTAGCCTTTGAAGTACTACTACGCATGCCCCTAGAGAGATAGATTGGTAGGAAAATACCATCGCTCGTCCCCGACCGCCACTCATAAGGAAAGCAATAAAAGAACACCTTATGTGTCAAAATTGTCACACAACTTTTACCATACGTGCATGCTACGGGACTTGCCAACCTTAACACAAGTATTTCTCAATTTCACAATTACTCAACTAGCACACTCTATATTACCACCTTTATATCTCAAGACACTTATCAAGTATCAAACTTCTCATGATATTCAATGAACTCAATATGGAAGTTTCTATTATGCTCATCTTGGATGCCTATCACATTCGGATTAATTTCACAATTAAAGCTAATTACCATGCTATTTAAGACTCTCAAAATAATATAAGTGAAGCATGAGAGATCAATAATTTCTATAAAATAAAACCACCACCGTACTCTAGAAGATATAAGTGAAGCACTAGAGCAAAAAACTATATAGCTCAAAAGATATAAGTGAAGTACATAGAGTATTCTAACAAATTCCGAATCATGTGTGTGTCTCTCAAAAGGTGTGTACAGAAAGGATTATTGTGGTAAACTAAAAAGCAAAGACTCAAATCATACAAGACGCTCCAAGCAAAACACATATCATGTGGTGAATAAAAATATAGCCCCAAGTAAAGTTACCGAGACGAAGACGAAAGAGGGGATGCCTTCCGGGGCATCCCCAAGCTTAGGCTTTTAGTTGTCCTTGAATTTTACCTTGGGGTGCCTTGGGAATCCCCATGCTTAGGCTCTTGCCAATCCTTGTTCCATAATCCATCAAATCTTTACCCAAAACTTGAAAACTTCACAACACAAAACTTAACAGAAAATCTCGTGAGCTTCGTTAGCGAAAGAAAACAAAACATCACTTCAAGGTACTGTAATGAACTCATTATTTATTTATATTGGTGTTAAACCTACTGTATTCCAACTTCTCTATGGTTTATAAACTCTTTTACTAGCCATAGATTCATCAAAATAAGCAAACAACACACGAAAAACAGAATCTGACAAAAACAGAACAGTCTGTAGTAATCTGTATCAAACGCAAACTTCTGGAACTCAGAAAAATCTTCCAAAATAGGAAGAACTAGATAATTTGTTTATTGATATACTGCAATTTGAATCAGTATTTTATCACGTTCTGGTGATTTTAAACAATTGTTTTCGTGAACAGAAAGTTTCTGGAATTTTCAGCAAGATCAAATAACTATCATCCAAGAAGATCCTATAGGTTTCACTTGGCACAAACACTAATTAAAACATAAAAACAAATCTAACCAGAGGATATATAAAATATTTATTACTAAACAGAAATAAAAAGCAAGAAAATAAAATAAAATTGGGTTGTCTCCCCACAAGCGCTTTTCTTTAAAGCCTTTTAGCTAGGCGTTGATAATTTTAATGATGCTCACATCAAAGACAAGAATTGAAGCACAAAAGGAGCATCATAAAGCATGTGACAAACACATCTAAGTCTAAGATACTTCCTATGCATAGGCATCTTATAGGCAAGCAAATTATCATAGCAAGCAAAAACTAGCATATGCAAGGAAGCGGAAAGAAACAATAGCAATCTCAACATAACGAGATGTAATTTAGTAACATGAAAATTTCTAAAATCATACCTTCCTCTCTCATAATAATTACATGTGGGATCATAAGAAAATTCAACAAAATAGCTATCACATAAAATATTTTCAACGCGATCCACATGCATGCAAAGTTGACACTCTTCCAAAATAGTGGGATTAACATTAACTAAAGTCATGACCTCTCCAAACCCACTTTTGTCAAAAACTTCATAAGATTGAACACTCTCCAAATATGTGGGATCAAACCCACTTTCAATATTATTGCAAACACTATTATCAATCTCATATTCACCATGGGGCTTAAATAAATTTTCAAGATCATAAAAAGAATCACCCCAATCATGATCATTGCAACAAGTAGTAGACATAGAAAAACTAGCATCCCCAAGCTTAGGGTTTTGCATATTATTAGCACAATTGACATCAAGAGAATTTATTATAACATCATTGCGATCATGCTTTTCATCGAAGGAACTATCAAGTATGGGTGCAATAGCAACGATCTCATGTTTAACATATGGAACTATAGCAAATTCATCTTTATAAATATTGGCATCATGGCCACAAGAATAGCAAGCATCATGTTCATCAAGGGATATTTCAATCAAATCATCGGAATCATAATTATCTATAGATTCATGCATATCATTATTTTCTTCCTCCATAGACTCCTGCAAAATATTAGCCTCTTCTTGGACAGCGGAGGAATCCTCAATGTATGGTTTAACATAGGCATTGGAAGCATAATTATCATAACAATATTTAAGTATGGCAAAATTTTCAGATTTGTAAAGAGTAGCATCATACGTTTCAATCAAAGAAGCAATTTCATAAGCACCCTTAAAAGCAACAAATTCTTCAATTTGTTGAACATCATAGTAATTATAAACACCCTTAGCATACGAAGATACGATTCCATTATCACTAAACTCACATTGGTAGGGAAGGTGTTTCTTAATGTTTTCAGAGCAACAAGTAAAATCATAAATTTCACAAAGATTCCAAGCATAACACATCAATCTGTTTATTTGATCCCATAAGAGTCTCCCCTTTCAGACAAACGGTGACGCACAAAATGAGCATGCTCATCTAAAGATTTCCCATCAACTAGGCTAGTTGGGGTTTCAGCACGAGCGCATAAGGATCGAAGATGATCCAAGTAGAACACTTTAAGTGGATCCATATTAATAGATTTTTAGCAAGCAAAGATGCAAGAAAATAGAAGGCACATGATAACACAAGCAAACAATAGATCTGGCGAGAAAAAGGCAAACGAAAAAGAAAGCGAATAAAACGGCAAGGGTGAAGTGGGGGAGAGGGAAACGAGAGGCAAATGGCAAATAATGTAATGCGAGGGATAAGAGTTTGTGATGGGTACTTGGTATGTCTTGACTTATGTGTAGACTCCCTGACAACGGTGCCAGAAATCCTTCTTGCTACCTCTTGAGCACTACGTTGGTTTTCCCTTGAAGACGAAAGGGTGATGTAGTAAAGTAGCGTAAGTATTTCCCTCAGTTTTTGAGAACCAAGGTATCAATCCAGTAGGAGACCATGCTCAAGTCCCTCGCACCTACACAAACAAATAAGAACCTTGCAACCAACGCGATAAAGGGGTTGTCAATCCCTTCACAGCCACTTGCAAAAGTGAGATCTGATAGAGATGATAAGATAATATTTTGGTATTTTTATGATAAAGACTAAAAGTAAAGAAAGCAAAATAAACGGTAATAGAAATAACGGTAGATTAATATGATAGAGAATAGACCCGGGGGCCATAGGTTTCACTAGTGGCTTCTCTCAAGAGCATAAGTATTATGGTGGGTAAACAAATTACTGTCGAGCAATTGATAGAATTGAGCATAGTTATGAGAATATCTAGGTACGATCATGTATATAGGCATCACGTCCGTGACAGGTAGACCGACTCCTGCCTGCATCTACTACTATTACTCCACACATCGACCGCTATCCAGCATGCATCTAGAGTATTAAGTTCATAAGAACGGAGTAACGCTTTAAGCAAGATGACATGATGTAGAGGGGTAAATGTTGGGGAACGTAGCAGAAATTCAAAATTTTCCTACGTGTCACCAAGATCAATCTAGGAGATGCTAGCAACGAGAGGGGAGTAGTGCATCTACATACCCTTGTAGATCGCGAGCGGAAGCGTTCAAGAGAACGGGGTTGATGGAGTCATACTCGTCGTGATCCAAATCACCGATGATCCTAGCGCCGAACGGACGGCACCTCCGCGTTCAACACACGTACGGAGCGGGGACATCTCCTCCTTCTTGATCCAGCAAGGGGGGAGGAGAAGTTGATGGAGATCCAGCAGCACGACGGCGTGGTGGTGGAAGTAGCGGGATCCCGGCAGGGCTTCGCCAAGCGCAAGCGGGGAGGAAGAGGTGTCACGGGAGGGAGGGAGGTGCCAGGGCTTGGGGTGCTGCTCCCATGCGCCTCCCCACTATATATAGGGGTGGAGGGGGCTGGTTTCTTGCCCTCCAAGTCCATTGGGGCGTTGGCAAAGGTGGGGAAAAGAAATCCCATCATTTCCCTTCCCCACCGATTGTCATCCCCCTTTTTTAGGGATCTTGATCTTATCCCTTCGGGATATGATCTTATTCCTTCTAAGGTGGGATCTTGGTGCGCCTTGACCAGGGGTGTGGGGCCTTGCCCCCACTACCCACGTTCATGTGGGTCCCCCCATGCAGGTGGGCCCCACTTCGGAACCTTCTAGAACCTTCCCGGTACAATACCGAAAAATCCCGAACATTTTCCGGTGGCCAAAATAGGACTTCCCATATATAAATCTTTACCTCCGGACCATTCCGGAACTCCTCGTGACATCCGGGATCTCATCCGGGACTCCGAACGACCTTCGGATTTCCGCATACTAATATCTCTACAACCCTAGCGTCACCGAACATTAAGTGTGTAGACCCTACGGGTTCGGGAGACATGCATACATGACCGAGACGACTCTCCGGTCAATAACCAACAGCGGGATCTGGATACCCATGTTGGCTCCCACATGTTCCACGATGATCTCATCAGATGAACCACGATGTCGAGGATTCAATCAATCCTGTATACAATTCCCTTTGTCAATCGGTACGTTACTTGCCCGAGATTCGATCGTTGGTATCCCAATACCTTGTTCAATCTCGTTACCGGCAAGTCACTTTACTCGTACCGTAACGCATGATCCCGTGGCTAACTCCTTAGTCACATTGAGCTCATTATGACGATGCATTACCGAGTGGGCCCAGAGATACCTCTCCGTCATACGGAGTGACAAATCCCAGTCTCGATTCGTGCCAACCCAACAGACACTTTCGGAGATACCTGTAGTGCACCTTTATAGCCACCCAGTTACGTTGTGACGTTTGGTACACCCAAAGCATTCCTACGGTATCCGGGAGTTGCACAATCTCATGGTCTAAGGAAATGATACTTGACATTAGAAAAGCTCTAGCAAACGAACTACACAATCTTGTGCTATGCTTAGGATTGGGTCTTGTCCATCACATCATTCTCCTAATGATGTGATCCCGTTATCAATGACATCCAATGTCCATGGTTAGGAAACCATAACCATCTATTGATCAACGAGCTAGTCAACTAGAGGCTTACTAGGGACATGTTGTGGTCTATGTATTCACACATGTATTACGATTTCCAGTTAATACAATTATAGCATGAACAACAGACAATTATCATGAACAAGGAAATACAATAATAACCATTTTATTATTGCCTCTAGGGCATATTTCCAACAGTCTCCCACTTGCACTAGAGTCAATAATCTAGTTCACATCACCATGTGATTAACACTCAAAGTTCACATCGCCACGTGACTAATACCCAAGAGTTTACTAGAGTCAATAATCTAGTTCACATCACCATATGATTAACACTCAATGAGTTCTAGGGTTTGATCATGTTATGCTTACGAGAGAGGTTTTAGTCAACGGGTCTGCAACATTCAGATCCGTGTGTGCTTTACAAATCTCTATGTCATCTTGTAGATGTAGCTACCGCGCGCTACTTGGAGCTATTCCAAATAACTGCTCTACTATACGAATCCGGTTTACTACTCAGAGTCATCCGAAAGTGTCAAAGTTTGCATCGACGTAACCCTTTACGACGAACTGTTTTACCACCTCCATAATCGAGAAAATTCCTTAGTCCACTAGATACTAAGGATAAGTTCGACCGCTGTCATGTGATCCCTTCCTGGATCACTATTGTACCCCTTGACTAACTCATGGCAAGGCACACTTCAGGTGCGGTACACAGCATAGCATATTGTAGAGCCTACATCTAAAGCATAGGGGACGACCTTCGTCCTTTCTCTTTCTTCTACCGTGGTCAGGTCTTGAGTCTTACTCAATACTCACACCTTGTAACACAGCCAAGAACTCCTTCTTTGCTGATCTATTTTGAACTCCTTCAAAATCTTGTCACGGTATGTATTCATTTGAAAGTACTATTAAGCGTTTTTGATCTATCCTTATAGATCTTGATGCTCAATGTTCAAGTAGCTTAATCCAGGTTTTCCATTAAAAACACTTTTCAAATAACCCTGGATGCTTTCCAGAAATTCTACATCATTTCTGATCAACAATATGTTAACAACATATACTCATCAAAAATTCTATAGTGCTCCCACTCACTTCTTTGGAAATACAAGTTTCTCATGAACTTTGTATAAACCCAAAATCTTTGATCATCTCATCAAAGCATTCATTCCAACTCCGAGATGCTTACTCCAATCCTTGGAAGGATTGCTGGAGCTTTGCATACTTGTTAGCATCTTTCAGGATTGACAAAACCTTCTGGTTGTATCACATACAACCTTTCCTCAAGAAAATCGTCGAGGAAACAATGTTTTGACATCCTATCTGCAAGATTTCATAAATAATGCAGTAACTGCTAATATAATTCTAACAGACTCTTAGCATCACTACGAGTGAGAAAGTCTCATCGCAGTCAACTCCTTGAACTTGCCGGAAAACATCTTAACGACAAGTCGAGCTTTCTTAATGGTGACACTTACCATCATTGTCTGTCTTCCCTTTAAAATCCATCTGTACCCAACAGCCTTACGACCATCAAGTAGTTCTTTCAAAGTCTATACTTTGTTTTCATACATGGATCCTCTCGGATTTTATGGCCTCGAGCCATTCGTCGAAATCCGGGCCCACCATCGCTTCTCCATAGCTCGTAGGTTCATTGTTGTCTAGCAACATGACTTCCAAGACAGGATTACGTACCACTCTGAAGTAGTACGCATCCTTGTCGTCCTATGAGGTTTGGTAGTGACTTGATCTGAAGTTTCATGATCACTATCATAAGCTTCCACTTCAATTGGTGTAGGTGCCACAGGAACAACTTCCTGTGCCCTGCTACACATTAGTTGAAGTGACGGTTCAATGACCTCATCAAGTCTCCACCATCCTCCCACTCAATTCTTTCGAGAGAAACTTTTCCTCGAGAAAGGACCCATTTCTAGAAACAATCACTTTTGCTTCCAGATCTGAAATAGGAGGTATACCCAACTGTTTTGGGTATTCTATGAAGATGCATTTATCCGCTTTGGGTTCGAGCTTATCAGCCTGAAACTTTTTCACATAAGCGTCGCAGCCCCAAACTTTTAAGAAACGACAGCTTAGGTTTCTCTAAACCATAGTTCATACGGTGTCGTCTCAACGGAATTGCGTGGTGCCCTATTTAAAGTGAATGCAGTTGTCTCTAATGCCTAACCCATAAACGATAGTTGTAATTCGATAAGAGACATCATGGTATGCACCATATCCAATAGGGTGCAGTTATGATGTTCGGACACACCATCACAATATGGTGTTCCAGGCGGTATTAGTCGTGAAACAATTTCCACAATTTCTTAATTGTGTGCCAAACTCGTAACTCAGATATTCATCTCTATGATCATATCACAGACATTTTATCCTCTTGTCACGACGATCTTCAACTTCATTCTGAAATTACTTGAACCTTTCAATAATTCAGACTTGTGTTTCATCAAGTAAATATTCTCAGCATCTACTCAAATCATCTGTGAAGTAAGAACATAACGATATCCAATGCGTGCCTCAGCACTCATTGGACTGCACACATCAAATGTATTACTTCCAACAAGTTGCTCTCTTGTTCCATCTTACTGAAAACGAGGCCTTTCAGTCATCTTGCCCATGTGGTATGATTTGCATGTCTCAAGTGATTCAAAATCAAGTGAGTCCAAATGATCCATCTGTATGGACTTTCTTCATGCATATATACTAATAGACATGGTTTGCATGTCTCAATCTTTTCAAAAACGAGTGAGTCCAAAGATCCATCAACATGGAGCTTCTTCATGCGTTTTATACCAATATGACTCAAGTGGCAGTGCCACAAGTATGTGGTACTATCATTACTATCTTATATCTTTTGGCATGAACATGTGTATCACTACGATCGAGATTCAATAAACCATTCATTTTAGGTGCAAGACCATTGAAGGTATTATTCAAATAGACAGAGTAACCATTATTCTCCTTTAATGAATAACCGTATTGCGATAAACATAATCCAATCATGTCTATGCTCAACGCAAACACCAAATAATAATTATTCAGGTTTAACCCCAATCTCGATGGTAGAGGGAGCATGCGATGCTTGATCACATCAACCTTGGAAACACTTCCAACACATATCGTCATCTCACCTTTAGCTAGTCTCCGTTTATTCCGCAGCTTTTATTTCGAGTTGCTAACACTTAGCAACCGAACCGGTATCTAATACCCTGGTGCTACTAGGAGTACTAGTAAAGTACACATTAATATAATGTATATCCAATATACTTCTGTCGACCTTGCCAGCCTTCTCATCTACGAAGTATCTAGGGTAGTTCTGCTTTAGTGACCGTTCCCCTCATTTCAGAAGCACTTAGTCTCGGGTTTGGGTTCAACCTTGGGTTTCTTCACTAGAGCAGCAACTGATTTGCCGTTTCATGAAGTATCCCTTCTTGCCCTTGCCCTTCTAGAAACTAGTGGTTTTACAAACCATCAACAATTGATGCTCCTTCTTGATTTCTACTTTCGCGGTGTCAAACATCGTGACTTGCTCAAGGATCATCATGTCTATCCCTGATATGTTATAGTTCATCACGAAGCTCTAATAGCTTGGTGGCAGTGACTATGGAGAACCATCACTATCTCATCTGGAAGATTAACTCCCACTCGATTCAAGTGATTGTAGTACTCAGACAATCTGAGCACATGCTCAACGATTGAGCTTTTCTCCCTTAGTTTGCAGGCTTAAGAAACTTGTCAGAGGTCTCATACCTCTTGACGTGGGCATTAGTCTGAAATCCCAATTTCAGTCTTTGGAACATCTCATATGTTCTGCGATGTTTCAAAACCGTCTTTGGTGCCACAATTTTAAACCGTTAGCATCACACACTGAACTATCATGTAGTCATCAAAACGTGTATGTCAGATGTTTCATAACATCTACAGACAACGCTCGAGGTTCAGCACACCGAGCGGTGCATTAAGGACATAAGCCTTCTGTGCAACAATGAGGAAAATCCTCAGTTTACGGACCCAGTCCGCATAATTGCTACTATCAACTTTCAACTAAATGTTCTCTAGGAACATATCTTAGTAGAACTAAAGCGTAAGCTATGACATTATTTGCAAAGACCTTTTGACTATGTTCATGATAATTAAGTTCATCTGATTATTTAATGAACTCCGACTTAGATAGACATCCCTCTAGTCATCTAAGTGATACATGATCCGAATCGACTAGGCCGTGTCCGATCATCACGTGAGACGGACTAGTCATCATCGGTGAACATCTCCATGTTGATCGTATCTACTATACGACTCATGTTCGACCTTTCGGTCTCTTGTGTTCCGAGGCCATGTCTGTACATGCTAGGCTCGTCAAGTCAACCTAAGTGTTTTGCTTGTGTTCCGAGGCCATGTCTGTACATGCTAGGCTCGTCAACACCCGTTGTATGCGAACGTTAGAATCTATCACACCCGATCATCACGTGGTGCTTCGAAACAACGAACCTTCGCAACGGTGCACAGTTAGGGGGAACACATCTCTTGAAATTTTAGTGAGGGATCATCTTATTTATGCTACCGTCGTTCTAAGCAAATAAGATGTAAACATGACAAACATCACATGCAAATCATAAAGTGACATGATATGGCCAATATCATCTTGCGCCTTTGATCTCCATCTTCGAGGCGCGGCATGATCACCTTCGTCACCGGCATGACACCATGATCTCCATCATCATGATCTCCATCATCGTGTCTTCATGAAGTTGTCTCGCCAACTATTACTTCTACTACTATGGCTAACGGTTAGCAATAAAGTAAAGTAATTACATGGCGTTTTCATTGACACGCAGGTCATACAATAAATTAAGACAACTCCTATGGCTCCTGCCGGTTGTCATACTCATCGACATGCAAGTCGTGATTCCTATTACAAGAACATGATCAATCTCATACATCACATATATAATTCATCACATCCTTTTGGCCATATCACATCACATAGCATACCCTGCAAAAACAAGTTAGACGTCTTCTAATTGTTGTTGCATGTTTTACGTGGCTGCTATGGGTTTCTAGCAAGAACGTTTCTTACCTACGCAAAAGCCACAACGGTGATATGCCAATTGCTATTTACCCTTCATAAGGACCCTTTTCATCGAATCTGATCCAACTAAAGTGGGAGAGACAGACACCCGCTAGCCACCTTATGCATCAAGTGCATGTCAGTTGGTGGAACCTGTCTCACGTAAGAGTACGTGTAAGGTCGGTCCAGGCCGCTTCATCCCACAATGCCGCCGAATCAAGATAAGACTAGTAACGCAAGTATATTGACCAAATCATCGCCCACAACTACTTTGTGTTCTACTCGTGCATAGAATCTACGCATAGACCTGGCTCATGATGCCACTGTTGGGGAACGTAGCAGAAATTCAAAATTTTCCTACGTGTCACCAAGATCAATCTAGGAGATGCTAGCAACGAGAGGGGAGGAGTGCATCTACATACCCTTGTAGATCACGAGTGGAAGCGTTCAAGAGAACGGGGTTGATGGAGTCATACTCGTCGTGATCCAAATCACCGATGATCCTAGCGCCGAACGGACGGCACCTCCGCGTTCAACACACGTACGGAGCAGGGACGTCTCCTCCTTCTTGATCCAGCAAGGGGGGAGGAGAAGTTGATGGAGATCCAGCAGCACGACGGCGTGGTGGTGGAAGTAGCGGGATCCCGGCAGGGCTTCGCCAAGCGCAAGCGGGGAGGAAGAGGTGTCACGGGAGGGAGGGAGGCGCCAGGGCTTGGGGTGCTGCTCCCATGCGCCTCCCCACTATATATAGGGGTGGAGGGGGCTGGTTTCTTGCCCTCCAAGTCCATTGGGGCGTTGGCAAAGGTGGGGAAAAGAAATCCCATCATTTCCCTTCCCCACCGATTGTCATCCCCCTTTTTTAGGGATCTTGATCTTATCCCTTCGGGATATGATCTTATTCCTTCTAAGGTGGGATCTTGGTGCGCCTTGACCAGGGGTGTGGGGCCTTGCCCCCACTACCCACGTTCATGTGGGTCCCCCCATGCAGGTGGGCCCCACTTCGGAACCTTCTAGAACCTTCCCGGTACAATACCGAAAAATCCCGAACATTTTCCGGTGGCCAAAATAGGACTTCCCATATATAAATCTTTACCTCCGGACCATTCCGGAACTCCTCGTGACGTCTGGGATCTCATCCGGGACTCCGAACGACTTTCGGATTTCCGCATACTAATATCTCTACAACCCTAGCGTCACCGAACATTAAGTGTGTAGACCCTACGGGTTCGGGAGACATGCAGACATGACCGAGACGACTCTCCGGTGAATAACCAACAGCGGGATCTGGATACCCATGTTGGCTCCCACATGTTCCACGATGATCTCATCGGATGAACCACGATGTCGAGGATTCAATCAATCCCGTATACAATTCCCTTTGTCAATCGGTACGTTACTTGCCCGAGATTCGATCGTTGGTATCCCAATACCTTGTTCAATCTCATTACCGGCAAGTCACTTTACTCGTACCGTAACGCATGATCCCGTGGCTAACTCCTTAGTCACATTGAGCTCATTATGACGATGCATTACCGAGTGGGCCCAGAGATACCTCTCCGTCATACGGAGTGACAAATCCCAGTCTCGATTCGTGCCAACCCAACAGACACTTTCGGAGATACCTGTAGTGCACCTTTATAGCCACCCAGTTACGTTGTGACGTTTGGTACACCCAAAGCATTCCTACGGTATCCGGGAGTTGCACAATCTCATGGTCTAAGGAAATGATACTTGACATTAGAAAAGCTCTAGCAAACGAACTACACGATCTTGTGCTATGCTTAGGATTGGGTCTTGTCCATCACATCATTCTCCTAATGATGTGATCCCGTTATCAATGACATCCAATGTCCATGGTTAGGAAACCATAACCATCTATTGATCAACGAGCTAGTCAACTAGAGGCTTACTAGGGACATGTTGTGGTCTATGTATTCACACATGTATTACGATTTCCAGTTAATACAATTATAGCATGAACAACAGACAATTATCATGAACAAGGAAATACAATAATAACCATTATATTATTGCCTCTAGGGCATATTTCCAACAATAAACTCATGAAATATGATATAAACCCCATCTTTTTATCCTCGATGGCAACAATACAACACATGTCGTTTCCCCTACTATCACTGGGATCGAGCACCACAAGATTGAACCCAAAGCTAAGCACTTCTCCCATTGCAAGAAAGATCAATCTAGTAGGCCAAACCAAACTGATAATTCAAAGAGACTTGCAAAGATAACCAATCATACATAAAAGAATTCAGAGGAGATTCAAATATTGTTCATAAATAATCTTGATAATAAACCCACAATTCATCGGATCTCGACAAACACACCGCAAAAGAAGATTACATCGAATAGATCTCCAAGAGAATCGAGGAGAACTTTGTATTGAGATCCAAAGAGAGAGAAGAAGCCATCTAGCTAATAACTATGGACCCAAAGGTCTGAGGTAAACTACTCACACATCATCGGAGAGGCTATGGTGTTGATGTACAAGCCCTCCGTGATCAATGCCCCCTCCGGCGGAGCGCCGGAAAAGGCCCCAAGATGGGATCTCACGGGTATAGAAGGTTGCGGCGGTGGAAATAGGGTTTTGGCTCCTCCTCTGATGTTTTCGGGCTACGTAGGTATATATAGGAGGAAGAAGTAGCTCGGTGGAGCCACGAGGGGCCAACGAGGGTGGAGGGCGCGCCCAGGGGGATAGGCGCGCCCCCTGCCTCGTGGCCTCCTCGTTGATTGCTTGACGTCCACTCCAAGTCCTCTGGATCACGTTTGTTCAGAAAATCACGTTCCCGAAGGTTTCATTCCGTTTGGACTCCGTTTGATATTCCTTTCCTTCGAAACACTGAAATAGGCAAAAAAAACAACAATTTGGGCTGGGCCTCTGGTTAATAGGTTTGTCCCAAAAATAATATAAAAGTGTATAATAAAGCCCATTGAACACCCAAAACAGATAATGTAATAGCATGGAACAATCAAAAATTATAGATACGTTGGAGACGTATCACCTATATGTGGTATTCTTTTGCCGTTCTAAGCAAATTTGTATGTGCCATCTCTAATATTCAAAATAAATTTCTCTTTTGTGTGCTCGTACCGCTCGCGAGGCGGTGAGGGGTGGCCAATATTTTCCATGCTAGATGTGTTATTCTCACGATGAGTGTTTATTCACTTGTCATTGCACGAGAGTAAGGCAAAGGTATTAGGGATGCCCAGTCCCGAAATGAAAAATGAATTTACTTTATGTTGTCAAATAATAAATTCCTGGGAAAGTGTTGGTTTGGAGGGCACCAGTGGATACGGTTAGCCATGGAAAGTGAAAGTATGGTGGAAAAAAGAATAAACTTTATTTTATGTTTGGGAACCGCCTATGATATATCTAGCATGGAAAGTGTTGGGAGCTCTAAGTCGTTTTCGTTGGTGGGATAAGTATGCCTCTCAAAAAAAATTATCTCTCAATTTTCGCTTTGAGCTCTGGCACCTCTACAAATCCCTACTTCCCTCTGCGAAGGGCCTATCTTTTAATTTTTAGTATTTATTTTTATGCAAAGAGTCAAAGTTATTCTCTCTATTCCTTTTTATTTTTCTCTTTTGGCAAGCATCATGTGGTGAGGAAAGATCTAGGCACATATGTCCAGTTGAATATGGGTAGCATGAGTTATTATTGTTGACATCACCCTTGAGGGAATACGTTGGGAGGCAAAACAATAAGCCCCTACCTTTCTATGTGTTTGTTTGAAACGTTTTGCTCATGTGTACGCGGTGAGTGTTAGCAATCATAGAAGACTATATGATAGTTGAGTATGTGGAGCTCTTACTTAAACTCTGTTGAATAAGTTGAATTGCAATTGCTTGGTGACTAAGAACATAGGTTGTTGAGTTTCAAGAGAGTTCATTGTTTGAACCTTAACATGTGAATTGGTTGCCACTATAACATGAGAAGTTTTATAAGAAAGAATTGTTGTTATGATGCTAAGAAGAGTGATTGAAATTATCATTGATCAAACTTATGCACTTTGCTAGCATTCACACTTCATAAATTATTTCTTTTATCATTTACCTACTCGAGTACGAGTAGGAATTAAGCTTGGGGATGCTGATACGTCTCCAACGTATCTATAATCTATGAAGTATTCATTCTGTTATTTTATCATTCTTGGGTGTTTTACAATCATTTTATTGCAACTTTATATCATTTTTTGGGACTAACCTATTGACCAGTTGCCCAGTGCCAGTTGTTGTTTTTTTGCTTGTTTTTTACATCGCGGGGAATCAATACCAAAAGGAGTCCAAACGCAACGAAACTCCACGGGGATTTTTTATGGGCCAGAAGACATCCATTGGGCCAGAGCAGCACACGGGGGTGCCCCGAGGGGGGCACAACCCACCAGGGCACGCCCAGGTGGGTTGTTCCCACCTCGGTGGCCTCCCGCACCCCCTCTTTGCACTATAAATTCCCAAATATTCCGAAACCCTTTGGGGTTAACCTAGATCAGAAGTTCCGCCGCCGCAAGGCTCTGTAGCCACCGAAAACCATCTAGACCCTTTCCGGCACCCTGCCGGAGGGGGGAATCATCTCCGGTGGCCATCTTCATCATCCCGGCGGCCACCACGATGAGGTGGGAGTAGTCCACCCTCGGGGCTGAGGGTTTGTACCAGTAGCTATGTGTTTGATATCTCTCTCTCTCTCTCTCGTGATCTCTATCATGGGCTTTGTTAATATAGTCCGATCATATGATGTTGCTACCCTCTATACTCTTGTTATGATGAATTGAATCTTTACCCTATGAGGTTTTGTCTTGTAGGATTGAATATTCAGAGATGAGAACACAAGATATATATCTTGCGGTATGAATACTTGAGGTGACAATTGGGGTATCATATTGATTCACTTGATATGTGTCTTGGCATTCAACTCGCGGATTCCCGCGGTGATATTGGGGTAATCTATGCATAGGGGTTGATTCACGTTTTTCTCTGACGGAAACTTTGGGGTCCCTTCGTAGTTCTTTGTGTGGATTGAGTATTATGTTTATGAATTTGCTTTGGTGTTATTCTAGTACGAACTCTAGGATAGATCGAACGGAAAAATAGCTTTGTGTTATTTTAGTACGAACTCTTGAATAGATCGAACGGAAAGAATAGCTTTGAGGTGGCCTCGTACCCTACAAACAATATCTATCTTTTGTTCTCCACTAATAGGAACTCGGGAATGATTCTTTGTTGCACTTTGAGAGATAATCATATGATCCAACTATGTTAGCACTGTTGAGAGATTGCACTAGTGAAAGTACGGACCCTAGGCCTTGTTTTTAAGCATTGAAACACCGTTTTTGTGCCCGTTTACTATTTGCTACCTTGCTGTTTTTATTTATTCAGATTATAAAAATATAATTCTACCATCCATATTACACGTTTATCACCATCTCTTCGCCGAACTAGTGCTGTTGGGGATATAACTACCAGTGTAACCCGCCCAGGAGGTCCGGGTTACGCTATGACGATTTATTATATGAAGCCCAATATCAAGCTTGAAGATGGCGGTTCAATAAAGGGTCTAAAGCCCGTAGGCGGCTTAAGGCCCATAGTGATAAACCGCCGTATGGCATGACTTGTGTTGTAAGGCAAGATTAACTAGACACCGAGCCGGACGCTGTTTATGAGCCGGCCGGGACTCTATAGGCTGCGGGGCATCGACCCGTGTATATAAGGGGACGACCCGCCGGCGGCTTAGGGCAAGTAACATCAAATCGAGAGCTAGGCATAGCAGATTTGCTCCCTAGTCATCGAAACCCTAGTAATTCCCCATCAACTGGATTAGGCTTTCACCTTCACCGCAAGGGGCCGAACCAGTATAAACCCTCGTGTCCTTTGTCCCACTTTAACCCCTTTAAGCTTCCTAGTTGCGATGGCTCCACGACTAAGTCCTTTCACGAGGACATCTGCCGTGACAATTCCACGACAGTTGGCGCCCACCGTGGGGCCAGCGCACGGTGGATTTGAGTTCTTGAAGGGCAGCTTCGAAGGGCTCAAGGGATACGTTGTGGGCCGGATGACCAAGAGTCGTCGCGACAAGATCTACATCGACGACGCCGGCTTAATTGAGTACGGGTACCGGGTCCCCTTCGGTGGAATCCACGTCTTCATCGGCCGGATTGGCGAGCCGGGCCCTGAGCCGGACATCTGCACCGACATCGTCGAGACGGCTCAGCGTGCAAGACCCGCCCGGGCTCAGCCCGCCGTGAAGCGTGCTTTCGTAGGTTGCATCCATGGAGGAGAACTTTCTGAAGGATCCGTGGACGGCGGTGAGACGGCCGTCTATTCCGATGGTGAGTCATCCACTGGTGAGACGGATTCGTTATACCAATTGCAAGATGGCGGGCTTAGGGGCTGTTCCGATGGCAACAGTATTCTGGACCCCTTTGAGCCGCTGAGCAGAGTAGGGATCTTCATGGCTGGCACTCAGCCCGGTCAAAACTCTACGGCTGCGGCAGCAATAAATTCCGGGTCAGGAGCGGCCGGGGCAGGAGGCCCTGTACGCCCGCCGGCTCAGGCGTTGATCGATCTCATGGACAAGTTGACGGTCCTGTTAACCGCCACAGTTATTCCGGCGAGTCAAGCTGAGCATGATGCAGAGGTAGCACAGGTACGTGAGGAGATAGCCCGAGCCAAAGAAGCCCTAGCAGCTGAGGACACCAGATTGGCCGCGGAGCGGGCGGCTTTGGATGCTCGGGCTCAACAGATCCAGTCAGAGGCTTTTCCAGCTTACAATGAGCAACGCATCTAACGAGGTGATGAGGAGGAGGCACCAGAAGGCTCAATCCCGTTTGCCTCCGGTCTATGATCCTCGGAATCTCTTCTGCACGCCTGGAGCCGGCCCTAGTAACCCGCCGGAGGCAAATCAGTTTGTAACATCCGGGGCAGAGGGATCGGTTCAGCCCTGGATGATGGAACCTCCTCACGTGAATACGGCCCCGCCTCGCTACGTACCAACACCACCGGGTCATTTTTCCAACCCTTTGGAAAACCTGATCGCTGCATCGACACGTTTGGCGGCTCTCCCGGTGGACGGCGACTCTCCAACAGCAGTTGAGACGCGAAGAGTCAGAGAACTTCTTCAGACGGCTCTGGCTCAGCAGGAGGCTTATTCCTATAGTCGAGACAGGATTCATTCGACTCCTCGCCCAAGCCGGAGCCCAAGTTACAACAGACATATGGATTCAGAGGCCTTGTCAAGCAACGCCCAGCGCCGTAACCAGCCAGGTGGGCATAACCCGGTACAAGACAGGATACGTCGGGAAGACGAGCGGGCGGCTCAGCAGGCGGCTCACCAAACCTTCCTGGATTATCCAACGACTTCTGTTGAGGCAGGAGTGGCCACCAGAACCGGCGGCGTTCCTTGTTTGGTGCCGGCTTTGCGTAATGAGCGTTTGCCCAAGGATTTCAGGGGACCCCGAAAGGTCCCAAATTATACAGCTGATTCACAGCCCGGGGCGTGGATTGAAAGTTATGAGATGGCCATGGAGCTGTTGGAGGTCAGTGATGCGGCGATGGCCAAGTACTTCACCATGATGTTGGATGGAACGGCCCGCACTTGGTTGAAGGGGCTGCCGCCTAATTCCATTGGTTCATGGGCAGAGTTAAAAGCCCGGTTTATCCAGAACTTCAAAGACACCTGCAAGCAGCCCATGTCAATTGTGGACTTAACTAATTGCAAGCAAGAGGAAGGTGAGTCCACCACTCATTGGGTGCGCCGGGTCAAGGAGATAATACATTCGTCTGACAAGATGGATGCCGACTCTGCAGTCTTAATGTTGGAGAAAAATTGCCGATTTGAACCTCTGAAACAGAAGCTGGGGCGCCTCAAGCGTGATTGTAATGACATGGGCCAGTTGATGGCGGCTCTAGTCAAATACGTCGATTCTGATAGTACCAAGGATCCCGCGCCTGATGAAGAGAAGACAGGGAAGGGAAAGAAGAACGGCAACGGAAAGGGTCAGCAGCATAACCCGGCGAATCAAGGAGGCAGTAAGCGTAAGGCCGACGGTAACCCAGAGTTTGTGGCTAACACCAATTCACAAGGTAACAATCAATGACGCAAGGGGAGGCCGCCCCCTTGGTCCGGCGGGTCAGGTCCTACTCTTGAGCAATTGCTCAACGAACCCTGTCCAAGACACGGCACTCGGGAAAGGCCAGCCACTCACCTATGGAAGGATTGCGCGATCATGAAGGCTTTCAAGAATTCCAACATGTTCGATGGCAACCATGGGTCTGGTAGCGGCTCAGGTGGAGGCGGTTTTCATGGCCCGGGTGGCGGCTCAAATTCCGGCTTTCAGGGAAATCAAGGTGGTTATAATCAGCAGTCTGGTCAGGGAGGTCAGCAGCAGCAGCAATCGGGTTATCAAAGCAATCCAAAGCAGCTGAATAGTGGATAGTATCATGTGTTCACCACTAGCTTGTGCAAACGAGACCAGAAGCTTCATAAAAGAGCTGTGAACGCTGTTGAGCCGGAAGTTCCCCGTTATTTAAGGTGGTCAGAGCAGCCTATTGTGTGGAGCAGGGAAGATCACCCTCCCCGGGTTGACAATCCGGGTCAGTTAGCCTTGGTGGTAGCACCTCAGGTTGGTGGATATAAATTCACTAATACTCATGGATGGAGGTAGCAGCATCAACATCCTCTATTATGAGACCTTTCGACTTATGGGGTTGACTGACAAAAATTTAAAGATATCCAACACTGTTTTCCATGGAGTGGTGCCCGGTAAGTCGGCATACCTAGTTGGTAAGATTGAGCTGGAGGTAGCCTTTGGAGATGAGCATGATTCTAGGGCCGAGAAATTAACCTTTGAAGTGGTCAAGATCAAGAGCCCATATCACGCTCTGTTTGGACGGCCGGCTTACGCCAAGTTCATGGCGCGACTGTGTTATGTTTACTTGCAGCTCAAGATGCCGGGTCACAAGGGCACCATTACTGTGCATGGGAGTCGGAAGATAGCCCTGGAATGTGAGGAGGGTGATGCTGCTTATGCCGAATATGTTTGTGCAGCAGAGGAGCTGAAGTTTTATAAGGACAACATTGACCCGGCGGACATGACATCTCTGAAGAAGCCAACCATAGAACATGACCCGGTGATGAAATTTAAGTCGGCTGATGACACCAAGCTTGTTGATTTTATTCCAGGTGACTCATCTAAGCAATTCAGCATCAGTGCCAATCTGGATCCTAAATAGGAAAGCGCGCTCATCGAGTTCATTTGTGAGAACTGGGACATCTTTGCATGGAAACCTTCTGACATGCCGGGTGTACCGAGAGAACTCGCTGAGCACACTCTTAATATTGATCCAAAGTTTAAGCCGGTCAGGCAGTTTCTTCGGCGGTTTAACAAAGAGAGACGGAAAGCTATCGGTGAGGAGGTGGCCCGACTCTTAGCGGCCGGATTTATTGTTGAAGTTTTTCACCCAGAGTGGTTGGCTAACCTGGTGCTTGTACTTAAAAAGAACGGCACCTGGCGGATGTGTGTGGATTACACGGACTTAAATAAGGCTTGTCCGGCTGATCCTTTTGCTCTTCCCCGTATTGATCAAATTATTGATGCTACTGCGGGTTGTGAGCGTTTGAGCTTCTTGGATGCTTACTCTGGTTATCATCAGATCAAAATGGCAGTTAAGGACCAGGAGAAGACGGCTTTCATCACTCCGTTTGGAGCCTTCTGTTATGTATCTATGCCATTTGGGCTCAAGAGTGCCCGGGCGACTTATCAGCGATGTGTACAGAACTGTCTCCACAATCAGATTGGGCGCAATGTTCATGCTTATGTGGATGATATTGTGGTGAAATCCAGAGAGAAGGAAACCTTGATAGATGATCTGAAGGAAACCTTTGATAATCTCCGGGTCTACAAAATGATGCTTAACCCGACCAAATGTGTGTTTGGCGTACCAGCAGGCAAGCTTTTGGGTTTTCTGGTTTCTAACAGAGGCATTGAAGCTAATCCAGAGAAGATCAAGGCAATCACCTCTTTGGCTAAGCCGGCGTGCATCAATGATGTTCACCGACTGGCGGGTCGTATCGCTGCTTTAAGCCGGTTCATAAGCCGCTTAGGTGAGAAGTTCATACCGCTGTATCAGATGATGAAGAAAACAGACAATTTTGTCTGGAGCGATGCTGCTAATGCTGCCTTTGAAGATTTAAAAAGACAGTTATCTGAGCCGCCGGTCCTTGTGGCTCCCATTGATAAAGAGCTGTTATTGTTGTATGTGGCCGCTAACTCGCGTGCTGTCAGTGTTGCAATTGTGGTGGAGCGCAAGGAGGCTGGCAAGGAGCATCTGGTTCATCGCCCGGTTTACTACATCAGTGAGGTGCTTATTGAGTCTAAGCAAAGATATCCACATTGGCAGAAACTTGTTTATGGGGTGTTCATGGTGAGCCGGAAGCTTAAGCAATACTTCCAGGGTCACCCCATCACTGTGGTAAGTTCTGCTCCTTTGGGAGACATCATTCAGAATAGAGAGGCTACAGGATGAGTCGCCAAGTGGGCCATTGAGCTTGGGCCTCATGGTTTGAAGTATGTGCCACACACTGCTATTAAGTCTCAAGCGCTGGTGGACTTCATCAACGATTGGACAGAACTACAAACGCCTGAGGAAAAGCCGGATAACACATATTGGACTATTCACTTTGATGGATCCAGGCAATTGGAGGGCTCGGGGGCTGGAGTTGTGTTAGCTTCCCCTCGAGGTGACAAATTTTGTTATGTGCTCCGGTTGATGTTTCCTTGTACTAACAATGCAGCTGAGTACGAGGCCTTGCTCCATGGTCTTCGGATGGCTAAGGAGATGAACTTAAGCCGGGTAAGGTGCTTTGGCGACTCAGATTTGGTGGCTCAACAGGTGTCAGGCAAGTGGGATTCTAAGGATCCTCTCATGGCGGCTTACCGCCGTGAAGTTGATGCTATCGCGGGACACTTCAAAGGTTATCAAGTGGAGCACATTGATCGAAGGAAGAATGAGGCGGCTGATGCTTTAAGCCGGCTGGGATCCCAGCGTAAGCCGGTACCACCTAACACCTTCTTGGATGTTTTGCATAATCCTTCTGTTGAGTTGCCCACGGAGGAAGATTTAGCTGTTCCAGACCCAGAAGCGCGGTTGGTGGCGGCTCTTCATGTCATCCCAGATTGGACGGTGCCATATTTGGCTTACATGGCCCGGGGAGAGTTGCCTGAGGATGAGACCCTGGCTAGACAAATCATCCGGCGGTCCAAATCCATGACAATTGTTCATGGGGAGCTGCATCATCGCAGTGTTACTGGAGCATTTCAATGTTGTGTGTCGCCCGAGGAAGGTCAGGAGATACTTCGTGAGATCCATGAAGGGGATTGTGGTCATCACGTCGGCTCAAAATCTCTTGTAGCCAAAGCTTTCCGTCATGGTTTTTATTGGCTGACGGCTCATGCTGATGCGGAGGATCTGGTCAGTAAATGTGATGGTTGTCAAAAATTCTCATGACGAGCTCATGTGCCGGCTCAAGAATTAAGGATGATTCCAATTACTTGGCCGTTTGCAGTCTGGGGGCTTGATATGGTTGGGCCTTTCAAAAGGTCCAAGGATAAAAAGACACACCTCCTGGTGGCGGTTGATAAATTTACAAAGTGGGTTGAGGCAGAGCCGGTCAGTAAGTGTGATGCAGCCACGGCGGTTCAGTTCATTAAAAAGATGATCTTTCATTTTGGTTTTCCACACAGCATCATAACTGACAATGGTACTAATCTGTCCAAAGGCGCTATGGAAGAGTTCTGTCAACGAGAACATATCCGACTCGATGTTTCATCAGTAGCTCATCCTCAATCCAATGGTCAAGCTGAAAGAGCCAATCAAGAGATCTTGAAAGGTATAAAGCCCCGGCTCATGGTCCCTTTACAACGGACGCCGGGTTGTTGGGTGGAGGAGTTGCCTTCTGTGATTTGGAGCATCAATACTACACCTAACAGATCTACGGGTTATACGCCTTTCTTCATGGTTTACGGAGCAGAGGCGGTCCTACCAAGTGACATCCGTCATGACTCGCCCCGAGTGGCGGCTTACGTTGAAGCTGATAATGAACAGGCTCGTCAGGATGCACTTGATTTGTTGGATGAGAAGCGTGATTTATCAATAGCCCGCTCGGCGATTTACCAGCAGGACCTGCGCCGTTATCACAGCCGCCGGGTTAGGTCCAGAACCTTTCAAGAAGGTGACTTAGTGCTCCGGCTCATCCAGGATCAGTCCGATATGCACAAGCTATCCCTGCCTTGGGAAGGACCCTTTGTGGTCAGCAAGAACCTGAATAACGGGTCATATTACCTCATCGATGTTCGAGAGCACAAAGACTCACGTAAGTCGGAAGAGGAGACCCGCCGGCCGTGGAATATCGCTCATCTTCGGCCTTACTACACTTGAGCCACCGGCTCTCATGATGTACATATTTTGACGATGTATATATTATGAAAAGTATAAAGCAGGACCTCTGTCCTTTTCATCCTCAAAATTTTATATGTCTTCATTATTATATTGTTAAAACAACCAACAGGGAGCGGATCATATTTGAATCCGGCTTTCCCTTTGGTATGGCTTATGATCATATTTGAATCTAGCCGTTAAAAATCATGATCACTAGGGGGCTTCCTGTTCAAACATAGGTCGTATTCGAACCAAAGAGAACATAGCTGTCGATACCCTTTGGATTGGCATACTGCCAAACCCACTAGGGGGCTTCTTGATCGTATCTGAATCATAGCTCAACCCCTTTTTGGGTCTGACGTGGATCGTATTCGAATTAGCGTCATTAAACAACTTTCTGTTGGGAATCGTAGCATAATTTTAAAATTTTCCTACGTTCACCAAGATGCATCTATGGAGTATACTAGCAACGAGGGGAAAGGAGTGCATCTACATACCCTTGTAGATCGCGAGCGGAAGCGTTCCAATGAACGTGGATGACGGAGTCGTACTCGCCGTGATTCAAATCACCGATGACCGAGTGCCGAACGGACAGCACCTCCGCGTTCAACACACGTACGGTGCAGCGACGTCTCCTCCTTCTTGATCCAGCAAGGGGGAAGGAGAGGTTGATGGAGATCCAGCAGCACGACGGCGTGGTGGTGGATGTAGCGGGATGCCGGCAGGGCTTCGCCGAGCATATACGAGAGAGAGAGGTGTTGCAGGGGGAGAGGGAGGCGCCCAAGGCTGTGTTCTGGCTGCCCTCCCCCCCTTTATATAGGCCCCCTTGGGAGGGGGGGCGCCGGCCAAACCCATCTAGGGTGGGGGCGGCGGCCAAGGGGGTGCCTTGCCCCCCAAGGCAAGTGGGAAGCCCCCCCACCCTAGGGTTTGCAACCCTAGGCGCATGGGGGGAGGCCCATGGGGGGGCGCCCAGCCCACTAGGGTCTGGTTCCCTTCCCACTTCAGCCCATGGGGCCCTTCGGGATAGGTGGCCCCACCCGGTGGACCCCCGGGACCCTTCCGGTGGTCCCGGTACAATACCGGTAACCCCCGAAACTTTCCCGGTGGCCGAAACTTGACTTCCTATATATAATTCTTCACCTCCGGACCATTCCAGAACCTCTCGTGATGTCCGGGATCTCATCCGGGACTCCGAACAACTTTCGGGTTTCCGCATACACATATCTATACAACCCTAGCGTCACCGAACCTTAAGTGTGTAGACCCTACGGGTTCGGGAGACATGCAGACATGACCGAGACGCCTCTCCGGTCAATAACCAACAGCGGGATCTGGATACCCATGTTAGCTCCCACATGTTCCACGATGATCTTATCGGATGAACCACGATGTCGAGGATTCAATCAATCCCGTATACAATTCCCTTTGTCAATCGGTATGTTACTTGCCCGAGATTCGATCGTCGGTATCCCAATACCTTGTTCAATCTCGTTACCGGCAAGTCTCTTTACTCGTACCGCAATGCATGATCCCGTGACTAACGCCTTAGTCACATTGAGCTCATTATGATGATGCATTACCGAGTGGGCCCAGAGATACCTCTCCGTCACACGGAGTGACAAATCCCAGTCTCGATCCGTGCCAACCCAACAGACACTTTCGGAGATACCCGTAGTGCACCTTTATAGTCACCCAGTTACGTTGTGACGTTTGGCACACCCAAAGCACTCCTACGGTATCCGGGAGTTGCACGATCTCATGGTCTAAGGAAAAGATACTTGACATTGGAAAAGCTCTAGCAAACGAAACTACACGATCTTTTATGCTATGCTTAGGATTGGGTCTTGTCCATCACATCATTCTCCTAATGATGTGATCCCGTTATCAATGACATCCAATGTCCATAGTCAGGAAACCATGACTATCTGTTGATCAACGAGCTAGTCAACTAGAGGCTTACTAGGGACACGTTGTGGTCTATGTATTCACACATGTATTACGATTTCCGGACAATACAATTATAGCATGAACAATAGACAATTACCATGAACAAAGAAATATAATAATAACCATTTATTATTGCCTCTAGGGCATATTTCCAACAGTCTCCCACTTGCACTAGAGTCAATAATCTAGTTACATTGTGATGAATCAAACACCCATTGCGTCCTGGTGTTGATCATGTTTTGCTCTAGGGAGAGGTTTAGTCAACGGATCTGCTACATTCAGGTCCGTATGTACTTTACAAATATCTATGTCTCCATTTTGAACACTTTCACAAATGGAGTTGAAGCGACGCTTGATATGCCTGGTCTTCCTGTGAAACCTGGGCTCCTTCGCAAGGGCAATAGCTCCAGTGTTGTCACAGAAGAGAGTCATCGGGCCCGACGCATTGGGAATCACCCCTAGGTCGGTAATGAACTCCTTCATCCAGACTGCTTCCTGTGCTGCCTCCGAGGCTGCCATGTACTCCGCTTCACATGTAGATCCCGCCACGACGCTTTGCTTGCAACTGCACCAGCTTACTGCTCCTCCATTCAAAATATACACGTATCCGGTTTGTGACTTCGAGTCATCCAGATCTGTGTCGAAGCTAGCGTCGACGTAACCCTTTATGATGAGCTCTTCATCACCTCCATAAACGAGAAACATATCCTTAGTCCTTTTCAGGTACTTCAGGATATTCTTGACCGCTGTCCAGTGTTCCATGCCGGGATTACTTTGGTACCTTCCTACCAAACTTACGGCAAGGTTTACATCAGGTCTGGTACACAGCATGGCATACATAATAGACCCTATGGTCGAGGCATAGGGGATGACACTCATCTTTTCTATATCTTCTGCCGTGGTCGGGCATTGAGCCGTGCTCAATTGCACACCTTGCAATACAGGCAAGAACCCCTTCTTGGACTGATCCATATTGAACTTCTTCAATATATTGTCAAGGTATGTACTCTGTGAAAGACCAATGAGGCGTCTTGATCTATCTCTATAAATCTTGATGCCTAATATATAAGCAGCTTCTCCAAGGTCCTTCATTGAAAAACACTTATTCAAATAGGCCTTTATACTTTCCAAGAATTCTATATCATTTCCCATCAATAGTATGTCATCCACATATAATAAGAGAAATGCTACAGAGCTCCCACTCACTTTCTTGTAAACACAGGCTTCTCCATAAGTCTGTGTAAACCCAAACGCTTTGATCATCTCATCAAAGCGAATGTTCCAACTCCGAGATGCTTGCACCAGCCCATAGATTGAGCGCTGGAGCTTGCATACTTTGTTAGCATTCTTAGGATCGACAAAACCTTCCGGCTGCATCATATACAACTCTTCCTTAAGGAATGCCGTTTTGACGTCCATCTGCCATATCTCATAATCATAGTATGCGGCAATTGCTAACATGATTTGGACGGACTTCAGCTTCGCTACGAGTGAGAAAGTCTCATCGTAGTCAACCCCTTGAACTTGTCGATAACCCTTAGCGACAAGTCGAGCTTTGTAGATAGTCACATTACCATCCGCGTCCGTCTTCTTCTTAAAGATCCATTTGTTTTCTATGGCTCGCCGATCATCGGGAAAGTCAGTCAAAGTCCATACTTCGTTTTCATACATGGATTCTATCTCGGATTTCATGGCTTCTAGCCATTTGTCGGAATCCGGGCCCGCCATCGCTTCTTCATAGTTCGAAGGTTCACCGTTGTCTAACAACATGATTTCCAGGACAGGGTTGCCGTACCACTCTGGTGCGGAACGTGTCCTTGTGGACCTACGAAGTTCAGTAACTTGATCTGAAGCTTCATGATCATCATCATTAACTTCCTCCCCAGTCGGTGTAGGCACCACAGGAACATTTTCCCGCGCTGCGCTACTTTCCGGTTCGGAAGGGGTGACTATCACCTCATCAAGTTCCACTTTCCTCCCACTCAATTCTTTCGAGAGAAACTCCTTCTCCAGAAAGGACCCGTTCTTGGCAACGAAGATCTTGCCTTCGGATCTGAGGTAGAAGCTGTACCCAATAGTTTCCTTAGGGTATCCTATGAAGACGCATTTTTCCGACTTGGGTTCGAGCTTTTCAGGTTGAAGTTTCTTGACATAAGCATCGCATCCCCAAACTTTTAGAAACGACAGCTTAGGTTTCTTCCCAAACCATAATTCATACGGTGTCGTCTCAACGGATTTCGACGGAGCCCTATTTAAAGTGAATGCGGCAGTCTCTAAAGCATAGCCCCAAAATGAGAGCGGTAAATCGGTAAGAGACATCATAGATCGCACCATATCCAATAGAGTGCGATTACGACGTTCGGACACACCGTTTCTCTGAGGTGTTCCAGGCGGCGTGAGTTGTGAAACTATTCCACATTTCCTTAAGTGTGCACCAAACTCGTGACTTAAATATTCTCCACCACGATCTGATCGTAAGAATTTTATTTTCCTGTCACGTTGATTCTCAACCTCACTCTGAAATTCCTTGAACTTTTCAAAGGTTTCAGACTTGTGCTTCATCAGGTAGACATACCCATATCTACTTAAATCATCAGTGAGAGTGAGAACATAACGATATCCTCCGCGAGCCTCAACACTCATTGGACCACACACATCGGTATGTATGATTTCCAATAAGTTGGTTGCTCGCTCCATTGTTCCGGAGAACGGAGTCTTGGTCATCTTACCCATGAGGCATGGTTCGCATGTGTCAAATGATTCGTAATCAAGAGACTCCAAAAGTCCATCTGCATGGAGCTTCTTCATGCGCTTGACACCAATGTGACCAAGGCGGCAGTGCCACAAGTATGTGGGACTATCGTTATCAACTTTACATCTTTTGGTATTCACACTATGAACATGTGTAACATCACGTTCGAGATTCATCAAAAATAAACCATTGACCAGCGGGGCATGACCATAAAACATATCTCTCAAATAAATAGAACAACCATTATTCTCAGATTTAAATGAGTAGCCATCTCAAATTAAACAAGATCCAGATACAATGTTCATGCTCAAAGCTGGCACTAAATAACAATTATTGAGGTTTAAAACTAATCCCGTGGGTAGATGCAGAGGTAGCATGCCGACGGCGATCACATCGACCTTGGAACCATTCCCGACGCGCATCGTCACCTCGTCCTTCGTCAGTCTCCGTTTATTCCGTAGTTCCTGTTTTGAGTTACAAATATGAGCAACCGCACCGGTATCAAATACCCAGGAGCTACTACGAGTACTGGTAAGGTACACATCAATTACATGTATATCACATATACCTTTGGTGTTGCCGGCCTTCTTCTTGTCCGCTAAGTATTTGGGGCAGTTCCGCTTCCAGTCACCACTTCCCTTGCAATAAAAGCACTCAGTCTCGGGCTTGGGTCCATTTTTTGACTTCTTCCCAGTAACTGGCTTACCGGGTGCGGCAACTCCCTTGCCGTCCTTCTTGAAGTTCTTCTTACCCTTGCCCTTCTTGAACTTAGTGGTTTTATTCACCATCAACACTTGATGTTCTTTTCTGATCTCCCCTTCCGCTGATTTCAGCATTGAATATACCTCAGGAATGGTCTTTTCCATCCCCTGCATATTGTAGTTCATCACAAAGCTCTTGTAGCTTGGTGGAAGCGACTGGAGGATTCTGTCAATGACCGCGTCATCCGGGAGATTAACTCCCAGCTGAGTCAAGCAGTTGTGCAACCCAGACATTCTGAGTATGTGCTCACTAACAGAACTATTCTCCTCCATTTTACAGCTGAAGAACTTGTCAGAGACTTCATATCTCTCGACCCGAGCATGAGCTTGAAAAACCAGTTTCAGCTCCTCGAACATCTCATATGCTCCATGTTTCTCAAAACGCTTTTGGAGACCCGGTTCTAGGCTGTAAAGCATGCCACACTGAACGAGGGAGTAATCATCAGCACGCTGCTGCCAAGCGTTCATAACGTCTTGGTTCTCAGGGATTGGTGCTTCACCTAGCGGTGCTTCTAAGACATAATCTTTCTTGGCTACTATGAGGATGATCCTCAGGTTCCGGACCCAGTCCGTATAGTTGCTGCCATCATCTTTCAGCTTGGTTTTCTCTAGGAACGCGTTGAAATTGAGGACAACGTGGGCCATTTGATCTACAAGACATAGTGTAAAGATTTTAGACTAAGTTCATGATAATTAAGTTCATTTAATCAGATTATTTAATGAACTCCCACTCAGATAGACATCCCTCTAGTCATCTAAGTGGTACATGATCCGAATCGACTAGGCCGTGTCCGATCATCACGTGAAACGGACTAGTCATCATCGGTGAACATCTCCATGTTGATCGTATCTACTATACGACTCATGTTCGACCTTTCGGTCTCTTGTGTTCCGAGGCCATGTCTGTACATGCTAGGCTCGTCAAGTCAACCTAAGTGTATTGCGTGTGTTCCGAGGCCATGTATGTACATGCTAGGCTCGTCAACACCCGTTGTATTCGAACGTTAGAATCTATCACACTCGATCATCACGTGGTGCTTCGAAACAACGAACCTTCGCAACGGTGCACAGTTAGGGTGAACACTTTCTTGAAATTATTATATGGGATCATCTTACTTACTACCGTCGTTCTAAGCAAATAAGATGCAAAAACATGATAAACATCACATGCAATCAAAAAGTGTCATGATATGGCCAATATCATTATGCTCCTTTGATCTCCATCTTCGGGGCACCATGATCATCTTCGTCACCGGCATGACACCATGATCTCCATCATCATGATCTCCATCATTGTGTCTTCATGAAGTCGTCACGCCAACGATTACTTCTACTTCTATGGCTAACGCGTTTAGCAACAAAGTAAAGTAAATTACATGGCGTTATTCAATGACACGCAGGTCATACAAAATAATAAAGACAACTCCTATGGCTCCTGCCGGTTGTCATACTCATCGACATGCAAGTCGTGATTCCTATTACAAGAATATGATCAATCTCATACATCACATATATCATTCATCACATCTTCTGGCCATATCACATCACATAGCACTTGCTGCAAAAACAAGTTAGACGTCCTCTAATTGTTGTTGCAAGTTTTTACGTGGTTTGTAGGTTTCTAGCAAGAACGTTTCTTACCTACGTATGAACACAACGTGATTTGCCAATTTCTATTTACCCTTCATAAGGACCCTTTTCATCGAATCCGTTCCGGCTAAAGTAGGAGAGACAGACACCCGCTAGCCACCTTATGCAACTAGTGCATGTCAATCGGTGGAACCTGTCTCACGTAAGCGTACGTGTAAGGTCGGTCCGGGCCGCTTCATCCTACAATACCGCCGAAACAAGAAAAGACTAGTAGCGGCAAGAGGAATTGGCAACATCAACGCCCACAACTTCTTTGTGTTCTACTCGTGCATAGTAACTACGCATAGGCCTGGCTCATGATGCCACTGTTGGGAATCGTAGCATAATTCTAAAATTTTCCTACGTTCACCAAGATGCATCTATGGAGTATACTAGCAACGAGGGGAAAGGAGTGCATCTACATACCCTTGTAGATCGCGAGCGGAAGCGTTCCAATGAACGTGGATGACGGAGTCGTACTCGCCGTGATTCAAATCACCGATGACCGAGTGCCGAACTGACGGCACCTCCGCGTTCAACACACGTACGGTGCAGCGACGTCTCCTCCTTCTTGATCCAGCAAGGGGGAAGGAGAGGTTGATGGAGATCCAGCAGCACGACGGCGTGGTGGTGGATGTAGCGGGATGCCGGCAGGGCTTCGCCGAGCATATACGAGAGAGAGAGGTGTTGCAGGGGGAGAGGGAGGCGCCCAAGGCTGTGTTCTGGCTGCCGTCCCTCCCCCCCTTTATATAGGCCCCCTTGGGAGGGGGGGCGCCGGCCAAACCCATCTAGGGTGGGGGCGGCGGCCAAGGGGGGTGCCTTGCCCCCCAAGGCAAGTGGGAAGCCCCCCCACCCTAGGGTTTGCAACCCTAGGCGCATGGGGGGAGGCCCATGGGGGGGCGCCCAGCCCACTAGGGGCTGGTTCCCTTCCCACTTCAGCCCATGGGGCCCTCCGGGATAGGTGGCCCCACCCGGTGGACCCCCGGGACCCTTCCGGTGGTCCCGGTACAATACCGGTAACCCCCGAAACTTTCCCGGTGGCCGAAACTTGACTTCCTATATATAATTCTTCACCTCCGGACCATTCCGGAACCTCTCGTGACGTCCGGGATCTCATCCGGGACTCCGAACAACTTTCGGGTTTCCGCATACACATATCTATACAACCCTAGCGTCACCGAACCTTAAGTGTGTAGACCCTACGGGTTCGGGAGACATGCAGACATGACCGAGACGCCTCTCCGGTCAATAACCAACAGCGGGATCTGGATACCCATGTTAGCTCCCACATGTTCCACGATGATCTTATCGGATGAACCACGATGTCGAGGATTCAATCAATCCCGTATACAATTCCCTTTGTCAATCGGTATGTTACTTGCCCGAGATTCGATCGTCGGTATCCCAATACCTTGTTCAATCTCGTTACCGGCAAGTCTCTTTACTCGTACCGCAATGCATGATCCCGTGACTAACGCCTTAGTCACATTGAGCTCATTATGATGATGCATTACCGAGTGGGCCCAGAGATACCTCTCCGTCACACGGAGTGACAAATCCCAGTCTCGATCCGTGCCAACCCAACAGACACTTTCGGAGATACCCGTAGTGCACCTTTATAGTCACCCAGTTACGTTGTGACGTTTGGCACACCCAAAGCACTCCTACGGTATCCGGGAGTTGCACGATCTCATGGTCTGAGGAAAAGATACTTGACATTGGAAAAGCTCTAGCAAATGAAACTACACGATCTTTTATGCTATGCTTAGGATTGGGTCTTGTCCATCACATCATTCTCCTAATGATGTGATCCCGTTATCAATGACATCCAATGTCCATAGTCAGGAAACCATGACTATCTGTTGATCAACGAGCTAGTCAACTAGAGGCTTACTAGGGACACGTTGTGGTCTATGTATTCACACATGTATTACGATTTCCGGACAATACAATTATAGCATGAACAATAGACAATTACCATGAACAATGAAATATAATAATAACCATTTATTATTGCCTCTAGGGCATATTTCCAACACTTTCAAGGTCATTTGGGGGCTTCCTGTTCAAACATAGGTCGTATTCGAACCAAAGAGAACATAGCTATCGATACCCTCTTGATCGGCAACGCCAAAGCCACTGGGGGCTATATGATCGTATTCGAATCTTAGCTTAACCCCTTTGGAACGGTTTACTGATCGTATTCGAATCAGAAGCCTCAAAATTGTGTCTGTTTCTTGTAAAAGTTTTGCAATCACAATTATTTGACTATCTTGAGACCTTTTTGATCATATTTGAAAGCGTTTATGGGGTGGTTTCTATTCCACCAGCTTAACCTTGATCAATAAAGTTGTTAGCACATAATAAACATCATATGTGCCAGTTTTTTACAGAATTGGATTCTCACCCTCAGTGTTCGGGTCACATAAACCGGCAGCGTAATCAAATGATCACAGGTATGCTGTTATGGTTATGTCTTAAAGATATAACTGAGAACCGGCTTCTTTATGATTTTTTTGTTCATATTCCGGGTTATATGTAAAATATATGACCCGTCGTGCGGTAAGCCGCCAAGGGAATTGTGATTTGTTCTCTATGCAGGACAATTAAAGCAGCTCTTTAAACATAAGGAAAGCAGAGGATCAGCATAATACGGAGGAATATAAGATGGCGGCTTAAACAGTGTTGAGCGCCAGACACGTGCGTGATGGCACGACAAAATTAAGTGTTTTTCTACCCTATTACATGACTCCCCGAGTCCAAATAATGAGGCATTGTTTTCAGCAAGGCATAACTATGGGCCGCCTGATGGATCAAATGTGTTGTTGGCCTGAAGCTTCCGGTTCATCCCTTTCCACTCCTCCGTCTGTTTCCCTGTCCTGGAAGGTTGATGATGACCAGTCAATGCCACTCAAAGCTTCAAATTCAGCTTCATCATCAATTAACCCGGGCGAATCAACTTCAGGGGCGAAGTTATGCTTATGAATTGGAGGGATCAGGCTGATTGCTTCATAATGTGGCGTTGGGATTCTCTGATTCTCGGCGTCATAACCTGGTTGGTACTTGGTAAGATCTGTGTTGTTACCGATCAGGGTGGCCACAGGGCGTATTTCCTTCACGCAAGCAGCGAAATTCTTCTGGTCAAATGGGGTGCCGTCCTCCTTCAGGCTTGGATACCCAAGGGCGATGTCGGCTGGGTCTAGCTCCGGTAGCCACGCCTTGGCCCGGCTTAATGCGGCTATGGCCCCGGCTCTTGCAGAAGCTCGTCTTAATTCCTGGAACCGCTGAGGTAGCACGGCAAGCCGTTTTAATACATCTGCCAGGAGAGTGGGAACTTCATTCGACAAAGCCACGACGGCTAAAGCACGTTGTGACCCGGTATAGAGTTGTTCCACCAGTGTATAAACCGCCTTCAGCTTTATCAGCATGCTTTGGTTAAGATTGGAACTCCTGGGGCCTGCATTACAAAGTCAGGTGAGTTGATGACAATTGAGCTATTTGTTGAAAAAGATTTAAAATATCTAACACTTGCAGAGTAACTTACCAAAGATTGCTGAGACCATCTGAGATACATGGTGTTTTAAACCGGATAACTCGGCGGTTGTTTCTGCAAGAGTCGCCTCCGCTTTCTCAGCCCGGTTGATCAAAGCGATCTTTTCATCAGCCCAGGCCTTCTTCTCTGCTTCAAAGTTCTTTTTCAGTTTCTCTTGTTCAGATACACTAAATTCAAACTTGGAGTTGGCCTTTTGGGTCTCACTCTCCTGAGCTTCCAGGCGATTCTTCAAGTCAGAAATCTCCGATTCAAATTGACTAATGGTGGCCTGTGTAAATTCCGGGTTACAGTCAGGGTCATCATAATGCAACATTAAGTCCCAAGCACTTTGCAAGCAAAGATCCTTGGCACTTGGGGGCTAATGTATGCTGAAGAACTCTATTAACAGTGGCGGTTCATGGAAATAAGTCCCAAGCACTTTGCAAGCAAAGATACTTGGCACTTGGGGGCTAATGCATATTGTTGTTCAAGTACTTGATCAAAACATGATTAGGACCGGTTCAAACATGCTGTCTAAGCTGGCCCTTGGGCGCTACAGGATAAGCCGGGTTTCTTGCATGTATTACTAAACTGGTATTAAGTCTACAGCATATTTCATCATAAGCAATAGACTTGGGGGCTGGTATAGTAAGGATAAATAAAGTATAACAACAAGAGTTATACCTCAGATTTTTGGTGTATCTGTTTCACCATGTCAATTTCCATGTCACGGCTGTTGTGCACTTGATTTATATAACCAGAGATGATTTCTCCAATACTCAGATGAGTATAGTCAGTGACATCCAGCTTGGCTTTGCGGCGTTCTAGAAGTTCTTCTTTGGCGGAGCACTTGGCTAGCACGGTGGGTCTCCCCAGCTCAACAAAGTCAGTTTTGATGATTTCGACGTCCGGGTCATCCGCCTTGGCCGGGCTAGGGATCTCCGGGTTCTCAGAATCGTCAATGGCTTGCTCGGCAGGCGGATCAACAGTAGGCGTTGGAATATCGTGGGCTGGTTCAGGCGGCGGCTCATGAGTGGAGGTGTCAGGAGCAGCCGTTCTGAGCTCCGGTTCAGTCAAGATCGGCTCTTCGGCCGGCTTATTCTTCTTCGCCCTCTTGCTGGGCTTGACTTGTACGCTGTGTAAAAATCAAAAGGTTAGTGCAAAAACATGAGTAAGATAAGCACAAGATAAACAGATTATCATTACCCTGGAGCGGTTTTGAAAGCCGGCATATTAGACTGCATTGATTCGCCGGAGGAAGGTGAAGTTCCCTGATAGTTTGAGTCAAAAGAATTGAGTGGTTGACGAGTGAAACCCGCCAAAGGATAAGAAGAATGTAAATCGGAGATGACCTCAGTCCGGCGTTTTCTTTTACATCGGGCAAGCCGGAGGAGAGTTCCGCATCTTTCTAAAGGATGTGAAAATCTTACTTTCCAGGTTACTCTTCGGACTTTCTGTCTCGGCAAAGGCTCGAAGTCGGAGGAAATTATAGTTACCTCTTCAATTGCTACATGACTCGCTCCTGTATCCTCCTGATGATAATCAGTGTCAATAAGATGGTTAAAAAAGGAGCCTAAGGAGTCAAGAGCTACCTCTGACTCGGAGGTCTCTTCCAAATGAAGCATATCCGAGGCGCTAGGTTTGCTCCCCTTCTTCCGAGCAGCGGCTTTCCTGGCGGCTTTCTTGGTTTTTCTGGCTTTCTTTGCAGCTTCATGGTCATACTTGACCTTCCAAAATTCATCATCAGCCTGTGAATTACAACGAAGGTTTTGAGTAAAGATGAAATTGTTAAAGTTGAAGGTAAAAATGCTCAAGTCAATAGCTTACCGCTGGAGCCGGGTTAGCTTCGCAGAAAGGACTTAAACCCACTTTCCCGCCGTCTATTAGGCTCTCATTCAGAAGGGACTTGGTCATATCATCAATGACGTCCTCAGGTAAGTCGTCAGGGCTGTGCCGTAGAGGATCATTCTTTTGGCCTGTGTAATCGCACATCAAGCCGGGGCGGCGGCTCAAAGGAATAACCCGCCAGGCAAGCCAAACCCGGACCAGATCAATGCCGTTTAGGGCATTCCCCAGAAGATCCTTGACCTTGCTCATGGTAGGGGCAAGTGTTGGACGTTCAGCCGGAGACAGTTTATCTGGTAAGGGATGAGTTGACTCTAGGCGCAGGGTGCGAAAGCCGGGCAGAGGGTTCTCATTAGCCGGAGACGTGTCTTAACAGTAGAACCACGTTTGGTTCCAATCTTTAGGATGACTCGGTGGCTCGGCATACGGGAAGAGACAGTCTCTCCGTCGCTGAATTGAGATTCCACCAAGCTCCAAGCTGGGCCCGTTGGCACGTTCATTTTGACGGTTCAAATAAAACAACTCTCTAAAGAGTAGCAAGTTGGGTTCTTCTCCAAGGTACACCTCACAGAACACTTGAAAATTGCAGATATTTGACACGGAATTGGGTCCGATGTCTTGAGGTCGCAGGTCAAAAAAGTGCAAGACGTCTCCGAAAAATTTCGAGCCGGGTGGAGTAAAGCCCCGGTTCATGTGATCAATAAAAACGACAACTTCCCCGTCCTTGGGTTGAGGTTTTTCTTCTGTCGGATCAGGAGCACGATAGGACATGACCTCCTTCTTCGGCAGATAACCAGTCTTCACAAACTCATTCAAGGTGTTATCTGTGACGATGGATCTAACCCAGTTGCATGTGACGGGTGCTTTGGGAGCCTTGGGCGGCATTATGAAGATGGAAGCCTATGACAAAATAAAAATTTCCGGCTCAAATTTAAGCCGGAGAAAATATTTCAAATCATATTCAAGATGGCGGCTTACGAAGGGGCCTAATGACATATGGCTAATTATACCAGATTATTCAAGCCGCCATGAGCATCATGAGCAGTTAAGTTATTTAAACCACCATGAGGGGTCGGAATTATTAATTGAGCATTACCTTTTTTAAGCCGGCAATAAGAGCCGCCATGGCTAGGTGGATCTAACAGATACAATTTTTTGCCTAAGTGTCATACAAACAAGTTTCACAGATGGCAGTTGTTATTTTGGATCAAACGGTCGTTCAGAAAAGAAAATGTTCTAGACCTAAAAATCTGGTGCAGATGAGTCTGAGAGTTCTAATGAGGCCTCTGAACTAGAGAAAGGAATCTACTAGCATCTGAAATGGATGCGAAACAGTTACTGCACAAGTTATATGTTCTTTTTGGATCAGAAGAAGCTGCGGTGGAGGAACCGCGAAGAAACGATGAAGAACACGGAAGAACTTGAAAACCTTAATGCAGATCTGAAGTGCGGGAAGATGAAGACTTACAGATACAGATCTACTGCGGAGGATCGCCGCCATTCTCTGGTCAATTCAGGTTGATGCGGCGGCCAAGGTCGACGAGGATGAGGTGCTCTGCGGCGGCGGCGGCGGCGGAGCTCGAGCGGCAGTGGAGTCGCGAGAGGAAGAAGACGACAGAAAGGGGGAGAATGAAGAAAGACCTAAAGGTCGTGCCTATTTATAAGGAAAAGACTGACAGAGCGGGCGCGATAAACGAGGAGGCCGAAACATGGTTATCCAGCTACTCAGACGCCTCGATTCTCGGAATGGTCATTAAGATAAAGATCCGTTGGGATATGACAGAATAAAATATGAATTTAATGGAAGATGACATCATGGCGGGTTATCGTGAATCCAGAAGATGACCTCATGGCGGGTTATAACTTTTGTACAGACAGAAGGCAGAAGGCTTTTTCTTAAGGTATTGAAGATTGACATGAACCAGTTCAAATCAATCTTGGGCCTAATGTTGGGGATATAACTACCAGTGTAACCCGCCCAGGAGGGGCCGGGTTACGCTATGACGATTTATTATATGAAGCCCAATATCAAGCTTGAAGATGGCGGTTCAATAAAGGGTCTAAAGCTCGTAGGCGGCTTAAGGCCCATAGTGATACACCGCCGTATGGCATGACTTGTGTTGTAAGGCAAGATTAACTAGACACCGAGCCGGACGCTGTTTATGAGCCGGCCGGGACTCTGTAGGCCGCGGGGCGTTGACCCGTGTATATAAGGGGACGACCCGCCGACGGCTTAGGGCAAGTAACATCAAATCGAGAGCCGGGCATAGCAGATTTGCTCCCTGGTCATCGAAACCCTAGTAATTCCACATCAACTGGATTAGGCTTTCACCTTCACCGCAAGGGGCCGAACCAGTATAAACCCTCGTGTCCTTTGTCCCACTTTAACCCCTTTAAGCTTCCTAGTTGCGATGGCTCCACGACTAAGTCCTTTCACGAGGACATCTACCGTGACAATTCCACGACAAGTGCACCTATACAATTTGCCATTGTATTGGGTGTGTTGGGGACACAAGAGAGTTCTTGTATTTGGTTGCAGGGTCGTTTGAGAGAGACCATCTTCATCCTACACCTCTCATGGATTGATAAACCTTAGGTCATCCACTTGAGGGAAAATTGCTACTGTCCTACAAAACTCTGTGCTTGGAGGCCCAACACGTGTCTACAAGAATAAAGTTGCTTAGTACACATCACATGCTACGTTTTCCAAACAAGAGGAACATATGCTTTTACATTATGGAGATCCACTAATCCCTATGCTGCTAGGAGGAGGACTATCGTCGACTACACATTCCACACCAGGGAGCAATTAGACTTCTATGAGACTGTTCTCCTTGATATGAGCCTGACAGTCAGTGACATGAGATGGGTCGATTGGGAATACATTGATGCATATCCTGACAACTTTCCCAATGTGCATGAGAACTTCAAGGCAATTGAGATTGATGAGTCATTGGAAGAAAGTTGACTGCATGGAATGATGAGCTCATCATGCAATTTTACTCCATTGCACATTTTTATCCAGATGGTAAGATTGTGTGGATGACTGAAGGTATCAAATGTCAGTCTTCGATAGCTGAATGGGCTACTTTGATTGGTGATCCCAAGGATGGTGAGAATGATCTTGATGTCTACGACAAGCCCAAGATGGATCACAACTCCATGGCCAACATGTACATTGCTATCCCTCCAGACTATGCTTCAAAACATATGTTTGGATCGGTATACTACCTTCTGCCAGGGCTGGCCACTATTAACACCATCTTGAGGCACACTCTTATGACCAAGTCTGGAGATGACAAGATGATTCGAGGCCACTCCATCAACATGTTGTATCTCATCGACATCTTCACGAGATTCAAGGTAATGGATCTCATAGTAGAGATAGTGAAGAGGACAACTCTCAAGTTGGTAGCAATGTTTATCTGCTTGACCGTCCTCACCTGCCGCTATAGCCAGAGAAAGAGGACTGCAAAGTGGAATATGGATCCCTATCATCCCACCTCGACTGGAACACAGACTCAGACAGAGGCTACTAGAGCTGCCACCACTACTAGTCCTAGCTCTTCGACTGCTCCAGTGCTCAAGACCAAGGCTGACAAGATGACATATCTTCTTTAAGCATCTCAAAGGATTGAGCGAAGTCTAGCTAACCTCGTGAAGAACCAAGAGAAACTTGAGAGGATCATGGAAGATAAGTTACACGCCTTGGATATAAGGGTCACTGAGATCCAGACAACACTTGAGAAGCTCAAGGAAGATGTTGATCAAGCAAAGATGAGCATTAGTGATGATGATGATGATGATGGTACTACACTTCCAACCACGACTCAGTTTCAGACCAAGCCTAGGTTTGTTGTTGTTGTTGTTGTTGTTGTGACATCAGACACTCGAGCCATAGTGTTTGCTCCAGCTGCTAGACCATCAGTTGCCCCTCCAGTTTCTACACCTCTTGTCATGCAGGCGTCATTAGAGGCATTCGCCAACACACTTCTTTCCACTCCATTGACGCACACAGGAGCTGCAAGTCAGAGGACTTCATCGCCAGGAGCCGAAGATCGAGCCCAGAGCGACATTTAGCTCTGTATTTATTTGAAATTTCTGGTAACTTATTGCCAAAGGGGAGAGTAAATATAGATCTTAGGGCTTTTAGAGAGTGTGTCTTTCGCTTTTGCTCGTTCGATTTCGTGCTTGTGCTACTTCAGTTACTTTCTTGGTGCTTATTTGTGAGACTATGCTATGTTTGTGATTGATCATACCGTACTCTAATGCTATGCATGTCAGCCATCCATCTTTTGTGATTATTGCTATGATCATTCACTTTATGTTTGGTTATGAGTGCTTGATGTATTTCATTCATATCATCTTGTGTGCTCCACCAAGATGTATGCGACATGGAAGAGTGACCATGATCCTAATCGATTGTGCATTTGCATTCAAACGCAAATTTTAAATAATGCACTAATTTAGGGGTAGCTCTTGATTATCACATACTCCTCAAAGCGACAATATTATTTATTGATTATATCCAATGTCGAAGCTTTGATCTATATGTTGTCATCAATTACCAAAAATGGGGAGATTGAAAGTGCAACTAATCCCCTGGTGGTTTTGGTAATTAATAACAACATATATGTCATTGAACTAATGCCTATTCAAAGATCATTTCAGGAAAGTTCAACGTAGGTATGGCAAGGACATCTGGATGTGGACCCCTCAAATGCAAAGGACACACAATGGCAAAAGCTCCAAGACTCTACATTTTTGGCTAAGTGATCAAAGATCACATTGAGTCCATAGGAAAGCCAATACTATTATAAGGGGGTGAGGTTTTTTTATCATGAGTCATTTGCTCAAGTGCTTGAAGATATTGCTCCAAAAACCCTCAACCACATTCTCAATATCCAATCTATCCAAAACCCTATGTTCATTCTTGGTCCCACCAAAACATACACATCTGAACCCACCGAGATACTTAAGACAGAGCCACAACCTAAACCCTAGAAACTCGGTCCCACCGAAGTGCACGGGCAAACTTTGTGTACCCAATCATGTTCATTTTGGGATCACCGAGTGAAATCGATCGGAATTATCGAAACATACACATTTGAACCCACCGAGATACTCAAGACAGAGCCGCACCCTAAACGCTAGGAACTCGGTCCCACCGAAGTGCACTCGCAAACTTTATGTAGCCAATCATGTTCATTTTGGAATCATCGAGTGAAATTGATCGGAATTACCGAAACTATGCAAGTGCTTAGGTCATCACATATCAGAGCCACCGAGTGGATTCATGCGGTCTCCCCGAAACGTCTAACGTCTGAATCTTTTGCACTAGTCGCTCTCACCGAGATTTACTTTCGGTGCCACCAAGTTGTGCATAAAGTTTGTAATGGCTAGATCTTTGGTGATGACTATAAACACCCTACCCACACCACCTACTCTCAGAGAGAACAACCAGGACAAAACTACACTTCCCATATCCATTTTCTGAGAGAGAACCACCTACACTTGTGTTGAGATCAAGGCATTCCACTCCAACCATTTAATCCTTGATTTCTAGACCCCTCAAGTTGCTTTCCACTCCAGTCCTTTTCCCACCATCATGCCAAATCTGTGAGAGAGTGATTGAGTGTTGATGAGACTATCTTTTGAAGCACAAGAGTAAGGAGTTCATCATCAACAACAACATCCGTTACCTTTTGGAGAGTGGTGTCTCCTAGATTGGTTAGGTGTCACTTGGGAGCCTCCAAAACTTGTGGAGTTGAACCAAGGAGTTTGTAAGGGCAAGGAGATCGCCTAATTCGTGAAGATCTACCTCGAGTGAGGCTAGCCCTTCGTGGGCGTAAGCCATGGTGGAATAGACAAGGTTGCTTCTTCGTGGAAGCTCCATGGGTGGAGCCCTCCGTGGACTCGCGCAACCGTTACCCTCCGTGGGTTGAAGTCTCCATCAACGTGGATGTACGATAGCACACCACCTATCGGAACCACGCCAATAATCATTATCTCTTCATTGCATTTGATATCTTCGGTCCCCTCCTTTACGTTCATATGCAATGTCTTTACTTTCCACTACCTACTATCGAGACTTGCATCTGTAGGGTGTTTCTGGGCTTGTGATTATTGCTAAAACTTGCCTACAATTAAAATTGGGAAAATGCTAGGTTTTATTTGGTCAAGTAGTCTAATCACCACCCTGTAGACCTAATTATGATCCTACACCCATTAAGCGTGTGAGCCTACAGGTTCTAAAATAAGCAGACATGTCCTAGAACACCTTCCCAACAATAGTTAACAATGAGATCTGGACACCCTTATTAACTCCCGTATATTCACGAAGTTCTCGAGCGAACCTTTATTTATGAATACTATTCGCTTTTGTTGCGCGATATGTTTACAAAACCCGAGCTGAGATAATTAGTATCCTCGTGATCAACTCCTTGATCACTATACCAGTGATCCTCATTACTAGTTTCGTTCTCTTTACTCGTGTCCTCTTTCCGGTATCCGGTGATCACCACCACAAGTGTATGGCCAGACGATAATGATACCATAACACGAGTAAGCCCAAAGAGTATCTCTATCATGAGAGGAGCAAATCCCATTCCTGAATCATCGATACCGTGGCATATGTTTTTGGTACACCTGTAAGTTACCTTTATTCACATCTGGTTACAAAGTGACATTTGGTAAACCTAAAGTAACCATCCGGCTTGTTGGCATATGATATTCTCATGGTCTAAG
This sequence comes from Aegilops tauschii subsp. strangulata, assembly GCF_002575655.3. NCBI lineage: Eukaryota > Viridiplantae > Streptophyta > Magnoliopsida > Poales > Poaceae > Aegilops > Aegilops tauschii. Next base: position 128,978,402 of record NC_053039.3, read on the forward strand.
GAACTAAGTAATCATGAACAAGTTATATGAAAATATTGACAACATAACAACGATAATATCTCTCAGTAGTTCATAAGTTGGTTCTATCCAACACCATTGTTCCGGTAACAATGTGTTCTCTGTTGGTAGCATCCTTGTTACAAAAACAATTCTCATGACCAGGAAAACAAGGTCATCATCAATACATGAACTAGTCTTAGAGGCATGACTAGGGATCATTTGATGTTTACATTTCCACACATGTATTTGGGTTTTCCTCTAAATCTCAGATGCAAGAAGCAATACAATTATAACATAGAAATATAAACTTTAATAATTAACATGAAAATATAATAATACAAAATTTATTATCTCTAAGGCATATTTCCAACATGTTCATCCTCCATGCTAGGCCATTAATTCCTAAGCAACGCAAATATATCCAATTTAGGCAGTAACATATTCTCGTTAGCATTAGAAACATTACCAAGAAACAAATATACCTGATAATTTAATTGGTGTGCACAAACTCTAGTAACTAGGTGTGCACAAACTCTAGTAATTGGTCCAATATGTGTAGTAGCAAGGGCTATGGTGTAACTTTGGTAGGAATGTCCTCATCAGTCTTGGGCAACCGGCACCACTGTGACGTCTCTCCGCTCAGCTCACCGATGAAGGGAGTGGGGCGTGGCTGCTCGAGGTCCTCCGAGTGCCCGACCCCGTCGCTTCTTGCGCCGCTATCCAGACGACGCCTAGCGTCAGCCTCTTGCACGAGTACTCGAAGACCGCCAGCCTCCTCTTCCAAAGGCCACTCCGGTAGAAACTCGCCACCGAATACCACCTGTGCCGGCTGCTTCTCCCCCCCCCCCCCCCCCCGAGAGAATCGTCATGGCGCATTGGATTGGGGAGGACAATGAGAGAGTGAGTGACATTTGTGAGGGTGGATAAGGAATACTAAGGGAAACATTCGTCGGAAAACAGGTTATAGCGAACGCTCCTAAAAACGTGGCGTGGCGACTCAACCATCTCTAGGGTCGGTGCTCTATATCCAACGGTCTGTGGGGCGTTCGTTGGACTGACGTTCCCAACGAACATTTGCGCGAATCATTTCCCATAGAAAAATACATGATTGAAGTGTCATGTTCACTCGAATTAGCAAACCATATGAATTTGGACTAGAGAGTGTTTGATGCCAAAAAAAACACAAAGAAATTGCACAATTATTTTGAGTGGATGATTTTTTTCTTTAAAATAGAGTGCAAAGCAATCCTTTGAATTTTTTCTATGGATTTCAATTCTACGAATCAAATAGTCTATGCATGAAAAAATCGTAAGGATTCTAATCCTATGATATGAAATTCCTCTGAATCAAAAGAGCCCTAAGTGGATTCCAACATTTCTATGAAACATATGTTGTACAAGGAAATTCTTCGAAAAAATTCCTATAAAATTTAAAACAATGAATAAATCGATTAACATAGGAAAAAATTCTACTACAAGAATCCTTTGAATTGAAGACGCCCTTATCCATGTCGAGGATAGTACGATTGCAGAGAACCAAGTCAACAACAATACCCATTTAACAAAATTATAATCCAACCAAAATGCGAAATAGGCCGAACATTTTTTTACAAATACTAGTAGTATAAGGATAGGCTCCTTGGAACAACCAACGACCAAACTCCAACGCAAAATCACTTCCCCTCCTCCCCTTCCCGAAGCGGCGGCCTCCTCGCCCCTCCGGCGACCCTTCTCCGACCTCTCTGGCGGGGAAGGCTCGGCGTTTCTTGGCTTCCCGGCGGAGAGATCCCGCCTCTCTTGTCCTCCGTCCGCAAGATCACGGTATTACGGCCTGGAAAGAACCCCAAGAAACAAACCGCGATCTCTGGAGGCCAGTCCCGAGCTACCGGCGGTTGATTCGCGGTCGATGCGATCGCTTGACGTGGCGGGGGCGGAGAGGTCGGATCAGTACAACCGCAAGAAGCCGCGCCGCGAGACGGAGATGCCCCTAGCCGGCTCCATCGTCGCCGGTAGCAGCGGTGACTGCGGAGGCATTGAGGAATCCGGTGGGTGTCTCAGCATGCGGGTGGAGGATATCGTGCAGCACCCCCTGCCTGGCTACGGGGCGCCGGTGGCGCTCAGCTTTAGCCCCGACGACCGGCGAGTGGCGTTCTTGTACAGCCCCGACGGAACGCTCCACCGCAAGGTGTTCACCTTCGACCCCGCCAAGGGCCGCCAGGAGCTACTCTTCGCTCCCCCTGACGGCGGTGGGCTCGAGGAGGGCAATTTATCCGCCGAGGAGCGGCTACGCCGCGAGCGTTCCCGGGAGCGTGGCCTTGGGGTCACTCGGTACGAGTGGCGTGCCCGTCGCTCTGGCGGCCCCTCTTCTCGTGCGGGCATTGTCGTGCCTCTCCCCTCAGGGGTTCGTAATTTCCCTTCCAACCTTCTGCTATTTGTTCAGTGCATGAACGCGTTGCCTCATTGAATCTGATTGAATTTGGTAGCTTTACTTTGTGCATTGTATTACTACTTCCGGTCCCGAGGTCAATAGTTCTTTCTCGCTAGGGGTCGATAGTTTGATTTGCCTTGCTATACATATGATAAAACATTGATATGATGAATATATGATGCATGTTAGGAGATGAGAATCACAACCGACCCACTTGGCAGGAGAGGAAAACTCACTACCATATAGAAATTGTGCCAAGTTATCGTACATAGAGTAGTTCTTGCTGACATCTTGTTTGCGTATGAGGGAAAATGTTGTATTGCCTTGTTCAATATTGTTAAAAACCTGCCTATGATGGGATTGGAATAGAACACAGAACAAGAAAAAGTGATGTGAGGTGTGGAAGAAGAATTTGGAGAGGAAGCAGATAATTGGGGAGAATTCACTTTTATTTTCTCCAGTGATAATCTGTCACATCACATCAGTGCCTTGGCTGTATAGCCATTCCCTCACTCTATCTCACTTGCAAGTATAAAATTAGCCAGTCCAGCGTGCAGTCTTTCCTGATATGCTACTTGGCGCTAATCACCCTGTCGTCTCATGCCATGTCTTCTGATGCCAGTCCAGGCTTGACAGATATGTTTTTAACCAACTGTACAAAAAATGGATTGAATGTTATTAATCCTGCAGTTGCATCTATCAGAATTCATATGTCCTTTTTAGATCAATATTTAGGATGAAAAAATCCCTTCATAATAACACCGATGATTCATCACACTAACATGATAACACCACATGTTCAACATGTGTTTTGTAGATTGTAGGTAGTATCTTTCATACCGGATAGTATGTAGCTGTTGTATGTAGCATATAAGAATATTTCAGTAGTGTATATACTACTTATTTGGTAATCTGTGTTAGAATCAGACTAGAAGGAGCTGAACACAGGAGTGTTATTTTCTGAAGCTGTAGCTTGTATTGTTGCCCTGAAGAGCTATGTATAGCACGTAGCAAGTTGGTTGCTAAACCGACCATGCCGCTGGAGCAGCTGGCAGTATCAGGCAAAAGTCAGATTGACTAGCTCCCCCCCCCCCCCCCCCCCTCCCCAAGCACTACACACACACCAAAAAAATCCCTGTATGTTTCCTTGACAATTCGAATCCTTACACTAAGCTTATCGAAGCGAGCTTGCCCCTAATGCCTTTGGTAGTTTGTCTGTGAGCTAGTCTTTGGTGCTGACAAAATAAGTAGGGATGCTCTAATTCTCGAAGCCATGTGTCGCCGAGGAGCTTGCGTACCACCTGAGGAACAGGGGCGTTGCTGAGCACGTTATCAATGCCTCGGTAGCGCAGTGGTGTGTCGTCATGAGACACGTCATTGGGCGGCGATGACACGAACTCAGGTTGTGTGTACAACGTTGGGCTTGGTGTCGCCGGCAGCAATGCTGGAGATGGCTGTGGAGCAGGGGATGGTGCAGGAACAGGAGAAGGTGCCCCCCCCCCCCCCCCCCCCCCCGCAGCTGTACTTGGCGCGGCAAGAGCAACTTGCTTGGTCTTTGTGATGATGAAGTCGCTGCAGAGATGATCTGAGTTGCTAGCCTCCCAATCCAGCTCGCCTCTTCATCAAGGATGGCATCGCAGGTTACGTTCATCTGAGTTGGCTTGATGTATACCAGAGATCGAAAGGTGCGACGATGATGGACAGTGGGCTTTCTCCCGTGCCACCCCTCAAATGGCATCAATCTGGGCAGCCTTCCGGTCGGTGCTCGATTCAGCAGAAAAACTGCAACTGTAACCGCCTCCCCCCAAAGGAAAATGAAATATTTCATTGCAAATCAAACTATCGACCCCTCGCGTGAAAGAACTATTGACCTCAGGACTGGAAGTAGTAATACAATGCACAAAGTTTAAAATATACTAAACACTATAGGGCTCACTTGCAATTTTTTCTCCGAGTTCACTTTGGAATATCTTAGAAATTCTATACGACCATACTCAAAATGATATGGTAGTCATACCACATTATAGTATATGAGATGCAGATGTAAGTACTCTGACGTGTAGAGTGAGTGTGTGTGTGTGTGTCTCCCCCCGGACGTGTAGGAGTATATTTAGGAAAATGATTCTATACTCTTAGGAGTATGTGGTCCCACTCATAGACAACATTTGTCTCCTCTGCAGTATTATTGTGAAATACGGCTCCTAATTATTGTGTAACCATTGTTTAATGATTCTGTCTTCTTACATGAGTACTCTCTGGTTCTTGAATTTTTTCAGTTTTTTTTCCTTGCTAGTCATTTTATCCAATTCTAATTTTGTTTTACTAGGTAGCTGCTGTCTTATGATTCTAATAGTAATTTTATTTTTGGTCTAAAGAATGAAACTTGGGAACTATGCTGTTTCTTTTTCATTTATGGTTACTTTAGTGCTAACATGCATATATCATGTATATACTTGTATTGATAGGGGGTATGATATTTCTGAAAATACTTGTACAACTTTGAAGACACTAGATTTCACAAGAGATGTATAACTAGCTTTTCCTTTTTCAATAGGTTTACTTTCAGGACCTGTCTGGCTCTGAACCAGTACTCAAGCTACAAAGTTCTTCCACATCACCAATTATTGACCCACATCTATCTCCAGATGGGACCATGATTGCATATGTCAGGGATGATGAACTGCAGTGCAAGACATATAACTTTGGTTTTGATGATGGCGAAACTAGGCAATTGACCTATGGTGCAAGAGAAAGTGGAAAGGTAGTTCCTTGCTGTTCTGTTGCAAATAGTATTTTAATAGGAGCATGTTTGCTGTTGCTGTGTGTTACCATGTCCAGTTTTGTTCAGCAGGCAGCAGAATGTTACTCCCTCCGTTTTTATTTACTCTACATATTAGCTTTGACGGAACTCAAACATTGTAAAGTTTGACCAAGTTTATAGAGAACAATATGAACATTTACAATAACATATCTATATGATGTGAAAATATATTCAGTGATGAATCTAATGGTATTGATTTGGTATTGTATAAGCTAGTATTGTGGTCAGATGTTCCGTGTCAGTCTCTTGTTAGCAAGACATTCTTAATCCAGTTTAACTTTTGGCCCGCCACAAAAATAGGCTAAATCCAGGGCCAAACAGCTCGCTTATGTTTGGACTTAACTGGTAACTAGCAAACTTAATTCATGTTCTTAACCTGCTAAAGAGTGTTCACCCCCTTCCACCAATAATTCATCGTCATCAATCATTGATGAATGTAACTGTACATCATGCATGTTCTTTTGCTAACGGTATTATTACAACTGTATATGCTTGGTAAGTGTTGAAAAACTCCAAATCTAACATTTGTATTTGTTCTCTCTTTTCAGGTCCATGGACTTGCTGAGTATATTGCTCAGGTACTAGAGGGTGGTCCATTAGCATTAATATGAAATTTGTTTTGGTGACTGCTATCTAATACTTTGCATTACTCAATTTAGGAAGAGATGGAAAGGAAGATGGGATTCTGGTGGTCTCCTGATAGTAAACACCTTGCATTTACTGAAGTAGATTCATCTGCCATTCCACTATACAGAATTATGCATCAGGGCAAAAGTTCTGTTGGTCTAGATGCTCAAGAAGATCATGCTTATCCCTTTGCGGGAGCAGCTAATGTTAAAGTGCGCCTTGGAGTTGTTTCTTCCGGTGGAGGAGAGGTAACTTGGATGGATCTCCTTTGTGGAGAACCAAATGGAGCACATGGTGATGAAGAATATCTAGCTAGGGTTAACTGGATGCATCATAATGCTCTTGCTGTTCAAGTTCTCAATAGAGCTCACACAAAACTTAAGCTACTTAAGTTTGATATTGCCACCGGTAAAAGGGAAGTCTTACTTGAAGAAGAGCATGATATATGGATAACATTACATGATTGTTTCACTCCTCTAGACAATGGAGTGAGTAGTAAACATCCAGGTGGGTTTATTTGGGCCAGTGAGAAGACAGGATTTAGACACTTGTATCTTCATGACAAGAATGGTGAGTGCTTAGGCCCAATCACGCAAGGTGACTGGTTGGTCGACCAAATTGCTGGTGTGAATGAGAGTTCTGGACTTATATATTTTACTGGAACACTGGATGGACCATTGGAGACAAATCTGTACTGCACCAACCTCTTTCCTGATTGGAGCCGTCCATTACAAGCCCCTAAGAGGTTGACTCGTGGAACTGGACGGCATTCAGTAATTCTTGACCATCAGTTGCTAAGGTTTATTGATGTGTATGACTCAGTAAAATCACCACCTGTGATCCTGTTGTGTTCTTTGCTTGATGGAAGTGTAATAATGCCTCTGTATGAGCAGCCACTAACAGTTCAGCCACTTAAAAAGTTTCAGCAGCTGTCTCCAGAGATGGTCCAGTTTACAGGAAAGGATGGGACTTCATTTTATGGAACTCTCTATCTTCCTGATGAGAAGAAATATGGACCGCCTCCCTACAAAACACTTGTTAATGTTTATGGTGGTCCCAGTGTCCAGCTCGTTAGTGATTCATGGATTAGCACTGTTGACATGAGGGCTCAGTATCTGCGAAGTAAGGGAATATTAGTCTGGAAGGTAAACATCATTATTATTAGTATTATTTCGTTCAACAAGGTTTTGTTAGGTAGCATTTCTTTACAACAGCAACAACAGAGACTTTTGTCCCAAGCAATTTGCGTAGGCTAGATAATCAAGTACAAGCAAACAAAGTGAAGGAAGTTTTTAGGGAATCTGCTAGATTTATTTTTAGAATGCCAACCTTTTCTAGCACATTTGTATATAAAAGTAAAATTATTGATGCTAGTGGTTGATCTTCAAACAGGGTGATGGCTTAAATCCGGAATCCTGTTATTATGCACCTGCTGTGTTTGTTGTGCTCCTAACAATTACAAACCATGGAATAATAAGAACATAATGTCATTACATAATTGGATAGATGCATATAGCTTGCATCCCAGGCATGACCTATATCTATCACTGGTCTCGTGACAATATATATTCTGGCAGATGGACAACCGGGGATCTGCACGGCGAGGTTTGCATTTTGAGGGACAGCTTAAGTACAACATTGGTCGTGTCGATGCTGAGGATCAACTAGCTGGTACTGAGTGGTTAATAAAGCAAGGCCTTGCGAAGCCTGGACATATTGGTCTGTATGGCTGGAGTTATGGTGGTTTTCTCTCGGCAATGTGCCTATCAAGGTTTTCCGACACATTCTGCTGCGCCGTGTCTGGTGCCCCAGTGACTGCATGGGACGGGTACGATACCTTTTACACAGAGAAGTACCTGGGTCTGCCCTCAGAGCATAGTGATGCTTACGAGTACGGGTCAATCATGCACCATGTGAAGAATCTCAGGGGGAAGCTGCTCCTCATCCACGGGATGATTGACGAGAACGTGCATTTCAGGCACACGGCTAGGCTCATCAACAGTTTGATGGCGGAACGCAAGTCGTACGAGATTCTCCTCTTCCCTGACGAGAGGCACATGCCACGCCAGCTAGACGACCGGATCTATATGGAGGAGAGGATCTGGGATTTTGTGGAGAGAAGCCTATGAGAGTGGGAGAAAATTCATCTGTAGAAATCTGCTGTTGCCCTGTGTAACTTTAACGTGGATAGTTGGTATGATATCGTGGACTTCATTTCATTTCCCATCATCTGTATTTATCCGCAAGCGCAGGGACATGCATGATTCTTGTCTGCGATAAGGACCGTAATGGTCAGCTGCTCTGGTTGCAGAGTGAATAATCCAATTTTTTTCATGTGATGTTGGAACTTCAACACCAGGTGAGAATGTTATTTGGTCTTGCTACCTTGTGGTGTCTTTCTTTCGGCTGTAGCCTTCTTTGCTACTGTGCGTTCCATTGGAACACAGTGTGTGGGCTCACAGAATCACACTAGCGTGATTCACTGCGGCGTCTCCTCCCTGGGCTATGCTGTTATGTCCCTGATCGGAGGAGAAGAGGGAGATAGCCTAGCGGCAGGGGTCAGGGATTTGGGGAAGAACAGAGAGGCTGGGAGAAGAGATAGCCTAGCGGCAGGGGTAAGGGATTTGGGGAAGAATAGAGGGGAGCAGGTAGAAAGCAGAGGAGGACGAAGATCGTTCTCTTTTCTTCCTTTTTGCAATTGCGTATCATTTTAGAAAAGCATGAGTTAGATTACATGGTTGACGACTAGCTAGGCACGCACGGAGGCGCATTTAGGGTGGAGTGAGCAGAAGACATAAGGGGAAGTTTGTTGCAGTATACGTGGATTGCACTAGCCCTTTTCATTAGTTCGGATTTTTGGTTGCGTTGGCTAGTGCATGAAGCTTAACATGGTATCATAGTTAAGGTCTTGAGTTCAAGTCCTGTCTTTCGCAATTTATCTAAAAAATTGTTGATGCCCCTTTTGTGTCCACGTATAGGCCTTTTGAGTCATACGTGAGTTTCGCGCGCCATCGCTTTACACGTGTTGACTTGTCTTCCCCGTAACACGTGAGAGGGGGTGTTATAGTATATGTGGATTGTACTAGCCCTTTCCATTAGTTCGGACTTTTGGTTGCATTGGCTAGTGTATGAAGTTTAACAAAATTCATTCACTGTAGTCACTTTGATCACAAATATGCTTCAATAAAGAGTTTTGATTATCGAGCTCAAGATGCACCTTCATTGCACCAAGCCAAACACTCAAATATAGTGGCCTCGGACACTGCCCTTCCGTTTGAGGAGTTGGTGTTCTTGGATCTCCACTTGACATATTAGACTTTAAAGTCAATTATATGTTACATATGTGGAAAAGCACTCAATCCTTTTTTTTCATTTTTGATCTTGCAATTGCGAGTGCATACCACTCTATGATCACACAAGAACGAGCATGGAGCCTCCTTGAAAATCTTGCTCAAGATACTACTTGCTAAAATATTCAAGGTGAACATTGATCCGTCGAGGACAAACAATCGCGAAAGCACGAACACGACATCGAGATTTGTTAACGAGGTTCATAAACATGACTATGGGTGCTCCTCCTCATGTACTAAATTGTCTTTCGAATACAAAAACCCAAGCACCATAGCTTCAAACCTCTCATCTACACCATGAACAACTGTCAGCTCCTATAGAATGATTTATGTAGCCTCTTCAAAAATATTGCTCATGACAGGTGAAGGTTGATCCGTCGAACACAAACAATCACAGAAGCATGAGTACGGAATCGAGATTTGTGAGCAAGGTTCACCAACATGGCTACATCCTCGGGGCATGACTATGGGGGCTTGTCCCCATATATTAAATCGTCTTCCAAGCACAAAAACCCAAGCACCATAGTTTCGGGGCTTCTTCCCATATATTAAATTGTCTTTCAAACACAAAAACCCAAGCACTATAGCTTCAAACCTCTCATCTACACCATGAACAACTGTCAGCTCCTATACAATAATTTATGTAGCCTCTTCAAGAATATTGCTCATGACAGGCGAAGGTTGATCCGTCGAAGACAAACAATCACAGAAGCACGGGCACGACATCAAGATTTGTTAGCAAGGTTCGCCAACATGGCTACATCCTCGGGGCATGGCTACGGAGGCTTGTCCCCATATAATAAATCGTCTTTCAAGCACAAAAACCCAAGCACCATAGTTTCGGGGCTTCTTCCCATATATTAAATTGTCTTTCAAACACAAAAACCCAAGCACCATAGCTTCAAACCTCTCATCTACACCATGAACAACTGTCAGCTCCTATAGAATAATTTATGTAGCCTCTTCAAAAATATTGCTCATGAGAGGCGAAGGTTGATCCGTCGAAGACAAACAATCACAGAAGCACGAGCATGGCATCAAGATTTGTTAGCAAGGTTCGCCAACATGGCTACATCCTCGGGGCATGACTGCGGGGGCTTGTCCCCATATATTAAATCGTCTTCCAAGCACAAAAACCCAAGCACCATAGTTTCGGACCTCCCGTCTACACAATAAACGACTGCCAATTCGTCTAGAGTAATTTATGTGGCCTCTTCGAAACTTTTGCTCATGATACTATTACCTTTGTCCTGGATTATTGGCCATTAGTATTTTGACCATGGATTGAATGAACAAAATGTTAATGCATGTCACAAAAAATTATATAAATGGAAACTATGTTTAAATACGAATCCAACAATGTAATTTTTTATGACATGCATTAACATTTTGTTAGTTAAATCTATGATCAAATTTTGGCACAAAATACGAAGAGAACCAGTAAATCAGGACGGAGCTAGTACTTAGATTTCATGGCAAACGTTGATCCGCCGAGGACAAGCAATCACATCAGTATGAGCATGACATCGAGAATTGTTAACAAGGTTTACCTACATGACTATATCCTTAGGACGTGACTATGGACGCTCCTCCCATGTACTAAATCATCTTCTGAACACAAAAACCCAAGCAACGTAGCTTCGGACTTCTCCTCTACATCATGAACAACCGTCAACTCCTCTAAAATAATTTAAGTCGCCTCTTAGAAAATCTTTCTCATGATACTTGGTACTCCCTCCGTTTCTTTTTACTTCGCATATAAGATTTGGTCAAAGTCAAACTACACAAAGTTTGACCAAATTTATATAAAAAAATATGAACATCTACAATACTAAAACTATATAGTATGAAAATACGTTTCATGGTGCATCTGATAATATTGATTTCATATTGTGAATGTTTATATTTTTTTAATATAAAATTAGTCAAACTCTACAAATCTTGACTTTGACCAAACCTTATATGCGGACTAAAAAAAGGAAGGGAGTACTATAATATTTTAGGGAGAACACCGTCCTGGACAACCAATCACACAAGCACCAACATGAGATTTGTTAACGAGGTTCGCACCCTCAGGGCAGGATATACAATCAGGTACGTCCAAGTGCCTATATCACAAGTCCCAACAGCGTCAGCGGCTTCCAATCAAGAAAACCAACAATGTTCATTAGCCTCTGTGTAGACCGTCGACTACGCACATATGCAGAGGTAGCTAATTAATCAGGTGTAATAGGCTAGTGTGCTATTTAATCCCAAAAGAAGAACGCCAAACCACGTCCCATAACCCAACATGACGGTCTCAAAAAGCAATCCATCAACATGACCCAGGACCCAACATGATCGATATCGTGTCTCAAATTCAGGCCATATATCCTTCCCGATTAATAAACCAGGAATGTCGAGAACCAAGGATCCACAGAAACAATGTTAGAAACGGATGACATACATGCTATTCCGTGATCCAAATGTACGGGCGGGCGTCTCCCGATTGGATTCAGGTTCGATCAGGATGGGTCATGCCCCATATCGCCGCCGTTTGCGTTTGACGCGGCTCTTGTCCTTGTAGTACTCTTGGCCGTTGAGCAGAAGCGGAACCGTGTAGTGCCCGCCGTTCTCCCCCACGCCGGTGACGCTAGTATCGCCATGGTAGAGAGCACCATCGTCGGCTTGCGGGTCAGGGCCTGGCTGCACTGGCGCTGGTGAAACCCGTTGATGTTCGGCAGCGGTGGCTGCGGCTGCGACGGCCAGCACCTTGTGAGGGCCCTGCTGAGCAAACGCCTGGAGAAGAAGAAGAACCAACACCTTCAGTTAACGGATCCCCAAATCACTAAATCAGGGACGAATTCGCCCCCAAAAGTTCGCCCAACGCACGCACGCACGCAACGCGTCGATCCTTACTCACCTCCGGGTCGGCCGGCTGTCGCTTCCTCTGCTCCCTGGCGGCGACGATCAATCCGATGCGGGTGAGCACCGTGCTCAAGAGCGGCGGCGAGGTGATCTGGTACTCGCTCATGACCCAGCCGCTGGGGGCCTTGTCGCCCGCGCGCTTGTAGGTGAGGTCGTACCTCCTGTAGCTAATGTCCACCTCGCCGGCGCGGGCGCCATCGCAGAACAGGGTGACGGTCCCGACCCTGCCATTCTGGCCTTGCCACGTGCCGCCGCCCTTGCCGGGCACGACGCGCGTGACGCGGCCCCCGTTCCTGGGAGGCCCGAAGAAGAAGGCCTGGTCGCTGGTCCCGTGGTTGTGCTTCTCCATGAGGTCCCACGGCGGGATGCTCATGGGGTCGTCGTCGATCACGGCGTGCTCGCGGCCGTGGGGCTCGTCGAGGCCGACCGCGCGGGGGAGGAGGTAGGAGGCGACGATGCCGGCGTCGGTGGGGTCGAACTTGAACGCCGCCGCCATGTCGCGGCCGAAGCCGAACCGCGAGGCTTCCATGCCCTCCGCACCGCTCTGCTCTGCTCCGCAAACGAATGGTTCCTTGGTTCCCGTGCCCGTGCCGGTGTGATTTGGCAAAGGCGCACAGCTAATATGAGCCGATCGAATCGCCGACTCGACCACTACTTGAGAGCCCAGATTACTTGGGAGCCAAGAAGTCACTCATTTAAGCTTTTTTTTTTTGCGGGTGTACTCATTTAAGCTTTGCTATGCCATTCTCTTCAGGTTATTAGTTGGGGGCAGCTACGCGTAGACCGGCGGATAGATCCGCCACCTCGCAAGCCATCGGATCTGACACGACCGATCAGCCAAACGTTCATCTACTTTGCAACGGATGTTTTGTTGCGAAGACATTCCCAACAGAGGTTATGTTATGTTTTTTGTAACATAGGTTGACAGGTTGTGTTGTGAGATTATTATTTTGCAATATGGGTCATATTGCAGATTTTTTTAGCAACATGGGTCGTGTTGCATGATTTTCTTGCAACATAGGCTGTGTCGCAGGATCCAGCCTCTGCGGGTTAGTCGGTTTGTAACAAAGGGCTATTTGCAGAACCTCTTTCTGAAACAATGAACCAGTTGTACAACATTGATATGGAAAATTTGGCTCCGACCGTATGATTAAAAGTCCATCCGACGGACATGGAGGCGGCGGGTGTTCACATAAGATCGGTCAGTTGAAGAGAATCATTTCCCTTATCAGTCGTGACTTCTTTTCGCTATATATCATTCAGGATACCACTCTGACTAATTTATGTTCTATAGTAAGTACTGTAATTGCTTCGTGGCCGTTTACCAAGTTGAAGGAATTAGATCCACTCATGTGCGCCATAGGATACAGAGTTGAAAATTGTGTTCAGGATTCAACACCAAATCTGCTGAACAATGACCCTCTGACCAAGATCAGCGACGCTTGCAGGCTACTCCCTCCGTCCCATAATATAAAAACGTTTTTACACTATTTACACTACACTGGTGTAAAAACGCTCTTATATTATGGGATGAAGGGGTAAGAAACTAAGAATACAGTGGTAATTCAAAATTTGGAAATAGTTCTTGCTGCAGAAGGCTGCTTCATGCTCTCAAGTACATAATCCGTGATGAAAATATTGTTCCAAGAGAAAGGATGTCACAGACATGCGCATTATTAGGAGGCAGGCAAGCTGTACACCGCACTTCATCAGTACGCTGACTGAGGCCGATGCGCTGCCATGTGAGCACTTTCCAACCTACAGTTCATCTTTAGGTGCGTCTAAGCAGTCCTCATCCCAGACGAAGGGGAACTTCAACTTCGCCGCTGTGTGAGGCATACTCCAATCTTCATACAAAAATCTACAACAAGCAACATTTCAGATATCAAAAAACACTAGAGTAGTATTTGACATCCACAGATGCAATGTTCATATCGAACTAACATGTCAAATGTGTGACAACTGGACACAACATCAGAGGAAGATTCGTGGAGGACCTGTCGAGCGATCTGTGACAGTGTTTCATGTTCATTTCAAATTACGGGTATTTACTTTGTAAGATTTGGAAATTAAGTCATCGATGTTTTGTTGTACTTATGAGGACGTATGAAAAGGTTCTTGGTACTTAGATTGTGTTCGAACTTCAAATGTTGGATTTTAAAGGAAGAAAATTGTCCAAAATAAAACACTATGCCATTTTCCCACCTTTGAAACTGTTTTTTTTTCAGTACTGAACAAGCAGCGGTTTGGGGATAAAGTTGGTTTTGGCAACATGTGTGTATAGCACCCAACACAAGTTACTCCACAGTGATGGGTATGAGCAAATCAATTCAGTTTATGTTGTCAACTACTATAGGATAAGACATTCAAGCAAGGTATACATACATCTTCACAGGTGGGCGCGATATGATCACAAGCACCTGTAAATCTTCATGTTCATCAGAATTCCAAACCTGCAATCAAAAGGAGCATGGTGTAAGCACTAGCATGCAAATGGATTCCCATGCATAATCTTAAAATCTAGCGATGGTTTCATGACTACGAGTGTGCTAAATAATAGCGATAGCCATCCATCATCTTTACCTGGTGTGGATAATTTATAGGAACTGTGAATGTGCTATTCTGAAAGACAGGAATCTCCTGAGGCGTTCCCGGGTACGGCAGTGAGGTCGACCCCAGCAAGAGAGTGCCTCTCCCTTTGAGGACAACAAAGACCTCCTCACACGAGTGTCTGTGGATAGGTGTCCTCTGGCCGGCACTAATTGTTTGGAGCCACACCTCCACCTAGAGGAAAGCATTTCACATAATAAACAAGAAAGAACAGCTCCATCTTAGATCGGCACATTTTCCAATACAGATGAACCAAAGAAACCATGTATATACATGAGTACATGCAAGTAAAGGTCTGCATAAATTCATAGCAACACGAAATGGGAGAAACTCAAGTACAGTCTGGTTCCTGGATTGATTGCTTACCTCCTTCATGCCGTGAGCTAGCGCACCGGCAACGGTTATATGCGAGAATCCTCCAATTCCATAGTTGCTCTGGTGCATTTTGTTTATATCTTTCACGACTGAATTGTCTGGATAAGACGGTAGATATAGTTAGCACTTGGTAGAACTGAGATCAGTAACTCAGTTTGGCTGCATACACTAGAAAGACTTGCTAGAACAGAGATTAGCTTGGGTAGGTAGATACACTAGATGACTAGAACTCGATGCATTTAGTTAGCAGTTGCTAGAACTGAACTGACTGTTATCCAGTGCTCCGGTGTACTTGCTAGACAAAGGTACCGTAAGACACTTAGATCTGGTGCTGAACTGGCTCGAACTGACTGATATCTCATTGCTATCTTAAGCTCATAGCTAACCTTCAAAATTACTCGGAACTTAGATCAGTTTGTAAATTTTAAATATGATCTTGGCTAATACGAGTAAATGTGAAGTGTCGACGAGAACGGGAGTTCCAAGAACTGCAGAAGTAAACTGAAAGGGGAAAGGGAAACCTCGGGGGCAGGAAGGCTCGGCTACTGGGAGTAAGGCGGCCGCGGCGGCGAGGAGCAGCGCGAGGAGGAGGGCGCCGCGGCGGCCGGCGCCGGCGAAGCGGGGCCCACGGACGGACGCAGCTGTTGTGTGTCCACTCGCCATCTTTCTAGCGCTTTCTTTCTCACGTGTGAATCAGACTACTATGTTAGTTGGGAGAACCCTTCTAGCGCTTTCTTTCTCACGTGTCTCTTCGGTTTTTTCGCACCTTGTCGCCGATTGTGAATCAGACTACTATGTTAGTTGGGAGAACCCTTTTTAGAGCTCAGCCAATCTCGGCCGTCGGATCGGTTTTTTGATGCGTTGTGGACCGTCGGATCTCACTCCTGGAAGACCTTGGCCGTTGGATAAAAAAAAGTTACTGCTACAATGAATAGTGACGCTCCAGCGTGCCACCGCCTGTAAAACTGGATGGCCGCCGAGGGCATTTTTGTCATTTCACACACACACACACGTATAAAACGGGGTGGCTCCCATGGAAAAAAAAACCTAGCCGTCGCTCGCGCTCGCGCCGCCCACCTCCTCCCGTTCCTCCAGCCTCGCCTCCCTCTCCCTCCAAACCCTAGAACAGCGCCTGCCTCCTTGCCCCGCCGCCATCATCTCCTTCGTCGAGCCGACGACCCATGGCGCGCCCGTCTGCTCCGCCCGCGCTCGCGTCGCCCCCTCTCCTCTTCCTCGCGCCTCGCCTCTCTCTCCCTCCTAACCCTAACCCACTCCCGCCTCCCTGCCCCGCCGCCGGCCGCCGCCGCTCGCCTGGGCACCCATCCTCGACCTCAAGCTGGGCCAGGCGACGGCCATGGCGTGGATCTCTTGCCCCTCTCTTCGTGCTCTTTTCCCTCGATCTGTCGGGACCACCCTCCTCCTCCGCGTCCTCTCGTTCTCCTCTCCGGCGGTCGGCGACGAGGCGTCGGAACTGACGGAGCAGCGGGGCCGTCGAGCGAGGGCACGAGCAGGGTACAGACCCTAGCCGTGCGTGTGCATAAGGTCGAGCACGACAGCGATGATGGGCGCCGTCGCCATCGGCCGGAGTAGCACATGCTCACGCCGCTGCTCCGTAGGGTTCATCATCGTGTTGCCATCGTCCTTGTTTTTTGCGTGCACGCAGGTAATGCATCGGTTTCCTCTCTCTCACAGACCTCCATACACACATGGTTCTGATCCCCTTTTCCTGCTGCTCCATACAGGAAACCAACAGTCTTCAATGTAGTGAGAGCTGGATGTGTTGTCCGCCAGCTGAGCGGCAAGCCGTTGATGCAAGTCGTTGTACATGGTGCTGCTATTGTGAGGATCTCATGTCTCTCACTCTTCTGTGTTTATCTCTGTCAATCCCGTTCCCCTTTTTGCTAATCACTCATGCCTGTTAGGTCCACTAAGGTTTTTCTTGGTTTTGTAGTTGTGGATTACTGTTAAGAATGATTACGCTGATTAATTAGGATTTAAATGTGTTGTCCATGATCCAGATGGGTTGATTTTGAGTTATTTGTTTGGGTTAGAATTGTCAAACCATGCATATATTAACATTTAGAGAAAACTGTGCATGTTTTTATTCTGGGTTGTAGTTCAGAGAGCACTTCCATGTCGCCGTGAGTGCTGGGCGCTGCTCTGACATGCTTATTTGTCTCATTTTTCTTTGTTCTTTTTTTCTTGTCTGGTGATCTCTTTTTTCTTTATGTTAGCAGAAATTCTAGCTAGGGCATGAAACAGAAGAAAGCTTGAGACAATCATCATGTGCCTGCTCAAAGGCTTGGTTAACAAAGGTGACAATAAGATGTGTGGACAACTAATTGCCAGGTGGCTAACTTGATGGTTTTATTGCTGTTGCATATGTGTGAGATTTCTTTCCTCACTACCCATGCTGACATAAATATTCTGTTGTTCTATTTCAGATTACACGATCTGCTTTCTTATATTCTCTGTGCACAAATTATTTACTTCCTTGAGCTATGATTTTAGACTGTCAATAGTTGATCAATGTGGAGGTAAGAAAGATTGTTTGATGCGTTTAGCTATATCAGTTCATGAGTATTTGCAGCTATGTACACTCAGGTGATCATTCATTGATTCACCCATTTCTTTCTCCTTACAATTAATTCTCTAAATCTTGAGTCCATTGATTGATTTGTTTCCATGAGTTACTATGAGGTATTGTGTGTGAAGGATCTTACTGCCATAGTTTTGTGTATGACACCAAATAAAGTTCACGGCCTTAAATGGAGGGTTAATTAAAGTGGTCCCATGTTACTTAAATTCATATTTGATATCTTATGGTATGTTGCTTCAGCAATTGTGTCATTTGCTTAATTGGCAGATCCGGCCAAGGGTGATTAAGGCGCCAATCACATTTTCATGCATCCTGAGCGAGGAGGAGCGGTGGATCACTCTCGTGATGTTGGCCATGTTGGATGCAACCGGCGATCTGCTCGCGGAAGATGAGCTGGTATTGTGGTTTAGTATGTCATTATAAGCTTAAATTATTTGCTCTGTAATTTCTGTATAGTTCTTGCATAATATTTATTTCTGCTTTCATCTTATTATGTCATTACAATCTAAATGTTCCTTCCCACCTAGCTTGCTAGCTTATTCTTAATACAGCATGTATGCATCTGACTTCCTGATCTTATTTCGACTATATACATCATCTTTTTTATTCTTCAGCTGGAGTTTTTTTAATAACTAAGTAACTAAGTAATAAGCAGTAAAAAAATGGTCATTGACTGAGTGGTCGCTATGCGTTTGGATGGACGCCGATTCTTTGGCGTGCCCAGGCTAGCTCCACATCTCAGTTCAATTCCACGCCAATTATTTGGCGAGAAGCGGGCGGCCGATTGCTTCGCCAATTTTTTGGTGCGCCCGTGATTGGGAGGGTTGGCTCGGGCAGCATCCAAACATGCCATATATATTTATATTCAACCATATGTTTACATCTTTCTGGTGATGCATTTGGTTTCTAAATTGATATTTCAAAAAAAGTGCATTGATCCTTGATGGTGAGAAAAATTTACTACAAGTCCAGTTTCTTTAGTGTTGCAGAAAAAGTTGACTACTGAATACTGATGCATACTAGATACACAACTTACTTGATTCCCATTGCCATATATCAACCTAGCTGAACTAAAGATGACTATTGATGCTTGGGTCGGTCAAGCTTTGCTGGGTAGTGAGTACTGATGCTTTAGGCGGTTACCATGTTTAAAAAAAATTGTTTTCTGGTTGACCTGGCTAACTAATAGTATGTCACGTGTCACTTCAAGAAGTCAGCTCGGGCTTATGATGTTTTGAATGATCCTGGGAAGCTGGGAGGTGGAGGAGTGCAGGATCTATTGGACATCTTTCGGTCATTCTGTGTATAAGATAGCTATTTAATAGTTCTATTCCATGGCTATGGTCATTCTGTGTAGATTTTGTCATATTGGAATTAAAAAATGAACAAAGACAATTGTTTTATGATTGAGGGTTGATTCTCTATGATTTCACATGGATAATTGGATTTTGGGTACATATATACTTTCAGCGATGCCATGATTTTGGTTAATTCCAGGTTATAATTTCAATGATGCTTTATGAGGATCTTCAGATTTGTCCGTGATGGCTTTTCCTTACCAGTAATGCTCTTTTACTTACGTTCTAGATCATGGTCTTCTTATCAAGATCAAAGGGTGTTGAAAAGAAAATTCTTAGGTGGATTCGTACACTGTGCGTACATAGGGTAGTACTTTTGATATTTATGGACTACCTTGCTCCTGTCTTGAGTGGTCTATGTGGGCTTGCCCCCCTGTCTGCAGGTGAATTCGGCATTTTACAAACACGACTTTTGTGCTTCCATAATCGATAGTCCTTATTGATTGGGTGAAGAAACTGATTCATGTGTTGTATGGACCTTAGAGAATTATGGATATGGGTGACTACTTGACTCTTGCCTACCTTTTGGATGGTTCGTTTGCGTCAAGTGTGTTGTACTGTCCTTTGAATTTGCAAAATCCGAGACACACTTAGCCATTGCATGCATTGTCCTAGCTGAAACATGACTTAGGACAGGTCATGCGTGGCAAGTTGCCCTTCCTATGTCATGAATCTTGACGCTTTGTATTGATTTGTATGCAAACCAATTATTTGCCTGGCTTGTGTTATATCGTAAATCTTGATGCCTTATACTTAATCCACTGGACCACTCCTGGATACTAATATAGATATTCTGCTTTATATTAAATATTGATGGTTTTTATTGAAGTACTATACTTTGATGATTTGTATTGGATTACATCCTTCCCTGATAAATACCAGACGCTGGATTATTGAATCACTACTTTAGACATGCACTTTGTGTCATTTTGTGGTAATGACTAAATATGTCATGTTTGCCATACTTTTGGTATATCTATGTTGCCTTGCCCTTTGGCTATGTTGTGTTTTTGGTGTGAATTTATTATCCTGGTCTAATCCATTATGAGCAATCACTTTAATTCCCTTTGGATGTGGAGCAGCACTGGATGTGGAGCTGCGCTGGAGCAGCGGAGCGGCGGATTTGCGGCGGCGCCGTCGTCCTCATGTTGTCATCATCCTCACGAGTCCACACATGGTAGGGCGTCTCTTCTCCAGACTCAGCATTTGCAGTATCTTGGAGCATCTTGGACTAGCTTCTTGGAGACTTGCAGTATCATCTTGGAGTAGTTAGAGTACTCCAAAAAGATAGTGGTTAGTGGAGGAAGAGAGTTTCTTCAACATACTCCATCTGAAGATTAGGTGCAGTACTCCTAGCAGTAATTATTGCAGTGTTGCTATAGTTTTGTTAAGTATAGTATTCCTTGCAGTAAATATTCAGAGAAGGTGCTAATTTTGCACATGAAGCTACTGTTAATGGATTAGCTGATCTGGTGTACTGTTATTCAGAGAAGGTGTACAGTTAATTACAGTATTCATAGTACTGTTAATTTTGGACTAGCTTGTTTCTGTTAATGGAGTAGTTATTCAGAGAAGGTGATCTAGTGCAGTAGCTTGATCTGGTTCAAAAGTTTGATCTGGTGTAGTGATTTTCTAGAGCAGTAGCTAATCTGGTGCAATAGTTATTCAAAAACTTGATCTGGTGCAGCTTCTCTTCTCTTTCTCTTCTCTTCTCTTTTCTGCTTAACAGTAGCAGTGCAGCTCTAGAGGAGTACTCCCTTAACAGTAGCAGTGCAGCTTCTCTTCTCTTCTCTGCTTACAAGAGGAGTATTCCAGTAATTTCAGTAGTTGAGCTCTTCTCTTCTCTGAATACGGTTGTCGAGGTGCAAAATTTTTGGGAGTATAGTATGCTGGAGTAATATGCTGGGAGTACAAAGAATTTTGGCCTAATATATGGAGTACTCTCTTCTCTGGAGCTATGGAGTACTCTAGCAATAGTTGTTGAGGAGTACAAAGAATTTCAGTAAAGGTTCTCCTCTCTTGTCCCCTAGAGCTTCTCTCATCTTCATTTCTCTGTTGGAGTAGCTGTTGAGCACTATCAGTAATTAAAATTTCTCTTCTCTTCTCATCTTGCTTCATTAAACTCTCTCTCTCTCTCTCTCTCCCCGCTGTCTTTAGTGCACCCTCTTCGGTACACATTTCCCTTTAATTAAAATTAACTGCCAACCTTTTCAGTTAACTCAAACATTCATTCTCTTCTCTGAACTATTTGTTATGTAAAACTGCTGATGATGAACTATTGCTGCTATGTCAAACTATTGTTGTTGCCTGCTGCTACTACTGCATTACTGTTTCTGCTGATGTATTCAATTACTACTGCTGGAGTATGTCAAATTGCTGCTGCTATGAAACAATCTGAGTCACATTGCTGCTACTCAATTACTGCTTCTGGTCTTCTCAATTACTCAAGTGATCAATTGATTTTCAGGAGAAGGAGCAGCCGCCATGGAGTACTCCAGGAGCGGATCATGCCCAACAGGACCACGCCCAGGACATGGCCGTGGATCAAACTGCTGCACCCTGGGGCTGGTGCTTGTGATGTGCGACGAGGAGAAGCGATTTGAAATCCTGGGAGCAAAGGAGGAAGACGACGATGGGGATAGCGATTCAAAACAGGGATAGCGATGTAAATTCCTTTGTTTTCACCTGGTTGTAACGTTTTCTTCAACAACATATTTTGGAACGGAGGGAGTAGTTTTATGCCGGTATTGAGCACCATTATGTCTCGCTCCTATCACAATTTAATATTTCTCCTTCATTGTATTGTTATCATATATGAATACACATGATAAACCTGGATTACTATCGACTAAGCATTCCCTGCTTGATCAAGATGTTTGGACCGGCACCCGGATTCCGATCTAGTTAATAGTGTTGCAGACATGTGATCCTGGCACTCAGGCTGGCCATAGTGGGGTAACATAAAATAGTATCATGCACTTAGAACTCGTAAACATGCTTACGTGGCAGGCAATTAAAAAAAAAGAGATGGTTATAGTAACATAGGTAAATACCGTAACATAACAAATATGATGCTACTATGTGTCATGCATGGCAATAAATGAGACCACCTATAGTACTAATCTACTTCCTCCGTTCCTAAATAAGTCTTTGTAGAGATTTCACTAGGGACCACATACAGATGTATATAGATGTATTTTAAGTGCAGATTCATTTATTTTGTTTCGTATGTAGTCCATCTAGTGAAATCTCTACAAAGACTTATATTTAGGAACGGAGGGAGTATGATACTATTCATTATAGAGGTAGTAACATAGACTAGTAACATGTATATGTTACTAGTCTAAGTTACTCCCCACTATGACCAGCCTGAGGGCGACCCATAAATTCCTCATGCATTCGTCTACGGACAAGGGACCGGTCTACGAACACCCTCGCATACATTACAAACACTATTCAAATAACTGGACAAAATTCATACAAATATGACTGGATTTTCATGCAAACCAAACACAATTCATGCAAATACAACGAATTTTCATTAGATTTCATATAAATATAACGAAAATCATTACATTTCAGACATACTTCAACTAAAAGTGGTGCTCATTCGACTCTAGATATATAATACCTAAAAGATCGTCGGCGCCCGTTCCTCGTCTCCGGCCATGAGCTGCGAAAAATGAAGCTTCACCTCCGAATCCTCGGGAAGTGAAGCTGTCCGCCTCCATGTCATTGCCAAGCGACTAATCAGCCCCCGGTGTTGAGTCCACCAAACTTGGCGTCGAAGGGATGGGAGGAGCGGTGTGCACTACTCTTCCTCGCTGTCGGCGGCGCCCGCGGGCGTGCCGACTTAGTAGTGGTGGTGGTGTGGGGGGGAGGGGGGCAGCCGGCGATGTCGTCCTCGTTGTCGGTCTTGCCGAACACCGTCTCGCCGGCCTCGTCACACTCCTTGTAGGCGGCCGCCAGTTCCGTCGCCCGCTGGCGGCACCGCCAACGGGCGAGGCGGATCTCGCGGGCAGAGTGGTAGGAGTCAAGCAACGACGCCTACTCTGCCACGCCCGCGTCCGGCGCGATCGCCTTGTCGGCGGAGTAGCTCCGCCCGCAGGTGCTCCTGTAGGAGTTGGTGGTTGTGGGCGGCGTCGGTCTGCGCCTCCTAGAACTGCTCCTCCTAGAACTGCTCCTCCCGCACCATGTCCATGTAAGGGGCACGAGTCTCGCCGATGATCATGGTGCAATGCACCGGCGATGGTGGCGCGAAGGAGGAGGAGGGTGGCGCCGACTCATCGTCGGTCACGTCCTTCATTGGGACATCGTCGTCCTTCGGCTGTCTGCCGGCTAGCCAGCCGACATCAATGACGGCCATCTCCTTCTTTTGTTCCGACATCATCCCGTCCCAGAAAGTTTTGGCGCGGGAGGAATCCATGATGGGAGTGGTGCGGAGAGGGATCGAAGATGGATGACTGCGGCTATAACCGAGGCAGCAGTTTATATAGCAATTATGGACGGAAGAGGGACGGACGGGAGGCGCCGGAGTTGCCTCCTCGGCAACCGCGTGCCATTATTGTGGGCGACGGATGGACGATGGTCGGCCGTCGTGTCGTTTAAATGCGGAGCAGTCGCCTGCACTAGGAAGCGATGCGGGCGGCGTTCTCTCGGTCAACGCGCTGCTTCTATGGCTGGCGCTAATGAGCGGTCGTGTCCGCTCCCATTTACTATGCTTTGGAGCAACGCTGATCATTTCAGGCTGAAAGCGCGCGCGGGCGAAAGGAGAGGGTTTAGGTGGGCCAGTGTGGTAAAAAACGGGCGTCGGTGCTGTTCGGACGCCCGCAAGGCCCATCATATTTGTCTTTGATTTACGGAAGAAAGTACGTCCGAACCACGTCGCGGACCGATACAAAACTATGTTGGATAGTTTTGCGGTTGGACACGGTCCGAACATATGCGTGCAGTTAGAGATGCTCTAACGTAATATACTACCACTAGCACTACTTTGAGAAAAGGCTACAGTGCATAAACATGTCAGACATATGCATATTGCAATTTTTGTAGGTCTGCATCTGGATCATGATAAGTGGGTATGGGTCAGACATGCATGTTGATTTTTTACAGTAAAGAAGAGGTAAGAGCATGTCAACGATCCCTGTAAAAAAATCCCGTAAAACTATTTTTGTGGGATGTTCATAAAATTTATGAAAACTTAATAGGTGAGGTGTTTTCTCGGTTCTCGTATTTTTCCCCCCAAAATCATTTTTTTTCTAGTTTTCATTGAACAACCATATAAATGCACATGCATGCATATACTATTCATCATAATAATTTAAATAATGTTATTTTTGACACACATACTTGATACTCATTTCAAATACATTATTTTTTAAATTTGATTTGAAATTCAAGTTCGAATTGAAACATAGTAAATGGTTCAAACTTGAAAGTAGACATAACAAATGGTTCAAGCACATGGTTCACCTAAACAAGGACATCAACATACAAAGCCTAAATAGAAAGATCAATCATAGAACATCACTGTTGACTTTCATCAACATTACCAGTCCCAGAACCGTGGTCGTTCACGCTGCCATGTGCAGACGCACCTCCTAACCATCTTTGATGCTAGAATATATATTTTGCAAGGAAAAGGGGAGTTTCATTCCAATGTAATCCTCTATAACAATAAACTCTCTAGTTTTAAAGGCCTCAAAATCAATTGAGGTCTCCAATTTGGAATTGGTCATCCAATTTTGACCGGGTCAATAATTTCACAAGGAGCTCTCATTCAATTTTCATACACTATGCTCCTTAACTTTAGAGCTCTCCCATTCGATTGAGGTATATAATTTTAATCCTTGATTTGACTTAGTCAATCCTTAGTTGTGGACCAATGAAATCTCTAACTCGCTAATTTTCAAGCCCCTCATTCAAGTGAGGTCTTCAATTTGGATTACAAATTGATTGTGTCGTTGGCCTGGGCTTCGTGGTGGGATCTCTCGATGAATAGGATCTCTCGATGAATAGGTCCCTTGGTAAGTGCCTGGGTGATGTGGGCCTCATTGACAAAAAGGAAATGCCGTTTACCATCAGCATAACACACGCGGCCAACAACATATATAATTTTCTAATGTATTTGTATTAATTAAAAGACGCCTTCTAGTCACACGGTCAAAAAGACTCACCCAAACACCACAATAAAAAAGAAAAATGATACACTCACGGATGATTCACTACGAATTGGTCATAGAAAACACTTTCCTACCAATCACTTCCTAGATTTTCACTGTTAGGCCACTCTTTCCGCAATTTAAAACCATAAATTGACACATCCATTTGTAGCTATGATTTCGTAAAGTCTGCTCATAGGTGCGGCATCTCTGATAAAAAACATCCATTGTTTCCCCCACATGCCAAACCAACTAGCATGTAAGTAATTTTCATAACTTAAAAAAAATTACCACGTAAAAACAAAACATGTACAACCCTAAGAACATAAGCGGCGTAGCAAAGCACGCACTGCCCTTCTAGTAGGGTTTACAATTCAGAGGCAACAATTCCTCAACACATTGAGGACATTTATTCATCCAAACGACTATGCAAAACGGTACGACTGTAAACAACCAATCGATATACTACCTTATTTTGTTCTCTTCTAATTTTCCATGGAACAAACCCCCTCCCTTCGATAAGGGCCTTAATCTTAGCAGCTAGATGACCATACACCGACTAGGAAAGAGTATCATCGGTTAAGGTTGTAACACCCCGCATGTAACTTACCATTATTGTAACTCCGACTCTTGCCATTTCCGGCTATGTGATATGTTTTTCCCTCCGTTGTCGGGTTTTGTCTTTCGTTTTGTATTTTGCCATGTCATGCATTTTCATATCATGTCATCATGTGCATTGCATTCGCATACGTGTTCGTCTCATGCATCCGAGCTTTTTTCCCGTTGTCCGTTTTTCAATCCGGCGCTCCTATCTCCTCCGGTGCACCCCTCTAGTTTTCTTTCGTGTGCGTGTGTCAAACTTTCTTGGAATGGACCGAGGCCTGTCAAGTGGTCTTAATATACCACCCGGAGACTACCGGTCAAGTTTCGTTCCATTCGGAGGTCGTTTGGTACTCCATCGGTTAACCGGGCCTCCGCAATGTCCATTTGAGTGTCCAGCAAAACCCCCCTCCAAAACCAGCCCAAAACCCACCAAACTCTCTTCCATGCTCTAGGTCGTTCGATCACGATCGTGTGGGCGAAAACCGCACCTCATTTGGAGTCGCCTAGCTCCCTCTACCTATTTATAAGTGGGCATCCCGAAAAACGAAATCTCAGACGAAACCCTAACCCTCTCCCTCCGCGCCGCGCCGGACGCGTCCGCTCCGGCCGGACAACGTCCGCCGCGCG
This sequence comes from Aegilops tauschii subsp. strangulata, assembly GCF_002575655.3. Lineage (NCBI taxonomy): Eukaryota > Viridiplantae > Streptophyta > Magnoliopsida > Poales > Poaceae > Aegilops > Aegilops tauschii. Next base: position 129,004,868 of record NC_053039.3, read on the forward strand.
CCCGGCCAACCGGAGCGCGCCACGTCACCCGCGCCGCCGCCGAGGCCCGCCGGCCCGTCCCCGGCCCTCCGGCCCGTCTCCTCCCCCGCCCGCCTCCGTGCCTGCCCCCGCCGCCGCCGCCACCGGCCCCGCCGCCGCCGCCATCGCCGCCGGCCGGCCCCGCCGCCGCCGCCATCGCCGCCGGCCGGCCCAGCCATCTCCGCCGCCGCCGGCCTCCCCTCCGGCCACCGGCGCCGCTGACCGCCGCCCTCCGGGCCCCTCCTCCTCCGCCGGCGACCGCCGACCGCCGGCCCCTGCTCCTCCTCCGGCCGACGAGCTCGGGCTCGAGCGACGAGCCAGATCCGATCGAGTGGTAATGTTCCCGTTGACTTTCTCGTCCTCGTTATTTCTTATAAGTCCCAAAATTCTATCCGCATGTGCTCCTGTTCCCGATGCCGTAACTTCTTGCATGTAGCTCCGATTCGCGCGTATAATATGTCAAATTGTTCGCCTCGTGATGCTCTTCATTTTGTTCAATAGCACCATGTTCATTAGAGGTCATATTGATGCCCAAATCTTCGTTGGAAGAGGGATAGTTGCTGTTATTCTCTGGTTCTTTTCAGAACTTAGAGATTTGTCATTTTTGTATCATTTAATTTGTGCATCTTTTGAGCATGAGTTCTACATGTGTTTTGAAGTATGCCATGCCATCTTTCCAGTGGTATAGTCCATGTATTTTTGTGATCTCTGTGGTGACTAGCACAAGCATGCAAAGTAGGCCCCGTAATATTTCTGATTTCAGGGACAAGTGATTTCTCCAAGTCTTTGTCTGCTGTAATTTTGTTGCCATGTAAACTTGATGCTACAGAGAGATACATGCATATTTTGGAGATGTTCAGTAAGGATGTTTTGTAGATATAGTTGTAGTTGATCCATTCCTGCAATTTTTTGCAATTTTAGAGTACCATAGCATGACTCAATCTTACTCTACTTTTGCTATAAAATATTTCTGGCAGATTCTTAACATGATTTGCAATTTTGCCAAGCTTATTGTAGTTGATCCATACATGCTATGTAATTGTTCTTGCCATAGATAGCTTCATAAACATGCCATCTTGCTGTAGGTATGCTTGGTTTGTCGTGCATTGCTCTATAGTGAGTGCATCAAGCTCATAAAGAGGCCTACATATCAATATTTCTGCCATGCTCTGTTTTCTGCTAAGTCTGGAACCTGATGACGAAACTTGCTATGTTTACATGCTTGCCATCATTTCTTCTGGTCCTTTTTGGCTTATGGTCAGTAAGGGACTTTTGTCAAGTGCATTTAGTAGAACACTACCATACCTTGTTTTGCTATGTTAATTCCTGTAGCATGTTGATTTCGTGCTCTGAACATGGCTACCTGATGCTGATTTCTGCCATGTCCAGTTTTTCACTAAGTCTGTGAACCTGTAATCTTTTGCACTTTTGCCATGCTTGTTTGAGCTTGATATGTTGTGAACTAGCCGTAGCTCAGTGTTCATCTTTTGTCAAGCATCTGCTTTAGATTACTGGCATGTGCTTTGTTTCTATGTTGGGGTGCTGTAGCTTTGTTTCTTGTTGCATTTTAGGTGCTATCTTGCTGTTTATCGCAGATTAGTGTCATTCTTGTTTTGCTTGCCATTTGCAAACCGTGCATCCGATTCCGGTGATCTTTATATCGATTTCGACCGAAATCACCTCAACTTTCCAGTGGCATGCTTGGTTTGCCAAGTTACTGCCATGTTCATCTTTTTCCTTCCGGAGCACGCATATGCATCGCATATCATATCTTGCATATCATACATGTCTTGCATCATGTTGCTTGTGCATTTCTCGTTGTTGATTGTGGTTCCGTTTGTTTGTATTATTGTCTTGGGTAGAGCCGGGAGACGAGTTCGTGAACGAGGAACCTGTCGAGTACGCTTACGAGGATCAAGCTTTCGACAACTCTGAGAATCTTGCAGGCAAGATGACCACCCCTCGAAATCACTTCTATCTTTGCTATGCTAGTTGTTCGCTCTATTGCCATGCTCCGCTACCTATCACTTGCTATATCATGTCTCCCATTTTAGCCATGTCAGCCCTAACCATCCTTTCCTAGCAAACCGTTGTTTGGCTATGTTACCGCTTTTGCTCAGCCCCTCTTATAGCGTTGCTAGTTGCAGGTGAAGTTGAAGTTTGTTCCATGTCGGAACATGGATATGTTGGGATATCACAATATCTCTTATTTAATTAATGCATCTATATATTTTGATAAAGGGTGGAAGGCTCGGCCTTATGCCTGGTGTTTTGTTCCACTCTTGCCGCCCTAGTTACTGTTATACCGGGATTATGTTCCTTGAGTTTGCGTTCCTTACACGGTCGGGTGATTTATGGGACCCCCTTGACAGTTCGCCTTGAATAAAACTCCTCCAGCAAGGCCCAACCTTGGTTTTTACCATTTGCTACCTATACCTTTTCCCCCGGGTTTTCGCGAGCCCGAGGGTCATCTTATTTTAACCCCCCCCGGGCCAGTGCTCCTTCGAGTGTTGGTCCGAACTGAGCAGACTGCGGGGCCCCCTCCTGGAAACTCGAGGTCTGGTTTTACTCGTAGGATGTCTCATCCGGTGTGCCCTGAGAACGAGATATGTGCAGCTCCTATCGGGATTTGTCGGCACATTCGGGTGGCTTTGCTGGTCTTGTTTTACCATTGTCGAGATGTCTTGTAAACCGGGATTCCGAGACTGATCGGGTCTTTCCGGGAGAAGGTTTATCCTTCGTTGGCCGTGAGAGCTTATGATGGGCTAAGTTGGGACACCCCTGCAGGGTATTATCTTTCGAAAGCCGTGCCCGCGGTTATGAGGCAGATGGGAATTTGTTAATGTCCGGTTGTAGATAACTTGTCACTTGACCCAATTAAAACACATCAACTGCGTGTGTAGCCGTGATGGTCTCTTCTCGGCGGAGTCCGGGAAGTGAACACGGTCTGTGTTATGAATGACGTAAGTAGGTGTTCAGGACCTCTTCTTGGTCATTACTAGATGACGACCGCTCCATTGCTTCTCTTCTCGCTCCCTTTTGCGCAAGTTAGCCACCATATATGCTTTTGCCGCTGCAGCTCCACCTCTTGCACCTCCTTGTCCTATAAGCTTAAATAGTCTTGATCTCGCGGGTGTGAGATTGCTGAGTCCCCGTGACTCACAGATACTTCCATAAACAGTTGCAGGTGTCGACGATGCCAGTGCAGATGATGGCGTCGATCTCAAGTGGGAGTTCGACGAGGAACGTGGTCGTTACTATGTGTCTTTTCCTGATGATCAGTAGTGGAGCCCAGTTGGGACGATCGGGGATCTAGCATTTGGGGTTGTCTTATTTTCATCTGGATTTTGACCGTAGTCGGTCTATATGCTTGTATTTTGGATGATGTATGATGATATTTATGTTTTGTGTGAAGTGGCGATTGTAAGTCAACTCTTTATCCCATTCTTGTTCGTTACATGGGATTGTGTGAAGATGACCCTTCTTGCGACAAAACCACTATGCGGTTATGCCTCTAAGTCGTGCCTCGACACGTGGGAGATATAGCCGCATCATGGGCGTTACAAAGGTGGATAGAGCTTCAATAAGAATCAGATTGAACGAGGACCAGCAAGTCCGTTGTTGTATGGCGAGTGTCATACCTTGCATTAATGCATGGATCTCCGACTCTACCACCTCATTACAGTTGAAAATAAAACGGTAGGCCACGAAAATCACCGAACCGTCATAGTCACTCCTTCAAAGCACCATACCTGCTGTTGTTGTGCCATCATTAAGCGAAAAAGATCCATCCACTAATAGGGTTGCCCAACAGATGTTTGGCCAACGATAGCTAGTGCTTTGTTACAGGACCGCCCCCGCCCCCGCCCTAGCGCTGCCTCCCGGGAGGTGGCCAGGGCGGCGCGCGACCTTCCCCTTCGGCCCCCTGTTGAGGATATAGACCTGGGAGTCACCCGCCAGGAGGGCCGGGTTACACTAAGGGTCATTGCCAGAAGCCCGGAGCTAAGTTTCAAGATAATGGGCCAGAGATGGGCTGAGACCCGGCGATGGCTTATTGCCCATAGTTATCATCATTGTTATAGTAGACTTGTAGTGTAAGGCAAGTATTGTTTAGAGTCCGAGCCGGACACTCTTATGAGCCGGCCGGGACTCTAAGGGCCGCTGGGTGCCAACCTCCCTATAGAAAGGGACGACCCGGTGGCGGTTTAGGGGCGACAACAATCTGATCGAGAGCCGGGCATAGCTGTTTAGCTTCCTGGTTATCGAAACCCTGATTAATACCACCTCAACTGGACGTAGGCTTTTACCTTCACCGTAAGGGGCCGAACCAGTATAAACCCTCGTGTTCCTTGTCGCACTTAACCCCTTCAAGCTTCCCAATTGCGATGGCTCCACGACTAAGTCCTAACCCGAGGACATCTGCCGTGACAATTCCACGACAGTTGGCGCCCACCGTGGGGCTGGCGCACGGTGGATTTGAGTTCTTGAAGGGCATCTTCGAAGGGCTCAAGGGATACGCTGTGGGCCGGATGACCAAGAGTCGTCGCGGCAAGCTCTACATCGATGATGCGGACTGGGGCCCCGACGCCGGCTCAGTGGAGTACGGGTACCGGGTCCCCTTCGGTGGAATTCATGTCTTCATCGGCAAGATTGGAGAGCCGGGCCCCGAGCCAGAACTCCGCGCCGGTCTCATCGAAACGGCTCAGCGCACACGACCCGCCCGGGCCCGGCCTGCCTTAAAGCGCGCTTTTGTGGGATGCATCCACGGAGGGCCCTCTGATCCATCTGGGTCTGGGGATGAGGCGGCCGCCGGCTCTGACGGCGAGTCGGCCGCTGATGAGTCAAACTCGTTGTACCAACTTCAAGATGGCAGGCTCATGAGTTATTCCGATGGCAGCAGTATTCCGGACCTTTTTGAGCCGCCAAGTCAGGTTGGAGTTTTTATGGCTGGTGCGCAGCCTGTTCAGAACCCCGCTTCCGGATCGGAAAACCCGGTGCCTTCCCCGGCTCAGGTGCTGATGGATCTCACGGATAAGATGACGGCCCTGTTAACCGCAACGGTCGACTCGGCGGATCAAGTTCAGCATGATGCGGCGGTGGCACAGCTAAAATTGGATCTGATAAAAGCTAAAGAGGACCTTGCAGCGGAAGGGATCAGACTGGCTGCGGAGCGGGCGGCTCTCGATGCCCGGACTCAGCTGATTCAGGCGCAGTCCTTCCAACTCACGATGGATCAGAACGCGGCCAATGAGGTCATGAGAAGGAGGCATCAAAAGGCTCAATCTCGACTCCCGCCGGTTTACGATCCGCGCAACCTCTTCAACACACCGGGTGCAGGGTCTAGTCACCCGCCGGGGGTCGTAGCACCCGGATCTGGACCCCTTATTCAACCACGAGTGATGGGGCCTCCCCAGGGGCCCCCCGCCCCGCCTCAGTATGTGCCAATACCCCCGGGCCATTATAATAACCCGCTGGAGAACATGGTCGCCGCAGCGGCACGACTGGCGGCTCTGCCCGTTGATGGCGACTCTCCGACGGCTATTGAGACCCGCCGGGTCAGAGAACTCCTCCAGACAGCACTGGCGCAGCAAGAGGCGTACTCCTACAGCCGGGATAGGATCCATTCAACCCCTCGTCTAGGGCAGAGCCCGAGTTACAGCCGACACATGGTCTCGGCGACCGGCTCAAGTAATGTCCGACGCCATGACCCGCCCCCTGGTCATGGCCCGGCTCATAATGGAGCCTTCTACGTAGCAGACCAAGCACGCCAGGAGGCGGAGCAGGCGCCTCAAGTGATGGCCTACCAGACCCCCCCGGCTTATCCGACGATGTCCGTTGATGCGGGTATCCCTACTAGAACCGGGGGTGTCCCGTGTTTGATGCCAGCTATCCGTAATGAACGTCTACCCAAGGACTTCAAAGGACCTAGGAAGGTGCCTAACTATACAGCAGACTTACAGCCGGCAGCCTGGATCGAGAGTTATGAGATGGCTATGGAATTGCTGGAAGTCAGCGAGGCGGCCATGGCCAAATATTTCACCATGATGTTAGATGGAACTGCCCGCACGTGGTTGAAAGGGTTACCGCCGAACTCCATCGGGTCTTGGGCTGAGCTGAAAGCCCGGTTCATTCAAAACTTCAAAGATACCTGCAGGCAATCTATGTCAATCGTGGATCTGACTAACTGTAAGCAGCAGGAGGGTGAATCCACGACCCATTGGGTTCGCCGGGTCAAGGAGATCATACATTCATCGGATAAGATGGATGCCGGCTCTGCAGTCTTAATGTTGGAACAAAACTGTCGCTTTGTGCCCCTAAAGATGAAACTTGGGCGGCTTAAGCGTGACTGTACTGATATGGGTACACTGATGGCAGCTCTTGTCAAGTACGCCGATTCCGATGGTACCAAGGATCCCCCTTCAGATGATGAAAGGGCAGGGAAGGGAAAGAAGAACGGCAACGGCAAGGGTCCTCAGTTTAGCCCGGGGAACCAAGGAGGAGGCAAGCGCAAGGCCGATGGCAGCCTAGAGTTTGTAGCCAACACCAACTCTCAAGGTAATAGCCAGCGACGCAAGGGGAGGCCCCCTCCCCGAGGCGGCAGGTCAGGACCTTCTCTGGAACAGCTGTTGAATGAACCTTGTCCGAGACACGGTTCTAGAGAGAAGCCAGCGACTCATCTGTGGAAGGATTGTGCTATCATGAAGGCCTTTAAAAACTACAATGGTCCGGGTGGCGGCTCAGGCGCCGGCGGCTTTCATGGCCCGGGCGGCGGGTCAAATTCCGGTCCTCAGAACGGTCAAGGGGGCTTTAATCAACAGTCTGGTCAGGGTCATCAACAGCAACAGGGGGGCTATCAGACCAACCCAAAGCAGCTTAGCGGTGGACAGTATCACGTGTTCACCACTAGTTTGTGCAAACGAGACGAGAAGCTTCACAAGAGGGCTGTTAATGCTGTTGAGCCGGCGGTTCCACGCTACTTACGGTGGTCGGAGCAGCCCATAGTGTGGAGTAGGGAGGATCACCCTCCCCGGGTGGATAACCCGGGCCACCTGGCCTTAGTGGTGGCTCCTCAAGTGGGAGGCTATAAGTTCACAAAGGTACTCATGGATGGAGGCAGCAGCATCAACATCCTCTATTATGAGACTTTCCGTCGTATGGGGCTAGTTGATAAGAACCTCAGCCAGTCAAATACTATCTTCCATGGTGTGGTACCCGGTAAATCGGCTTATCCAGTCGGCAAGATCGAACTGGAAGTGGCCTTCGGTGATGAGAACAACTACAGGGTGGAGAAGTTGACCTTTGAGGTGGTCAAGATAAGAAGTCCTTACCACGCCATATTCGGCCGGCCGGCTTACGCCAAGTTCATGGCACGACCGTGTTATGTGTACTTACAACTCAAGATGCCGGGTCACAACGGGACCATTACGGTTCACGGCAGCCGGAAAGTGGCTCTGGAGTGTGAGGAAGGTGACGCGGCTTATGCAGAGTCTGTTTGTGCCACAGAAGAGTTGAAATTTTATAAAGACAATGTTGACCCAACAGATATGACCTCTCTGAAAAAGCCAACCACGGAGAATGAACCAGCAATGAAGTTTAAATCAGCTGATGAGACTAAACTTGTTGATTTTGTTCCAGGTGACTCGTCTCAGCAGTTCAGCATCAGTGCAAATCCGGACCCGAAATAGGAAGGCGCGCTCATCGAGTTCATCCGTGAGAATAGGGACATCTTCGCATGGAAACCTTCTGACATGCCAGGTGTACCTAGAGAACTCGCTGAGCACACTCTCAATGTTGATCCAAAATTTAAGCCGGTCAGACAGTTCCTTCGACGGTTTAACGAAGAGAGGCGGAAGGCTATTGGTGAAGAAGTGGCCCGGCTTTTGGCGGCCGGGTTCATTGTTGAGGTTTTTCACCCAGAGTGGTTGGCTAACCCGGTGCTCGTACTTAAGAAGAACGGCACCTGGCGGATGTGTGTGGACTACACGGACTTGAACAAGGTGTGTCCGGCTGATCCTTTTGCTCTCCCCCGTATTGATCAAATCATTGATGCTACGGCAGGTTGTGCACGCTTAAGTTTCTTGGATGCCTATTCCGGGTATCATCAGATTAAGATGGCAGTTAAGGACCAGGAGAAGACGGCGTTCATCACTCCCTTTGGAGCCTTATGCTATGTGTCTATGCCCTTTGGGCTCAAGTGTGCGCAAGCGACTTACCAGCGTTGTGTACAGAATTGTCTCCATAAACAGATCGGGCGCAATGTTCACGCTTACGTGGACGATATTGTGGTTAAGTCCATCAAGGAGGAAACCCTAATAGATGACTTAAGGGAAACCTTCGATAATCTCCGGGTCTACAAGATGATGCTTAACCCGGCCAAATGTGTTTTTGGTGTTCCTGCGGGCAAGCTATTGGGCTTCTTGGTTTCTGACAGAGGAATTGAGGCTAACCCGGAGAAGATCAAAGCTATCACCTCCCTAGCTAAGCCGGCATGTATAAATGATGTTCAGCGTTTGGCGGGTCGCATCGCTGCTTTAAGCCGGTTCATAAGCCGTTTGGGTGAGAAAGCTATGCCCTTATATCAGTTGATGAAGAAAACTGATAACTTTGTCTGGAATGACGCAGCTAATACCGCCTTTGAGGATTTGAAAAAGCAGCTGGCAGAGCCCCCCGTCCTTGCTGCTCCGGTTGATAAGGAGCCCTTGCTACTGTATGTGGCGGCAAACACACGAGCCGTCAGTGTGGCTATGGTGGTGGAGCGTAAGGAGACGGGTAAGGAGCATCCGGTTCAGCGGCCGGTTTATTATGTCAGTGAGGTGCTTATTGAGTCCAAGCAGCGATACCCGCACTGGCAGAAGCTTGTATATGGTGTGTTCATGGCGAGCCGGAAACTCAGGCATTATTTTCAGGGTCATCCCATCACTGTGGTCAGTTCTGCCCCTCTTGGGGATATTATCCAGAACCGAGAGGCTACAGGGAGAATTGCTAAGTGGGCTATTGAGCTTGGGCCTCATGGCCTCAAATATGTGCCACGCACTGCTGTTAAGTCTCAGGCTTTGGTGGATTTTATTAATGATTGGACAGAGTCGCAAGTGCCTGAGCAGAAGCCGGATAACACCTATTGGACTATTCACTTTGATGGGTCCAGGCAGCTGGAGGGCTCGGGGGCTGGTGTTGTATTGGCTTCCCCTAGGGGTGACAAGTTCCAGTATGTGCTACAATTGATGTTTCCTTGCACTAACAATGCGGCTGAATATGAGGCCTTACTCCACGGTCTTCGGGTGGCTAAGGAGATGAGCTTAAGCCGGGTACGGTGCTTTGGGGACTCAGATTTGGTGGTTCAACAAGTATCAGGCACTTGGGATTCTAAGGATCCCCTCATGGCGGCTTATCGCCACGAGGTTGATGCCATTGCTGGGCACTTTCAGGGATATCAAGTGGAGCACATTGATCGCAGGAAGAACGAGGCGGCTGATGCTTTAAGCCGGCTCGGCTCTCAGCGAAAGCCGGTGCCGCCTAACACTTTCCTGGATGTCCTATATAACCCTTCGGTTAAGTTGCCTACAGAGGAGGACTTGGCTATCCCTGACCCGGAGGCACGACTGGTGGCGGCTCTTCATGTCATACCAGACTGGACAATGCCGTACTTGGTTTATATAACCCGGGGAGAGTTGCCTGAGGATGAAACTTTGGCCAGGCAAATAATCCGGCGGGCCAAGTCAATGATTGTTATCAACGGCGAGTTGCATCATCGCAGTGTTTCAGGGGTATTTCAGCGTTGTATTTCCCCTGAGGAAGGTCAAGAGATCTTGCGCGAGATCCATGAAGGGGATTGCGGCCATCATGCCGGCTCAAAATCCCTTGTGGCCAAGGCATTCCGTCATGGTTTTTATTGGTTGACGGCTCACGCTGATGCGGAGGACTTGGTCAGTAAGTGTGATGGTTGTCAGAGGTTCTCCCGACGGGCTCATGTGCCGGCTCAGGAATTGAGGATGATCCCGATCACTTGGCCCTTTGCGGTCTGGGGGCTTGATATGGTCGGGCCTTTTAAACGGTCCAAGGATAAGAAGACCCACCTCTTGGTGGCAGTGGACAAATTCACGAAGTGGGTGGAAGCTGAGCCAGTTAGCAAGTGTGATGCAGCCACGGCGGTTCAATTTATGAAAAAGGTGATCTTCCACTTCGGCTTTCCGCACAGCATCATAACAGACAATGGCACTAATCTGTCCAAAGGCGCTATGGAGGAGTTTTGTCAATGAGAGCATATCCGGCTTGATGTTTCTTCAGTGGCTCATCCCCAGTCCAATGGTCAAGCTGAGAGAGCTAACCAGGAGATTCTGAAGGGCATCAAACCCCGGCTTTTGGTCCCTTTGCAACGGACGCCGGGTTGTTGGGTGGAGGAGTTGCCCTCCGTCTTATGGAGCATCAACACTACTCCTAACAGGTCTACTGGCTTCACGCCTTTCTTCATGGTTTATGGGGCAGAAGCGGTCCTCCCTAGCGACATTCGTCACGATTCACCTTGTGTGGCGGCTTATGTTGAGACGGACAATGAACAGGCGCGCCAAGTTGCTCTGGACTTGTTGGATGAACAGCGTGATGTGGCAGCAGCCCGTTCAGCGATTTACCAACAAGACCTGCGCCGTTATCATAGCCGCCGGGTCTTCCAGGAAGGCGACCTTGTGCTCCGGCTCATCCAGGATCAAACAGATGCACACAAATTATCCCCACCTTGGGAAGGGCCCTTTGTGGTCAGTAAGAACTTGCACAACGGGTCATATTACCTCATTGATGTTCGGGAGCGTAAAGATTCGCATAAATCTGAGGAGGAGACCCGTCGGCCGTGGAATATCGCTCAGCTTCGGCCTTATTACACTTGAGCTACCGACTCTTGTGGTGTACATATTTATCTCAGACATATATATATTATGATAAGCAATAAAGCAGGACCTCTGTCCTTTTTTCTCCTCCAAATATACGTGTCATACTAATTTGAAAGGAGGATCCGGCTTATGATCGCATTTGAGTCTAGCCGTAAGCAGTAAGATCACTTGGGGGCTTCCTGTTCAAACATGGGTCGTATTCGAACCAAAGAGAACATAGCTGTCGATACCCATTTGATTGGAAAAGTGCCGAGCTCATTGGGAGGTTTCCTTTGGTCATATTTGAATCATAGTGTAACCCCTCTGAGAACCGACGTGGATCGTATTCGAATCAGCGTCGTTAAACAATTTTCAGAATCACTTGGGGGCTTCCTTTTCAAACATGGGTCGTATTCGAACCCAAGAGAACATAGCTGTCGGTACCCTCTTGATTGGCATCGCCACACCCATTGGGGGCTATATGATCGTATCCGAATCTTGGCTTAAACCCCTTTCGGGCCGGGTCTCTGGTCGTATTCGAACTGGAAGCCCCTAAGGTCCGATTTATCGCAAAGTCTACTCTGATTATGACAACGTGTGCATGGCCGGGTTTCGCTTGACCGGCTTAATTTTGGAGTTATCTTGTTAATTGAACATCCTGGATGTCATCAAGACAAGTCCATTAGAGTTAAGATACCAACCATGCTACCCGGGTCATTTAATCCGGAGGGTGGTAAGCCGTCTTGAGACTTGTGATTTACCTTTCTATGCAGATGCTTGAAGGTACTTTTTTAAAGGTTGAGAAGCATGAAGGATAATTATGACCCGGAGGAGCATCAAAAGAATGACTTCAAAGGATTTCAGCATTCATTACGTGCATGATGGCACGGCAGAGATAAATTGTTGCACTTATTCTATTACAAAAATCTTTCAAAGTTTCAAGGGTGGAGCGTTGTTTGGTGAGCCGCTAGCCGGTTTATGACGCCTGCTGAGTCGAAGTCCCCGGCTCATCTTCTGCTCCGGCTGATCCCAAGGCTTCGAAGGTCGACGACTTCCAGTTGATGCCGCTGAGAGCTTCGAACTGAGCTTCTTCGTCAATTAACCCGGCCGGGTCAATCTCGGGGGCGTAGGTGTGTTGGCGAGCCGGAGGAATCAGGCTAAGAGCTTCATAGCGAGGGGTTGGAATCCTCTGATTCTCCGCGTTGTACCCCGGCTGATACTTGGTTAAGTCGGTGTCGTTCCCGATGATGGTGGCCACCGGGCGTACAGCCTTCACGCATGCCGCAAAATCCTTCTGGTCGAAGGTGGAGCCGTCTTCCTTCAGGCTGGGGTAACCCAGGGCGATGTCTGCCGGGTCTAGCTCCGGCAGGAAGGCTTTGGCCCGGCTCAGCGCGGCAATTGCTCCGGATCTTGCGGAGGCTCGACGTAGCTCTTGGATTCGCTATGGCAAAACTGCGAGCCGGTGCAGGACTTCAGCCAGATGGGTTGGCACCCCATTGGATAGGGCCACCACAGCTAAGGCGCGCTGTGACCCGGTGTAGAGTTGTTCCACCAGGGTGTACACGGCCTTTAGCTTGGTGACCACGCTCTGGTTGAGGTTGGCACTCCTGGGACCTGTTTAATAAAGGTCAGGTAAGCCGGTGACAAGGGTAAATCGTAACATGTGCAGACTTGATGAAAGCCGGTGAGGCGACTTACCGAAGATAGCAGCCACCATTTGGGAAACCTGGTGCTTTAGACCGGAGAGCTCAGCGGTCTTCTCAGTGAGGGCCTTCTCCGCCTGTTCTGCCCGGGTCACCAGTGCGGCTTTCTCCTCAGCCCAGGCCTTCCGCTCAGCGTCGAATTCAGTCTTCAATTTCTCCTGAGCGGCGATGCTGGAGACAAACTTGGCATTCGCCTTCCGGGTCTCCATCTCTTGAGTTTTTAACCGGCTCTTGAGACCCGCAAGGTCCGACTCAAATTTCTTGCCAGTAGCCTGCATATATTTCCGGGTTATTAAACAGTCATTGTATAAGTCCCAAGCACTTTCCAAGCAAAGACACTTGGCACTTGGGGGCTAATGCATATTGAACGTGTTTATCTACGTACTGCTGGTTCAATTAAGTAAGCCGGACTCTAAGTCTACAACCTATGCCAAGTATAAGTTATAGACTTGGGGGCTAGCATGACAAGGATCACTATGCGGAAAGTAAGAAGACAGCAGAAGGTTACCTCAGACTTTTGTTGGATCTGATTGACCATGGCGATCTCCGCGTCCCGGCTCTTGTGAACCTGGCTGATGTAGCCAGAAACGAGCTCTCCAATGCTCAAATCGGGGTAGCCCGAGAGATCCAGATTCGCCCGGTGGGGTCGCAGCAGCTCCCCCTTCGCGGAGCATTGGGCCAGTGCGGTCGGCCTCCCCGGCTCAACACACTCCGTCCGGGTAATTACCACGTCCGGGTCGTTAGCCGGTGGGGTTGAGCCGGAGGCCTCCGGATTAGCTGACGCTTCGGTCGTTGTCTTGGTGGTCGGGGCAGGGGCTTCAGGCGCTGTATCCATGGGAATGGTGGCCTCGGAGGCGGCTGGCGGATCTTGAGCCGTCGTCTCCGGCTCAGGCAAGTCCGGCACTCCGGCTGACCTGGTCTTCTTTGCTCTTTTGGCGAGCTTTGCCTGGGCACTGAAAAGACAGAAGTGTTAGGCATACAAAGAGTAAATACAGACAGGTAATGTAAGGTGATTGTTATTACCCGGGTGCAGTTTTGAAGGCCGGCAGACTTGACTGCATGGAGTCACCAGAAGAAGGGGAGGTCTCCTGGTAATTGGAGTCAGAAGAATTAAGCGGTTGACGGATAACACCCGCCAACGGATGAAAAGGGTACAAGTGAGAAAAGACCTCGGTGCGACGTTTCCTTGTCGCGTCGGGTAACCCGGCGGAGAGGTCGGTGTCCTTGCGGGCCCGGGTGAGACGCCGGCTTTCGTGAACCTGCTGCTTCAAAAGAAATTGAGGGTCTTGATGAGCTAATGGATGAGAAAAGCTTACTTTCCGGGTTACCCTTCGGACTTTCAGCTGTGGCAAAGGCTCCGAGTCGGAGGGGAGTAATGTTACCTCTTCAATCACCGGGTTACTAGCGCCGGTGTCATCCTGTCAATAAGCAAAATGATGGTAAAGTGGACAGCAGCAAACAATAAATACGGCAAGAGTTTAAAGGTTTAAGGGTTACCTCTGACTCGGAGCTATCGCTTAATTGCAGCAACTCCGAAGCAGTGGGTCTGTTTCCCTTTTTGCGAGGGGCGGCTCTCTTGGCGGCTTTCTTCGCCTTCCTGGCCTTCTTGGCCGCCTCATGGTCATACTTGACCCGCCAGAATTTATCATCAGCCTGAGAAATACAGTAATGAGTTCTTAGTAAGATGACAGGTAAAAAAATGGAAAGGTTAAAGTCAGCGGCTTACCGCTGGGGCTGGATTGGTCTTCCAGAACGGGGCTAGCCCGGTTTTTCCACAGTCTGCCAGGCTCTCGTTTAATAGAGCCTTGGTCTCTTCTTCGGCAACGTCTTCTGGAAGGTCGTTGCGACTGTGCCTCTGCGGGTCATCCTTTCGCCCGGTGTACACACACATTAAGCCGGGGCGGCGGCTCAATGGGATCACCCGCCATGAGATCCAGACCCGGACCAGGTCTATTCCGTTCAGACCGTTGCCTAGCAGGGCCTTGATCTTATTGATCATTGGAAGCAGAGGCTGGCGTTCCGCGGCAGTCAGCTTGTCGGATAGCGGATGAGTCGGCTCCAGGCGCGTTGGGCGAAAGCCAGGCAGCGGGCTCTCATCAGCCGGGGACGTGTCTTGGCAGTAGAACCAAGTCATGTTCCAGTCCTTGGGGTGACTTGGCGGTTCTGCGTAAGGAAATAGACAGTCCCTGCGCCGTTGGATGGAGATGCCGCCTAACTCTAGACTTGGACCGTTTGCGCACTCGGTTTGGCGGTTCAAATAAAACAGCTCTCTGAAGAGCAGCAGACTCGGCTCTTCTCCAAGATATACTTCACAAAAAACTTGGAAGTTGCAGATGTTGGATATGGAATTGGGTCCTATATCCTGAGGCCGAAGGTCAAAGAAGTTGAGCACGTCCCGGAAGAATTTTGAGCCGGGCGGTGCGAAGCCCCGGCTCATATGGTCTGCAAAGATCACTACCTCCCCGTCCCTCGGCTGAGGTCTTTCTTCGGACGGCTCAGGGGCACGGTAGGACATCACTTCCTTCTTGGGCAGATATCCGGACTTAACAAAGTTGGCCAGGGTCTCTTCGGTGACGTTGGATTTCATCCAGTTGCAAGTGATGGGAGCCTTGGGAGGCATGGTGACGGTTGGTGGTCTATGAGGAAGAGAAAAGTGTCCGGGTTAATTATAAGCCGGGGATTATCATTCAAACTATAGTGACGGCTTATGAAGGGGACTAATGATATATATTGATATGGTGGGTTATCTAAGCTGTCGGGGCTTTTAGGTTAAGTTGGTCATCTACGGCTTACTGCAGTTAAGTCGGAGGATTTTACAGAGCATGGTTCTCTTTAAACCGGACATGTAAGCCGCCGAGATTCAATGGTTGCGTTTTTACTAAGTGTGGTAAACAGGTTTCACATACTACCGTAACTTTTTTGGATCAAAATAGTCGGAGCAGAGAAAATTTTCTAGACCTAAAAAACAGAGGCAGGAGAAGTTCTTGAGGTTGAACACAGTTCTTATGCAGTAAAAAGAGGATTTCTTGCAGATGAAATGAGTTCCGAACGTCTACCGCAGTGGTTTTACGCAAGGATAAAGATCAACCGACTACAGTGGTGACGAGGACTGCCGAGTTTCTGGGCAAAGGTGACGAACACGAAGAACGGGAGGAACCCTACCACAGATCAGTTCTAGCAAGGCAGAGAAGACTCACCGGAGTTGAGGAAGAGCGAAGGTCGCCGCCGTTATCTGGTCTGGGTCAGGGTGATGCAGCGGCCGGGTCGATGAAGATCAGGGGCGCGACGGCGGCGGCGGCGGCAGAAGCTCGGGCAGAGGAACGACAGCGCGAGGAAGAAGAATGAGAGTGTGAGAAGAGAGTGCCGGGCCGGCCTATTTATAAGGTAAGTCATAAGTGGGCGCGAGATTCAAGGAGACCACGGCGTGGTTATCTCCCCCTCACGGCGCCTCGATTTTCACAAAGACAGTAAAAGCAGAGATCCGTTGTGGATCTGGCGGAGTAAAAAACGGACTTAATGGAGGATGACGTCACGGCGGATTATCCGGAGTCCGGAGAATGACGTCACTCCAGGTTATGGCCTTCACACGAACGGTAAGCCGGAGATTTTTATGTCGGCAGAGTTGAAGATTGACATGAGCCGGCTCAAGTCAATCTGGGGCCTAATGTTGAGGATATAGACCTGGGAGTCACCCGCCAGGAGGGCCGGGTTACACTAAGGGTCATTGCCAGAAGCCCGGAGCTAAGTTTCAAGATAATGGGCCAGAGATGGGCTGAGACCCGGCGATGGCTTATTGCCCATAGTTATCATCATTGTTATAGTAGACTTGTAGTGTAAGGCAAGTATTGTTTAGAGTCCGAGCCGGACACTATTATGAGCCGGCCGGGACTCTATGGGCCGCTGGGTGCCAACCTCCCTATAGAAAGGGACGACCCGGCGGCGGTTTAGGGGCGACAACAATCTGATCGAGAGCCGGGCATAGCTGTTTAGCTCCCTGGTTATCGAAACCCTGATTAATACCACCTCAACTGGACGTAGGCTTTTACCTTCACCGTAAGGGGCCGAACCAGTATAAACCCTCGTGTTCCTTGTCCCACTTAACCCCTTCAAGCTTCCCAATTGCGATGGCTCCACGACTAAGTCCTAACCTGAGGACATCTGCCGTGACAATTCCACGACACCCCCTCCCCCCTGCCATCGCCTATGGGCGCCCCCGGATCTGGCCCAGGTGGTGTCGGCGACGGCGGAACCTCCTTTACCCACGCGCGGCACTCCTTCCCGGGGCAGGGGACGACGACGATGAGGCTCGGCTTGGCGGCAGCTCGGCGACCTGGCGGCTGGTGAGGTGGCAGCACCGCTCCTTGGCAACGGGGCGGATTGGTGGCGCGAGATGGCCGGCGGCGCGCCCCCGACCCAGTTCTGGGCCCTTAGGGCCCCATCTTTGTCCTAGTGGGCTGGCTCCGGCTCGGCTTTGATGTCTTTTACGCATTGAGGAGGAGGAGCAGCTCAGACTGGGGGCGGCGACGCCGACGACGTGCTTTCTGCAGCGCGACGACGTGAGCTTTACGGTCATCTCAGGGTGAAGGAAATATGCCCTAGAGGCAATAATAAAGTTGTTATTTATATTTCCTTATATCATGATAAATGTTTATTATTCATGCTAGAATTGTATTAACCGGAAACTTAGTACATGTGTGAATACATAGACAAACAGTGTGTCACTAGTATGCCTCTAATTGACTAGCTCGTTGAATCAAGGATGGTTAAGTTTCCTAGCCATAGACATGAGTTGTCATTTGATTAACGGGATCACATCATTAGAGAATGATGTGATTGACTTGACCCATCCGTTAGCTTAGCACGATGATCGTTTAGTGATTGCTTTCTTCATGACTTATACATGTTGCTTTCTTCATGACTTATACATGTTCCTATGACTATGAGATTATGCAACTCCCGAATACCGGAGGAACACTTAGTGTGCTATCAAACGTCGCAACGTCACTGGGTGATTATAAAGATGCTCTAAGGTGTCTCCGATGGTGTTTGTTGAGTTGGCATAGATTGAGATTAGGATTTGTCACTCCGATTGTCGGAGAGGTGTCTCTGGGCCCTCTCGATAATGCACATCACTATAAGCCTTGCAAGCAATGTGACTAATGAGTTAGTTGCGGGATGATGCATTATGGAACGAGTAAAGAGACTTGCCGGTAACGAGATTGAACTAGGTATTGAGATACCGACGATCGAATCTCGGGCAAGTAACATACCGATGACAAAGGGAACAACATATGTTGTTATGCGGTTTGATCGATAAAGATCTTCGTAGAATATGTAGGAACCAATATGAGCATCCAGGTTCCGCTATTGGTTATTAACCGGAGATAAGTCTCGGTCATGTCTACATAGTTCTCGAACCCGTAGGGTCTGCACGCTTAACGTTCGGTGATGATCAATATTATGAGTTTATGTGTTTTGATGTACCGAAGTTTGTTCGGAGTCCCAGATGTGATCACGGATATGACGAGGAGTCTCGAAATTGTTGAGACATAAAGATCGATATATTGGAAGCCTATGTTTGGACATCAGAATGGTTCCAGGTGAGTTCGGGCATTTACCGGAGTACTGGGGGGGTTACCGGAACCCCCCGGGGAGTATATGGGCCTTATTGGGCCTTAGTGGGAGAGAGGAGGAGGCATCCAAGGTGGGGGGGGGGGCTCCCCCCAAGCCCAATCCAAATTGGGGTGGGGGCCGGCCCCCCTTTCCTTCTCCCTCTCTCCTCCTTCCTTCCTCTCCTACTCCAACTAGGGAAGGGGGGAATCCTACTCCTAGTGGGAGTAGGACTCCCCTTGGGCGCGCCATAGAGAGGGCCGACCCTCCCCTCCTCCACTCCTTTATATACGGGGGAGGGGGCACCCCATAGACACACAAGTTGATTTCTTAGCCGTGTGCGGTGCCCCCCTCCACAGATTTCCACCTCGGTCATATTGTCGTAGTGCTTAGGCGAAGCCCTGCGTCGGTAACTTCATCATCACCGTCATCACGCCGTCGCGCTGACGAAGCTCTCCCTCGACACTCAGCTGGATCTAGAGTTCGTGGGATGTCACCGAGCTGAACGTGTGCAGATCGCGGAGGTGCCGTACTTTCGGTACTAGGATCGGTCGGATCGTGAAGACGTACGACTACATGAACCGCGTTGTCATAACGCTTCCGCTTTCGGTCTACGAGGGTACGTGGAGAACACTCTCCCCTCTCATTGCTATGCATCACCTAGACGGATCTTGCATGTGCGTAGGAATTTTTTTGAAATTACTGCGTTCCCCAACAGTGGCATCCGAGCCAGGTCTATGCGTAGATGTTATATGCACAAGTAGAACACAAAGAGTTGTGGGTGATAATAGTCATACTGCTTACCAACATGTCGTACTTTGATTCGGCGGTATTGTTGGATGAAGCGGCCCGAACCGACATTACGCGTATGCTTACACGAGACTGGTTCTACCGACGTGCTTTGCACACAGGTGGCTGGCGGGTGTTAGTTTCTCCAACTTTAGTTGAATCGAGTGTGACTACGCCCGGTCCTTGTTGAAGATTAAAACAACACACTTGACAAAAAATCGTTGTGGTTTTGATGCGTAGGTAAGAACGGTTCTTGCTCAGCTCGTAGCGGCCACGTAAAACTTGCAACAACAAAGTAGAGGACGTCTAACTTGTTTTTGCAGGGCTTGTTATGATGTGATATGGTCAAGACATGATGCTAAATTTTATTGTATGAGATGATCATGTTTTGTAACGGAGTTATCGACAACTGGCAGGAGCCATATGGTTGTCGCTTTATTGTATGCAATGCAATCGCCCTGTAATTGTTTTTACTTTATCACTAAGCGGTAGCGATAGTCGTAGAAGCAATAGTTGGCGAGACGACAACGATGCTACGATGGAGATCAAGGTGTCGCGCCGATGACGATGGTGATCATGAAGGTGCTTTGGAGATGGAGATCAAAGGCACAAGGTGATGATGGACATATCATATCACTTATATTGATTGCATGTGATGTCTATCCTTTATGCATCTTATTTTGCTTAGTTCGGCGGTAGCATTATAAGATGATCTCTCACTAAATTTCAAGGTACAAGTGTTCTCCCTGAGCATGCACCGTTGCGAAAGTTCGTCGTGCCGAGACACCACGTGATGATCGGGTGTGATAAGCTCTACGTTCACATACAACGGGTGCAAGCCAGTTGTGAACGCCTGGCAGAGCAAAGCTGATGACTACCCGATAGTTCAGTGTGCCATGCTTTACGGCTTAGAACCGAGACTTCAACATCGTTTTGAACGTCATGGAGCATATGAGATGTTCCAGGAGTTGAAGTTAATATTTCAAGCAAATGCCCGAATTGAGAGATATGAAATCTCCAATAAGTTCTATAGCTGCAAAATGGAGGAGAATAGTTCTATCAGTGAGCATATACTCAAAATGTCTGGGTATCATAATCACTTGACTCAGGTGGGAGTTAATCTTCCAGTTGATAGTGTCATTGACAGAGTTCTTCAATCACCGCCACCAAGCTACAAAAGCTTCGTGATGAACTATAACATGCAAGGGATGGATAAGACGTTTCCCGAGCTCTTCGCAATGCTAAAGGCTGCGGAGGTAGAAATCAAGAAGGATCATCAAGTGTTGATGGTCAACAAGACCACCAGTTTCAATAAAAAGGGTAAATGGAAGAAGGGGAACGTCAAGAAGAACGGCAAGCAAGTTGCTGCTCAAGTGAAGAAGCCCAAGTCTGGACCTAAGCCTGAGACTGAGTGCTTCTACTGCAAAGGGACTAGTCACTGGAAGTGGAACTGCCCCAAGTATTTGGCGGATAAGAAGGATGGCAAGGTGAATAAAGGTATATGTGATATACATGTTATTGATGTGTACCTTACTAATGCTCGCAGTAGTACCTGGGTATTTGATACTGGTTCTGTTGCTAATATTTGCAACTCGAAACAGGGACTACGGATTAAGCGAAGATTGGCTAAGGATGAGGTGACGATGCGCGTGGGAAATGGTTCCGAAGTCGATGTGATTGCCGTCGGCACGCTACCTCTACATCTACCTTCGGGATTACTTTTAGACCTGAATAATTGTTATTTGGTGCCAGCGTTAAGCATGAACATTATATCTGGATCTTGTTTGACGCGAGACGGTTATTCATTTAAATCCGAGAATAATGGTTGTTCTATTTATATGAGTAATATCTTTTATGGTCATGCACCCTTGAAGAGTGGTCTATTTTTGTTGAATCTCGATAGTAGTGACACACATATTCATAATATTGAAGCCAAAAGATGCAGAGTTGATAATGATAGTGCAACTTATTTGTGGCACCGCCGTTTGGGTCATATTGGTGTAAAGCGCATGAAGAAACTCCATTCTGATGGACTTTTGGAATCACTTGATTATGAATCACTTGGTACTTGCGAACCATGCCTCATGGGCAAGATGACTAAAACTCCGTTCTCCGGAACAATGGAGCGAGCAACAGATTTGTTGGAAATCATACATACTGATGTATGTGGTCCGATGAACATTGAGGCTCGCGGCGGGTATCGTTATTTTCTGACCTTCACAGATGATTTGAGCAGATATGGATATATCTACTTGATGAAACATAAGTCTGAAACATTTGAAAAGTTCAAAGAATTTCAGAGTGAAGTGGAAAATCATTGTAACAAGAAAATAAAGTTTCTACGATCTGATCGTGGAGGAGAATATTTGAGTTACGAGTTTGGTCTTCATTTGAAACAATGCGGAATAGTTTCGCAACTCACGCCACCCGGAACACCACAGCGTAATGGTGTGTCCGAACGTCGTAACCACACTTTATTAGATATGGTGTGATCTATGATGTCTCTTACTGATTTGCCGCTATCGTTTTGGGGTTACGCTTTGGAGACGGCTGCATTCACGTTAAATAGGGCACCATCTAAATACGTTGAGATGACACCTTATGAACTGTGGTTTGGCGAGAAACCCAAGTTGTCATTTCTTAAAGTTTGGGGCTGCGATGCTTATGTGAAAAATCTTCAACCTAATAAGCTCGAACCCAAATTGGAGAAATGTGTCTTCATAGGATACCCAAAGGAGACTGTTGGGTACACCTTCTATCACAGATCCGAAGGTAGGACATTCGTTGCTAAAAATGGATCCTTTCTAGAGAAGGAGTTTCTCTCGAAAGAAGTGAGCGGGAGGAAAGTAGAACTTGATGAGGTAACTGTACCTACTCCCTTATTGGAAAGTAGTTTATCACAGAAATCAGTTCCTGTGACTACTACACCAATTAGTGAGGAAGCTAATGATGATGATCATCTAACTTCAGATCAAGTTACTACTGAACCTCGTAGGTCAACCAGAGTAAGATCCGCACCAGAGTGGTACAGTAATCCGGTTCTGGAGGTCATGTTACTTGACCATGACGAACCTACGAACTATGAGGAAGCGATGATGAGCCCAGATTCCGTGAAATGGCTTGAGGTCATGAAATCTGAGATGGGATCCATGTATGAGAACAAAGTGTGGACTTTGGTTGACTTGCCCGATGATCGGCAAGCCATCGAGAATAAGTGGATTTTCAAGAAGAAGACTAACGCTGACGGTAATGTTACTGTCTACAAAGCTCGACTTGTTGCGAAAGGTTTTCGACAAGTCCAAGGAGTTGACTATGATGAGACCTTCTCACCCGTAGCGATGCTTAAGTCCGTCCGAATCATGTTAGTAATTGCTGCATTTTATGATTATGAAATTTGGAAAATGGATGTAAAGACTGCATTCCTGAATGGTTTTCTGGAAGAAGAGTTGTATATGATGCAACCCGAAGGTTTTATCAATCCAAAGGATGCTAACAAAGTGTGCAAGCTCCAGCGATCCATTTATGGACTGGTGCAAGCATCTCGGAGTTGGAATAAATGTTTTGATAGTGTGATCAAAGCATATGGTTTATACAGACTTTTGGAGAAGCCTGTATTTACAAGAAAGTGAGTGGGTGCTCTGTAGCATTTCTAATATTATATGTGGATGACATATTGTTGATTGGAAATGATATAGAATTTCTGGATAGCATAAAAGGATACTTGAATAAGAGTTTTTCAATGAAAGACCTCGGTGAAGCTGCTTATATATTGGGCATCAAGATCTATAGAGATAGATCAAGACGCTTAATTGGACTTTCACAAAACACATACCTTGATAAAGTTTTGAAGAAGTTCAAAATGGATCAAGCAAAGAAAGGGTTCTTACCTGTGTTACAAGGTGTGAAGTTGAGTTAGACTCAATGCCCAACCACTGCAGAAGATAGAGAGAAAATGAAAGTCATTCCCTATGCTTCAGCCATAGGTTATATCGTGTATGCAATGCTGTGTACCAGACCTGATGTGTGCCTTGCTATTAGTTTAGCAGGGAGGTACCAAAGTAATCCAGGAGTGGATCACTGGACAACGGTCAAGAACATCCTGAAATACCTGAAAAGGACTAAGGATATGTTTCTCGTTTATGGAGGTGACAAAGAACTTGTCGTAAATGGTTACGTCGATGCAAGCTTTGACACTGATCCAGATGACTCTAAGTCACAAACCGGATACATATTTATATTGAACGATGGAGCTGTAAGTTGGTGCAGTTCTAAGCAAAGCGTCGTGGCGGGATCTACGTGTGAAGCGGAGTACATAGCTGCTCCGGAAGCAGCAAATGAAGGAGTCTGGATGAAGGAGTTCATATCCGATCTAGGTGTCATACCTAGTCCATCGGGTCCAATGAAAATCTTTTGTGACAATACTGGTGCAATTGCCTTGGTAAAGGAATCCAGATTTCACAAGAGAACCAAGCACATCAAGACACGCTTCAATTTCATCCGCGATCAAGTCAAGGAGGGAGAAATAGAGATTTGCAAGATACATACGGATCTGAATGTTGCAGACCCGTTGACTAAGCCTCTCTCACGAGCAAAACATGATCATCACCAAGACTCCATGGGTGTTAGAATCATTACTGTGTAATCTAGATTATTGACTCTAGTGCAAGGGGGAGACTGAAGGAAATATGCCCTAGAGGCAATAATAAAGTTGTTATTTATATTTTCTTATATCATGATAAATGTTTATTATTCATGCTAGAATTGTATTAACCGGAAACTTAGTACATGTGTGAATACATAGACAAACAGTGTGTCACTAGTATGCCTCTACTTGACTAGCTCGTTGAATCAAAGATGGTTAAGTTTCCTAGCCATAGACATGAGTTGTCATTTGATGAACGGGATCACATCATTAGAGAATGATGTGATTGACTTGACCCATCCGTTAGCTTAGCACGATGATCGTTTAGTTTGTTGCTGTTGCTTTCTTCATGACTTATACATGTTCCTATGACTATGAGATTATATAACTCGCGAATACTGGAGGAACACTTAATGTGCTATCAAACGGCACAACGTAACTGGGTGATTATAAAGATGCTCTATAGGTGTCTCCGATGGTGTTTGTTGAGTTGGCATAGATCGAGATTAGATTTGTCACTCCGATTGTCGGAGAGGTTTCTGTGGGCCCTCTCGGTAATGCACATCACTATAAGCCTTGCAGGCAATGTGACTAATGAGTTACTTGCAGGATGATGCATTACGGAACGAGTAAAGAGGCTTGCCAGTAACGAGATTGAACTAGGTATTGAGATACCGACGATCAAATCTCGGGCAAGTAACATACCGATGACAAAGGGAACAACGTATGTTGTTATGCGGTTTGACCGATAAAGATCTTCGTAGAATATGTAGGAACCAATATGAGCATCCAGGTTCCGCTATTGGTTATTGACCGGAGATAAGTCTTGGTCATGTCTACATAGTTCTCGAACCCGTAGGGTCCGCACGCTTAACGTTCGGTGACGATCGGTATTATGCGTTTATGTGTTTTGATGTACCGAAGTTTGTTCGGAGTCCTGGATGTGATCACGAACATTACGGGGAGTCTTGAAATGGTCAAGACATAAAAATCGATATATTGGAAGCCTATGTTTGGACATCGGAATGGTTCCGGGTGAGTTCGGGCATTTACCGGAGTACCGGGGGGTTACCGGAACCCCCTGGGGAGTATATGGGCCTTATTGGGAGAGAGGAGGAGGCGGCCAAGGTGGGGGCGCCCCCCAAGCCCAATCCGAATTGGGGTGGGGGCCGACCTCCCTTTCCTTCTCCCTCTCTCCTCCTTCCTTCCTCTCCTACTCCAACTAGGGAAGGGGGGGGGGGAATCCTACTCCCGGTGGGAGTAGGACTCCCCTTGGGCGCGCCATAGATAGGGCCGGCCCTCCCCTCCTCCACTCCTTTATATACGGGGGAGGGGGGCACCCCATAGACACACAAGTTGATTTCTTAGCCGTGTGCGGTGACCCCCTCCACAGATTTCCTCCTCGGTCATATTGTCGTAGTGCTTAGGCGAAGCCCTGCGTCGGTAAGTTCATCATCATCATCATCACGCCGTCATGCTGACGAAGCTCTCCCTCGACGCTCAGCTGGATCTAGAGTTCGTGGGACGTCACCGAGCTGAACGTGTGCAGATCGCGGAGGTGCCGTACTTTTGGTACTAGGATCGGTCGGATCGTGAAGACGTACGACTACATCAACCGCGTTGTCATAACGCTTCCGCTTTCGGTCTACGAGGGTACGTGGACAACACTCTCCCCTCTTGTTGCTATGCATCACCTAGATGGATCTTGCGTGTGCGTAGGATTTTTTTTGAAATTACTGCGTTCCCCAACACAGGGCTCGGCTGGGCCTGGGTCCACGGGCTTGGTATGCTCCTACTGTTGCGTCCGGTCAGTTACCGTCGTTGACGGTGGAGGTTGGGCCCTCCCGTGTGCCGATGGTGCTGCTGCTCCTAGTCCCGGCTCCTCTTCTTCATTGTGCAGGCCCCATTTCGCGATGCCGTGGTGAGACTGCATGGGGAGCTTCAAGATCGTGTTGGCGCAGGGTGGTGGACGATATGGTGGCGTGCTCCGGAGCACCCGAGGTGAAGGTTGGGATCAGGAGGAATCCCTATCAGCCTGGCCGACACCTGCGTAGTGGCGCCTGAGGGTGCCGCCGGACCTTCCTGGAGGGCGTCGGGTGCTACCCTTCCTTTCTACTCACCGTGTACCGGGCAAACCCTTGGCAGCAACATCGTGATCGTCGCGTCCCTTCTTGGAGGTGTTGATTGGTACCAACACTTCAGAGTCTAGGATCTTGGTGGGAGATCTCCGATGGGCGCAGCGGTCACGAGGCTTCTTCATTTTCATTGATTTGCTGTTGTCGGCATTTGTTCCTTTTGTATTTTCTCTTTCGTTTCTTTTGGGCGTGACTGTGCTGCTTCTGCCCCAGCACCTATCGTTGGTTGTATCGGGTGTTTGCTATATTAATATAGTGGGGCGCATGCCTATTTCTTCCAACAGGGTTGCCCAACCTACTAGTGGTGGTGGCCAATGCTGCAGCAGCTCCACATGCGCCACAACTTGATGAGTGTCATCATGAAATATCGACATCTTTCCTTTTAACATTTCATCATGGAATTGTTTGGTGCTAGAATTTGTGACTTCATCAACTCAAGAAAATACGGCTGGGAGGCATCAAGTCCTCGGGGTTTGTGAACATAATCTTACATTTTTGGTCCATTTCCTGTAGGCACTACTAGGGAAAACCTTATACACAGAGGATTATCAGTAGCGCTGGTTAAAATAAGGTGCTATTGCTATCTACATAGCAGTAGCACGGCCCAGGAAAAGGCGCTACTACTATAATTGCCACGCTGTTGCCGACAGGCTAGGTATAGTAGTAGCACGCTTCCTAAACACGCACTACTGCTAAGTAGATAGCAGTAGCGCATTTTCTGGGGAGAGCGCTACTGCTAAGTTTGAGTCGTGCCACATGGCGGGCCCCACATAGTAGTAGCGCTCGTTGCAGGAGCGCGCTACTGCTACGCTTTTAGCATCAACACGGTTTCCCAACCCTCGCTGCTGCTAATGTGCAACATCCACCTTTTCCTACCCCTCCCCCATCCTCTCTTACTTTCACTTTCGCCTAACTCCCACCTCCTCTCTCCCTCACTTTGCTTCTTCCTCATCACTTCTCTCCCCATTACTCTCTTTCTTCTACCTCCCTTTCTCTCTCTTTAATGCTCCTAGCTAACTACACCACCTCCATTAATGCAACTCCTTTCTCTCCCCCTCCACTAGTTAGAGTCACCTCCTTCCCCAACTAGCTAGGTAGATCTACCCATTTAATGAAGTGACCTATGTACCTCCCTAACTAGATCTAGCCATGTCAAGAAGTAAGCTTTGTCCAGTTTTGATCATTCCCTAGCTAGGTGTGTGGCGACACTGATCGACATCATCATCACCGCGCTCGATCTCGAGATAGGTGATTAAAAATTTGTGCTTTTGCAAGAATGGAAATATGTTTATGTGTGCGACATGACATAATCGGGCGATATGATGGAAATTGTGAGTGTGGCATGGGTTGCCGCCAAATTGTGCTTGAGTTGCCTATGTTTTGCCGAAATGTCGATTTATTTCCGCTTCGGCGAATTTCGGACAAACTCTATATGTCCTATTTTTTGGGAAGGCCATGCCGAATTTTTGTATGACTTTGATGCATGCATGTATTTTTATAATCAATTTATTTATTATTACCATGCAGGCGTTCATGATGGTCAGTGGAACGATGGTGGAAAGGTGGTTGCGATCGGCAGTGCAGGACATGAATGAAAATAACCAGACAAAGATTTTATGTCCGCGTCGAAGATGCAAAGGAGGAGTTTGGCTTGACCCCTATGAGGATGGTCGTTTGATGGCGCACCTGCTCATGACTAGTTTCATGGATGGCTATACTCGGTGGATAATTGAAGAAGAAGAAGAAGAAGATGATGATGAGGACGCCGACGGGGCAGCGGAGAAGAGGCCGGACATGGCGGTGGAGAAGAGGCCGGACATGGCGGGGGAGAAAACATGGACTACACGTCGCAGACTTCATCGCTACTAAGTTCAATCGTGCGGGACCCTCTTGTTCGAGACCTACTTCGCAAGGAGATGAGTACTGATAGAGCTTCTTCTAGAGAGGAGGCTAAGCTGGAGCAACTGGTGGTAGACTCGAACACTCCATTGTATGATGGTTGCGATCCCGAGGTGACCCGCTTGAGTTTCACGCTCGAACTTCTGAAGACGAAGGCTAAAAACATATGGACCAACACTAGCCTCGATGAGCTTCTCAAGTTGTTCTTACCGCGGGGAATCTATGCCCTACTAGTGTGGATGAGGCCAAGAAGATCATGTGCCCTCTTGATCTGCCGCACGTTAGATACCATGCATGCATCAACGATTGCATCATTTATCGGAAGGAGCACGCGGAAAAAATAGCTGTTCGGTTTTCAATGCTTCTTGATACAAGAAGTCCGGAAAGAAATCTCCCCAGAAAGTTGTATGGTACTTACCGATCACTGCTCGTCTACAACGCTATTTTGTAGATCCCGAGGAAGCAAAGCTCATGCGTTGGCACGCGGTGAGGAAAAAGCACGACGATGGAGATGATCCGAAGCTAAGACACCCCGCAGACGCAAGCCAGTGAAGAGCGTTCAATGGTGAATATCGATATTTCGCATGTGATGCAAGGAACATAGTGCTTGGCGCGTGTACCAATGGCATGAATCCGTTTGGCAACCAGAACACCAAACATAGCACATGGCCCACGTTTGTATGGATGTACAACCTCCCCCTGGTTGTGCATGAAGTCGAAGTACATACACATGAGCATGCT
Organism: Aegilops tauschii subsp. strangulata; assembly: GCF_002575655.3. Lineage (NCBI taxonomy): Eukaryota > Viridiplantae > Streptophyta > Magnoliopsida > Poales > Poaceae > Aegilops > Aegilops tauschii. Next base: position 129,033,264 of record NC_053039.3, read on the forward strand.
GATTCAAGGGCCGAAACAACCGGGAAATAATATTAATATGTATCTGGGGCTACTTCAAAAGGAGTTAGACATGTTATGGAAAACACCGGCCAAGATATGGGACACCAACAAAGGCGAGTATTTCTACATGAGAGCCGCGCTGATCACGACGGCGCACGACTATCTCGGTTACAGATATGTCGCAGGCCAGGTGTGCCACGGATATTGCGGATGCACGTGGTGCATGGTGTTGGGGATCGTAGCAGAATTTTAAAATTTCCTACGCATCACCAAGATCCATCTATGGAGTATACTAGCAACGAGGGGAAAGGAGTGCATCTACATACCCTTGTAGATCGCGAGCGGAAGCGTTCTAATGAACGGGGTTGATGGAGTCGTACTCGCCGTGATTCAAATCACCGATGACCGAGTGCCGAACGGACGGCACCTCCGCGTTCAACACACGTACGGAGCAGCGATGTCTCCTCCTTCTTGATCCAGCAAGGGGGAAGGAGAGGTTGATGGAGATCCAGCAGCACGACGACGTGGTGGTGGAAGTAGCGGGGATCTCGGCAGGGCTTCGCCAAGCTTCTGCGAGAGGGAGAGGTGTTGCAGGGGGAGAGGGAGGCGCCAGGGGCTGTGGTGCAGCTGCCCTCCCTCCCCCCACTATTTAAAGGCCCCCTGGAGTGGGGGCGCCGGCCCTCGAACCCATCTACATGGGGGGGGGGGCGCCGGCCAAGGGGGAAGGGGGGTGGCTTCCCCCCCAAGCCAAGTGGGGCGCCCCCCACCCCTACGGTTTCCAACCCTAGGCGCAGGGGAAGGCCCAAGGGGGGGCGCCCCAGCCCACTAAGGGCTGGTTCCCTTCCCACTTCAGCCCATGGGGCCCTCCGGGATAGGTGGCCCCACCCGGTGGACCCCCGGGACCCTTCCGGTGGTCCCGGTACAATACCGATAACCCCCGAAACTTTCCCGGTGGCCGAAACTGGACTTCCTATATATAATTCTTCACCTCCGGACCATTCCGGAACTCCTCGTGACATCCGGGATCTCATCCGGGACTCCGAACAACTTTCGGGTTTCCGCATACTAATATCTCTACAACCCTAGCGTCACCGAACCTTAAGTGTGTAGACCCTACGGGTTCGGGAGACATGCAGACATGACCGAGACGCCTCTCCGGTCAATAACCAACAGCGGGATCTGGATACCCATGTTGGCTCCCACATGTTCCACGATGATCTCATCGGATGAACCACGATGTCGAGGATTCAATCAATCCCGTATACAATTCCCTTTGTCAATCGGTATGCTACTTGCCCGAGATTCGATCGTCGGTATCCCAATACCTTGTTCAATCTCGTTACCGGCAAGTCTCTTTACTCGTACCGTAATGCATGATCCCGTGGCTAAATCCTTAGTCACATTGAGCTCATTATGATGATGCATTAACGAGTGGGCCCAGAGATACCTCTCTGTCATACGGAGTGACAAATCCCAGTCTCGATCCGTGCCAACTCAACAGACACTTTCAGAGATACCCGTAGTGTACCTTTATAGTCACCCAGTTACGTTGTGACGTTTGGCACACCCAAAGTACTCCTACGGTATCCGGGAGTTGCACGATCTCATGGTCTAAGGAAATGATACTTGACATTGGAAAAGCTCTAGCAAACGAACTACACGATCTTTTATGCTACGCTTAGGATTGGGTCTTGTCCATCACATCATTCTCCTAATGATGTGATCCCGTTATCAATGACATCCAATGTCCATAGTCAGGAAACCATGACTATCTGTTGATCAACGAGCTAGTCAACTAGAGGCTTACTAGGGACACGTTGTGGTCTATGTATTCACACATGTATTACGATTTCCGGATAACACAATTATAGCATGAACAAAGAAATATAATAATAACCATTTATTATTGCCTCTAGGGCATATTTCCAATAGTCTCCCACTTGCACTAGAGTCAATAATCTAGTTACATTGTGATGAATCGAACACCCATAGCGTCCTGGTGTTGATCATGTTTTGCTCTAGGGAGAGGTTTAGTCAACGGATCTGCTACATTCAGGTCCTTATGTACTTTACAAATATCTATGTCTCCATTTTGAACACTTTCACGCATGGAGTTGAAGCGACGCTTGATAAGCCTGGTCTTCCTGTGAAACCTGGGCTCCTTCGCAAGGGCAATAGCTCCAGTGTTGTCACAGAAGAGAGTCATCGGGCCCGACGCATTGGGAATCACCCCTAGGTCGGTAATGAACTCCTTCATCTAGATTGCTTCTTGCGCTGCCTCTGAGGCTGCCATGTACTCCGCTTCACATGTAGATCCCGCCACGACGCTTTGCTTGCAACTGCACCAGCTTACTGCCCCTCCATTCAAAATATACACGTATCCGGTTTGTGACTTCGAGTCATCCAGATCTGTGTCGAAGCTAGCGTCGACGTAACCCTTTACAACGAGCTCTTCGTCACCTCCATAAACGAGAAACATATCCTTAGTCCTCTTCAGGTACTTCAGGATATTCTTGACCGCTGTCCAGTGTTCCATGCCGGGATTACTTTGGTACCTTCCTACCAAACTTACGGCAAGGTTTACATCAGGTCTGGTACACAGCATGGCATACATAATAGACCCTATGGCCGAGGCATAGGGGATGACACTCATCTTTTCTCTATCTTCTGCCGTGGTCGGGCATTGAGCCGTGCTCAATTGCACACCTTGCAATACAGGCAAGAACCCCTTCTTGGACTGATCCATATTGAACTTCTTCAATATCTTGTCAAGGTATGTACTCTGTGAAAGACCAATGAGGCGTCTTGATCTATCTCTATAAATCTTGATGCCTAATATATAAGCAGCTTCTCCAAGGTCCTTCATTGAAAAACACTTATTCAAATAGGCCTTTATACTTTCCAAGAATTCTATATCATTTCCCATCAACAGTATGTCATCCACATACAATAAGAGAAATGCTACAGAGCTCCCACTCACTTTCTTGTAAACACAGGCTTCTCCATAAGTCTGTGTAAACCCAAACGCCTTGATCATCTCATCAAAACGAATGTTCCAACTCCGAGATGCTTGCACCAGCCCATAGATGGAGCGCTGGAGCTTGCATACCTTGTTAGCATTCTTAGGATCGACAAAACCTTCCGGCTGCATCATATACAATTCTTCCTTAAGAAATCCGTTAAGGAATGCCGTTTTGACGTCCATTTGCCATATCTCATAATCATAGTATGCGGCAATTGCTAACATGATTCGGACGGACTTCAGCTTCGCTACGGGTGAGAAAGTCTCATCGTAGTCAACCCCTTGAACTTGTCGATAACCCTTAGCGACAAGTCGAGCCTTATAGATGGTCACATTACCATCCGCGTCTGTCTTCTTCTTAAAGATCCATTTATTTTCTATGGCTCGCCGATCATCGGGCAAGTCAGTCAAAGTCCATACTTCATTTTCATACATGGATCCTATCTCAGATTTCATGGCTTCTAGCCATTTGTCGGAATCCGGGCCCGCCATCGCTTCTTCATAGTTCGAAGGTTCACCGTTGTCTAACAACATGATTTCCAGGACAGGGTTGCCGTACCACTCTGGTGCAGAACGTGTCCTTGTGGACCTACGAAGTTCAGTAGTAACTTGATCCGTAGCTTCATGATCATCATCATTAACTTCCTCCCCAGTCGGTGTAGGCACCACAGGAACATCTTCCCGCGCTGCGCTACTCTCCGGTTCGGAAGGGGTGACTATCACCTCATCAAGTTCCACTTTCCTCCCACTCAATTCTTTCGAGAGAAACTCTTTGTCCAGAAAGGACCCGTTCTTGGCAACAAAGATCTTGCCTTCGGATATGAGGTAGAAGGTATACCCAATAGTTTCCTTGGGGTATCCTATGAAGACGCATTTTTCCGACTTGGGTTCGAGCTTTTCAGGTTGAAGTTTCTTGACATAAGCATCGCATCCCCAAACTTTTAGAAACCACAGCTTAGGTTTCTTCCCAAACCATAATTCATACGGTGTCGTCTCAACGGATTTCGACGGAGCCCTATTTAAAGTGAATGCGGCAGTCTCTAAAGCATAGCCCCAAAATGAGAGCGGTAGATCGGTAAGAGACATCATAGATTGCACCATATCCAATAGAGTGCGAGTACGACGTTCGGACACACCATTTCGCTGAGGTGTTCCAGGCGGCGTGAGTTGTGAAACGATTCCACATTTCCTTAAGTGCGTACCAAATTCGTGACTTAAATATTCTCCACCACGATCTGATCGTAAGAACTTTATTTTCCTGTCACGTTGATTCTCAACCTCACTCTGAAATTCCTTGAACTTTTCAAAGGTTTCAGACTTGTGTTTCATTAGGTAGACATACCCATATCTACTTAAGTCATCAGTGAGAGTGAGAACATAACGATATCCTCCGCGAGCCTCAACACTCATTGGACCGCACACATCGGTATGTATGATTTCCAATAAGTTGGTTGCTCGCTCCATTGTTCCAGAGAACGGAGTCTTGGTCATCTTACCCATGAGGCATGGTTCGCACGTGTCAAATGATTCGTAATCAAGAGACTCCAAAAGTCCATCTGCATGGAGCTTCTTCATGCACTTGACACCAATGTGACCAAGGAGGCAGTGCCACAAGTATGTGGGACTATCGTTATCAACTTTACATCTTTTGGTATTCAGACTATGAATATGTGTAACATCACGTTCGAGATTCATCAAGAATAAACCATTGACCAGCGGGGCATGACCATAAAACATATCTCTCATATAAATAGAACAACCATTATTCTCGGATTTAAATGAGTAGCCATCTCGAATTAAACGAGATCCAGATACAATGTTCATGCTCAAAGCTGGCACTAAATAACAATTATTGAGGTTTAAAACTAATCCCGTAGGTAAATGCAGAGGTAGCGTACCGACGGCGATCACATCGACCTTGGAACCATTCCCGACGCGCATCGTCACCTCGTCCTTTGCCAGTCTCCACTTATTCCGCAGTTCCTGTTTTGAGTTACAAATATGAGCAACCGCACCGGTATCAAATACCCAGGAGCTACTACGAGTACTGGTAAGGTACACATCAATTACATGTATATCACATATACCTTTGGTGTTGCCGGCCTTCTTGTCCGCTAAGTATTTGGGGCAGTTCCGCTTCCAGTGACCACTTCCCTTGCAATAAAAGCACTCAGTCTCAGGCTTGGGTCCATTCTTCGACTTCTTCCCGGCAACTGGCTTACCGGGCGCGGCAACTCCCTTGCCGTCCTTCTTGAAGTTCTTCTTACCCTTGCCTTTCTTGAACTTAGTGGTTTTATTCACCATCAACACTTGATGTTCCTTTTTGATCTCCACCTCCGCTGATTTCAGCATTGAATATACCTCAGGAATGGTCTTTTCCATCCCCTGCATATTGAAGTTCATCACAAAGCTCTTGTAGCTCGGTGGAAGCGACTGAAGGATTCTGTCAATGACCGCGTCATCCGGGAGATTAACTCCTAGCTGAGACAAGCGGTTGTGTAACCCAGACATTCCGAGTATGTGCTCACTAACATAACTATTTTCCTCCATTTTATAGCTGAAGAACTTGTCGGAGACTTCATATCTCTCGACCCGGGCATGAGCTTGAAAAACCATTTTCAGCTCTTCGAACATCTCATATGCTCCATGTTTCTCAAAACGCTTTTGGAGACCCGGTTCTAAGCTGTAAAGCATGCCGCACTGAACGAGGGAGTATTCATCAGCACGTGATTGCCAAGCGTTCATAACATCTTGGTTCTCTGGGATTGGTGCTTCACCTAGCGGTGCTTCTAGGACATAATCTTTCTTGGCAGCTATGAGGATGATCCTCAGGTTCCGGACCCAGTCCGTATAGTTGCTGCCAGCATCTTTCAACTTGGTTTTCTCCAGGAACGCGTTGAAGTTGAGGACAACGTGGGCCATTTGATCTACAAGACATATTGTAAAGATTTTAGACTAAGTTCATGATAATTAAGTTCATATAATCAAATTATTCAATGAACTCCCACTCAGATAGACATCCCTCTAGTCATCTAAGTGAAACATGATCCGAGTTAACTAGGCCGTGTCCGATCATCACGTGAGACGGACTAGTCAAGATCGGTGAACATCTCCATGTTGATCGTATCTTCTATACGACTCATGCTCGACCTTTCGGTCCTCCGTGTTCCGAGGCCATGTCTGTACATGCTAGGCTCGTCAAGTCAACCTAAGTGTATTGCGTGTGTTCCGAGGCCATGTCTGTACATGCTAGGCTCGTCAACACCCGTTGTATGTGAACGTTAGAATCTATCATACCCGATCATCACGTGGTGCTTCGAAACAATGAACCTTCGCAACGGTGCACAATTAGGGGGAACACTTTCTTGAAATTATTATAAGGGATCATCTTACTTACTACCGTCATTCTAAGCAAATAAGATGCAAAACATGATAAACATCACATGCAATCAAATAGTGACATGATATGGCCAATATCATTTTGCTCCTTTGATCTCCATCTTCGGGGCACCATGATCATCTTCGTCACCGGCATGACACCATGATCTCCATCATTGTGTCTTCATAAAGTCGTCACGCCAACGATTACTTCTACTTCTATGGCTAACACGTTTAGCAACAAAGTAAAGTAATTTACATGGCGTTATTCAATGACACGCAGGTCATACAAAAAATAAAGACAACTCCTATGGCTCCTGCCGGTTGTCATACTCATTGACATGCAAGTCGTGATTCCTATTACAAGAATATGATCAATCTCATACATCACATATATCATTCATCACATCTTCTGGCCATATCACATCACAAGGCACATGCTGCAAAAACAAGTTAGACGTCCTCTAATTGTTGTTGCAAGTTTTTTACGTGGCTTGTATAGGTTTCTAGCAAGAACGTTTCTTACCTACGTAAAACCACAACGTGATATGCCAATTTCTATTTACCCTTCATAAGGACCCTTTTCACCGAATCCGTTCCGACTAAAGTGGGAGAGACAGACACCCGCTAGCCACCTTATGCAACTAGTGCATGTCAGTCGGTGGAACCTGTCTCACGTAAGCGTACGTGTAAGGTCGGTCCGGGCCGCTTCATCCCACAATACCGCCAAAACAAGATAAGACTAGTAGCGGCAAGAAGAATTGGCAACATCTATGCCCACAACTGCTTTGTGTTCTACTCGTGCATAGTAACTACGCATAGGCCTGGCTCATGATGCCACTGTTGGGGATCGTAGCAGAATTTTAAAATTTCCTACGCATCACCAAGATCCATCTATGGAGTATACTAGCAACGAGGGGAAAGGAGTGCATCTACATACCCTTGTAGATCGTGAGCGGAAGCGTTCTAATGAACGGGGTTGATGGAGTCGTACTCGCCGTGATCCAAATCACCGATGACCGAGTGCCGAACGGACGGCACCTCCGCGTTCAACACACGTATGGAGCAGCGACGTCTCCTCCTTCTTGATCCAGCAAGGGGGAAGGAGAGGTTGATGGAGATCCAGCAGCACGACGGCGTGGTGGTGGAAGTAGCGGGGATCTCGGCAGGGCTTCGCCAAGCTTCTGCGAGAGGGAGAGGTGTTGCAGGGGGAGAGGGAGGCGCCAGGGGCTGTGGTGCAGCTGCCCTCCCTCCCCCCACTATTTGTAGGCCCCCTGGAGGGGGGGGCGCCGGCCCTGGAACCCATCTACATGGGGGGGGGGGGCGGCCAAGGGGGAAGGGGGGGTGGCTTCCCCCCCAAGCAAAGTGGGGCGCCCCCACCCCTAGGGTTTCCAACCCTAGGCGCAGGGGAAGGCCCAAGGGGGGGCGCCCTAGCCCACTAAGGGCTGGTTCCCTTCCCACTTCAGCCCATGGGGCCCTCCGGGATAGGTGGCCCCACCCGGTGGACCCTCGGGACCCTTCCGGTGGTCCCGGTATAATACCGATAACCCCCGAAACTTTCCCGGTGGCCGAAACTGGACTTCCTATATATAATTCTTCACCTCCGGACCATCCGGAACTCCTCGTGACATCCGGGATCTCATCCGGGACTCCGAACAACTTTCGGGTTTCCGCATACTAATATCTCTACAACCCTAGCGTCACCGAACCTTAAGTGTGTAGACCCTACGGGTTCGGGAGACATGCAGACATGACCGAGACGCCTCTCCGGTCAATAACCAACAGCGGGATCTGGATACCCATGTTGGCTCCCACATGTTCCACGATGATTTCATCGGATGAACCAGGATGTCGAGGATTCAATCAATCCCGTATACAATTCCCTTTGTCAATCGGTATGCTACTTGCCCGAGATTCGATCATCGGTATCCCAATACCTTGTTCAATCTCGTTACCGGCAAGTCTCTTTACTCGTACAGTAATGCACGATCCCGTGGCTAACTCCTTAGTCACATTGAGCTCATTATGATGATGCATTACCGAGTGGGCCCAGAGATACCTCTCCGTCATTCGGAGTGACAAATCCCAGTCTCGATCCGTGCCAACTCAACAGACACTTTCGGAGATACCCGTAGTGTACCTTTATAGTCACCCAGTTACGTTGTGACGTTTGGCACACCCAAAGTACTCCTACGGTATCCGGGAGTTGCACGATCTCATGGTCTAAGGAAATGATACTTGACATTGGAAAAGCTCTAGCAAATGAACTACACGATCTTTTATGCTACGCTTAGGATTGGGTCTTGTCCATCACATCATTCTCCTAATGATGTGATCCCGTTATCAATGACATCCAATGTCCATAGTCAGGAAACCATGACTATCTGTTGATCAACGAGCTAGTCAACTAGAGGCTTACTAGGGACACGTTGTGGTCTATGTATTCACACATGTATTACGATTTCCGGATAACACAATTATAGCATGAACAATAGACAATTATCATGAACAAAGAAATATAATAATAACCATTTATTATTGCCTCTAGGGCATATTTCCAACACATGGATGATACAACGTCTCAGCAGCTAACGTCAATGAAAGATGGCGGGTCTGGGAAAATCGTGTACATGGGGCATCGAAGATGGCTCGAGAAGGATGACTCGTGGAGAAACCGTGTAGATCTATTCAATGGTGAGGCTGAGCATCTAGGACCTCCACATAAGCGGAGCGGCACCAAAATCGATGAGCTATTGAAAAACTGGGAACAGTGCCTCGCGCCGGGAAAGATGATGAAAAAGGCGCCGGAGCCGCTGATGAAGGTATGGAAGACGAGGTCTGTTTTCTCGGACTTGGAGTACTGGCACAAACTTGACACGCCTCATTGCCTTGATCAAAGGCATATCTGTAAGAATGTCCTTGAGAGCTTGCTTGCGACACTGATGAACATGCTGGATAAGACCAAGGATGGGCCGAATGCAAGAAAAGACTTGCAAGATTTGAAAATCAGGGTAGATCTGCACATGCCGCCCTGTAAAAAGTCAGAGGAGACAGAGACGGAGATGGAGGCACAGGAGAAGAAGGGCAAAAAAGTGAAGAAAGAGGATTATTGGCCCCCTTCTTGCTTAACCTCAAGTCTGGCTGGGATCGATCAATTCTACAAGTGCCTTATCGGAATCAAAGTTAGTTCCCGGTACTGTGGGAAGATAAGCAAATTTCTAGACACGAGGAAGAAAAGGTTCAGTGGGATGAAGTCCCATGACTGTCATGTGATGATGGCGCAGATACTACCTGTTGCCCTTAGAGGGATAATGGACAAGCACGCCCGTGACACGCTTATTGGTCTCTGCAACTTTTTCGACGCTATCTCTTGAAAGTCGATCAGTGTGAAGTAGCTCTGAAGGCTAAAAGAAGATATCGTTGTGATACTAAATGAGCTTGAGATGTACTTCCCGCCCTCGTTCTTTGACGTCATGGTGCATCTGTGTGTCCACATTGTGGACGACATAATAGACCTTGGGCCGTCATTCCTACACAATATGATGCCGCTCGAGAGGATGAATGGGGTCATCAAAGGATTCGTCCGTAAGATGTCCCGTCTGGATGGAAGCATCTTCCATGGCTATCTGACACAAGAGTGCATCTCTTTCTACGAGAAATATTTATATGGCGGAGACCGGCCTGGTGTTGGTTTGCTCATTAAGAAGCACCTTGGGAGGCTCGAAGCAGAAGGTCACTCCAACGGTCGCAGGGAACTACATGTGAGTTACTCGGATCGACGCAACGACTTTGACATAGCAAATTTAGTAGTGCTACATCACCTAGACGTGGTAGATCCTTTCGTGACACTGCACAAAGAAACCATCGCAAAGAAGTATCATGACCAGGGGCTATGCAGGACGAACGTCGAAGTTACTAGAGAGCACAACTCCACTTTCCTGCATTGGTTCAAAGAGCATATTCTTGCTAATCCCCCGGAAGAGGGTTCTAAGGATGGATTGCTCATATACGCCTTAGCACATGGCCCCGCGGCCAACCTCGCGACATATTAGGCATACGATATCAACGGATACACATTCTACACAGAGGCCAAATATATGAACCGTGATTTTCAGAACTCAAGGGTGATGATGGAATGCATGACCGGCGACAACGCCGCAACTGAGAGATTCTACAGAAGGGTCGAGGAGATCTGGGAGCTTGACTACTTTGGACTGCACAGCGCGATGATGTTCCATGTCAGATGGGTTAAGAATGTCGAAAGAGAAAACCAGTATTTCACTACCATGTCTATACACGACGCCAAGAGCGCTACCGTGAACGCCATCGCAAAAAACGAGCCATGGGTACACTCTAAGCACGTGACACAATACTTCTTCATAACCGACTCGAGGAATCCCAGTCGTGTTATCGTGAGGAGAGGCAAAATGAACATCATTGGAATGGATGGAGTCGCCAATAAGGAAGACTAAGACCAATACAGCAACCCGCTGAGGGAAGATGACGATGACGATGAAGCATACGTCAAAAGAAGAATCAATACTACATTATCTAAGAAGGATCGTACTCCATGAAAAAGGAAAAGTCACACTGAGGGGCTCAATTATTCGTCTATGAATAAGAAGGGAAAGAAGCTCACTCAAAAACTAAAACGTCGACGCTGAGAAACCATGCTTCATATATATATGTATACATACATGTATGTATATATATATATATCTGTGTGTGTGTATTTATTTTGTGTACGCACTTATTCGTTATCTGTGAAATGATGTGTAATATAAACCGCCGCCTGAGTTATATACATTGTATCCGATCCAATCCCCTTCTTCCCGGTTCGGTCTTCTTTCGGAAAGAAAATAAAAAGAAAAATGAGAAATGAAAGAAGAAAATGAAAAGAAAATTACAAGGAATAGAAAATAAAAAGAAAAAGGAGAAATGAAAATAAAATAAAATAAAAGAAGGCAGAAAGGAAAAATAAAATGAAAATGGAAGGAAAAAAATGATAGGAATAGCAGTAGCACGTTTTTCCTAAAAGGCGCTACTGCTAGGGTCAAGGTAGCAGTAGCACATTTCTGGATACACGCTATAGCTAACTTAGCTGTAGCGTGGTTTGTCTGGACATGCGCTACTGCTAACTTAGCTATAGCGCGTATCCAGAAATGCGCTACTGCTACTTTGACTTAACCGCTCTGCGCGAGCATCTCTGCCCCAATTCCCCCCATTCCTCAACTTTCTTCTCCGCGCGCTGTCGCCGGAGCCCTCGTCGCCCTTGCCTCCTCGTGCCGTCGCCGGAGCCCGTCCTCGCCGTGGCTGCCTTCTCCTCGACGTTGTCGCATGCCTGCCTCCTCCTCCTCGACCTCGCCGGCGCCTGCAGCCTCCTGCACGTCGCCGCACGCCTGCCTCCTCCTCCTTGACCTCGCCGGCGCCTGCAGCCTCCTCGACGTCCCCGTCTCCCCGACCCCGCCTCGCCTCGGACCCCCCTCTATAAGCCCCCACCAATCCCCCGACCTCTCCCCTTCCCTCTTCTCTGCTCTTTGCTCTCTCTCTTTGTCTCTCTACCATATGAACCCTAGCTAGGTTAATTTGTGCAATATTAGTGCCATATGAACCCTAGATTAGTGCTAGGTTAGTTCTAGATTAGTGGCTATTTTTTAGTGCTAGTTAGTATGAACCCTAGGTTTCAAACTGTTGCTATTTTTTAGTTAAAGCAATTGTTACTATTTATTTTTTTAGTTCAAGCAATTGTTGCTATTAAAAAATAGAATTGATTAACACGAGTTAGTATGAACCCTAGCTAGGTTTCAAATTAGGTAGTATGAACCCTAGGTTAATTAGTATGAACCCTAGGATAGATTAGGTAGTATGAACCCTAGTTAATTAGTGTGAACCCTAGTTAGTATGAACCCTAGGTTTCAAATTAGGACAAAAATTTAGCTAGGTTTTCAAATTAGGACAGAAATTTATCTAGGTTTCAAATTAGGACAGAAATTTAGGTAGGTTTGAAATTAGGACAGAAATTTAGGTAGGTTTCAAATTATGACAGAAACTTGACAAGTGCTGAATTTACTATCAAATTTGACAAGTGCTGAATTTAGTTTCAAATACTCTGAAGAAAAAGGACTTCTTGCATTTTTCTTCAAGTTCTATATTTTTCTTCCTGTTATATGCAAATTTGAAGTGGACATGTGATATTTGGAATTTGGACATGTCATATTTGGACCTCTGATATTTTGGACATGCGATATTTGGAAAATGATGGTTATGTGCAGGGTAAATGATCCGAGTGGCCTATGTTTCGCTGGAATGTCGATTCATTTCCGTTCCGGTGAATTTCAGGCGCTCGATATGTCCACTTTTTAGAAAAGGTCATGCCAAAATTTCCCGTGAATTTTGGCATGACTTGTGCTAAAAAGTAGGCATATCGAGTGTCAGGATTTGCTACGACGGGAATGAAACAGCATTCCGGCAAACCATTGACCTTTTTTATGTCATTACTCATTTTATTATAGTTTAAGAATTAAACGAAGAGACTTAATCGAATGAAACATGTCGAACAACGAAGAAACCGGTCCTTCTGACCATGATGCAGACGAGATGGATTATGAGGGTGAACATAACTATCTCGACTATTTGGCTACTAAGCACAGTCAAGGTTTGCAGGGCGGCCTCGATGATGGTACTGACGCCGACATCGACATCGATGGCGGCGCCGAGACCGGCGGGAAAGGTACCGGTGCTGAAGCCGATAACAAAAAGAAGAAGCAAAAGAAGTAGAGGATACGAAAACCTAACAAACTCGGCATCAGATGACTGCTGATCACAAAGATGGCCCCTGGCAAGTTTGAGCCATTAGAGCCAGAAGAACCTCGCAAGTGCTATGGGAACCAACTCGGATGCATCCTATGGGAATGCACGAGCATCAACGATGATGACTTAAGGGGTAAAGAACATTTGAAGCAGTTGCTCCTAACGAAGCTGCACAAGAGATTCCAGTTCCCCAACCTGGATGACAACATAGAACACCCGTGGGAGATCTGAAGATGAAAATATTAACAATCACGCCATGGGCATGTTCAGCAATGATTTGGCCTCCTGGAAAGGGAGAGTCAAATGAGCTATTGAGGCTAATGAACCCCTATCCAAGATTTTGGAGGAAAATCCAACACTTATGGAAGAGGAGTTCCAAAAGTTCAAGGACACTTGCGCTACCGAGGCAGCCAAGGCGGAGGCTGAGAAATTCAAGGCGCTTCAGCAAAGTAACACGGGGAACCAACGCCTCGAAAGCCGTGGCTACCTTGGCAAAAGGCTCGTACGGGATAAGGAGGACGCGAAATGTGAAGCCGCGGGGAACCCAGACCCCTTCGTGAAGTTCACCGCCCCCTTGAGCATGACTTCATGAGGGCCTGCTACAAGTGGAATAAGGAAAAGAAGGTTTTTTACACGGACCCGATCACGAGGAAATTGGAAAGAATACTAGTAATTATTCTTTTACCACACCTTACATTTAGCTTCTGATTAAGTTGACTACATATTCGTAAACGGTTCATGTTCCTTTTACAAGAGAAGCAACACAGGCTTCTAGCCGAAAGCGAGTCTTCGTCGATGAGGCCTGATACGTCTCCAACGTATCCATAATTTATGAAGTATTCATGCTGTTATTCTATCATTCTTGGATGTTTTACAATCATTTTATAGCAACTTTATATCATTTTTTGGGACTAACCTATTGACCCAGTGCCCAGTGCCAGTTGCTGTTTTTTGCTTGTTTTTTACATCACAGGAAATCAATATCAAATGGAGTTCAAACACTGCGAAACTTTTTGTGGATTTTTTATGGACCAGAACACCCAGGATGGGCCAGAGCAGCACCTGGGGTGTGCCCCGAGGGGGGCACAACCCACCAGGGCTCGCCTGGGCCCCCAGGCGCGCCCAGGTGGGTTGTGCCCACCTCGGTGGCCTCCCGCACCCCCTCTTTACCCTATAAATTCACAAATATTCTGAAAACCCTCGGGGTTAACCTAGATCAAAAGTTCCACTGCCTCAAGGCTCTGTAGCCACCGAAAACCAATCTAGATCCTTTCCGGCACCCTGCCGGAGGGGGGAATCATCACCGGTGGCCATCTTCATCATCCCGGCGGCCACCACGATGAGGAGGGAGTAGTCCACCCTCAGGGCTGAGGGTTTGTACCAGTAGCTATGTGTTTAATCTCTCTCTCTCATGATCTATATCATGGGCTTTGTTAATATAGATGGATCATATGATGTTTCTCCCCTCTATACTCTTGTTGTGATGAATCGAATCTTTACCCTTTGAAGTTTTGTCTTGTCGGATTGAATATTCAGATATGAGAACACATGATGTATGTCTTGCAGTATGAATACTTTAGGTGACAATGGGGTATCATATTGATTCACTTGATGTATGTTATGGCACTCAACTTGCGGATTCCCGAGGTAACACTGGGGTAATCTATGCATAGGGGTTGATGCATATTTTTATTATCTTTTCTCCGATAGAAACTTTGGGGTCTCTTTGCAGTCCTTTGTGTGGATTGAGTACTATGAATATGAATTTGCTTTGGTGTTATTTTGGTACGAACTCTTGATTAGATCGATCGGAAAGAATAGCTTGTGTTATTTTAGTACGAACTCTAGGATAGATCGAACGGAAAGAATAGCTTTGATGTGGTTTCGTACCCTACAAACAATTTCTATCTTTTGTTCACCGCTAATAGGAACTCGGGAGTGATTCTTTATTGCACTTTGAGGGATAATCATATGATCCAACTATGTTAGCATTGTTGAGAGGTTGCACTAGTGAAAGTATGGACCCTAGGCCTTGTTCTTAAGCATTGCAATACCATTTTTGTGCCCGTTTACTTTTTGCTACCTTGCTGTTTTTATTTATTCAGATTATAAAAATATATTTCTACCATCCATATTACACTTTTATCACCATCTCTTCGCCGAACTAGTGCACCTATACAATTTCCCATTGTATTGGGTGTGTTGGGGACACAAGAGATTTCTTGTATTTGGTTGCAGGGTTGTTTGAGAGAGTCATCTTCATCCTACACCTCTCATGGATTGATAAACCTTAGGTCATCCACTTGAGGGTAAATTGCTACTGTTCTACAAAACTCTGTGCTTGGAGGCCCAACACGTGTCTACAAGAATAAAGTTGCATAGTAGACATCAAGGCCCAAGTGGGACACCCCTCTCAACCGGGCCTTGAACAAACTGAAGGGACTCCCTTTGGACTAGCGGCCACAATATGGACGTGTGCACGATGCCGGAGACGGCGCCACATGGAAGGTCTTTACAACAAGGGCCCAGAGGCCAAGAAGTAGAAAAACAAGTTCAGTCAGGCGGACATCAACTAGAAGGTGAAGCTTGCGTTCGAGAAAAAAATAGCTGAGGACGCAAAAAAGCAGCTTAGGAGAAAAATGAGTTGGTCCAGCAAACAATCGGTGCAACAGTAGCTGTCTATAGAAATGGTTCTGCTACTAACTTGATCCCGGCTATCATCAACTGGGTGAAGGAAAATTCAAACTAGATGGCAGATGATTTTCCCATGCCCAGCTTCGTCGGGAGCAACTCAGTGAACATCACAACAGCACCATCACCTGCTCACGCAACTGCGCCTGCTCCCGCACCCGCTCATAGCAGCCCGTCCTCTGTCTCTGGCGCTAGGTGGGCCTTCGTCTTTGGCTAAGCTCGATGCCCTCACGGTAATTACACGTCGCACCAACATATATCTAGAATATTAAGTTTTCGTTGCCTTTCAGATGTTTTACGCCGCAGACATGTCTTTGCAGACCGACGAAACCTCGTGCATCGTACTCTACTTGATCAAAGGCCAGAAGGTGGACGTGGGAAAGGCGGTGATAACGAAACCCTTGGAACTCAGGTTCCACGGCCAGCAGATCCCCGTTGGCAACTTCAGGGTTAACTTGTCGAGTGTGAAATCGGGGCACGAGGATATGCCTCCTCCGGTACGGATCGGGGAGAGGACGATGAGACCCTGATGCGGCTTGGAAACTGCAAGGTTTGGATGCTGCTATGGCCGAAGAATCTTCTTCGTCTGGAGGCGGGCGAGAGCACACCCATAACCACACATCAACAAGCAGGTATGAACACCACCACCCCGCCTACGCAATTACCAGCGCCGATAGTGCCGGGTGAGAGCGGCGGACGACGTGAGAAAGGGGGTCCAATAGTGGATGATGTAATCAGCCCCATAGACCAAGATTGGATGATGAGATGGACGAGGATGACCCTCTTTGGTTCCTCAATACAGGCGCCTATGATGACGATGTACAAATGATGAGTCAGCCATATGACGACTCGGGCTATCAGCATGCTGATGAGGATATGGATGATGTGCCCAGGCAGGAACGCCCTAGCAGGGTTGATTGCAAGAAGTCTCTCTTCATGCAATCCTCACAGGACACGCCTGAAGATGCCGCCTCAACGCAGGCTCAACTAGTTGAGGGTCGTATAGTGCTTAGCCCGACAACACTGGGGCAGGGGTTAAGGAAGGGTCTGGAAGGTCATCCCAAGAAAAAGGAGAGGAAGAGACCACCGAAGAAAGGCTCTACTGCCTACAAAAAAGCCAGAGCACATAGCAACCAGACGGCAGATTTTGCAGAGCGTGTACCTGTCAAAGGTGCGGCCATGTTCTATGTCACGAGCGAGCCGATCCTACCGCCGAAACCGCTGGAGGCCATATCAGGGGATCTCAGGAGACTACATGACCATGTGTTGTCGATCGAGATAAGCCTACTAGCCTCGAAGGATCCAGGATATCCGACATAGGTGGTTCGTGTGCCTAAGGGAAGTGCTACATCGGCACATGGCCCGCGGAGGTGTTCTTCCTGCAGTTTGACCATATCTTCGAGATGTTTCTGACAAGGCGGCTCAATTTTACAATCATCCGCCTTTTTGTGCTACATCTGAACTCCGTCATGAAGAGAGAACAAGTCTCGCAAATCTGTGTGGCGAATCCATACTACATGTACGAGTCCTTCTTGAGTCTCGACAACTTTGAGCGTAAAACTGCTAGGGAGTACCTCGAAAACTTCATGATAAGGAATAAGGACCAAGAAATTGTCCTCCTGCCTTATCATCCAAAGTAAGTCAGTGCCGGACAACCCTTTCGTACATTTCAATCATTCCTTCTCGCTCATATGGACAATAATTTGAGGTGTTTTTCCCCGCAGCAACGAGCGAGCCATCCTGATCGTTCTTTACGCACGAGTCTCCCACGCCGTGTATTTTGACCCTACCAGAAACTACCAGAAGAAGGACTACACCCACATAATGAATATTCTAGATGATGCTCTCCACGACTTCAGCTTGAGGAGTGGCCACCTATAGATCAGGAAACAAAGGAACCGCAAACCGGTTTTCTCGTATAAAACTGAAATCTGCTGCATCCATGTCCCGAAACCAAGAAGGAACGATGGATTCTACCTCCTCCATCTCATAATGGAGTTCAGAAGGGATCACTAACAGCTTCGCATGACAACCAAAAGCGATGATCATATCCGCAAGTGGGCAGAATCCCAAGATGAAGCAGATTATAAACTTAGAGATGACTTCTTTCACATCCAGAGGGATATTGCGATGATCATCATGAAAGAAGTCGTCGAAGAGAAGGGGATGTTCCACCACGACCCTATATCACGAGCTGACGTCCGAACTCACATAGGCAGGCAATGTCAGGACCTCATGCCATTCAAGAAGCTAGGGTGCATCCTCGATGATATGGATGGATGGAACTTCTAGTGATTTATGATGGCGACCATGATGATATGTGTCGGTTGAACTTGTATACTTTCTGTAGCGATGAAACTTTGTGATGTCCATGGTTCCTGCCGAACTTGCGTAACGCTACTTTGTTAGTTTGGGTACGATGACCTGCGTACCTCTAGTTAATTAGTGTGCGTACAATGAAACTGCGTTGGTTATTTATGTTTACTATATGTTTCATCTATTTGCTAACCCTTTCTTTTCGTGTTTCTCAAGTATATTTTGTTGCATATGAGTGTACATTCTCTTGATGAAGATGCATCTCTAACAGGTACCTAGATCCTTGATGGCGAAGAAGCAGTGCTATGTCGTGTACATAGGGAAGGTTCCGAGAGTGTACAACGAGTGGCCCGGGTGTCAAGCTCAAGTGAGTGGTTCTCGGGTGCCAGCCATAAAGGCTTCAAAGGCACACAAGAAGCAGAAGCTAGTTACTTGAGGTTCACGCTAGAGCGAGAGAGGAATCATAACCGCCGCCTCATGTACTGCATAGTTCCGCTCTCACTCATAGTGATAGCTCTTCTCGTGTATATCATTGTTTAGATGGATGACGATGTAGTTGCAAGTATTCGAGACATGTCATAACTTGTATCGCTATTTTGAGATGATGACGAGAGACATCATTTTGTGTTGGATGATTATTATGATGATGACATGATCGATTTTTATAGGACTATTTGTATGTGTATGATATGATCAGATTTGTATGTGTATGATATGCTAGAGACTATTGTATAAAACCTGTACAAATACAAAGGAAAATATGCAACAATTTTTTTCTAGAAACTAATAACAGTAGCGCGGGGTAGGACTTTAGCAGCAGCGAGCTCTTAGCAGTAGCGATTTTTAGACAAGGGTGCTACAGCTATTATCAGGAGCACGTTTATGCAATCAACGCTACTGCTACCCCTAGATAGCAATAGCACGGGCCAATACGCGCTACTGCTAAAAGTTAGCTATAGCGCCTTATCAGTAGCACGGCTACCCGCGCTACTGATACGCATTTGACACGCGCTACTGCTAGCCTTTTCCCTAGTAGTGAGGGAATCGTTGCATGGAAAAGAAAAAAAATCCTATGGATTCACCCAAGATCTAACTAGGGGATGCTAGAAACGAGAGGGAGTGTGTCCACATACCCTTATAGACCGAAATGGAAATGTTCAATGAACGTGGTTGATGTAGTCGTACTATTCGTCATCCAACCCGATCGAGCGCCACATGAATGGCACCTCCGAATTATGCACATGTACGGCTTGGTGACGCCCCCTTCTTGATCCAGCAAGCGAGGAGAGAAGTAAATGGGATCTAGGCCAGCAGCACGACGATGTGGTGGTGGTGGAAGAGGAATTTCTGCAGGGCTTCGTCAAGATGTTGTGATGGAGGAAGTGGAGGGGGAGAGAGAGGGGGCGAAGGCCAGGGCTTTAGGTGGGGGAACCCAACCCCTCCCCTCTCTTTATATAGGGGTGAGGGGGTGCGTCCAAACTTGGTCCCCTCCAAGCCAGGGGTCGGCGGCCAAGGGGGGAATTCTTGCCCCCAAGGCTCCTCGCGCCTCCCCCCTTAGGGTTTCCCCCAGCCCAGCCCCATGGGCCCTTGGGGGGCTGGTGGACCTGGCCCATGTAGGCCATAGCGCCACAGCTCAGCCATGTAGGCCTCTAGGACAAATGGGACCCACTGCTGGACCCCTAGAACCGTTCGGAACTCCCTGGTAAAAGTATCGAAAAAATCAAACTTTTTCCAGAACCCCGAAAACCACTTTCCTTATATGAAACTTTACCTCCTAACTATTCCGAAGCTCCTAGTGATTTCCCGGATCCCACCCGAGACTCTAAAATACCTTCAGACTCACCATTATGAAGATCCCAACACCACCCTAGCGTTACCGAACGTTGAATGTGTGACCTTAATGGTTTGAGAAAACATGTAGACATGACTGAGACACCTCTCTGATCAATAAGCGGGACATGGATGCCCATAATGACTCCCACATATTCAACAAAGATCTTTATCGGTTTGAACCATGATGTTAAGGATTCAGATAATCCAGTATACAATTCCCTTTGTCTCATGATATTTTACTTGCCCGAGATTCGATCGTCGGGATGGTCATCACTACAAGAAAAATACACTTCCGTGATGATACGTGTTTGTCACAGTAGGTCACATTTTCTGTCATGCATGTACATCCATGACGATTTTATGACAGAATCAAGATAGTCATACTTGTGCTGTCGTAGAAGTGTTCCGTGACATTACCAAAATTAGCATCACGGAAGTGTCCACTTCCATGACAATAAATGGCTTGTCATGGAAGTGTTTTCGTCAAGGGTACACATGGCATCCACCGTAACAGGTCGCCGTTAAGCTATCGGGTCCGGTTTTGGATCCGATAACCCGTTAACAGCCCGGACCAATGGGGATTTTCCACATGTAAAATTCTCATTGGCCAGAGGAAACACGTGTTGGCTCACCATTGGGACAGATGTCATCCACTCATTGGACAGGAGGCGCCTATGATACGTCGACACGTGGCACGACCCAACAGAGGACCATTCTGATAAAAAGGATGGCCCGTTTGACTTGGTCAAAAGGTAACGGGCGGGCCCACGGAAAGCCTATTAATGGCCTATTCATATATAGCCCATTTACGGCCCGCTAACTCACGGCCCGTTACGGCCTATCGGAATTAAGCCCAATAGCTTCATCTGGGCCGTCCAATCTGATTCCAGCCCGTTGTAACTTCCGGCCCATGTATGGCCTATGATGTCTTTCGGCCCATACGAGGCCATTTGTAACTCTTCGCCCATTAACGGTCAGTGGTGAATCTGACCCGCAATGAACAGTGTACCGCTTTATACCCATTAACGGCCCATTATTCCATTGGGCCATTTCCAACCCGTGTTATCTTTCGGCCTTCTCAGGGCCCATTTATTCTTGGGATCATTTCCAGCATTCGGTTACTTACGGCCCGTTACTGGCCTTTTCTGCTTGTGGGCCAAATTCAGCCCGTGGTTACAATCGGCCTGTTTGCGGCCCGTTAATTCATTGGGTCGTTTTCATAGCATCATCAAATACGGCCGATTAACGACGGCCTGTTATGGTCGGCCCATGAACGGACGATTCCAAATCTAGCCCGTTTATGGCCCATAATGCGGTCTGTTATTGGCCCATGTTTGGCCGATCGATCATAAGGCCCGTAGAAGGCCCATTGATGCTACGACCTGTAGAAGGCCCATTGTTTCTACGGCCCTTAGAAGGCCCATTGTTTCTACGGCCCGTAGGAGGCCCATGGTAACTACAGTAAATATGTAGCCCATGGTTATTGTGGCGTAGTTATAAAAAATAGGTTATTGCGGCCACTAGCAAACTGCGGAAAAAGAACTGCACTGACTACAAGGAAACAAATAAACAAGACAACAACTTGGGTTTCGATTACCAGGGAGCGAATATGCTTGACCTAGTTCTTGATCGATTGTTTCTTGAGTTAACCCACCACCGGGTCTCACCTTTATATACACAGGTTGGGACCAGGTGGCTTACAGAATCCCGACCGGCTGACACACTGTGACCGGCTCGGGTTGTAACTAATCATTGCCTTACATGACAAGTCATCGTATGGCGGTTCATAAGCCCCTGTTCTGGGCCTTCTCTAGGCCTGTTCCCATGAGCCGCTGTCTTCACGTCTTGGGCCTCCTTGGACTCCTTCATACTGAATCGCCAACGGTATAACCCGGCCCCTCCTGTGCGGGTCATACTTCAGAATTATATCCCCAACATTAGGCCCCAGGTTGACTTGAACTTGTTCATGTCAATCTTCACCACTTGACTTAGCAGAATCTTCCATTATCAATTCCTCACCAATTCGCTGTAACCCGCCATGACGTCACATCGCAGAACCATGGTAACCCACCATGACATCATGCACATTAACTCCGCACAAGGCCCATGACATCTCAACAGATCTTTATCTTAATAGACCTCAGGAAAATCGAGGCGTCCATATAGCCACATAATCATTTTCGGCCTCCTCGATTTCCATGCATGCCGTCTAGTCACTTCCTTATAAATAGGGACGGGGGCCCTTTATGCCATTTTTTACCCCCGCCTCTACTTCTTCTCCTTCCTCTCGCTGACCACACAGCTCGAGCTCCGCCGCCGACCTACACCCCGGCCGCTGCATCGACCTAAACGGACCAGAAAAATGCGACGCACCTCCGCTGTTCATCAACGTCAGTAAGTACTCACCTCTCCTCATAGCAGATCTGCATTAGGGTTTCAGCCGTCCATTGGTGTTCTTCACTGTTCTTCATATTTCCCTTTAGAATGCATAGTTTGATCTGAAAACGACACGAAAGTTGTGCGGTAATAGTTTTAGCATCTCCTTCCAATCGTAGAAGCCTTCTCTGTACAAGATCCCATCTGAGTACGCGAGTTCTTCCACTGCCATAGCCTTAGGTTTAAGATTTCTTTTTATTTTCTGAACTGCTGTAGATCCAAAACCATAAGTAGAGTTGCAAAACCTGTTTATCCAGCACTTAGTGAAAATTTTACTCCAGATCTGTGAATAACCAATCCGTCGCTGGCATACGGCGGCTTAACTCAGATTTTGTAACCCGCCAAATACCATTAGGCCTGCTTTTAAACCGCCAGTATGTATTCAGAGCCTGTATAACCCGGCAGTGTTTTACCAGTTTAACCATGCCAACCTTTATCGCACGTATCTCTGCATACGAATTGACCTTGCATGATGCACTCGCTTTCTGATTACTGGACAGATTAACATCATAATCTTACCCGGCAATATTTTCCTTTCTAGGCTGTTCATTAACAAAAATGACCAAAACCGTTACCTCATGCAACTGGGTCGTCTCTACTGTTACGGAGCAATCTCTCAATGAACATGTTCAAGTAGGCGTCTTAGCACCCAAAGATGTTATCCACTAGAGAGCTCCGGGAAACGAGACCACCCCTGACCCAAAAGAAGGCGAAGTCATAGTTTTTACTGATCATATGCTCCGGGGTTTACCCCACCCGGCTCAAAATTCTTTTGCGATGTGCTGCATTTCTTCCAACTCCATCCTCAAGATATCGGGCCCAACTCTGTTTCAAACATCTGCAACTTTGAAGTTTTTTGTGAAGTGTACCTTCAACAAGAGCCCACTGTAGAATTGTTCAGGGAATTGTACTACTTGAACCACCAGACGGAGTTCACAGACGGGCCCATCCTAGAACTAGGCGGTATTTCAATTCAGAGGCGGAAAGAAGCCACTTTTCCTGCCGCCGCACTTCCCAGTCATCCAAAGGACTGGAACCAGACTTGGTTTTACTGCCAACACACATCTCCAGAGGGTGAAAATCCTCTGCCGGGTTTCCGTGAAAGCCGGCTTAGCAACGGACACCCTCTCCTAGAATGGATCAGCACAAAAGAACGGGCCAAATATATGCCCATTTTTTCGGAGATCAGAGCCTTAATGGCCAATGGTTTGACTGGAATCGATCTAGTTTGATGCTGGGTCGCATGGATAATCTTACCCTTAAGCCACTGGCCTGGCTTAATGTGTGAGTATACTGGCGATGTCAAAGATTCCCAACGCCACTCCCAAATAGAACTGGATGATGAAGAAATCAATAGAATGACCAAGACATTGCTTAACGAGAGCTTGGAAACTTGCAGCAAGGCAGGCTTGAATCCTTTCTGCACCCTTAACAAAGCTCCAGCTGTAAGTATTTTAAGCATTTTCTAACTCATTCCTTATTTACATAAACTGTCCTCTCATAATCACTTGATTTCTGCAGGCTGACTCCCCCTTTTGGAATAAGAAGCTTCAACACAAGCCGGCCAAGAAGGGCAGGGAAAAGAACAAAGCTATCAGGAAACCTGCTAAGAAGAAAACAAACACCTCAGAGTTGTTTGCTTTGAATGATGATGAGCCGGAGGTAGACCTTGATCCCTTGGCTCCTATTTGATTCATCTTATTGACACTGATTGTTATCAGGATGACGCGGAGGCCAGCAACGCAGATGGTGAAGAGGTAACTATCCTTTCCTCTGACTCAGAGCCTTTGCCAAGACAGAAAGTTCGACAAGTGAGACGGAAAGTAAGGTTTTCTCACCCTTTAGCTTACTTGGATCCAAACTTTATTTTGAAGAAACAACAGCATGAAGCTCGGCGCACAACCCATAATAGTGGAGGTGCATAACTTTCCTCCGGTTTACCCAACACACCGGCCCCTCGCAAACGCCGGAAAGAGGTGCCTCAGAATTCAATCTCTTTTTACCCAAAGGCGGGTCTTATTCGCCAACCACTTAATCCTTCCGACTCAAATTATCAGGGAACTTCTCATTCATCTTCTGGCGACTCATCACAGACCCAAATGCTTGCCTTCAAAGTTGCCCCTGGGTAATGACATTTAACTTTGTCATTTTAACATCTATGAACTGATATACTTATATCATCATCATTCTTATTTTTCTAGTGGTATAGCAAAGCCGAGGAAGAAATTGAAGCCAAATAAGCTGGCCGAAGACCCCAAAGTCCATGAACCGGAGAAGCGAACATCAGCATCTGAAGCCTCAACAGAGAACCCTAAAGACATTGCTGATGACCCACCACCAGAAACTCTTGACACTCCTGTGGACCCAATGAATGTTGACCCATCAAGCACTAAGCCCCCAAGGCCCATTAAGCTTGTTGAAGAAACTCCTTCGCAACAAACTTTTTAGGATGTCATTATTACTGGAACTGCTTACGTTGAGCCTGGGAACCCCACTATTGTGGCCAAGCATTCTGCTAAAGAGGAGCTGATTGAAAAGAACAAGTCCAAATTTGACATTGCCAGCTACACTCACTTGGGCGTCAATGAATTATTCTCTGGCTATCTTAGTCAGCTTCATGTTGGTCGTGATCTTGAGGTGGAAATCATCAAGAAGATGCGCCAGAAATATGATGTATGAACATCTATCTCCTCCGTTTATACACTTATCCAGCCCCCAAGTCTTAGCCATAGGAAGAGATCGATTGAGTATGATGAAGACTTTAATTAGTATGCCATAGTAACCTTCGAGCCATAGCCCCCATGAACCGGCTTGTCTTGAAAAAGATGAGCCGGATCATTAATAAAACTTCACCTCATAGCCCTCACAGGCCGGTTTATCTTGAAAAAGATGAGCCAGAACATTAATAAAACTTCACCTCGTAGCCCTCACAGGCCGGTTTATCTTGAGAAAGATGAGTTGGATCTTTCTACAATTTAAAAGAACTTCTGCACACATTAGCCCCCAAGTGCCAAGTGCTTTTCTTGCAAAGGGCTTGGGACTTGTATGTATATTGTGTCTTGACAAAATTTGATGATGACTGTATAATCCTTACTTGCAGGAGACCTTGGCTCAGACTGAATCTCATTTGAGCGACTTAAAAACCAGGCTGGACCGTCAAGAGGCTGAGAATAGGAAAGCTGATGCCAAGTTTAAATTTTTGCTTGGATGAAAATGAAAAGCTCAAATCCGGATTTTCTACAGAGAAAACCACCTGGGCTGAGGATAAAATCGCCTTAACACAAAGAGCAGAAAACGCTGAATCATCTTTGAAAGAGGTCACTGCAGAATTGTCCAGCTTAAAGCACCACATTTCTCAGATGACTTCTGCTATATTTGCTAAGTAACCCAAGATACTTGAACTTTTTCCACTGTGCTAACTTGTAACCTGCCTGGCGACTCATCTGCTCATTTTATTAAACAGGCCCCAGAAGCGCCAACCTTTGCCAGGGTATGCTGGTGAAACTAAAGGTGGTTTATACTTTGGTGGAGCAACTGTACACAGGTACTCAGCGCACCATAGCCGCCATCTCTCACACCAAACAGGTACCTTCACTTCTCAGGGACATTTTGAACAAACTCTCTGTCTTGCCCCAAAGAATTGAAGAGATAAAGCGATCATCCGCCAGAGCCGGTGCTATCACTGCCCCGAGCCAGGCGAAAGCGTGGCAGGCAGAACTAGACCCAGAGGAGCTGGCCACTGGCTGCCCGAGTCTGAAGAAGACGGGTCTCCCTTTGACCAAGATGACTTTGCTGCTTGTGTGAAAGATATGCGCCCATTGGCATGCAAGCTAGCTGAAGAAACTGATTTATACAGATATCAAGCGGCTTACACAGTGCAAAACTCAAAAGTGAAGGCGCCGACTTATGAAGTTGGGGATCTCATCCCTCCAATACGTAAGCACACTTTTGCTCCTGAAATTGATCCATCTGAACTTATAGATGATGAGGCTGAATTTCAAGCCTTAACCGGCATCAACTGGTCATCGCCTAACTTCTAGATAATGGAAGAAGAAGAACCGGCGCAGGTTAATCTGGAGTCTTCAACGCATCAGGAGCAGAACAACTGACCCAAGGGGCGGCTCGCAGATCATGGCGTAGCATTTCTTGTGAAAAACTTTGAATCATTTAGGCTTTTGTGAAAGCCTCGTAATAGTCTAGTATAAAACAATGGTCTCACATGCCATCGTGCATGTTTATTTGCTGAATACTTTAAACCGCTGACCTGATGTTGAAGATCCACTACTTGTTCTTATAATATTATCAATCATGTAGGTCATATTATCAGATTCCTGGCACACATAATGAACAACATATACCCTGGCGGTTTACACCAGGGCATGTCATAACATCCAATATAATATGTTCTGGCGACTTAAAGTCTATGACCAGGGCGGGTTATCAAACCTCGCATATTCATATAACAAGTAAAAACATACCTGTGAAATTGGTTCATACTGCCGGCTTACATCGCCATATCTAGTGAGGGTAACAACCCAAAGATTTATAAGCGCACAATTCCAATTGCGTAAATCAAAGTATACTAGCGACTTAACGTCCAAAGCCAGGACGGGTTACCAAACCCCAAATATGCTCAAATATGAGTCATAAAGATTAAAGCTATATGGCCTCAATTGTTTTAAACCATATGTTTAATATGGAGCAAGGATATGGATCCAAAAAAGTGTTCAGAGAAAAGAACAAATCAGAAAAAACAAGGCTTTCATAGGCCGCCAAGCCGAAATCTCAAGTGCTTTCATGGGCCGCACAACCACGGAGTTAATCCTTCATTGAAACCCATAAGCCGGCCCTCACATGACCAACCGTCATTTTAACCTCGACAAGTTCAGGGTCTTTATTACAAGATTGACTGTTGAGAGTACGGCGGGTCATTCCAGGATCACCTAGGCGGAGTGGCAAGGACATACAGGCAAGATAACCCAGAATTTGGTGTTTACACCTGTCATATAAGCCGATCAAGAGGGTAAGTATAGCTATGTTCATTGAACAGGAAGCCCCCAAGTGACCTTTAATGAGCCCTCATGGTAGGATACCTATGTTTGAACTGCGCACTGCAGCAAGTTCTCTTTGGTAACCTTTAACTTGGACAAGAAGCCCCCAAGTGATTCGTAACAAGCCGTGTAAGCCGGATCAAGAGGGTAAACACAGCTATGCTCATTGAGCAGGAAGCCCCCAAGTGATCTTATGAACTGATAATAAAGACTTAGATACTCAGAAATGAAACGACAAAGGCCCTGAATTACCAGGGATGCCGACTTTATTATACTGATCATAATATATATATTGATTAAAGTATGTACAACACAAGAGCCGGTGGCTCAAGTGTAATAAGGCCGAAGATGAGCAATGTTCCAAGGCCGGCGGGTCTCCTCCTCCGATGTGCGCGAGTCCTTGTTTTCTCGAATATCAATGAGGTAGTATGACCCATTGTTCAAATTCTTGCTGACCACAATAGGCCCTTCCCAAGGTGGGGATAATTTATGCATATCTGTTTGATCCTGGATGAGCCGGAGTACCAAATCGCCTTCTTGAAAGGTCCGGGTTTTAACCCGACGGCTATGATAACGACGCAGATCTTGCTGATAAATCGCCGAACGAGCCGCCGCAAGGTCACGCTCCTCATCCAAGAGGTCAAGATCATCCTGACGTGCGTTTTCGTTATCTGCTTCAACATAAGCTGCCACACGGGGCGAGTCGTGACGGATGTCACTAGGAAGAACTGCCTCTGCTCCGTAAACCATGAAGAAAGGCGTATAACCCGTGGATCTATTGGGGGTAGTATTTATACTCCAAAGCACCGAGGGTAACTCCTCAACCCAACAACCCGGCGTCCTCTGCAAAGGGACCATAAGCCAGGGTTTTATGCCTCTCAAGATTTCTTGATTGGACCTTTCGGCTTGACCATTGGACTGGGGGTGGGCCACTGATGAAACATCAAGACGAATATGCTCTCGTTGATAGAATTCTTTCATAGCACCCTTAGACAGACTAGTTAAACGCCCGTGCGTTGCTACGGCTTCGTAAAAATTCAATGTAATTCACAGCATTGCTCATGTGGCTTATGAATGTGTTGCCACAAATATCATCTTCTACTTGATAATATAACAAAATCCATGTGGCTCGTATTCAAATCACCATGACTCAACTTACGAAGTCTACCATTGCTTTGTGTTCCACAATGGAGAAACATAGGGCCTCTTTTCCACCCAACTTTGACATATATCTTCTCCATCCAACTTGGATAAAAATTATTACTCTCCACCCATCCTAATTTAAATGGCATGCGTGCATTTCGAAATCCTACTTCACCCATCAATGTCATCAGCTAAACATGGAGTATGTTACAAAAAAAATCACCAAATTCGTTTTCAAGAAAAGTTTCCAATGGTACAATTGTATGGCACATAGCACATATAGTACTGAATAAATTAGCAGCCAGAGCATGCACACTTTTTTGATGAAATTCAATTTTTTTAAAACATGTTCTCTTCCTCCTTGCAACCCGTCTCAGCTTTGCTAAGAGTTTCTGTGTTGTAATTGCTATGCAATAAAAGCCTCACTTCAATATGAGGAACCTTAAAATTTTGGTTTTCTCTCTATGTATAAGAAGGCAACAATAAATCTATATATGATTAGTATTTAAGCATGAATCCCCATCTTACAAACAAGTCACAGAACCTGAACTCAACTCCAATCTCTGACCAGAACTGAAGGTGTGCGCTTAAATTTTTAGAAGTCATGAACCTGAGCTCTTGAAGGACCAAACCATTGGGCTCGATGCTGACCTGAATTGTATGATTGTTAGACACAACAGTGCGAAGATTACGTACATTACCTATCCACTTAATCCACAACACAGTCTGACAGCAATCAAGCTATTCTATTTTCACTACTAATACAGTATATGACAATCGTTTTCATGAATCCCCGTCTTACAAAGGAAAAAAACATACTACATTCACATATCTTATCAGGAACACAAGGATGCCTACGATCCACTCCCATGGCTAAATGTAATATGGATTAAGGAAAACTCAGGAAAGGACTACAAAAAAAATTATATGCTCCTCCATTGAGAACTATAGAGTGCATGGAGGATAAATTGCAAAGACATGATAATATTATTCACTGACACAAAAACACATGAAAGGAAGCAACAACAAAAAGGATAATTTATGACTTTCACCCAGGCACAAATTCTTCATTAATACTTGCAGCACCTCGATAGTAAAAATTTAGGAGGTAAAATAGAAGTTGAAGGCATGATCACAACCTGAAATAGATGACACAATAATCCATAAAAATATTTAGTTTGAGGTTCAACACTTCAATGATGCATTAACTGAATAAATGGTGCTGGAAGCAGACCATACCTCAAGGTAAAGATGAATGTTCCGGTACTTGGATTCAAGAAGATGCATACTTAAACTGGAAGCACTTCCAAAACTTCCTTCGGTGTCTTGTTTGTATCATTATGCGACTGTCTACTTTATTAGCCCAACAGAACTGCTTAAGTTGGCTGCGTAACATGCACAAAAATCAGAAAAAGAATAAGTATTATTAGGAGATGAGCAATATGTCCTAGAAAGAAAAGGTATATAGCTCCTGGGCAGACGTCTCTTTTTCCTTCACTCCAAATAGCTGCACACCATATTTGAAGAATGTAATATTCCCTCCGATCAAGTTAATTTACGCAGCCGCTATACAATGTCCTCTATACATTGTATAGATGCTGAGTTAATTAATTTGGATCAGAGGGAGTATGAGTTTATATCTAAACAAATAGGGAAACTTCAGGTGAGATTGCTTCATTCTAAAATAAGGTAGAAGCATATTTCCCTGAGGTGAGAACACACAACTCTCAAGCAAGTACATATTATTCTCTACTAAATGGTATTTATTTGCTAAGGTTTTTTGGTTTCTGTAATATTTTGCTTATGGTGATCTCTTCCCCTACCAAATTTCTCTCTTAATTGTTGGTCCCGTTGTGCTAATGTCAACATTTTATCTTGTTCAGACCCAGCTTGTATTGAAAGGTAATGAAGGTATAGTATAGGAGAAGTCAAACCGTATTCCCCGCAGAAGCAACGTACAGGAGTTTGGATTAACACAGCCGACAACAAGGAGAAGCAGCTACAACAAACGAAACACAAGTTGAAAGCATCCAGGCTGCTTTACACAAACAAGTCACAAAACCTGAACTCAACTCCAATCTGTGACCACAACTGAAGGTGTGCGCTTAAATTTTTAGAAGTCATGAACCTGAGCTCTTGAAGGACCAAACCATTGGGCTGGATGCTGATCTGAATCGTATGAGTGTTAGGCACAACAGTGCGAAGATTACGTACATTACCTATCCACTTAGTCCACAACACAGTCTGACATCAATCAAGCTATTCTATTTTCACTACTAATACAGTATATGACAATCGTTTTCAGGTTCAGGCATCAACCTAGTAGAAGCTTTTTTCAGGTTCAGACAAATTCGCAAGATAATAGTGAAGAAGAAAGTAAGACAAGTAGTTGCACGATAAGGATTTGTAGCATGCCCCCAAATGCCGGTTTCAACATGTGGTCCACCGACCTCTGGACTGAACAAAAGAACATCGTGCCTACAACAATATGTAGCTAATTTGTACTAAATAATATGGTTGATCAAACATTGGTAAGGGTACAAAAGCATGCACGACTAAAAGCTATTTTGGAAAAGGCATGACCAGAAAAGTTTCGAATAACAATAAAGATTGAAGAAACATTGTACTCTTCAATGCCGTATCAACATTGTGGCCTCAAACTTCCTTCTATTAACTTGCAGTGGAGCAATGGAGCTTGACAAGAGTTCCTTGGGGTAAAAGAGAAGTGAAAAGAAATATTTTTAGAGGTTAATAGCGGCACCAATAATAACTTGGAAAAGGGAAATTAATCAAACTTCAATAGCCGGACTATTAATCTATACGTGGACTGCAGTTGCCAATGTAAACGAACCTCTTCAAAAAGTGAAAGCCGCTCTGTCTAAGACACATGAAAACTCAAGAATCCAAATGAAACCAATGTGTTACCTGTGTAGTGTAACGCCCCGGATTTGATGCGCCAGGTGTCTGCCAGTTATTCGTCGTTGTTGCCATGTCATTTGCTTGCGTGTCGCACTTTGCCATGTCATCATCTGCATTTCATATCATGTCATCACGTGCATCGCATTTGCTTACGTGTTCATCTCATGCATCCGAGCATTTTCCCCGTTGTCCGTTTTGTAATCCGGCACTCCTATGTCCTCCGGCGCCCCCTTTGGCCGCTTTTCATGTGCGGGTGTTAAACTTTCTCGGAATGACCCGAGGTTTGCCAAGCGGCCTTGTTGTTGGAAATATGCCCTAGAGGCAATAATAAATGGTTATTATTATATTTCTTTGTTCATGGTAATTGTCTATTGTTCATGCTATAATTGTATTGTCCGGAAATCGTAATACATGTGTGAATACATAGACCACAACATGTCCCTAGTAAGCCTCTAGTTGACTAGCTCGTTGATCAACAGATAGTCATGGTTTCCTGACTATGGACATTGGATGTCATTGATAACGGGATCACATCATTAGGAGAATGATGTGATGGACAAGACCCAATCCTAAGCATAGCATAAAAGATCGTGTAGTTTCGTTTGCTAGAGCTTTTCCAATGTCAAGTATCCTTTCCTTAGACCATGAGATCGTGCAACTCCCGGATACCGTAGGAGTGCTTTGGGTGTGCCAAACGTCACAACGTAACTGGGTGACTATAAAGGTGCACTACGGGTATCTCCGAAAGTGTCTGTTGGGTTGGCACGGATCGAGACTGGGATTTGTCACTCCGTGTGACTGAGAGGTATCTCTGGGCCCACTCAGTAATGCATCATCATAATGAGCTCTATGTGACTAAGGCGTTAGTCACGGGATCATGCATTGCGGTACGAGTAAAGAGACTTGCCGGTAACGAGATTGAACAAGGTATTGGGATACCGACGATCGAATCTCGGGCAAGTAACATACCGATTGACAAAGGGAATTGCATACGGGATTGATTGAATCCTCGACACCGTGGTTCATCCGATGAGATCATCGTGGAACATGTGGGAGCCAACATGGGTATCCAGATCCCGCTGTTGGTTATTGACCGGAGAGGCGTCTCGGTCATGTCTGCATGTCTCCCGAACCCGTAGGGTCTACACACTTAAGGTCCGGTGACGCTAGGGTTGTAGAGATATATGTATGCGGAAACCCGAAAGTTGTTCGGAGTCCCGGATGAGATCCCGGACGTCACGAGAGGTTCCGGAATGGTCCGAAGGTGAAGAATTATATATAGGAAGTCAAGTTTCGGCCACCGGGAAAGTTTCGGGGGTTACCGGTATTGTACCGGGACCACCAGAAGGGTCCCGGGGGTCCACCGGGTGGGGCCACCTATCTCGGAGGGCCCCATGGGCTGAAAGTGGAAGGGAACCAGCCCCTAGTGGGCTGGGCGCCCCCCCTTGGGCCTCCCCCCATGCGCCTAGGGTTGGGAACCCTAGGGTGGGGGGGATTCCCCCTTGCCTTGGGGGGCAAGGCAACCCCTTCCCCCCTTGGCCGCCGCCCCCCTTGGAGATCCCATCTCCCAGGGCTGGCGCACCCCCCAGGGGCCTATATAAAGGGGGGAGGGAGGGCAGCAAGCTACAGCCTTGGGCGCCTCCCCCTCCCCCTGCAACACCTCTCTCTCTCGCAGAAGCTCGGCGAAGCCCTGCCCGAGACCCGCTACATCCACCACCACGCCGTCGTGCTGTTGGATCTCCATCAACCTCTCCTTCCCCCTTGCTGGATCAAGAAGGAGGAGACGTCACTGCACCGTACGTGTGTTGAGCGCGGAGGTGCCGTCCGTTCGGCACTCGGTCATCGGTGATTTGGATCACGGCGAGTACGACTCCGTCATCCACGTTCATTGGAACGCTTCCGCTCGCGATCTACTAGGATATGTAGATGCACTCCCTTTCCCTCGTTGCTAGTACACTCCATAGATGCATCTTGGTGAGCGTAGGAAAATTTTAAATTATGCTACGATTCCCATCACTTGTTACACCACCGGTAGACCGCTTGTCAAGTTTCATGCCATTTGGAGGTCGTTTGATACTCCAACGGTTAACCGGGTAACCGCAAAGGCCTCTTTTGTGTGCATCCCAACACCCCTTCAAAGTGGCCCAATAACCCAGCAAAACCCCCTCCATGCTCTCGGTCGTTCGATCACGATCGTGTGGGCGAAAACTGCACCTCATTTGGACTCTCCTAGCTCCATCTACCTATGTAAACACCTCCCCCTCCTTTTTTTTCGCAGTCAAAACCCTAGCCTTCCCCTCCTCGCGCCACTGGACGAAATCCCCGCCGCCCGGACATGTCCGCCGCCCTTAGCCGCCGCCCCGCCGGCGAGCCGCTGCGCCTCGCCGCCCGCTCCCCGGATCCCGCCGCGCCGTCCGCCGCCGGCCGCGGATCCCGCGCCCGCCTCGGATCCCGCCCGCCGGCCATCGCCTCCCCTCCGCTCCGGCCGCCGCCGCTTCGTTTCCGGCGAGCCGGCCCCGCCTCGGTTCTCGCGCCCAGATCTGATCCCGCAGGTTGACTCCCCCCCTCAAATTATTCCAAGTCCTGGGAATTTTACATTTTTGTGCCCACTTTGTCATGCCATAAATCCATGCATACAGCTCCGATTCATGCATATGATATATCGAATTGTTCGCCTCATGATGCTCTTCATTTTGTTCCATTGCACCATGTTCATTGGAGTCCATATTGATGCCAAAATCTCTGGTGCAAGAGTGCTAGTTGCTGTTATCTGCTGTTACTTATCAGTACTTGGTGATTTGTTATTTTTGTTGCATTTAATCTGTGCATCTTATGAGTATGAGCTCTACATGTGTTTTGTTTTATGACATGCCATCTTTACAGAGGTGCATGCCATGTATTTTTGTGATCTCTGTGGTGACTAGCACAAGCATGCAAACTAGGCTTCATGATGTTTCTGATTTCAGGGACTTGGTAATTTTACCAAGTCTGGGACTGCTGATATTTTGTTGCTATGTATCCATGTGGCTACAGAGAGATCCATGCATATTTTGGAGATGTTCAGTAAGGATGTTTTGTAGATATTGTTGTCATGGATCCATTCATGCCCTTGCTTGCAATTATGGAGTGCCATAGCATGACTCAATCTTGCTCTACGTTTGCTATAAAATATTTCTGGCAGATTGTTTACGTGTTATTCAATTTTGCCAAGCTTGTTGTAGTTGTTCCATACATGCTATGCTTTTGTTCTTGCTATGAATAGCTTCATAAACATTCTATCTTGCTGTAGGTATGCTTGTTTTGTCATGAATTGCATTGTGGTGAGTGCATCAAGCTCTCAAAGATGCCTTCATATTATAGTTTCTGCCATGCTCTGTTTTCTGCTAAGTCTTAAACCTGATAACGGAACTTGCTATGTTTACATGGTTGCCATCATATCTTCTGTGCCTTTTTGGCTTATGGTCACTAAGGGATATTTGTTATATGCTTTGAGTAGATTCATGCCATGCCTTTGTTTTCTATTATCTGTTCCTGTATCATGTTGCTTGATAGCTCTAAACATTGCAACCTGATGTTATTTCTGTCATGCCCAGTAATTTCTGCCAAGTCTGTGAACCTGTTATTATTTGCAATCTTGCCATGTCCTTTTGAGCTTGTTCTAGTGATTTCTGGAGATAGCTCAGTGTTCATGTTTTGTTGTGCTTTACCTGTACATCATGCCCATGCCTTTTGTTTTCATGTTGAGTTGCTGTAGCATATTGTGTTGATGCTTGCAAGTTGCCTAGTTGCTGTTTTGGACAGATTGTTGCTATGTCTTGTTTGGAGTGTATGTGTTGCACCGTTGCTCCGTTTTGGGCATGCTCTATATGGAACTTGCTTAGAATTGTATGTAGTTCCATATTATCATGTTGCATCCTTGTTTTGAGGTGTTTGCTTGATGTTTGTATGCATTTTGCATCAATGCCATGTTTAACTTGTGTTGCTCATATCTTCTAGGCCATAACTCCGAATCTAATGAACTTTATATGTAACTTGACTAGAATTTCGTGTAGATCATCATGGTGCTCTTTAACTTGCTGTTTAAAAACTTCAACTTAATGATTGTTCAGTTCTGTACCAATTTCAAAATTTGCATACGAGGACTTACCGGAATTGTTATATGTTGTTTCCGGCCTCATTTAAACTTGCTTTGATGTGTTGTTCTTGTATGCATCATCTTTTGTCGTGTGTAGCTTCATATAGCCTTGTCATGCACCATACTCGGTTGAGCATCATGCCTTGTTCATGTGTGGTGTGTTTACCTTGTTGGTTGCTTCTTCTCAATAGTTCCCGTGTCGTTGCGATCGTGAGGATTCGTTCGTCTTCGTGGCTTCATCTTCTTCATGGACTCGTTCTTCTTCCTAGCGGGATTTCAGGCAAGATGACCGTCACCTTGGATCTCATTACTATCATTGCTATGCTAGTTGCTTCATTCTATCGCTATGCTGCGCTACCTATCACTTGCTCTTCAAGCCTCCCAAATTGCCATGAACCTCTAACCTTTGTCACCCTTCCTAGCAAACCGTTGTTTGGCTATGTTACCACTTTGCTCAGCCCCTCTTATAGCGTTGCTAGCTGCAGGTGAAGATGAAGATTGCTCCATGTTGGTTTATGTTGATGTTGGGTTATCGCAATATCTCTTATATTATTAATGCATCTATATACTTGGTAAAGGGTGGAAGGCTCGGCCTTATGCCTGGTGTTTTGTTCCACTCTTGCTGCCCTAGTTTCCGTCATACCGGTGTTATGTTCCCGGTTTTTGCGTTCCTTACACGGTTGGGTGATTTATGGGACCCCCTTGACAGTTCGCTTTGAATAAAACTCTTCCAGCAAGGCCCAACCTTGGTTTTACCATTTTCCTCACCACCACCTACTTTTCCCTTGGGAGTCGCTCTCTCGAGGGTTATCTTTATTTAGCCCCCCCCGGGCCAATGCTTGTCTAAGTGTTGGTCCGAACTAGAGCCCCTTGCAGCGCCACCTTGGGGAAGCTTGAGGGCTGGTTTTAGTTGTACGGATTGCTCATCCGGTGTTGCCCTAAGAACGAGATATGTGCAGCTCCTATCGGGATGTCGGCGCATCGGGCGGTCTTGCTGGTTTTGTTTTACCATTGTCGAAATGTCTTGTAACCGGGATTCCGAGACTGATCGGGTCTTCCCGGGAGAAGGAATATCCTTCGTTGACCGTGAGAGCTTATAATGGGCTAAGTTGGGACACCCCTGCAGGGTATTATCTTTCGAAAGCCGTGCCCGCGGTTATGTGGCAGATGGGAATTTGTTAATATCCGGTTGTAGAGAACTTGACACTTGACCTTAATTAAAACGCATCAACCGTGTGTGTAGCCGTGATGGTCTCTTCTCGGCGGAGTCCGGGAAGTGAACACAGTTTCTGGGTTATGTTTGACGTAAGTAGGAGTTCAGGATCACTTCTTGATCATTGTTAGTTTCACGGCCGTTCCTTTGCTTCTCTTCTCGCTCTCTTTTGCGTAAGTTAGCCACCATACTTGCTTAGTCGCTGCTGCAACCTCACCACTTTACCCCTTCCTTATCCATTAAGCTTTGCTAGTCTTGATACCCATGGTAATCGGATTGCTGAGTCCTCGTGGCTCACAGATTACTACAACACCAGTTGCAGGTACAGGTTTTGCGATGATCATGACGCGAGAGCGATGTTTCTTGTTTTGGAGTTCTTCTGCTTCTTCGTCGATCAGGGGATAGGTTCCAGGTCGGCAGCCTGGGCTAGCAGGGTGGATGTCGTGGGAGTTTCTCTTTGTGTTTCTTTCGTAGTCGGATGTTGATCTCATGTATGATGTATTGATGTATTCTTGCGGCATTTGTATGCCTTGTAATTATCCCGAACTATTATGTAATGTTGATGTAATGATATCCACCTTGCAAAAGCGTGTCAATATGCGGTTCTATCCTTGGTGGGACCTTCGAGTCTCTTTAGGATAGTATCGCATATTGGGCGTGACAAGTTGCTATCAGAGCCTCGACCGACCCTAGGAGCCCCCCTTGTTTGATCGTGTAGTTTGGCCGTTGTTGAGTCTAGAAGAAAACTTTTTTCTGAGTCTAGTTATATGGGAGAGTAGGATTTCTTTTTACTCCTCAGTCCCTTCGTCGCTCTGGTGAGGAATCTTGACGTAGGTGTTTTGAATTACTTCTCTTCCCCTTCAAATTTTTCTTTAGGATCACGCGGTTAGTTTTCGTTCGTTGTCCATCCTCTTGTCAATCCGGCGCATTTCTCTTCGAGTGTTTTCGATCCTCGTCATCTTTTGCTAGATTAATCCTCATCTCTTTTCAACCGATGTCGTTTTCCCTGTCCGAAGTTGTCCTTGTTTTTTTTCCCACCCGCCCTCCCTTCTTCTTCTCGGAACCGGGGTCTGTAATCGAGTATCCATCATACTCGTGCAAAATCTTTGCACTCTCTCCTCAATTATTTCAACCGGTGCTTTTCTCTTCAAAGCTATTCGTCGATTTCCCCTTCCAAGTTGCCGTTGTTTTTCCCGCCCTCCCACCCCTTTTATTCCCGGAGCTTGAGTCTCTTTCGAGCATCAATTTCATTCATACGGAGCTTCTTTAGTTTTTCCTCAATTATTTCAACCGGTGAATTTTTGCCTCGTTCGACATCCTTCATCTCTTTTCTTTTCCGGTGGACTCAATTCAAGTTTTTTTCGGTGTTGATCATATTCTTTTCCTTGGATCAAGTGTTTCCCGTTGCTCGTTCCCCTCTCGTCATTTAATCGTTCCGGAGTGATGAAGACATCTCAGGAGATTCGTCTGTGTTCGAATTAATTCGAGGTTGTCACCTCATTCAAATATTTCAATTGTTCCGGTGCATCATCTCTCTCTTCAACAATCCCTTTTCAACGGTGTTTCTTTTCAGTGGGCCCTAACCCACAGGTCTTTTCCCAGGATCTTACTTGACTCTTCTAAGTTTTCTGGAGTTATTCTCAAATCCTTTTCGAAGTTTGACGCAAGTATGAATTTCATCAGTCAGACGCTTTTCCAATTTCAAATTATTTTCATTGTTGGTTCAACCTCTTCGCTTTTCATTCTCCCAGAGTATCTCAACAATTTTGGTGTTCTTTCTCGTCGTCATTCTCAACATCTGAGAACCGAAGTAGAATTTCTCTTAAATCTTGTCCGTCCTCCCAGAAATTCGCGGTGCTAACTCGACGTTGTC
Organism: Aegilops tauschii subsp. strangulata; assembly: GCF_002575655.3. Lineage (NCBI taxonomy): Eukaryota > Viridiplantae > Streptophyta > Magnoliopsida > Poales > Poaceae > Aegilops > Aegilops tauschii. Next base: position 129,072,084 of record NC_053039.3, read on the forward strand.
CTATCAAATTGTTACAAGTCGTGCAATTATTTTCACCCATCCAGAGTATTTCAGGAGTTGTTTTCCGTCTCAATTATCCGGAGGCCTCCATTTCAGAATATTTCTTCGTTCTAAGTTTTCTAATCTGTTATCCGATCATTCTATATTCGTGCCCCTTCGTTCGTTTACATATTCTTCCGGCGCTTCGTTCAAGTATGCTTCAATCAGCTCGCGATCTTTTCTTTCAATTGCATTTTGATTCCCTCAAGTATTGTCGTGGAATTGTCACGGCAGATGTCCTCGAGCTAGGACTTAGTCGTGGAGCCATCGCAGCTAGGAAGCTTGAAGGGGTTAATGCGGGACAAGGAACACGAGGGTTTATACTGGTTCGGCCCCTTACGGTGAAGGTAAAAGCCTACGTCCAGTTTGAGGTGGTATTGATTAGGGTTACGATCACCAGGGAGCAAAACTGTTACGCCCGGCTCTCGATGAGATCATTCTCTGCCTTAAACCGCTGCCGGGTCGTCCCTTTATATAGGGAGGCTGACGCCCTGCAGCTCTCAGAGTCCCGGCCGGCTCATAAGAGTGTCCAGCTCGGACTCTCAACTATTCTTGCCTTACACTACAAGTTTTACCAAAACAATGATTGCAACTACGGGCCTTAAGCCATATCCGGGTCTTAAGCCCATCTTTGGCCCACCGTCTTCAAGCTTGGCGCCAGGCTTCTGGCAATGACCATATGAGTAACCCGGCCCCTCCTGGCGGGTGACTCTAAGGTCTATATCCTCAACATTAGGCCCCAGATTGATTTGAGCCGGCTCATGTCAATCTTCCATTCCTTCGACAGAAAACCTCCGGCTTACAATTGTGTGAAGGCCATAACCCGGCATGACATCATCCTCTGGACTCCGGGTAATCCGCCGTGACGTCATCTTCCATTAAGCCCTTTTTTACTCCACCAGATTCGCAACGGATCTTTCTCTTTACTGCCATCCCGAAAATCGAGGCGTTCGTGGGGAGATAACCACGCCGTGGTCTCCTTGATTCCCGCGCCCACTTATGAGCCCGCCTTATAAATAGGCCGGCCCGACGGGCTTTCAGCCACTTCTCTCTCCTTCATCTTCTTCCTCGCGCCACTGCTGCCCTGCCCGAGCTCGGCCACTGCCACCGCCGTCGCGCCCCCGGACTTCGTCAACCTTGGCCGCTGCATCACCCTGACTCGGTCCAGACAAACGGCGGCAACCTCCGCTCCTCTTCAGCTCTGGTGAGTCCTTGCCACTCCATAGGGAAGATCCGCACTAGGGCTTCATAGTTCTTCCTCTGTTCTTCGTAGTTCATCGCGGCTCTCAGTAGATTTGAATTTTACTACCCCTTTTTGATCTTAGCTCTGTATAGACTTACTGCGGTAGACGTTGAAGACCTATTTCACATGCAAACAGCCCTCTTTTTACTGCATAAGAGCCTTGTTCAAGCTCAAGAACCTCCTCACGTCTGTTTCTAGGTCTAGAAACTTTTCTTTTGCCCGACCGTTTTGATCCAAAATATTTACTGCGATGTGTGAAACCTGTTTTACCACACTTAGTAAAAAACTGCAATCATTGAGTCTCGGCGGTTTACATTTCCGGTTTAAAGAAACCACGCGCCGTAGAACCTTCCGGCTTATTTGTGATAAGGCCTGTAGACAATCAAATTACTCTCAATCCCTCGGCGGCTTAAATAGCCCGATGCACTTAAGTGTATACCATTAGTCCCCTTCATAAGCCTGCCACCTTGACATTGAACTGTAGATTTCTTCCGGCTTATAATTAACCCGGACATTTTTCCTTTTATCATAGACTGCCGACTTTCACCATGCCTCCCAAAGCTCCCAAAGCCTCCATCACTTGCAACTGGATGAGGTCCAATGTCACCAATGAGACCCTAGCAGATTTTGTCAAGTCTGGATATCTGCCCAAGAAGGACGTCATGTCCTACCGTGCCCCTGACCCGTCAGAAGAGAGACCACAACCAAAGGACGGGGAGGTAGTGATTTTTGCGGATCATATGAGCCGGGGCTTCGCACCGCCCGGTTCAAAGTTTTTCAGAGACGTCCTGAATTTCTTCGACCTGCGGCCTCAGGACATAGGACCCAACTCAGTGTCCAATATCTGCAACTTCCAAGTGTTCTGCGAAGTTTACCTTGGAGAAGAACCTAGTCTGCTGCTCTTCAGAGAGCTTTTTTACCTGAATCGCCAGAACGAGTGCGCCAACGGGCCAAGTCTGGAGCTAGGCGGCATCTCCATTCAGAGACGGAGAGACTGTCTTTTCCCTTATGCCGAGCCGCCGAGTCACCCAAAGGACTGGAACATGACTTGGTTCTATTGCCAAGACACGTCACCGGCTGATGAAAGTCCGCTGCCCGGCTTTCGCCCATCGCGTCTGGAGTCAACACACCCACTGTCAGACAAGCTGACTCAAGCGGAGCGCCAGCCTCTGCTCCCCACCATAAACAAGATCAAGGCTCTCCTGGGCAATGGTCTCAACGGAATCAATTTGGTCCGGGTCTGGATCTCCTGGCGGGTGATCCCATTGAGCCACCGCCCCGGCTTAATGTGCGAGTACACGGGCCGAAAGGACGACCCTCAGAGACACAGCCGCAACGATCTTCCTGAAGACGTTGCAGAGGAGATGACCAAGGCTCTCTTGAACGAGAGCCTGGCAGACTGCGGAAGGACCGGGTTAGCCCCCTTCTGCAAGACCAACCCAGCCCCAGCGGTAAGCTGCTGATCTGAACATCCTATCTTCTTCTGTATATAACTTTCATCTGAATCGTTTGAAGAAATCATCATTGTATTTTTCAGGCTGACGACAAGTTCTGGCGGGTCAAATATGACCATGAGGCGGCCAAGAAGGCCAGAAAGGTGAAGAAAGCCGCCAAAAAAGCCGCTCCCCGTAAGAAGGGAAGTAGGCCAACTGCTTCGGAGCTGATGCAACTAAGCGACAGCTCCGAGTCAGAGGTAACCCCTGAACCTGTAAGCTCTTTGTTATGTTTTATTGTTTATTTCTTGTCCGCCTTACCAATACTTGTTCATCAACAGGATGACACCGGAGCTAGTAACCCGGTGGTTGAAGAGGTAATGTCACTTTCCTCCGACTCGGAGCCCTTGCCAAGGCTGAAAGTCCGAAGGGTAACCCGGAAAGTAAGCTTTTCACATCCTTTAGCTTATCAAGATCCTCAATTTATTTTGAAGCGACAGGTTCATGAGATCCGGCGTCACACCCGGACCAACAAGGACACCGACCTCTCAGCCGGGTTACCCGACGCATCGAGGAAGCGCCGACCTGAGGTTATTTCCCACTTGTACCCTTTTCATCCGTTGGCGGGTGTTATCCGTCAGCCACTCAATTCTTCTGACTCAAATTATCAGGAGACCTCCCCCTCTTCGGGCGACTCTATGCAGTCGAGTCTTCCGGCTTTCAAGACCGCGCCCGGATAATGATAACCATCTCATGTTATACTTGTCTGTACTTACCCTTTTTGTGCTTAACGTTTCTGTCCTTTCAGTGCCCAAGCCAAACTCACCAAGAGGGCGAAGAAAGCCAAGCCAATCGAAGAGCCGGAGTTGCCTGAGCCGGAGGCAGCAGATCAAGAACCGCCAGCTGCCTCCGCTCCCGAAGCCGCCGCTCCAACTAATAAGGCAGCTGCCGAAGCGTCTGCTAACCCGAAGGCCTCCGGCTCGGCTCAACCAGCAAATGATCCGGACGTGGTAATCACCCGGACGGAATTTGTTGAGCCGGGGAGACCTACTGCACTGGCTAAGTGCTCCGCTAAGGGGGAGTTGCTGCAGCCCCACCGGGTGAACCTGGACCTCTCCGACTATGCCAACCTGAGCATTGGAGAGATCGTCTCTGGCTACATCAGCCAAGTGCACAAGAGCCGAGACGCAGAGGTTGCCATGGTGAACCAGATCCAGCAGAAATCTGAGGTATCATTCTGCTGTCCTCTTACTTACTGCATAGTTACCTTTACCATGCTAGCCCCCAAGTCAACGACTTATGATTGAATATGTTGTAGACTTAGGTTCCGGCTTACTCAATTGAGCCGGCAGTTTGTAGATAGATACGCTCAATATGCATTAGCCCCCAAGTGCCAAGTGTCTTTGCTTGGAAAACACTTGGGACTTTTAAATTTGTATAGTAACCGTTCCTGTCATAACCCGGAAATTTATGCAGGCTGCTGGCAAGAAGCTTGAGGCTGACATGGCCGATCTCAAGAACCGGCTGAGGATGCAAGAGATGGAGACCCGGAAGGCAAATGCCAAATTTGTGTCCAGCATCGCCGCTCAAGAGAAGCTGAAGACGGAGTTTGACGCTGAGCGGAAGGCGTGGGCCGAAGAGAAGGCCGTATTGGTGAACCGGGCTGAACAGGCGGAGAAGACTCTCTCCGAGAAGACCGCCGAGCTCTCCGGCCTAAAGCGCCAGGTGTCCCAGATGGTGGCCGCAATCTTCGGTAAGTCGCCTCACCGGCTTTCATCAAGTTTAGAATTTTTATATCTCATAATTCATCCTTGTCGACGGTTTATCTGATTCTGTTAAACAGGTCCCAGAAGTGCCAACCTCAACCAGAGCGTGGTAACCAAGCTGAAGGCCGTGTATACCCTGGTGGAGCAGCTCTACACTGGGTCACAGCGTGCCTTAGCTGCGGTGGCCCTATCCAACGAGGTGCCGACTCACCTGGCAGAAGTCCTTCGCCGGCTCGCTGTACTGCCCCAATGGATCCAAGAGCTGCGACGGGCCTCTGCAAGAGCCGGAGCGATCGCCGCGCTGAGCCGGGCCAAGGCGTTCCTGCCGGAGTTAGACCCGGCAGACATCGCCCTTGGCTATCCAAGCCTGAAGGAAGACGGCTCCGCTTTCGATCAGAAGGACTTCGCAGCTTGCGTGAAGGCCGTACGCCCGGTGGCCACTCTGATTGGCAATGATACAGATCTGACTAAGTACCAGCCGGGCTACGATACAGAAAATCAGAGGATCCCTACTCCGCGCTATGAAGCCCTCAACTTGATCCCGCCGGCTCGTCAGCACACCTTCGCCCCGGAGATTGACCCGGCGGGGTTAATTGACGAGGAAGCCCAATTCAAAGCTCTCAGCGGCATCGACTGGAAGTCATCAACTTTCCAGGTCTTGGGATCAGCCGGAGGAGAAGATAGGAACGAGCCGGAGACTTCAACTCAACAAGCGTCATAACTCGGCTGGCGGCTTAGCAAACAATGCCTCATCCTTTTGGACTCAATGAGTCTTGTAATAGAGTAGGACCAATACTTTATATGTGTCATGCCATCGAGCACGCCTTGAATGCTGAAGTCTGCAGAAATTGTCTCCTTTATGTTTCTCTGGGTCATAAGTAATCATTTGTTTTCCTTGCTATCAAAATAGTTACCTGTAACTATCCTGCAGAGAAAGACAAATCACAAGCCTTGAGGCGACTGACCGCCCTGAGAATCATAGGTTTTTTAAATAACCCGGAATATGAATTAAAAAAGGACTGGTCTTCAATAATATCCTAAATACAACCGTAATAACATACTTAGCGGCCTGCAAGCATACTTCCGGCTTAGATAACCCGGGTAGGAAGGTTGGTACCGCAATTCCGGTTTACCTGTCTTAATAACACCCATTGTGTTCAGCGAATACTGTAAACCAAAGTTAAGCCGGCAAAGTGAGACCCGGCCGTACACACTTGGAAATAAACAGACAGAACTTACTATAAAGCAGAGGAACTTAGGGGCTTCCGGTTCGAATACGACCAGAGACCCAGCCCAAAGGGGTTATGCTAGGATTCGAATGCGATCATATAGCCCCCAGTGGGTGTGGCGATGCCAATCAAGAGGGTATCGACAGCTATGTTCTCTTTGGTTCGAATACGACCCATGTTTGAACAGGAAGCCCCCAAGTGATTTTAAGAATTGTTTAACGACGCTGATTTGAATACGATCCACGTCGGTTCTCAAAGGGGTTAAACTAAGATTCAAATATGATCAAAGAAAACTCCCCAATGAGCTCGGCACTTTTCCAATCAAATGGGTATCGACAGCTGTGTTCTCTTTGGTTCGAATACGACCTATGTTTGAACAGGAAGCCCCCAAGTGACCTTATCGCCTACGGCTAGATTCGAATACGATCATAAGCTGGATCCTCCTTCAAGTTATCATGTAATCTGGCGATGAAAACAACACGTGCACATTTGGAGGAGAAAAAAGGACAGAGGTCCTGCTTTATTGCTTATCATAATATATACATGGCTTAGAGAAGTATGTACATCATGAGAGCCGGTGGCTCAAGTGTAGTAAGGCCGAAGCTGAGCTATGTTCCACGGCCGTCGGGTCTCTTCCTCCGACTTACGTGAATCTTTGTGCTCCCGAATGTCAATGAGGTAATATGACCCGTTGTGCAGATTCTTGCTGACCACAAAGGGCCCTTCCCAAGGCGGGGATAGCTTGTGCGCATCTGTTTGATCCTGGATGAGCCGGAGCACGAGATCACCTTCCTGGAAGACCCGGGATTTAACCCGGCGGCTATGATAACGGCGCAGGTCTTGTTGGTAAATCGCTGAACGGGCTGCTGCCACATCACGCTGTTCGTCCAACAAGTCAAGAGCATCCTGGCGCGCCTGTTCATTATCCGCCTCAACGTAAGCCGCCACTCGAGGTGAGTCATGACGGATGTCACTTGGGAGGACTGCTTCTGCCCCATAAACCATGAAGAAAGGCGTAAAACCTGTAGACCTGTTAGGAGTAGTGTTGATGCTCCATAACACGGAGGGCAACTCCTCCACCCAACAACCCGGCGTCCGTTGCAAAGGGACCAAAAGCCGGGGCTTGATACCCTTCAGAATCTCCTGATTAGCTCTCTCAGCTTGACCATTGGATTGAGGATGAGCCACTGAGGAAACATCAAGTCGGATATGCTCTCGTTGACAAAACTCGTCCATGGCGCCTTTGGAGAGATTGGTGCCATTGTCAGTGATAATGCTGTGCGGAAAACCAAAGCGAAAGATCACCTTTTTCATAAACTGAACCGCCGTGGCTGCATCGCACTTGCTAACTGGCTCCGCTTCAACCCACTTGGTAAACTTGTCAACTGCCAGCAAAAGGTGGGTCTTCTTATCCTTGGACCTTTTGAAAGGCCCAACCATATCCAGCCCCCAGACCACAAAGGGCCAAGTAATTGGGATCATCCTCAGCTCTTGAGCCGGTACATGAGCCCGTCGCGAGAACCTTTGGCAACCATCACACTTACTGACCAAGTCCTCTGCATCAGCATGAGCCGTCAACCAATAAAAACCATGACGAAAAGCCTTGGCCACCAGAGACTTTGAGCCGGCGTGATGGCCACAATCCCCTTCATGGATCTCACGCAAGATCTCTTGCCCTTCCTCAGGGGAAACACAACGCTGAAACGCTCCCGTAACACTGCGATGGTGCAACTCACCATTGATAACAATCATGGACTTAGCCCGCCGGGTTATTTTCCTGGCCAAAGTTTCATCCTCAGGCAACTCGCCCCGGGTCATGTAAGCCAGATAGGGTATTGTCCAGTCTGGTATGATATGGAGAGCCGCCACCAGTCGTGCCTCCGGGTCGGGGACAGCCAAATTTTCCTCTGTAGGCAGCTTAACAGAAGGATTATACAGGAAATCCAAGAAAGTATTAGGCGGCACCGGCTTTCGCTGAGAGCCTAGCCAGCTTAAAGCATCAGCCGCTTCGTTCTTCCTGCGATCAATGTGCTCTACTTGGTAGCCCTGAAAGTGCCCAGCAATGGCATCAACTTCGCGGCGATAAGCCGCCATGAGAGGGTCCTTAGAGTCCCACTTGCCTGATACTTGTTGAGCCACCAAGTCTGAATCACCGAAACACCTGACCCGGCTCAAGCTCATCTCCTTAGCCATCCGAAGACTGTCGTGGAGTTGTCACGGCAGATGTCCTCGAGCTAGGACTTAGTCGTGGAGCCATCGCAACTAGGAAGCTTGAAGGGGTTATGCGGGACAAGGAACACGAGGGTTTATACTAGTTCGGCCCCTTACGGTGAAGGTAAAAGCCTACGTCCAGTTTGAGGTGTTACTGATTAGGGTTACGATTGCCAGGGAGCTAAACAGCTATGCCCGGCTCTCGATGAGATTGTTGTCGCCCTTGAACCGCTGCCGGGTCGTCCCTTTATATAGGGAGGCTGACGCCCAGCAGCCCATAGAGTCCCGGCTGGCTCATAAGAGCGTCCGGCTCGGACTCTAAACTATACTTGCCTTACACTACAAGTCTACTATAATAATGATTGTAACTACAGGCCCTAAACTACATCCGGGTCTCAGCCCATCTCTGGCCCATCGTCTTAAAACTTGGCTCCGGGCTTCTGGCAATGACCATTAGAGTAACCCGGCCCCTCCTGGCGGGTGACTCTAAGGTCTATATCCTCAACATTAGGCCCCAGATTGATTTGAGCCGGCTCATGTCAATCTTCAACTCTTCTGATAGAAAAATTCTCCGGCTTACCATTCATGTGAAGGCCATAACCCGGAGTGACGTCATCCTCTGGACTCCGGATAATCCGCCATGACGTCATCCTCCATTAAGTCCGTTTTTACTCCGCCAGATCCGCAACAGATCTTTGCTTTACTGTCATTCCGAGAATCGAGGCGTCGTGGGGGGGAGATAATCACGCCACGGTCTCCTTGAATCTCGCGCCCACTTATGACTTCGCCTTATAAATAGGCCGGCCCAACGTGCTCTTCTCACGCTCCCTTTCTTCCTCCTCGCGCCGTCGCTCCTCTGCCCGAGCTCGTGCTCCGCCGCCGTCGTCTCGCCTCCGACCTTCGTCAACCTTGGCCGCTGCATCACCCTGACCCGGACCAGACAAACGGCGGCGACTCCCGCACCTCTTCAGCTCCGGTAAGTTCTCACCACCCCGTAGAGTAGATCTACAGTAGGGTTCCTCCAGTTCTTCATAGTTCGTTGCGGCCTGCGGTAGTTTTGTTTTTTACCACCCTTCTCTTGATCTTAACTCTGCGTAGAAACACTGCGGTAGAGGTTTGAGACCCATTTCACCTGCAAGAAACCCTCCTTTTATTGCATAAGAACCGTGTTCAACCTCAAGAACTTCTCCTGCCTCTGTTTTTTAGGTCTAGAAAATTTGCATTTCACCCGACCATTTTGATCCAAAAAAGTTACTGCAAAATGTGAAACCTATTTTACCACACTTAGTAAAAACTACAGCCCTTGAATCTTGGCGGCTTACATTTCTGGCTTAAAGAAAAACACGCGCCGTAGAACCTCCTGGTTCAAAGAGAACCATGCTCTGTAAAATCCTCCGGCTTAACTGTAGTAAAGCCGTAAATAACCAATTTACTCCGAACCCCCTGCGGCTTAAATAACCCACCGTATCTGAATATATATCATTAGTCCCCTTCATAAGCCGCCATCTTAGTTTGAATGATAATCTCCGGCTTACAATTAACCCGGACACTTTTCTCTTTATCATAGACCACCAACCTTCACCATGCCTCCCAAGGCTCCCATCACTTGCAACCGGATGAGATCCAACGTCACTGACGAGACCCTGGCCAACTTCGTTAAGTCCAGATATCTGCCCAAGAAGGAAGTGATGTCCTACCGTGCCCCTGATCCGTCAGAAGAAAGACCACAGCTGAGGGACGGGGAGGTAGTGATCTTTGCGGACCATATGAGCCGGGGCTTCGCACCGCCCGGCTCAAAATTCTTCCGGGACGTGCTCAACTTCTTTGACCTTCGCCCTCAGGATATAGGACCTAACTCCGTATCCAACATCTGCAACTTCCAAGTCTTTTGTGAAGTGTATCTTGGAGAAGAGCCGAGTCTGCTGCTCTTCAGAGAGCTGTTTTATTTAAACCGCCAAAATGAGTGTGCCAACGGGCCAAGTCTGGAATTAGGCGGCATCTCCATCCAGCGGCGTAGGGACTGTCTGTTCCCTTACGCAGAGCCGCCGAGCCACCCTAAGGACTGGAATATGACTTGGTTCTACTGCCAAGATACGTCCCCGGCAGATGAGAACCCGCTGCCCGGCTTTCGCCCAACTCGCCTAGAGCCGACTCATCCGCTATCCGACAAACTGACTGCCGCGGAACGCCAGCCTCTGCTTCCAACGATCAATAAGATCAAGGCCCTGCTAGGCAACGGTCTGAACGGAATTGATCTGGTCCGGGTCTGGATCTCATGGCGGGTGATCCCATTAAGCCGCCGCCCCGGCTTAATGTGTGAGTACACCGGGCGAAAGGATGACCCGCAGAGGCACAGTCGCAATGATCTTCCAGAAGACGTTGCCGAGGAAGAGACCAAGGCTCTTCTAAACGAGAGCTTGGCAGATTGCGGAAGAACCGGGCTAGCCCCCTTCTGCAAGATCAATCCAGCCCCAGCGGTAAGCCGCTGACTTTAACCTTTCAACTTCTTTTGCATGTCACCTCGATCTGAACTATTTTAAGAATTCCTTGCTGTATTTCTCAGGCTGATGATAAATTCTGGCGGGTCAAGTATGACCATGAGGCGGCCAAGAAGGCCAGGAAGGCGAAGAAAGCCGCCAAGAAAACCGCCCCTCGCAAAAAGGGAAGCAGACCCACTGCTTCGGAGCTACTGCAATTAAGCGACAGCTCCGAGTCAGAGGTAATCCTTAAACCTTTAAAGTCTTGCTATATTTGTCGTTTGTTGCTGTCCGCCTTATCAACACTTTGCTTATTGACAGGATGACACCGGCGCCAGTAACCCGGTGGTTGAAGAGGTAATGTCACTTTCCTCCGACTAGGAGCCTTTGCCACAGCTGAAAGTCCGAAGAGTAACTCGGAAAGTAAGCTTTTCACATCCATTAGCTCATCAAGACCCTCAATTTCTTTTGAAGCAGCAGGTTCACGAAAGCCGGCGTCACACCCGGGCCCGCAAGGACACCGACCTCTCCGCCGGGTTACCCGACGCAACAAGGAAGCGTCGCACTGAGGTTTTTTCTCACCTGTACCCTTTTCATCCGTTGGCGGGTGTCATCCGTCAGCCACTCAACTCTTCTGACTCCAATTATCAGGAGACCTCCCCCTCTTCGGGTGACTCCATGCAGTCGAGTCTGCCAGCCTTCAAGACTGCACCCGGGTAATAACAATCTCCTTACATTATCTGTCTGTATTTACTCTTTGTATGCCTAACACTTCTGCCTTTTCAGTGCCCAGGCAAAGCTCACCAAAAGAGCAAAGAAGACCAGGTCAGCCGGAGTGCCAGACTCGCCTGAGCCGGAGGCGACGGCTCAAGAGCCGCCAGCTGCCTCCGCCCCCGAAGCCACCACTCCAATGGACACGGCGCCTGAGGCCCGTGCCCCGACTACCAAGACAACGACCGAAGCTTCGGCTAACCCGGAGGCCTCCGGCTCAGCTCCACCAGCAGACGACCCGGACGTGGTAATCACCCGGACGGAATTCGTTGAGCCGGGGAGACCGACCGCGTTGGCCAAATGTTCCGCGAAGGGGGAGTTACTGCAGCCCCACCGGGTGAACCTGGACCTCTCCGGCTACACCGACTTGAGCATTGGAGAGCTCGTTTCTGGCTACATCAACCAAGTCCACAAGAGCCGGGACGCCGAGGTTGCCATGGTCAACCAGATCTAGCAAAAGTCCGAGGTACCCTTCTGCTGTCTTCTTACTTTTCTGCATAGTTACCTTTGCCATGCTAGCCCCCAAGTCGATGACTTATACTTGAATATGTTGTAGACTTTAAGTTCCGGCCTACGCAACTGACCAAGTACCAGCCGGGTTATGATGCGGAGAATCAGAGGATTCCAACCCCTCGCTATGAAGCCCTCAATCTGATCCCTCCGGCTCGTCAGCACACCCTCGCCCCGGAGATTGACCCGGCCGGGTTAATTGACGAAGAAGCCCAGTTCGAAGCTCTCAGCGGCATCAACTGGAAATCATCAACCTTTGAGGTCTTGGGATCAGCCGGAGGAGAAGACAGGAATGAGCCGGGGACTTCGACTCAACAGGCGTCATAAGTTAGCGGGCGGCTTATCAAACATTGTTCCATCTTTTAGACTTGAAGTATTATTGTAATAGAGTAGGTGCAACAGTTTATCTCTGCCGTGCCATCGTGCACGTTTTTAAATGCGAAAGTCCTTTGAATTTATCTCTTTGATGTTTTTCCGGGTCATAATCATCCCTTTGTTCTTCTCAACCTCAAATTGTACCTTGAAGTATCCGCCTAAAAAAGGTAAATCACAAGTCTCGAAGCGGCTTACCGCCCTGAGAATCAGGTGTTTGAGATAAATAACCCGGAAGATGAATCAAAAAAGACTGGTCCTTAATTATACTCTGAACAGAGGCAAAATAACACATTGAACAACCTGTGTGCATCTTTCGGTTTAAATAACCCGGGCAGTAAGGTTGATACCTTAACCCTGATTTACTTGCTTTAATGACACCCATGACGGGCAACTAACATTGTAAACCAAAGTTAAGCCAGCAAAAGAGACCCAACCATGCATACCTCAAAATAAATTTGTGAAAAAGCAGAAGAACTTAGGGGCTTCCGGTTCGAATACGACCAAAGACCCGGCCCCAAGGGGTTAAGCTAAGATTCGGATACGATCGTATAGCCCCCAGTGGGTGTGGCGATGCCAATCAAAAGGGTACCGATAGCTATGTTCTCTTTGGTTCGAATATGACCCATGTTTGAACAGGAAGCCCCCAAGTGATTCTTAAAATTGTTTAACGACGCTGATTCGAATACGATCCACGTCGGTTCTCAGAGGGGTTAAACTATGAGTCAAATATGACCAAAGGTAACTCCCAATGAGCTCGGCACTTTGCCAATCAAGTGGGTATCGACAGCTATGTTCTCTTTGGTTCGAATACGACCCATGTTTGAACAGGAAGCCCCCAAGTGACCTTACTGCTTACGGCTAGATTCGAATACGATCATAAGCCGGATCCTCCTTTAAGTCAGCATGTACAAAAGCAACACACGCATATTTGGAGGAGAAAAAAGGACAGAGGTCCTGCTTTATTACTTATCATAATATATACATGTCTGAGATAAATATGTACGCCACGAGAGCCGGTAGCTCAAGTGTAGTAAGGCCGAAGCTGAGCTATATTCCACGGCCGACGGGTCTCCTCCTCAGATTTACGCGAATCTTTATGCTCCCGAATATCAATGAGGTAATATGAACCGTTGTGCAAGTTCTTGCTGACCACAAAGGGCCCTTCCCAAGGTGGGGATAACTTGTGTGCATCTGTTTGATCCTGGATGAGCCGGAGCACAAGGTTGCCTTCCTGGAAGACCCGGGGTTTGACCCGGCGGCTATGATAACGGCGCAGGTCTTGTTGGTAAATCGCTGAACGGGCTGCTGCCACATCACGCTGTTCGTCCAACAAATCCAGAGCATCTTGACGCGCCTGTTCATTATCCGTCTCAACATAAGCCGCCACGCGAGGTGAATCGTGACGGATGTCACTGGGGAGGACTGCTTCTGCTCCATAAACCAGGAAGAAAGGCGTGAAGCCTGTAGACCTGTTAGGAGTAGTGTTGATGCTCCATAAGACGGAAGGCAACTCCTCCACCCAACAACCCGGCGTCCGTTGCAAAGGGACCAGAAGCCGGGGCTTGATGCCCTTCAGAATCTCCTGGTTAGCTCTCTCAGCTTGACCATTGGATTGGGGATGAGCCACTGAGGAAACATCAAGTCGGATATGCTCTCGTTGACAAAACTCTTCCATAGCGCCCTTGGATAGATTGGTGCCATTGTCAGTTATGATGCTGTGCGGAAAGCCGAAGCGGAAAATCACCTTTTTCATAAATTGAACCGCCGTGGCTGCATCGCACTTGCTAACTGGCTCAGCCTCCACCCACTTCGTGAATTTGTCAACTGCAACCAAGAGGTGGGTCTTCTTATCCTTGGACCGTTTAAAGGGCCCAACCATATCAAGCCCCCAGACCGCAAAGGGCCAAGTGATTGGGATCATCCTCAACTCCTGAGCCGGCACATGAGCCCGTCGTGAGAACCTTTGGCAACCATCACATTTACTGACCAAGTCCTCTGCATCAGCGTGAGTTGTCAGCCAATAAAAACCATGACGGAAAGCCTTGGCCACAAGAGATTTTGAACTGGCATGATGGCCACAATCCCCTTCATGGATCTCGCGCAAGATCTCTTGACCTTCCTCTGGGGAGATACAACGCTGAAATGCCCCTGAAACACTGCGATGATGCAACTCGCCATCGATAACAATCATTGACTTAGCCCGCCGGGTTATTTGCCTGGCCAGAGTTTCATCCTCAGGCAACTCTCCCCGGGTTATATAAGCCAGATATGGCATTGTCCAGTCTGGTACGACATGAAGAGCCGCCACCAGTCGTGCCTCCGGGTCAGGGATAGCCAAGTCCTCCTCTGTAGGCAACTGAACCGAAGGGTTATACAGGACATCCAAGAAAGTGTTAGGCGGCACCGGTTTTCGCTGGGAGCCTAGCCGGCTTAAAGCATCAGCCGCCTTGTTCTTTCTGCGATCAATGTGCTCCACTTGGTATCCCTGAAAGTGCCCAGCAATGGCATCAACCTCGCGGCGATAAGCCGCCATGAGAGGATCCTTAGAATCCCAGGTGCCCGATACTTGTTGAGCCACCAAGTCTGAGTCCCCAAAGCACCTTACCCGGCTTAAGCTCATCTCCTTAGCCACCCGAAGACCGTGGAGCAAAGCCTCGTATTCAGCCGCATTGTTAGTGCAAGGAAACATCAATCGTAGCACATAATGGAACTTGTCACCTTTAGGGGAAGCCAATACAACACCAGCCCCCGAGCCCTCCAACTGTCTGGACCCATCGAAGTGGATAGTCCAATAAGTGTTATCCGGCTTTTGCTCAGGCACTTGAGACTCCGTCCAATCATTGATGAAATCCACCAAAGCCTGAGATTTAACAGCAGTGCGTGGCACATATTTGAGGCCATGAGGTCCAAGTTCTATAGCCCACTTCGCAATTCTCCCTGTAGCCTCTCTGTTCTGGATAATATCACCAAGAGGGGCAGAACTGACCACAGTGATGGGATGACCCTGAAAATAATGCTTGAGCTTCCGGCTCGCCATGAACACACCATATACGAGCTTCTACCAATGCGGGTACCGCTGCTTGGACTCAATGAGCACCTCGCTGACATAATAAACCGGCCGCTGAACCGGATGCTCCTTACCCGCCTCCTTGCGCTCCACCACAATAGCCACGCTGACGGCTCGTGCGTTTGCCGCCACATACAGTAGCAAGGGCTCCTTATCAACCGGAGCAGCAAGGACGGGGGGCTCTACCAGTTGCTTTTTCAAATCCTCAAAAGCGGTATTAGCTGCATCATTCCAGACAAAGTTATCAGTTTTCTTCATCAACTGATATAGGGGCATAGCCTTCTCACCCAAACGGCTTATAAACCGGCTTAAAGCAGCGATGCGACCCGCCAAACGCTGAACGTCATTTATACATGCCGGCTTAGCTAGGGAGGTGATAGCCTTGATCTTCTCCGGGTTAGCCTCAATGCCTCTATCATAAACCAAGAAGCCCAATAGTTTGCCTATAGGAACACCAAAAACACACTTGGCCGGGTTAAGCATCATCTTGTAGACCCGGAGATTATCGAAGGTTTCCCTCAAGTCATCTATCAGGGTTTCCTCCTTGACGGATTTAACCACAATATCATCTACGTAAGCGTGAACATTGCGCCCGATCTGCTTATGAAGACAATTCTGTACACAACGCTGGTAAGTCGCCTGTGCACACTTGAGTCCAAAGGGCATAGAAACATAGCAGAAGGCTCCAAAGGGAGTGATGAATGCCGTCTTCTCCTGGTCCTTAACTGCCATCTTAATCTGATGATACCCGGAATAAGCATCCAAGAAACTTAAGCGTGCACAACCTGCCGTAGCATCAATGATTTGATCAATACGGGGGAGAGCAAAAGGTTCAGCCGGACACACCTTGTTCAAATCCGTGTAGTCCACACACATCCGCCAGGTGCCGTTCTTCTTGAGCACAAGCACCAGGTTAGCCAACCATTCTGGGTGAAAAACTTCAACAAGAAACCCGGCCGCCAAGAGCCGGCCACTTCCTCACCAATGGCTTTCCGCCTCTCCTCATTAAACCGTCGAAGGAATTGTCTAACTGGCTTAAACTTCGGATCAATATTGAGAGTATGCTCAGCGAGTTCTCTAGGTACACCTGGCATGTCAGAAGGCTTCCATGCGAAGATGTCCCTATTCTCACGGATGAACTCGATGAGCGCGCTTTCCTATTTTGGATCCAGATTGGCACTGATGCTAAACTGCTGAGATGAATCCCCTGGAACAAAATCAACAAGCTTAGTTTCATCAGCCGACTTAAATTTCATCGCCGGCTCAGCCTCCGTAGTCGGCTTCTTTAAAGAAGTGTCTGTTGGGTCAACATTGTCTTTGTAAAACTTCAACTCCTCTGTTGCACAAACAGACTCTGCATAAGCTGCATCACCTTCCTCACACTCGAGAGCCACTTTCTGGCTGCCGTGAACCGTGATGGTCCCATTGTGACCCGGCATCTTGAGCTGTAAGTACACGTAACACGGCCGTGCCATGAACTTGGCATAAGCCGGCCGTCCAAATATAGCATGGTATGGACTTCTTATCTTGACCACCTCAAAGGTCAATTTCTCCACCCTGTAGTTGTTCTCATCACCAAAAGCCACTTCTAGTTCGATCTCGCCGACTGGATAAGCCGACTTACCAGGTACCACACCATGGAAAATAGTGCTAGACCCTGCACCCGGCGTGTTGAAGATATTGCGTGGATCGTAAACCGGCGGGAGTCGAGACTGGGCCTTCTGATGCCTCCTTCTCATGACCTCGTTGGCCGCGTTCTGATCCATCGTGAGTTGGAAGGACTGCGCCTGAATCGGCTGAGTCCGGGCGTCGAGAGCCGCCCGCTCCGCAGCCAGCCTGATCCCTTCCGCTGCAAGATCCTCTTTGGCTTTTATCAGTAGCGGGGTTCTGAACAGGCTGCGCACCAGCCATAAAAATTCCAACCTGACTTGGCGGCTCTAAGAGGTCCGGAATACTGTCGCCGTCGGAACAACCCATGAGCCTGCCATCTTGAAGTTGGTACAACGAGTTTGATTCATCGGTGGCCGACTCACCGTCGGAGCCGGCGGCCGTCTCATCACCGGATCCAGATCGATCGGTGAGTCCTCCATGGATACAGCCCACAAAAGCATGCCTTAAGGCAGGCCGGGCCCGGGCGGGTCGTGCACGCTGAGCCGTTTCGATGAGATCGGCGCAGAGATCCGGCTCGGGGCCCGGCTCACCAATCTTGCCAATGAAGACATGAATTCCGCCAAAGGGGACCCGGTACCCGTACTCAATTGAGCCGGCGTCGGGGCCCCAGTCCGCATCGTCGATGTAGAGCTTGCCGCGACGACTCTTGGTCATCCGGCCCACAGCGTATCCCTTGAGCCCTTCGAAGCTGCCCTTCAAGAACTCAGATCCACCGTGCGCGTGCCCCACGGTGGGCGCCAACTGTCGTGGAGTTGTCACGGCAGATGTCCTCGAGCTAGGACGTAGTCGTGGAGCCATCGCAACTAGGAAGCTTGAAGGGGTTATGCGGGACAAGGAACATGAGGGTTTATACTGGTTCGGCCCCTTACGGTGAAGGTAAAAGCCTACGTCCAGTTTGAGGTGTTACTGATTAGGGTTACGATTGCCAGGGAGCTAAACAGCTATGCCCGGCTCTCGATGAGATTGTTGTCGCCCTTGAACCGCTGCCGGGTCGTCCCTTTATATAGGGAGGCTGACGCCCAGCAGCCCTTAGAGTCCCGGCCGGCTCATAAGAGCGTCCGGCTCGGACTCTAAACTATACTTGCCTTACACTACAAGTCTACTATAATAATGATTGTAACTACAGGCCCTAAACTACATCCGGGTCTCAGCCCATCTCTGGCCCATCGTCTTAAAACTTGGCTCCGGGCTTCTGGCAATGACCATTAGAGTAACCGGCCCCTCCTGGCGGGTGACTCTAAGGTCTATATCCTCAACAAAGACCGTGGAGCAAGGCCTCGTACTCAGCCGCATTGTTAGTGCAAGGAAACATCAATTGTAGCACATAATGGAACTTGTCACCTTGAGGGGAAGCCAATACAACTCCAGCCCCCAAGCCCTCCAACTGCCTGGACCCATCGAAGTGAATAGTCCAATATGTGTTATCCGGCTTTTGCTCGGGCACTTGTGACTCTGTCCAGTCATTGATGAAATCCACCAGGGCCTGAGATTTAACAGCAGTGCGTGGCACATATTTGAGACCATGATGTCCGAGCTCGATAGCCCACTTAGCCACTCTCCCTGTGGCCTCTCTGTTTTGAATGATATCACCAAGAGGGGCAGAACTGACCACGGTTATGGGATGACCCTGGAAATAATGCTTAAGCTTCCGGCTTGCAATGAACACACCATAAACAAGCTTCTGCCAATGTGGATACCGCTGTTTGGACTCGATAAGCACTTCGCTGACATAATAAACCGGCCGCTGAACCAGATGCTCCTTACCCTCTTCCTTGCGTTCCACCACCACAGCCACACTGACGGCTCGTGTGTTCGCCGCCACGTACAGTAATAAGGGCTCCTTATCAACCGGAGCAGCAAGGACTAGGGGCTCTGCCAGCTGCTTCTTCAAATCCTCAAAAGCGGTATTAGCTGCATCATTCCAGACAAAGTTATCAGTTTTCTTCATCAACTGATATAATGGCATGCAGCGATGCGACCCGCCAAACGCTGAATGTCATTTATACACGCCGGCTTAGCCAGGGAGGTGATGGCCTTGATCTTCTCCGGGTTAGCCTCAATGCCTCTATCAGAAACCAAAAAACCCAAGAGCTTGCCTGCAGGGACACCAAAGACACACTTGGCCGGGTTAAGCATCATCTTGTAGACCCGGAGATTATCAAAGGTTTCTCTCAAATCATCTATCAGGGTTTCCTCCTTTATGGATTTAACCACAATATCGTCCACATAAGCATGAACATTGCGCCCAATCTGTTTATGAAGACAGTTCTGCATGCAACGCTGGTAAGTCGCCTGTGCACACTTGAGTCCAAAGGGCATGGATACATAGCAGAAGGCTCCAAAGGGAGTGATGAACGCCGTCTTCTCCTGGTCCTTAACCGCCATTTTAATTTGATGATATCCAGAATAAGCGTCCAGGAAGCTTAAGCGCGCACAACCGGCCGTAGCATCAATAATTTGATCAATACGGGGAAGGGCAAAAGGATCAGCTGGACATGCTTTATTTAAGTCCGTGTAGTCCACACACATCCGCCAAGTGCCGTTCTTCTTGAGTACGAGCACCGGGTTAGCTAACCATTCTGGGTGGAAGACTTCAACAATAAACCCGGCCGCCAAGAGCCGGGCCACCTCTTCGCCAATGGCTTTCCGCCTCTCTTCATTAAACCGCCGAAGGAACTGTCTAACCGGCTTAAATTTTGGATCAACATTGAGAGTGTGCTCAGCGAGTTCTCTAGGTACACCTGGCATGTCAGAAGGTTTCCATGCGAAGATGTCCCTATTCTCACGGATGAACTCGATGAGCGCGTTTTCCTATTTTGGATCCAGATTGGCACTGATGTTGAATTGCTGAGATGAATCTCCTGGAACGAAATCAACAAGTTTAGTCTCATCAGCCGACTTAAATTTCATTGCCGGCTCATGCTCCGTAGTCGGCTTTTTCAGAGAGGTCATATCTGTTGGGTCGACGTTGTCTTTGTAAAACTTCAACTCCTCTATTGCACAAACAGATTCTGCATAAGCTGCATCGCCTTCCTCACATTCCAAGGCCACCTTCCGGCTGCCGTGAACCGTAATGGTCCCATCATGACCCGGCATCTTGAGCTGTAAATATACGTAACACGGCCGTGCCATGAACTTGGCGTAAGCCGGCCGCCCAAATATGGCATGGTACGGACTTCTTATCTTGACCACCTCAAAGGTCAATTTTTCCACCCTGTAGTTGTTCTCATCTCCGAAGGCCACTTCCAACTCGATCTTGCCGACTGGGTAAGCCGACTTACCAGGTACCACACCGTGGAAAATAGTGTTTGATTGGCTGAGATTCTTATCAATCAACCCCATACGACGAAATGTCTCATAATAGAGGATGTTGATGCTGCTGCCCCCATCCATGAGTACCTTAGTGAACTTATATCCTCTCACCTGAGGAGCCACCACCAGGGCCAAGTGACCCGGATTATCCACCCGGGGAGGGTGATCCTCCCTACTCCACACTATAGGTTGCTCTGACCACCGCAAGTAGCGTGGAACCGCCGGCTCAACAGCGTTCACAGCCCTCTTATGAAGCTTCTGATCTCGCTTGCACAGACTGGTGGTAAACACATGATACTGCCCACCGCTAAGCTGCTTTGGATTGGTCTGATAACCTCCCTGCTGCTGTTGATGACCCTGGCCAGACTGCTGATTAAAGCCCCCTTGACCGTTCTGAGGGTTAGAATTTGAGCCGCCGCCCGGGCCATGAAAGCCGCCGGCGCCTGAGCCGCTGCCCGGGCCATTGTAATTCTTAAAGGCCTTCATGATTGCACAATCCTTCCATAGATGAGTTGCTAGCTTCTCTCTAGAGCCATGCCTTGGACAAGGCTCATTCAACAGTTGTTCCAGCGTCGGGCCGGACCCGCCGCCTCGGGGAGGGGGCCTCCCCTTGCGTCGCTGGTTACTACCTTGCGAGCTGGCGTTGGCTACAAACTCTAGGCTGCCATCGGCCTTGCGCTTGCCTCCTCCTTGGTTTCCCGGGTTATGCTGAGGACCCTTGCCATTGCCGTTCTTCTTTCCCTTCCCTGTCCTTTCATCATCTGAAGCGGGGTCCTTGGTACCATCAGAATCGGCGTACTTGACAAGAGCCGCCATCAGTGTACCCATATCATTGCAGTCGCGCCTAAGCCGCCCGAGTTTCATCTTCAGGGGCACAAAACGACAATTCTGCTCCAACATTAGGACTGCAGAGCCGGCGTCCATCTTATCCGAGGAATGTATTATCTCCTTAACCCGGCGAACCCAATGCGTCGTAGACTCACCCTCCTGCTGCTTGCAGTTAGTTAAATCCACAATTGACATAGATTGCCTACAGGTATCTTTGAAGTTTTGGATGAATCGGGCTTTCAGCTTAGCCCAAGACCCAATGGAATTCAGTGGTAGCCCTTTCAACCAAGTGCGGGCAGTCCCATCTAACATCATGGTGAAATACTTAGCTATGGCCGCCTCACTGACCTCCAGCAGCTCCATAGCCATCTCATAACTCTTGATCCAGGCTGCAGGATGTAAGTCTGCTGTGTAATTAGGCACCTTCCTAGGGCCTTTGAAGTCCTTGGGTAGACGCTCATTGCGGATAGCTGGTACTAAACAAGGGACACCCCCAGTCCTGGTAGGGATACCCACGTCGACGAAAGTCGTCGGATAAGCCGGGGGGGGGGGGTCTGGTAAGCCGTCAATTGAGGCACCTGCTCCGCCTCTTGCCGCGCTTTGTCCTGGTCTGCTGCGTGAAAGGCTCCATTATGAACCGGGCCACGGCCAGGGGGCGGGTCATGGCGTCGGACGTTACTTGAATCGGTCGCTGAGACCATGTGTCTGCTGTAACTCGGGCTCCGGCCTGGACGAGGGGTCGAGTGGATCCTGTCTCGGCTGTAGGAATACGCCTCCTGCTGCGCCAGTGCTATCTGAAGGAGTTCCCTGACCCGACGGGTTTCAATAGCCGTCGGAGAGTCGCCGTCAACTGGGAGAGCCGCCAGCCGTGCCGCCGCGGCGACCATGTTCTCCAGCGGGTTATTATAATGACCCGGGGGTATTGGTACGTACTGAGGCGGGGCAGAGGGCACCTGGGGAGGCCCCATCACTTGCGGCTGAATAGGGGTCCCAGTCCCGGGCACTACGACCCCTGGCGGGTTACTAGACCCTGCACCTGGCGTGTTGAAGAGGTTTCGCGGATCGTAAACCGGAGGGAGTCGTGATTGGGCCTTTTGATGCCTCCTTCTCAGGACCTCATTGGACGCGTTTTGATCCATCGTGAGCCGGAAGGACTGCACTTGAATCAACTGGGCTTGGGCGTCGAGAGCCGCCCTTTCTGCAGCCATCCTGATCCCCTCTGCTGCCAGATCCTCCTTAGCTTTCACTAGATCCAATTTTAACTGCGCCACCTTCGCATCATGCTGAGCTTGATCTGCCGGGTCAACCGTAGCGGTCAACAGAGCCGTCATCTTGTCCGTGAGATCCATTAGTACCTGAGCCGGAGAAGGCACCGGGTTTCCCGCTCTAGCAACTTGGTTCTAAACAGGCTGCACACCGGCCATAAAGACTCCAACCTAACTTGGCAGCTCAAACGGGCCCGGGATACTGTCACCATCGGAACAACCCATGAGCCTGCCATCCTGAAGTTGATACAACGAGTTTGACTCATCGGTGGACGACTCGCCGTCAGAGCCGGCGGCCGCCTCGTCACCAGATCCAGATTGATCAGAGGGCCCTCCATGGATACATCCCACAAAAGCGTGCCGTAAGGCAGGCTGGGCCCGGGCGGGTTGTGCACGCTGAGCCGTCTCGATGAGATCGGCGCAGAGATCCGGCTCAGGGCCCTGCTCACCAATCTTGCCAATGAAAACATGAATTCCGCCGAAGGGGACCCGGTACCCGTACTCAATTGAGCCGGCGTCGGGGCCACAGTTTGCATCGTCGATATAGAGCTTGCCGTGATGACTCTTGGTCATCCGGCCCACAGCGTATCCCTTGAGCCCTTCGAAGCTGCTCTTCAAGAACTCAAATCCACCGTGCGCTGGCCCCACAGTGGGCGCCAACTGTCGTGGAATTGTCACGGCAGATGTCCTCGAGCTAGGACTTAGTCGTGGAGCCATTGCAGCTAGGAAGCTTGAAGGGGTTAATGCGGGACAAGGAACACGAGGGTTTATACTGGTTCGGCCCCTTACGGTGAAGGTAAAAGCCTACGTCCAGTTTGAGGTGGTATTGATTAGGGTTACGATCACCAGGGAGCAAAACTGTTACGCCCGGCTCTCGATGAGATCGTTCTCTGCCTTAAACCGCTGCCGGGTCGTCCCTTTATATAGGGAGGCTGACGCCCTGCAGCTCTCAGAGTCCCGGCCGGCTCATAAGAGTGTCCAGCTCGGACTCTCAACTATTCTTGCCTTACACTACAAGTTTTACCAAAACAATGATTGCAACTACGGGCCTTAAGCCATATCCGGGTCTTAAGCCCATCTTTGGCCCACCGTCTTCAAGCTTGGCGCCAGGCTTCTGGCAATGACCATATGAGTAACCCGGCCCCTCCTGGCGGGTGACTCTAAGGTCTATATCCTCAACAAGTATATTCGTGCTTTTCCTATTTTTTCCCAGTGATTCATTCTCTTTCGTCATTCAATTTTTGAATTCTAACGGTGGTTCATTCAAGACCCATTGTCATTTGTAATCATATCAATTAATTCATTCTTTCCAAATCCTACCGGTGGTTCACGAAGACTTTCTTAAGTTTTGGCGCTATATCTCCCTTTAATCTTTTCCAATGAGAATAAGGACTATGTAAATCCATTGTTTCCCATCAATTTAATTGGTGGAGGATAAGCATAACGTAATTCTTATTCTTCTTTCTTCATGTGGATTAATCTTTTCTTCTCGGAGATTGTTCATCTTATCACATTCTCGATTCAAAGTGTTTTCATCTTTTCTTTTCCGGAGTTCTAAGCTTCCTCGGCCATCTCGTCGGAACCTCCATCTAAATCATCGCAAGGCTTTAATCTTATCCCTTTCATCCTTCAGTTTTATCTCGGCATTCTTTTGTTACCGGAGTTCATCTCAGTGGTTCGTCATGACTTAATTCATTCTTCAAGTATTCATCAAGATTCTTGTAGGCGTAGCTCAAGTATTTTTCCTTCTTGCTTTTCGAAGTGCAATTAATCCTCCGTATTCTTTTAAAGTGGAGTTTTGCATTTCTTCGTTCTCTCTCAGCTATTCAATTTTTTCCGCTTGTGGTAGGTTACCACCTCATAATTTTGAGATGTTATCCATAAGTCCACAACAAGCTTATTCTTTTCGTTGTTGATTTTCCCAACAACTCCGTTCAATTTTTCCTTCTAAGGATGATCTCTATTTCATTCACGGTAGAAGTTGTCATCTTCTTCCCCGTTCTTCTCATTCCACTATTTCAAGTCTTTCGGAGGTTTTGTGTCGTGTCTTCATCAAGTATCATTCCATTCTCTTTAGCTCGTGTTCTATTCATTAATGTTTCAGCCGGAGTGCTGCCTAAATCCTTTCAGTCGTATTCGTTTTCTTATCTCGTCTAACCGGAGTGGTTTCAAATTCAGTCTTATTCCTTGAGCTTTTGCTTCTTGTCTCATTCAACATTCCTCTTTCCTACTCGAGTGTTCTTGACTTTGTTCATCCTCACTATTTTGTTCTTATTTGACCTCATCTTCTTTCCCTTCCGTCTCGGTCCTAAGATCTCGGGACGAGATCTCTTGTTAGTGGAGGAGTGTTGTAACGCCCCAGATTCGATGCGCCAGGTGTTTGCCAGTTATTCGTCGTTGTTGCCATGTCATTTGCTTGCGTGTCGCACTTTGCCATGTCATCATCTGCATTTCATATCATGTCATCATGTGCGTCGCATTTGCATACGTGTTCGTCTCATGCATCCGAGCATTTTCCCCGTTGTCCGTTTTGTAATCCGGCACTCCTATGTCCTCCGGCACCCCCTTTTTCCTCTTTTCATGTGCGGGTGTTAAACTTTCTCGGAATGGCCCGAGGTTTGCCAAGCGGCCTTGTTACACCACCGGTAGACCGCCTGTCAAGTTTCGTGCCATTTGGAGGTCGTTTGATACTCCAACGGTTAACCGGGTAACCGCAAAGGCCTCTTTTGTGTGCAGCCCAACACCCCTTCAAAGTGGCCCAATAACCCAGCAAAACCCCCTCCATGCTCTCGGTCGTTCGATCACGATCGTGTGGGCGAAAACCGCACCTCATTTGGACTCTCCTAGCTCCATATACCTATATAAACACCTCCCCCTCCTTTTTTTCGCAGTCAAAACCCTAGCCTTCCCCCCTCCTCGCGCCACCGGACGAAATCCCCGCCGCCCGGACATGTCCACCGCCCTTAGCCGCCGCCCCGCCGGCGAGCCGCTGCGCCTCGCCGCCCGCTCCCCGGATCCGCCCGGATCCCGCCGCGCCGTCCGCCGCCGTCCGCGGATCCCGCGCCCGCCTCCGGATCCCGCCCGCCGGCCATCGCCTCCCCTCCGCTCCGGCCGCCGCCGCTTCGTTTCCGGCGAGCCGGCCCCGCCTCGGTTCTCGCGCCCAGATCTGATCCCGCAGGTTGACTCCCCCCCCTCAAATTATTCCAAGTCCTGGGAATTTTACATTTTGGTGCCCACTTTGTCATGCCATAACTCCATGCATACAGCTCCGATTCATGCATATGATATATCGAATTGTTCGCCTCATGATGCTCTTCATTTTGTTCCATTGCACCATGTTCATTGGAGTCCATATTAATGCCAAAATCTCTGGTGCAAGAGTGCTAGTTGCTGTTATCTGCTGTTACTTATCAGTACTTGGTGATTTGTTATTTTTGTTGCATTTAATCTGTGCATCTTATGAGTATGAGCTCTACATGTGTTTTGTTTTATGCCATGCCATCTTTACAGAGGTGCATGCCATGTATTTTTGTGATCTCTGTGGTGACTAGCACAAGCATGCAAACTAGGCTTCATGATGTTTCTGATTTCAGGGACTTGGTAATTTTACCAAGTCTGGGACTGCTGATATTTTGTTGCTATGTATCCATGTGGCTACAGAGAGATCCATGCATATTTTGGAGATGTTCAGTAAGGATGTTTTGTAGATATTGTTGTCATGGATCCATTCATGCCCTTGCTTGCAATTATGGAGTGCCATAGCATGACTCAATCTTGCTCTACGTTTGCTATAAAATATTTCTGGCAGATTGTTTACGTGTTATTCAATTTTGCCAAGCTTGTTGTAGTTGTTCCATACATGCTATGCTTTTGTTCTTGCTATGAATAGCTTCATAAACATTCTATCTTGCTGTAGGTATGCTTGTTTTGTCATGAATTGCATTGTGGTGAGTGCATCAAGCTCTCAAAGATGCCTTCATATTATAGTTTCTGCCATGCTCTGTTTTCTGCTAAGTCTTAAACCTGATAACGGAACTTGCTATGTTTACATGGTTGCCATCATATCTTCTGTGCCTTTTTGGCTTATGGTCACTAAGGGATATTTGTTATATGCTTTGAGTAGATTCATGCCATGCCTTTGTTTTCTATTATCTGTTCCTGTATCATGTTGCTTGATAGCTCTAAACATTGCAACCTGATGTTATTTCTGTCATGCCCAGTAATTTCTGCCAAGTCTGTGAACCTGTTATTATTTGCAATCTTGCCATGTCCTTTTGAGCTTGTTCTAGTGATTTCTGGAGATAGCTCAGTGTTCATGTTTTGTTGTGCTTTACCTGTACATCATGCCCATGCCTTTTGTTTTCATGTTGAGTTGCTGTAGCATATTGTGTTGATGCTTGCAAGTTGCCTAGTTGCTGTTTTGGACAGATTGTTGCTATGTCTTGTTTGGAGTGTATGTGTTGCACCGTTGCTCCGTTTTGGGCATGCTCTATATGGAACTTGCTTAGAATTGTATGTAGTTCCATATTATCATGTTGCATCCTTGTTTTGAGGTGTTTGCTTGATGTTTGTATGCATTTTGCATCAATGCCATGTTTAACTTGTGTTGCTCATATCTTCTAGGCCATAACTCCGAATCTAATGAACTTTATATGTAACTTGACTAGAATTTCGTGTAGATCATCATGGTGCTCTTTAACTTGCTGTTTAAAAACTTCAACTTAATGATTGTTCAGTTCTGTACCAATTTCAAAATTTGCATATGAGGACTTACCGGAATTGTTATATGTTGTTTCCGGCCTCATTTAAACTTGCTTTGATGTGTTGTTCTTGTATGCATCATCTTTTGTCGTGTGTAGCTTCATATAGCCTTGTCATGCACCATACTCGGTTGAGCATCATGCCTTGTTCATGTGTGGTGTGTTTACCTTGTTGGTTGCTTCTTCTCAATAGTTCCCGTGTCGTTGCGATCGTGAGGATTCGTTCGTCTTCGTGGCTTCATCTTCTTCATGGACTCGTTCTTCTTCCTAGCGGGATTTCAGGCAAGATGACCGTCACCTTGGATCTCATTACTATCATTGCTATGCTAGTTGCTTCATTCTATCGCTATGCTGCGCTACCTATCACTTGCTCTTCAAGCCTCCCAAATTGCCATGAACCTCTAACCTTTGTCACCCTTCCTAGCAAACCGTTGTTTGGCTATGTTACCACTTTGCTCAGCCCCTCTTATAGCGTTGCTAGCTGCAGGTGAAGATGAAGATTGCTCCATGTTGGTTTATGTTGATGTTGGGTTATCGCAATATCTCTTATATTATTAATGCATCTATATACTTGGTAAAGGGTGGAAGGCTCGGCCTTATGCCTGGTGTTTTGTTCCACTCTTGCTGCCCTAGTTTCCGTCATACCGGTGTTATGTTCCCGGTTTTTGCGTTCCTTACACGGTTGGGTGATTTATGGGACCCCCTTGACAGTTCGCTTTGAATAAAACTCTTCCAGGAAGGCCCAACCTTGGTTTTACCATTTTCCTCACCACCACCTACTTTTCCCTTGGGAGTCGCTCTCTCGAGGGTTATCTTTATTTAGCCCCCCCGGGCCAATGCTTGTCTAAGTGTTGGTCCGAACTAGAGCCCCTTGCAGCGCCACCTTGGGGAAGCTTGAGGGCTGGTTTTAGTTGTACGGATTGCTCATCCGGTGTTGCCCTAAGAACGAGATATGTGCAGCTCCTATCGGGATGTCGGCGCATCGGGCGGTCTTGCTGGTTTTGTTTTACCATTGTCGAAATGTCTTGTAACCGGGATTCCGAGACTGATCGGGTCTTCCCGGGAGAAGGAATATCCTTCGTTGACCGTGAGAGCTTATAATGGGCTAAGTTGGGACACCCCTGCAGGGTATTATCTTTCGAAAGCCGTGCCCGCGGTTATGTGGCAGATGGGAATTTGTTAATATCCGGTTGTAGAGAACTTGACACTTGACCTTAATTAAAACGCATCAACCGTGTGTGTAGCCGTGATGGTCTCTTCTCGGCGGAGTCCGGGAAGTGAACACAGTTTCTGGGTTATGTTTGACGTAAGTAGGAGTTCAGGATCACTTCTTGATCATTGTTAGTTTCACGGCCGTTCCTTTGCTTCTCTTCTCGCTCTCTTTTGCGTAAGTTAGCCACCATACTTGCTTAGTCGCTGCTGCAACCTCACCACTTTACCCCTTCCTTATCCATTAAGCTTTGCTAGTCTTGATACCCATGGTAATCGGATTGCTGAGTCCTCGTGGCTCACAGATTACTACAACACCAGTTGCAGGTACAGGTTTTGCGATGATCATGACGCGAGAGCGATGTTTCTTGTTTTGGAGTTCTTCTGCTTCTTCGTCGATCAGGGGATAGGTTCCAGGTCGGCAGCCTGGGCTAGCAGGGTGGATGTCGTGGGAGTTTCTCTTTGTGTTTCTTTCGTAGTCGGATGTTGATCTCATGTATGATGTATTGATGTATTCTTGCGGCATTTGTATGCCTTGTAATTATCCCGAACTATTATGTAATGTTGATGTAATGATATCCACCTTGCAAAAGCGTGTCAATATGCGGTTCTATCCTTGGTGGGACCTTCGAGTCTCTTTAGGATAGTATCGCATATTGGGCGTGACAAGTTGCTATCAGAGCCTCGACCGACCCTAGGAGCCCCCCTTGTTTGATCGTGTAGTTTGGCCGTTGTTGAGTCTAGAAGAAAACTTTTTTCTGAGTCTAGTTATATGGGAGAGTAGGATTTCTTTTTACTCCTCAGTCCCTTCGTCGCTCTGGTGAGGAATCTTGACGTAGGTGTTTTGAATTACTTCTCTTCCCCTTCAAATTTTTCTTTAGGATCACGCGGTTAGTTTTCGTTCGTTGTCCATCCTCTTGTCAATCCGGCGCATTTCTCTTCGAGTGTTTTCGATCCTCGTCATCTTTTGCTAGATTAATCCTCATCTCTTTTCAACCGATGTCGTTTTCCCTGTCCGAAGTTGTCCTTATTTTTTTTCCCACCCGCCCTCCCTTCTTCTTCTCGGAACCGGGGTCTGTAATCGAGTATCCATCATACTCGTGCAAAATCTTTGCACTCTCTCCTCAATTATTTCAACCGGTGCTTTTCTCTTCAAAGCTATTCGTCGATTTCCCCTTCCAAGTTGCCGTTGTTTTTCCCGCCCTCCCACCCCTTTTATTCCCGGAGCTTGAGTCTCTTTCGAGCATCAATTTCATTCATACGGAGCTTCTTTAGTTTTTCCTCAATTATTTCAACCGGTGAATTTTTGCCTCGTTCGACATCCTTCATCTCTTTTCTTTTCCGGTGGACTCAATTCAAGTTTTTTTCGGTGTTGATCATATTCTTTTCCTTGGATCAAGTGTTTCCCGTTGCTCGTTCCCCTCTCGTCATTTAATCGTTCCGGAGTGATGAAGACATCTCAGGAGATTCGTCTGTGTTCGAATTAATTCGAGGTTGTCACCTCATTCAAATATTTCAATTGTTCCGGTGCATCATCTCTCTCTTCAACAATCCCTTTTCAACGGTGTTTCTTTTCAGTGGGCCCTAACCCACAGGTCTTTTCCCAGGATCTTACTTGACTCTTCTAAGAACCGGGCTAGCCCCCTTCTGCAAGATCAATCCAGCCCCAGCGGTAAGCCGCTGACTTTAACCTTTCAACTTCTTTTGCATGTCACCTCGATCTGAACTATTTTAAGAATTCCTTGCTGTATTTCTCAGGCTGATGATAAATTCTGGCGGGTCAAGTATGACCATGAGGCGGCCAAGAAGGCCAGGAAGGCGAAGAAAGCCGCCAAGAAAACCGCCCCTCGCAAAAAGGGAAGCAGACCCACTGCTTCGGAGCTACTGCAATTAAGCGACAGCTCCGAGTCAGAGGTAATCCTTAAACCTTTAAAGTCTTGCTATATTTGTCGTTTGTTGCTGTCCGCCTTATCAACACTTTGCTTATTGACAGGATGACACCGGCGCCAGTAACCCGGTGGTTGAAGAGGTAATGTCACTTTCCTCCGACTAGGAGCCTTTGCCACAGCTGAAAGTCCGAAGAGTAACTCGGAAAGTAAGCTTTTCACATCCATTAGCTCATCAAGACCCTCAATTTCTTTTGAAGCAGCAGGTTCACGAAAGCCGGCGTCACACCCGGGCCCGCAAGGACACCGACCTCTCCGCCGGGTTACCCGACGCAACAAGGAAGCGTCGCACTGAGGTTTTTTCTCACCTGTACCCTTTTCATCCGTTGGCGGGTGTCATCCGTCAGCCACTCAACTCTTCTGACTCCAATTATCAGGAGACCTCCCCCTCTTCGGGTGACTCCATGCAGTCGAGTCTGCCAGCCTTCAAGACTGCACCCGGGTAATAACAATCTCCTTACATTATCTGTCTGTATTTACTCTTTGTATGCCTAACACTTCTGCCTTTTCAGTGCCCAGGCAAAGCTCACCAAAAGAGCAAAGAAGACCAGGTCAGCCGGAGTGCCAGACTCGCCTGAGCCGGAGGCGACGGCTCAAGAGCCGCCAGCTGCCTCCGCCCCCGAAGCCACCACTCCAATGGACACGGCGCCTGAGGCCCGTGCCCCGACTACCAAGACAACGACCGAAGCTTCGGCTAACCCGGAGGCCTCCGGCTCAGCTCCACCAGCAGACGACCCGGACGTGGTAATCACCCGGACGGAATTCGTTGAGCCGGGGAGACCGACCGCGTTGGCCAAATGTTCCGCGAAGGGGGAGTTACTGCAGCCCCACCGGGTGAACCTGGACCTCTCCGGCTACACCGACTTGAGCATTGGAGAGCTCGTTTCTGGCTACATCAACCAAGTCCACAAGAGCCGGGACGCCGAGGTTGCCATGGTCAACCAGATCTAGCAAAAGTCCGAGGTACCCTTCTGCTGTCTTCTTACTTTTCTGCATAGTTACCTTTGCCATGCTAGCCCCCAAGTCGATGACTTATACTTGAATATGTTGTAGACTTTAAGTTCCGGCCTACGCAACTGACCAAGTACCAGCCGGGTTATGATGCGGAGAATCAGAGGATTCCAACCCCTCGCTATGAAGCCCTCAATCTGATCCCTCCGGCTCGTCAGCACACCCTCGCCCCGGAGATTGACCCGGCCGGGTTAATTGACGAAGAAGCCCAGTTCGAAGCTCTCAGCGGCATCAACTGGAAATCATCAACCTTTGAGGTCTTGGGATCAGCCGGAGGAGAAGACAGGAATGAGCCGGGGACTTCGACTCAACAGGCGTCATAAGTTAGCGGGCGGCTTATCAAACATTGTTCCATCTTTTAGACTTGAAGTATTATTGTAATAGAGTAGGTGCAACAGTTTATCTCTGCCGTGCCATCGTGCACGTTTTTAAATGCGAAAGTCCTTTGAATTTATCTCTTTGATGTTTTTCCGGGTCATAATCATCCCTTTGTTCTTCTCAACCTCAAATTGTACCTTGAAGTATCCGCCTAAAAAAGGTAAATCACAAGTCTCGAAGCGGCTTACCGCCCTGAGAATCAGGTGTTTGAGATAAATAACCCGGAAGATGAATCAAAAAAGACTGGTCCTTAATTATACTCTGAACAGAGGCAAAATAACACATTGAACAACCTGTGTGCATCTTTCGGTTTAAATAACCCGGGCAGTAAGGTTGATACCTTAACCCTGATTTACTTGCTTTAATGACACCCATGACGGGCAACTAACATTGTAAACCAAAGTTAAGCCAGCAAAAGAGACCCAACCATGCATACCTCAAAATAAATTTGTGAAAAAGCAGAAGAACTTAGGGGCTTCCGGTTCGAATACGACCAAAGACCCGGCCCCAAGGGGTTAAGCTAAGATTCGGATACGATCGTATAGCCCCCAGTGGGTGTGGCGATGCCAATCAAAAGGGTACCGATAGCTATGTTCTCTTTGGTTCGAATATGACCCATGTTTGAACAGGAAGCCCCCAAGTGATTCTTAAAATTGTTTAACGACGCTGATTCGAATACGATCCACGTCGGTTCTCAGAGGGGTTAAACTATGAGTCAAATATGACCAAAGGTAACTCCCAATGAGCTCGGCACTTTGCCAATCAAGTGGGTATCGACAGCTATGTTCTCTTTGGTTCGAATACGACCCATGTTTGAACAGGAAGCCCCCAAGTGACCTTACTGCTTACGGCTAGATTCGAATACGATCATAAGCCGGATCCTCCTTTAAGTCAGCATGTACAAAAGCAACACACGCATATTTGGAGGAGAAAAAAGGACAGAGGTCCTGCTTTATTACTTATCATAATATATACATGTCTGAGATAAATATGTACGCCACGAGAGCCGGTAGCTCAAGTGTAGTAAGGCCGAAGCTGAGCTATATTCCACGGCCGACGGGTCTCCTCCTCAGATTTACGCGAATCTTTATGCTCCCGAATATCAATGAGGTAATATGAACCGTTGTGCAAGTTCTTGCTGACCACAAAGGGCCCTTCCCAAGGTGGGGATAACTTGTGTGCATCTGTTTGATCCTGGATGAGCCGGAGCACAAGGTTGCCTTCCTGGAAGACCCGGGGTTTGACCCGGCGGCTATGATAACGGCGCAGGTCTTGTTGGTAAATCGCTGAACGGGCTGCTGCCACATCACGCTGTTCGTCCAACAAATCCAGAGCATCTTGACGCGCCTGTTCATTATCCGTCTCAACATAAGCCGCCACGCGAGGTGAATCGTGACGGATGTCACTGGGGAGGACTGCTTCTGCTCCATAAACCAGGAAGAAAGGCGTGAAGCCTGTAGACCTGTTAGGAGTAGTGTTGATGCTCCATAAGACGGAAGGCAACTCCTCCACCCAACAACCCGGCGTCCGTTGCAAAGGGACCAGAAGCCGGGGCTTGATGCCCTTCAGAATCTCCTGGTTAGCTCTCTCAGCTTGACCATTGGATTGGGGATGAGCCACTGAGGAAACATCAAGTCGGATATGCTCTCGTTGACAAAACTCTTCCATAGCGCCCTTGGATAGATTGGTGCCATTGTCAGTTATGATGCTGTGCGGAAAGCCGAAGCGGAAAATCACCTTTTTCATAAATTGAACCGCCGTGGCTGCATCGCACTTGCTAACTGGCTCAGCCTCCACCCACTTCGTGAATTTGTCAACTGCAACCAAGAGGTGGGTCTTCTTATCCTTGGACCGTTTAAAGGGCCCAACCATATCAAGCCCCCAGACCGCAAAGGGCCAAGTGATTGGGATCATCCTCAACTCCTGAGCCGGCACATGAGCCCGTCGTGAGAACCTTTGGCAACCATCACATTTACTGACCAAGTCCTCTGCATCAGCGTGAGTTGTCAGCCAATAAAAACCATGACGGAAAGCCTTGGCCACAAGAGATTTTGAACTGGCATGATGGCCACAATCCCCTTCATGGATCTCGCGCAAGATCTCTTGACCTTCCTCTGGGGAGATACAACGCTGAAATGCCCCTGAAACACTGCGATGATGCAACTCGCCATCGATAACAATCATTGACTTAGCCCGCCGGGTTATTTGCCTGGCCAGAGTTTCATCCTCAGGCAACTCTCCCCGGGTTATATAAGCCAGATATGGCATTGTCCAGTCTGGTACGACATGAAGAGCCGCCACCAGTCGTGCCTCCGGGTCAGGGATAGCCAAGTCCTCCTCTGTAGGCAACTGAACCGAAGGGTTATACAGGACATCCAAGAAAGTGTTAGGCGGCACCGGTTTTCGCTGGGAGCCTAGCCGGCTTAAAGCATCAGCCGCCTTGTTCTTTCTGCGATCAATGTGCTCCACTTGGTATCCCTGAAAGTGCCCAGCAATGGCATCAACCTCGCGGCGATAAGCCGCCATGAGAGGATCCTTAGAATCCCAGGTGCCCGATACTTGTTGAGCCACCAAGTCTGAGTCCCCAAAGCACCTTACCCGGCTTAAGCTCATCTCCTTAGCCACCCGAAGACCGTGGAGCAAAGCCTCGTATTCAGCCGCATTGTTAGTGCAAGGAAACATCAATCGTAGCACATAATGGAACTTGTCACCTTTAGGGGAAGCCAATACAACACCAGCCCCCGAGCCCTCCAACTGTCTGGACCCATCGAAGTGGATAGTCCAATAAGTGTTATCCGGCTTTTGCTCAGGCACTTGAGACTCCGTCCAATCATTGATGAAATCCACCAAAGCCTGAGATTTAACAGCAGTGCGTGGCACATATTTGAGGCCATGAGGTCCAAGTTCTATAGCCCACTTCGCAATTCTCCCTGTAGCCTCTCTGTTCTGGATAATATCACCAAGAGGGGCAGAACTGACCACAGTGATGGGATGACCCTGAAAATAATGCTTGAGCTTCCGGCTCGCCATGAACACACCATATACGAGCTTCTACCAATGCGGGTACCGCTGCTTGGACTCAATGAGCACCTCGCTGACATAATAAACCGGCCGCTGAACCGGATGCTCCTTACCCGCCTCCTTGCGCTCCACCACAATAGCCACGCTGACGGCTCGTGCGTTTGCCGCCACATACAGTAGCAAGGGCTCCTTATCAACCGGAGCAGCAAGGACGGGGGGCTCTACCAGTTGCTTTTTCAAATCCTCAAAAGCGGTATTAGCTGCATCATTCCAGACAAAGTTATCAGTTTTCTTCATCAACTGATATAGGGGCATAGCCTTCTCACCCAAACGGCTTATAAACCGGCTTAAAGCAGCGATGCGACCCGCCAAACGCTGAACGTCATTTATACATGCCGGCTTAGCTAGGGAGGTGATAGCCTTGATCTTCTCCGGGTTAGCCTCAATGCCTCTATCATAAACCAAGAAGCCCAATAGTTTGCCTATAGGAACACCAAAAACACACTTGGCCGGGTTAAGCATCATCTTGTAGACCCGGAGATTATCGAAGGTTTCCCTCAAGTCATCTATCAGGGTTTCCTCCTTGACGGATTTAACCACAATATCATCTACGTAAGCGTGAACATTGCGCCCGATCTGCTTATGAAGACAATTCTGTACACAACGCTGGTAAGTCGCCTGTGCACACTTGAGTCCAAAGGGCATAGAAACATAGCAGAAGGCTCCAAAGGGAGTGATGAATGCCGTCTTCTCCTGGTCCTTAACTGCCATCTTAATCTGATGATACCCGGAATAAGCATCCAAGAAACTTAAGCGTGCACAACCTGCCGTAGCATCAATGATTTGATCAATACGGGGGAGAGCAAAAGGTTCAGCCGGACACACCTTGTTCAAATCCGTGTAGTCCACACACATCCGCCAGGTGCCGTTCTTCTTGAGCACAAGCACCAGGTTAGCCAACCATTCTGGGTGAAAAACTTCAACAAGAAACCCGGCCGCCAAGAGCCGGCCACTTCCTCACCAATGGCTTTCCGCCTCTCCTCATTAAACCGTCGAAGGAATTGTCTAACTGGCTTAAACTTCGGATCAATATTGAGAGTATGCTCAGCGAGTTCTCTAGGTACACCTGGCATGTCAGAAGGCTTCCATGCGAAGATGTCCCTATTCTCACGGATGAACTCGATGAGCGCGCTTTCCTATTTTGGATCCAGATTGGCACTGATGCTAAACTGCTGAGATGAATCCCCTGGAACAAAATCAACAAGCTTAGTTTCATCAGCCGACTTAAATTTCATCGCCGGCTCAGCCTCCGTAGTCGGCTTCTTTAAAGAAGTGTCTGTTGGGTCAACATTGTCTTTGTAAAACTTCAACTCCTCTGTTGCACAAACAGACTCTGCATAAGCTGCATCACCTTCCTCACACTCGAGAGCCACTTTCTGGCTGCCGTGAACCGTGATGGTCCCATTGTGACCCGGCATCTTGAGCTGTAAGTACACGTAACACGGCCGTGCCATGAACTTGGCATAAGCCGGCCGTCCAAATATAGCATGGTATGGACTTCTTATCTTGACCACCTCAAAGGTCAATTTCTCCACCCTGTAGTTGTTCTCATCACCAAAAGCCACTTCTAGTTCGATCTCGCCGACTGGATAAGCCGACTTACCAGGTACCACACCATGGAAAATAGTGCTAGACCCTGCACCCGGCGTGTTGAAGATATTGCGTGGATCGTAAACCGGCGGGAGTCGAGACTGGGCCTTCTGATGCCTCCTTCTCATGACCTCGTTGGCCGCGTTCTGATCCATCGTGAGTTGGAAGGACTGCGCCTGAATCGGCTGAGTCCGGGCGTCGAGAGCCGCCCGCTCCGCAGCCAGCCTGATCCCTTCCGCTGCAAGATCCTCTTTGGCTTTTATCAGTAGCGGGGTTCTGAACAGGCTGCGCACCAGCCATAAAAATTCCAACCTGACTTGGCGGCTCTAAGAGGTCCGGAATACTGTCGCCGTCGGAACAACCCATGAGCCTGCCATCTTGAAGTTGGTACAACGAGTTTGATTCATCGGTGGCCGACTCACCGTCGGAGCCGGCGGCCGTCTCATCACCGGATCCAGATCGATCGGTGAGTCCTCCATGGATACAGCCCACAAAAGCATGCCTTAAGGCAGGCCGGGCCCGGGCGGGTCGTGCACGCTGAGCCGTTTCGATGAGATCGGCGCAGAGATCCGGCTCGGGGCCCGGCTCACCAATCTTGCCAATGAAGACATGAATTCCGCCAAAGGGGACCCGGTACCCGTACTCAATTGAGCCGGCGTCGGGGCCCCAGTCCGCATCGTCGATGTAGAGCT
This sequence comes from Aegilops tauschii subsp. strangulata, assembly GCF_002575655.3. Taxonomy (NCBI): domain Eukaryota; kingdom Viridiplantae; phylum Streptophyta; class Magnoliopsida; order Poales; family Poaceae; genus Aegilops; species Aegilops tauschii. The sequence goes on from NC_053039.3 coordinate 129,108,948, forward strand.
TGCCGCGACGACTCTTGGTCATCCGGCCCACAGCGTATCCCTTGAGCCCTTCGAAGCTGCCCTTCAAGAACTCAGATCCACCGTGCGCGTGCCCCACGGTGGGCGCCAACTGTCGTGGAGTTGTCACGGCAGATGTCCTCGAGCTAGGACGTAGTCGTGGAGCCATCGCAACTAGGAAGCTTGAAGGGGTTATGCGGGACAAGGAACATGAGGGTTTATACTGGTTCGGCCCCTTACGGTGAAGGTAAAAGCCTACGTCCAGTTTGAGGTGTTACTGATTAGGGTTACGATTGCCAGGGAGCTAAACAGCTATGCCCGGCTCTCGATGAGATTGTTGTCGCCCTTGAACCGCTGCCGGGTCGTCCCTTTATATAGGGAGGCTGACGCCCAGCAGCCCTTAGAGTCCCGGCCGGCTCATAAGAGCGTCCGGCTCGGACTCTAAACTATACTTGCCTTACACTACAAGTCTACTATAATAATGATTGTAACTACAGGCCCTAAACTACATCCGGGTCTCAGCCCATCTCTGGCCCATCGTCTTAAAACTTGGCTCCGGGCTTCTGGCAATGACCATTAGAGTAACCGGCCCCTCCTGGCGGGTGACTCTAAGGTCTATATCCTCAACAAAGACCGTGGAGCAAGGCCTCGTACTCAGCCGCATTGTTAGTGCAAGGAAACATCAATTGTAGCACATAATGGAACTTGTCACCTTGAGGGGAAGCCAATACAACTCCAGCCCCCAAGCCCTCCAACTGCCTGGACCCATCGAAGTGAATAGTCCAATATGTGTTATCCGGCTTTTGCTCGGGCACTTGTGACTCTGTCCAGTCATTGATGAAATCCACCAGGGCCTGAGATTTAACAGCAGTGCGTGGCACATATTTGAGACCATGATGTCCGAGCTCGATAGCCCACTTAGCCACTCTCCCTGTGGCCTCTCTGTTTTGAATGATATCACCAAGAGGGGCAGAACTGACCACGGTTATGGGATGACCCTGGAAATAATGCTTAAGCTTCCGGCTTGCAATGAACACACCATAAACAAGCTTCTGCCAATGTGGATACCGCTGTTTGGACTCGATAAGCACTTCGCTGACATAATAAACCGGCCGCTGAACCAGATGCTCCTTACCCTCTTCCTTGCGTTCCACCACCACAGCCACACTGACGGCTCGTGTGTTCGCCGCCACGTACAGTAATAAGGGCTCCTTATCAACCGGAGCAGCAAGGACTAGGGGCTCTGCCAGCTGCTTCTTCAAATCCTCAAAAGCGGTATTAGCTGCATCATTCCAGACAAAGTTATCAGTTTTCTTCATCAACTGATATAATGGCATGGCCTTCTCACCCAAACGGCTTATAAACCGGCTTAAAGCAGCGATGCGACCCGCCAAACGCTGAACGTCATTTATACACGCCGGCTTAGCCAGGGAGGTGATGGCCTTGATCTTCTCCGGGTTAGCCTCAATGCCTCTATCATAAACCAAGAAGCCCAATAGTTTGCCTATAGGAACACCAAAAACACACTTGGCCGGGTTAAGCATCATCTTGTAGACCCGGAGATTATCGAAGGTTTCCCTCAAGTCATCTATCAGGGTTTCCTCCTTGACGGATTTAACCACAATATCATCTACGTAAGCGTGAACATTGCGCCCGATCTGCTTATGAAGACAATTCTGTACACAACGCTGGTAAGTCGCCTGTGCACACTTGAGTCCAAAGGGCATGGATACATAGCAGAAGGCTCCAAAGGGAGTGATGAACGCCGTCTTCTCCTGGTCCTTAACCGCCATTTTAATCTGATGATATCCAGAATAAGCGTCCAGGAAGCTTAAGCGCGCACAACCGGCCGTAGCATCAATAATTTGATCAATACGGGGAAGGGCAAAAGGATCAGCTGGACATGCTTTATTTAAGTCCGTGTAGTCCACACACATCCGCCAAGTGCCGTTCTTCTTGAGTACGAGCACCGGGTTAGCTAACCATTCTGGGTGGAAGACTTCAACAATAAACCCGGCCGCCAAGAGCCGGGCCACCTCTTCGCCAATGGCTTTCCGCCTCTCTTCATTAAACCGCCGAAGGAACTGTCTAACCGGCTTAAATTTTGGATCAACATTGAGAGTGTGCTCAGCGAGTTCTCTAGGTACACCTGGCATGTCAGAAGGTTTCCATGCGAAGATGTCCCTATTCTCACGGATGAACTCGATGAGCGCGTTTTCCTATTTTGGATCCAGATTGGCACTGATGTTGAATTGCTGAGATGAATCTCCTGGAACGAAATCAACAAGTTTAGTCTCATCAGCCGACTTAAATTTCATTGCCGGCTCATGCTCCGTAGTCGGCTTTTTCAGAGAGGTCATATCTGTTGGGTCGACGTTGTCTTTGTAAAACTTCAACTCCTCTATTGCACAAACAGATTCTGCATAAGCTGCATCGCCTTCCTCACATTCCAAGGCCACCTTCCGGCTGCCGTGAACCGTAATGGTCCCATCATGACCCGGCATCTTGAGCTGTAAATATACGTAACACGGCCGTGCCATGAACTTGGCGTAAGCCGGCCGCCCAAATATGGCATGGTACGGACTTCTTATCTTGACCACCTCAAAGGTCAATTTTTCCACCCTGTAGTTGTTCTCATCTCCGAAGGCCACTTCCAACTCGATCTTGCCGACTGGGTAAGCCGACTTACCAGGTACCACACCGTGGAAAATAGTGTTTGATTGGCTGAGATTCTTATCAATCAACCCCATACGACGAAATGTCTCATAATAGAGGATGTTGATGCTGCTGCCCCCATCCATGAGTACCTTAGTGAACTTATATCCTCTCACCTGAGGAGCCACCACCAGGGCCAAGTGACCCGGATTATCCACCCGGGGAGGGTGATCCTCCCTACTCCACACTATAGGTTGCTCTGACCACCGCAAGTAGCGTGGAACCGCCGGCTCAACAGCGTTCACAGCCCTCTTATGAAGCTTCTGATCTCGCTTGCACAGACTGGTGGTAAACACATGATACTGCCCACCGCTAAGCTGCTTTGGATTGGTCTGATAACCTCCCTGCTGCTGTTGATGACCCTGGCCAGACTGCTGATTAAAGCCCCCTTGACCGTTCTGAGGGTTAGAATTTGAGCCGCCGCCCGGGCCATGAAAGCCGCCGGCGCCTGAGCCGCTGCCCGGGCCATTGTAATTCTTAAAGGCCTTCATGATTGCACAATCCTTCCATAGATGAGTTGCTAGCTTCTCTCTAAAGCCATGCCTTGGACAAGGCTCATTCAACAGTTGTTCCAGCGTCGGGCCGGACCCGCCGCCTCGGGGAGGGGGCCTCCCCTTGCGTCGCTGGTTACTACCTTGCGAGCTGGCGTTGGCTACAAACTCTAGGCTGCCATCGGCCTTGCGCTTGCCTCCTCCTTGGTTTCCCGGGTTATGCTGAGGACCCTTGCCATTGCCGTTCTTCTTTCCCTTCCCTGTCCTTTCATCATCTGAAGCGGGGTCCTTGGTACCATCAGAATCGGCGTACTTGACAAGAGCCGCCATCAGTGTACCCATATCATTGCAGTCGCGCCTAAGCCGCCCGAGTTTCATCTTCAGGGGCACAAAACGACAATTCTGCTCCAACATTAGGACTGCAGAGCCGGCGTCCATCTTATCCGAGGAATGTATTATCTCCTTAACCCGGCGAACCCAATGCGTCGTAGACTCACCCTCCTGCTGCTTGCAGTTAGTTAAATCCACAATTGACATAGATTGCCTACAGGTATCTTTGAAGTTTTGGATGAATCGGGCTTTCAGCTTAGCCCAAGACCCAATGGAATTCAGTGGTAGCCCTTTCAACCAAGTGCGGGCAGTCCCATCTAACATCATGGTGAAATACTTAGCTATGGCCGCCTCACTGACCTCCAGCAGCTCCATAGCCATCTCATAACTCTTGATCCAGGCTGCAGGCTGTAAGTCTGCTGTGTAATTAGGCACCTTCCTAGGGCCTTTGAAGTCCTTGGGTAGACGCTCATTGCGGATAGCTGGTACTAAACAAGGGACACCCCCAGTCCTGGTAGGGATACCCACGTCGACGAAAGTCGTCGGATAAGCCGGGGGGGGGGGGTCTGGTAAGCCGTCAATTGAGGCACCTGCTCCGCCTCTTGCCGCGCTTTGTCCTGGTCTGCTGCGTGAAAGGCTCCATTATGAACCGGGCCACGGCCAGGGGGCGGGTCATGGCGTCGGACGTTACTTGAATCGGTCGCTGAGACCATGTGTCTGCTGTAACTCGGGCTCCGGCCTGGACAAGGGGTCGAGTGGATCCTGTCTCGGCTGTAGGAATACGCCTCCTGCTGCGCCAGTGCTATCTGAAGGAGTTCCCTGACCCGACGGGTTTCAATAGCCGTCGGAGAGTCGCCGTCAACTGGGAGAGCCGCCAGCCGTGCCGCCGCGGCGACCATGTTCTCCAGCGGGTTATTATAATGACCCGGGGGTATTGGTACGTACTGAGGCGGGGCAGAGGGCACCTGGGGAGGCCCCATCACTTGCGGCTGAATAGGGGTCCCAGTCCCGGGCACTACGACCCCTGGCGGGTTACTAGACCCTGCACCTGGCGTGTTGAAGAGGTTTCGCGGATCGTAAACCGGAGGGAGTCGTGATTGGGCCTTTTGATGCCTCCTTCTCAGGACCTCATTGGACGCGTTTTGATCCATCGTGAGCCGGAAGGACTGCACTTGAATCAACTGGGCTTGGGCGTCGAGAGCCGCCCTTTCTGCAGCCATCCTGATCCCCTCTGCTGCCAGATCCTCCTTAGCTTTCACTAGATCCAATTTTAACTGCGCCACCTTCGCATCATGCTGAGCTTGATCTGCCGGGTCAACCGTAGCGGTCAACAGAGCCGTCATCTTGTCCGTGAGATCCATTAGTACCTGAGCCGGAGAAGGCACCGGGTTTCCCGCTCTAGCAACTTGGTTCTAAACAGGCTGCACACCGGCCATAAAGACTCCAACCTAACTTGGCAGCTCAAACGGGCCCGGGATACTGTCACCATCGGAACAACCCATGAGCCTGCCATCCTGAAGTTGATACAACGAGTTTGACTCATCGGTGGACGACTCGCCGTCAGAGCCGGCGGCCGCCTCGTCACCAGATCCAGATTGATCAGAGGGCCCTCCATGGATACATCCCACAAAAGCGTGCCGTAAGGCAGGCTGGGCCCGGGCGGGTCGTGCACGCTGAGCCGTCTCGATGAGATCGGCGCAGAGATCCGGCTCAGGGCCCTGCTCACCAATCTTGCCAATGAAAACATGAATTCCGCCGAAGGGGACCCGGTACCCGTACTCAATTGAGCCGGCGTCGGGGCCACAGTTTGCATCGTCGATATAGAGCTTGCCGTGATGACTCTTGGTCATCCGGCCCACAGCGTATCCCTTGAGCCCTTCGAAGCTGCTCTTCAAGAACTCAAATCCACCGTGCGCTGGCCCCACAGTGGGCGCCAACTGTCGTGGAATTGTCACGGCAGATGTCCTCGAGCTAGGACTTAGTCGTGGAGCCATTGCAGCTAGGAAGCTTGAAGGGGTTAATGCGGGACAAGGAACACGAGGGTTTATACTGGTTCGGCCCCTTACGGTGAAGGTAAAAGCCTACGTCCAGTTTGAGGTGGTATTGATTAGGGTTACGATCACCAGGGAGCAAAACTGTTACGCCCGGCTCTCGATGAGATCGTTCTCTGCCTTAAACCGCTGCCGGGTCGTCCCTTTATATAGGGAGGCTGACGCCCTGCAGCTCTCAGAGTCCCGGCCGGCTCATAAGAGTGTCCAGCTCGGACTCTCAACTATTCTTGCCTTACACTACAAGTTTTACCAAAACAATGATTGCAACTACGGGCCTTAAGCCATATCCGGGTCTTAAGCCCATCTTTGGCCCACCGTCTTCAAGCTTGGCGCCAGGCTTCTGGCAATGACCATATGAGTAACCCGGCCCCTCCTGGCGGGTGACTCTAAGGTCTATATCCTCAACAAGTATATTCGTGCTTTTCCTATTTTTTCCCAGTGATTCATTCTCTTTCGTCATTCAATTTTTGAATTCTAACGGTGGTTCATTCAAGACCCATTGTCATTTGTAATCATATCAATTAATTCATTCTTTCCAAATCCTACCGGTGGTTCACGAAGACTTTCTTAAGTTTTGGCGCTATATCTCCCTTTAATCTTTTCCAATGAGAATAAGGACTATGTAAATCCATTGTTTCCCATCAATTTAATTGGTGGAGGATAAGCATAACGTAATTCTTATTCTTCTTTCTTCATGTGGATTAATCTTTTCTTCTCGGAGATTGTTCATCTTATCACATTCTCGATTCAAAGTGTTTTCATCTTTTCTTTTCCGGAGTTCTAAGCTTCCTCGGCCATCTCGTCGGAACCTCCATCTAAATCATCGCAAGGCTTTAATCTTATCCCTTTCATCCTTCAGTTTTATCTCGGCATTCTTTTGTTACCGGAGTTCATCTCAGTGGTTCGTCATGACTTAATTCATTCTTCAAGTATTCATCAAGATTCTTGTAGGCGTAGCTCAAGTATTTTTCCTTCTTGCTTTTCGAAGTGCAATTAATCCTCCGTATTCTTTTAAAGTGGAGTTTTGCATTTCTTCGTTCTCTCTCAGCTATTCAATTTTTTCCGCTTGTGGTAGGTTACCACCTCATAATTTTGAGATGTTATCCATAAGTCCACAACAAGCTTATTCTTTTCGTTGTTGATTTTCCCAACAACTCCGTTCAATTTTTCCTTCTAAGGATGATCTCTATTTCATTCACGGTAGAAGTTGTCATCTTCTTCCCCGTTCTTCTCATTCCACTATTTCAAGTCTTTCGGAGGTTTTGTGTCGTGTCTTCATCAAGTATCATTCCATTCTCTTTAGCTCGTGTTCTATTCATTAATGTTTCAGCCGGAGTGCTGCCTAAATCCTTTCAGTCGTATTCGTTTTCTTATCTCGTCTAACCGGAGTGGTTTCAAATTCAGTCTTATTCCTTGAGCTTTTGCTTCTTGTCTCATTCAACATTCCTCTTTCCTACTCGAGTGTTCTTGACTTTGTTCATCCTCACTATTTTGTTCTTATTTGACCTCATCTTCTTTCCCTTCCGTCTCGGTCCTAAGATCTCGGGACGAGATCTCTTGTTAGTGGAGGAGTGTTGTAACGCCCCAGATTCGATGCGCCAGGTGTTTGCCAGTTATTCGTCGTTGTTGCCATGTCATTTGCTTGCGTGTCGCACTTTGCCATGTCATCATCTGCATTTCATATCATGTCATCATGTGCGTCGCATTTGCATACGTGTTCGTCTCATGCATCCGAGCATTTTCCCCGTTGTCCGTTTTGTAATCCGGCACTCCTATGTCCTCCGGCACCCCCTTTTTCCTCTTTTCATGTGCGGGTGTTAAACTTTCTCGGAATGGCCCGAGGTTTGCCAAGCGGCCTTGTTACACCACCGGTAGACCGCCTGTCAAGTTTCGTGCCATTTGGAGGTCGTTTGATACTCCAACGGTTAACCGGGTAACCGCAAAGGCCTCTTTTGTGTGCAGCCCAACACCCCTTCAAAGTGGCCCAATAACCCAGCAAAACCCCCTCCATGCTCTCGGTCGTTCGATCACGATCGTGTGGGCGAAAACCGCACCTCATTTGGACTCTCCTAGCTCCATATACCTATATAAACACCTCCCCCTCCTTTTTTTCGCAGTCAAAACCCTAGCCTTCCCCCTCCTCGCGCCACCGGACGAAATCCCCGCCGCCCGGACATGTCCACCGCCCTTAGCCGCCGCCCCGCCGGCGAGCCGCTGCGCCTCGCCGCCCGCTCCCCGGATCCGCCCGGATCCCGCCGCGCCGTCCGCCGCCGTCCGCGGATCCCGCGCCCGCCTCCGGATCCCGCCCGCCGGCCATCGCCTCCCCTCCGCTCCGGCCGCCGCCGCTTCGTTTCCGGCGAGCCGGCCCCGCCTCGGTTCTCGCGCCCAGATCTGATCCCGCAGGTTGACTCCCCCCCCTCAAATTATTCCAAGTCCTGGGAATTTTACATTTTGGTGCCCACTTTGTCATGCCATAACTCCATGCATACAGCTCCGATTCATGCATATGATATATCGAATTGTTTGCCTCATGATGCTCTTCATTTTGTTCCATTGAACCATGTTCATTGGAGTCCATATTGATGCCAAAATCTCTGGTGCAAGAGTGCTAGTTGCTGTTATCTGCTGTTACTTATCAGTACTTGGTGATTTGTTATTTTTGTTGCATTTAATCTGTGCATCTTATGAGTATGAGCTCTACATGTGTTTTGTTTTATGCCATGCCATCTTTACAGAGGTGCATGCCATGTATTTTTGTGATCTTTGTGGTGACTAGCACAAGCATGCAAACTAGGCTTCATGATGTTTCTGATTTCAGGGACTTGGTAATTTTACCAAGTCTGGGACTGCTGATATTTTGTTGCTATGTATCCATGTGGCTACAGAGAGATCCATGCATATTTTGGAGATGTTCAGTAAGGATGTTTTGTAGATATTGTTGTCATGGATCCATTCATGCCCTTGCTTGCAATTATGGAGTGCCATAGCATGACTTAATCTTGCTCTACGTTTGCTATAAAATATTTCTGGCAGATTGTTTACGTGTTATTCAATTTTGCCAAGCTTGTTGTAGTTGTTCCATACATGCTATGCTTTTGTTCTTGCTATGAATAGCTTCATAAACATTCTATCTTGCTGTAGGTATGATTGTTTTGTCATGAATTGCATTGTGGTGAGTGCATCAAGCTCTCAAAGATGCCTTCATATTATAGTTTCTGCCATGCTCTGTTTTCTGCTAAGTCTTAAACCTGATAACGGAACTTGCTATGTTTACATGGTTGCCATCATATCTTCTGTGCCTTTTTGGCTTATGGTCACTAAGGGATATTTGTTATATGCTTTGAGTAGATTCATGCCATGCCTTTGTTTTCTATTATCTGTTCCTGTATCATGTTGCTTGATAGCTCTAAACATTGCAACCTGATGTTATTTCTGTCATGCCCAGTAATTTCTGCCAAGTCTGTGAACCTGTTATTATTTGCAATCTTGCCATGTCCTTTTGAGCTTGTTCTAGTGATTTCTGGAGATAGCTCAGTGTTCATGTTTTGTTGTGCTTTACCTGTACATCATGCCCATGCCTTTTGTTTTCATGTTGAGTTGCTGTAGCATATTGTGTTGATGCTTGCAAGTTGCCTAGTTGCTGTTTTGGACAGATTGTTGCTATGTCTTGTTTGGAGTGTATGTGTTGCACCGTTGCTCCGTTTTGGGCATGCTCTATATGGAACTTGCTTAGAATTGTATGTAGTTCCATATTATCATGTTGCATCCTTGTTTTGAGGTGTTTGCTTGATGTTTGTATGCATTTTGCATCAATGCCATGTTTAACTTGTGTTGCTCATATCTTCTAGGCCATAACTCCGAATCTAATGAACTTTATATGTAACTTGACTAGAATTTCGTGTAGATCATCATGGTGCTCTTTAACTTGCTGTTTAAAAACTTCAACTTAATGATTGTTCAGTTCTGTACCAATTTCAAAATTTGCATATGAGGACTTACCGGAATTGTTATATGTTGTTTCCGGCCTCATTTAAACTTGCTTTGATGTGTTGTTCTTGTATGCATCATCTTTTGTCGTGTGTAGCTTCATATAGCCTTGTCATGCACCATACTCGGTTGAGCATCATGCCTTGTTCATGTGTGGTGTGTTTACCTTGTTGGTTGCTTCTTCTCAATAGTTCCCGTGTCGTTGCGATCGTGAGGATTCGTTCGTCTTCGTGGCTTCATCTTCTTCATGGACTCGTTCTTCTTCCTAGCGGGATTTCAGGCAAGATGACCGTCACCTTGGATCTCATTACTATCATTGCTATGCTAGTTGCTTCATTCTATCGCTATGCTGCGCTACCTATCACTTGCTCTTCAAGCCTCCCAAATTGCCATGAACCTCTAACCTTTGTCACCCTTCCTAGCAAACCGTTGTTTGGCTATGTTACCACTTTGCTCAGCCCCTCTTATAGCGTTGCTAGCTGCAGGTGAAGATGAAGATTGCTCCATGTTGGTTTATGTTGATGTTGGGTTATCGCAATATCTCTTATATTATTAATGCATCTATATACTTGGTAAAGGGTGGAAGGCTCGGCCTTATGCCTGGTGTTTTGTTCCACTCTTGCCGCCCTAGTTTCCGTCATACCGGTGTTATGTTCCCGGTTTTTGCGTTCCTTACACGGTTGGGTGATTTATGGGACCCCCTTGACAGTTCGCTTTGAATAAAACTCTTCCAGCAAGGCCCAACCTTGGTTTTACCATTTGCCTCACCACCACCTACTTTTCCCTTGGGAGTCGCTCTCTCGAGGGTTATCTTTATTTAGCCCCCCCCCGGGCCAATGCTTGTCTAAGTGTTGGTCCGAACTAGAGCCCCTTGCAGCGCCACCTTGGGGAAGCTTGAGGGCTGGTTTTAGTTGTACGGATTGCTCATCCGGTGTTGCCCTGAGAACGAGATATGTGCAGCTCCTATCGGGATGTCGGCGCATCGGGCGGTCTTGCTGGTTTTGTTTTACCATTGTCTAAATGTCTTGTAACCGGGATTCCGAGACTGATCGGGTCTTCCCGGGAGAAGGAATATCCTTCGTTGACCGTGAGAGCTTATAATGGGCTAAGTTGGGACACCCCTGCAGGGTATTATCTTTCGAAAGCCGTGCCCACGGTTATGTGGCAGATGGGAATTTGTTAATATCCGGTTGTAGAGAACTTGACACTTGACCTTAATTAAAACGCATCAACCGTGTGTGTAGCCGTGATGGTCTCTTCTCGGCGGAGTCCGGGAAGTGAACACGGTTTCTGGGTTATGTTTGACGTAAGTAGGAGTTCAGGATCACTTCTTGATCATTGTTAGTTTCACGACCGTTCCTTTGCTTCTCTTCTCGCTCTCTTTTGCGTAAGTTAGCCACCATACTTGCTTAGTCGCTGCTGCAACCTCACCACTTTACCCCTTCCTTATCCATTAAGCTTTGCTAGTCTTGATACCCATGGTAATTGGATTGCTGAGTCCTCGTGGCTCACAGATTACTACAACACCAGTTGCAGGTACAGGTTTTGCGATGATCATGACGCGAGAGCGATGTTTCTTGTTTTGGAGTTCTTCTGCTTCTTCGTCGATCAGGGGATAGGTTCCAGGTCGGCAGCCTGGGCTAGCAGGGTGGATGTCATGGGAGTTTCTGTTTGTGTTTCTTTCGTAGTCGGATGTTGATCTCATGTATGATGTATTGATGTATTCTTGCGGCATTTGTATGCCTTGTAAGTATCCCGAACTATTATGTAATGTTGATGTAATGATATCCACCTTGCAAAAGCGTGTCAATATGCGGTTCTATCCTTGGTGGGACCTTCGAGTCTCTTTAGGATAGTATCGCATATTGGGCGTGACATGTAGCTATATGAGCAGATGGGTATTTCGCTACAGGAGTAGTGTTCTTGAAAAGCCAATGGTCAGTACCTTGTTATATGAACTAAAAATAATATGTTGAGTTGCGAATGTTCTAAATCCAGGCCTGAGAGTCGCAACTCGCAATGAGAAGAAGCATTTGTAAAATCATATTGTACTAAATGCAGGCAATTGTCTGATGTGTTTTCCTTTTCTTAAACGGAAACAGAGATACAAATTGTCTTAAATGTGACAGATAGTATGAAACTTGGCACTACTAATGCAGGTAGGATTTCTATGCTTACCCTGACGCAGAACTCCCAAGGGTTGAAACGGAGCAGCTACGTGCTCACGTTGTTGGATAGGTCGTTGGCGGCCTGCTACTACTGGGCGTCGGGGCCGCCTAGGCCAGCCGCCACCGCCTCGTCGTGCGGCGGGTAAGGAACGGATCCATCGGCCGCTCCGCTGCACGACTGAAACCCCATATGTGATCGAAGGAGTGCTGGAGCACAACCTACTTGGAGAAGATGTGTGGAGCAATGGTAGGGAGATAAGGTTACCGAGCCCGTCGTTCGTTGCCGCTGCCGCCGCACCGTCCTGCTCTTTGCCCTCCCCGCGTCGAGCACATCCTGGACTGGGTGAAGAATAAATGAGATGTCAAGCGGCTCCAATCTAGATCGAGGTCGTCGTATGCGGGGAAGGTCGCCCGAGGTCGCCGTAGACGGTGAAGGTCGATTGGATGACGATGACTCCGATGAGAGGACAAGTGGATCCAAACCATGGGCCTCTGGATGGAGGGTGTAGGCGGGCAGGGGTTGGCGGCCAGAAAGCTCAAGCCCGCGGGTGAGAGGAGAGAAGGAGACGTCAGGCTCTGGCCTTGCCGAGTTGAGCGGCAAAGGAACAGGTCAGCGGCGGCGATTCCTCTCGGGGACAGGGGATCGGGAGCGAGGGATTCGGGGAGTGGGGGTGGGACGTGCGTACGTGGGTTTTCTTTTCGTTTTTCTTTCTCTCGTGATGGATCAGTTTCGATTTTTGTTGTTGTGCGGGGATGCTGCGGGCGTGGCCCATCGCCACATGGTTGTCGTAAGAAGGGAGGTGGGGATCGAACGAGGTCGAACCAACGAAGGTGGTCGAACCATCACGATGTTCGATCCTCCTTTAATAGTAGAGATTAGTACCATTATCAGTTATGATGCTATGAGGGTAGTCAAAATGGAAAATCACCTTTTTAATGAATTGAACCGCCGTTGCCGCATCACACTTGCTGACCGGCTCTGCCTCAACCCACTTGGTAAACTTGTCAACTGCCACCAAAAGATGGATCTTTTTGTCCTTGGGTCTCTTGAAAGGTCCAACCATATCCAGCCCCCAGACCGCAAACGGCCAAGTGATTGGAATCATCCTCAATTCTTGAGCCGGCACATGAACTCATCTGGAAAATTTCTGACAGCTGTCGCACTTGCTAACCAGATCTTCTGCATCAGCATGAGCCATCAGCCAATAAAACCCATGACGAAAAGCCTTAGCCACGAGAGACTTAGAGCCGACATGATGGTCACAATCTCCTTCATGAATCTCTCTTAGAATCTCACGGCTCTCATCGGGACAAATGCAGCACTGAAACACCCCTGTTACACTGCATCGGTGTAACTCGCCATTGACAATGGTCATTGACTTAGACCGTCGAGTTATTTTCCTAGCCAAAGTTTCATCCTCAGGTAACTCACCCCGGGTCATATAAGCCAAATAAGGAACTGTCAAATCAGGAATAGCATGAAGAGCCGCCACCAACTGTGCTTCTGGGTCAGGGATAGCAAGATCCTCTTCCGTAGGCAATTTAACTGAAGGATTATTCAGAATATCAAGAACGACATTAGGCGGCACTAGTACAACGAGGTGCTATACAAACAGTTTTTAACCCCTTTCCGCGACGGCATTTCGAACCGTCGCCTAGTGAGTGTGGGCGATAGGGGGGTCCTTCCCACACGACCCAGAAACCGGCCGGGATATGCCCTCCTGGCACACACGCTCTGCAAAATGAGGTCGTGTGCGATCGGCGAGCGCTCAAATACGGAAATATGGATAGTAGAGCTCAAAAAATACAATTATATAGGCGAAATCATTTCCGGTCGCAAGTACAACCCACACAGTCAGTCACCGCTAAACGTTTCTGTTCGTATATACATCCCACATAGTCGCTCCAAGGAAAATGTTTCTGTTCGCAAGTACATCACACACAATTTTCCCCGTTAAATCGTTTGAGATAGCGTTTCCATTGCACACGGTATTAACAATTTTATCATTTGCATTATTGAATGCATCACACACGGTGCATAGAAGAAACTGTGTGTCAAGGGCTGTCCATCACACACAGTTTTTATGTGGTAAACGTTTGCGCCAGGTGGCCTAACGCAAATAGTTTTCAAGAGGATGTCGTGTGTGATTGTTCATTAATCTAACACGGTTTATTCCTAGAAACTGTGTGTGTTATTGAATGCATCACACATGATGTTTTCTCAATAACCGTTTGCAATAGAAAAACCCAATTAGCAGGCTAATTATCCGATTATTAATAATCCATTTATTAATCTAATTGACATTTCATATTAAGCACACAATATATTTCATTTTCATAATTGAAATACATCAGAGTACAACATCATATAGCTTCAGCACTCAGCTACCCCATTACACAACTACACCAGCACCAAGTTTCACATGCAACATCTATAACATTTCGAAATTAGTATCATAGACGGTACATAGACAAATGTATCTCATCTGGAAAACTGCTGAAGCAGAAGGCGAATATTGAGCCTTCATTGATGTTGAAGGTCTTTGTAACTTTAGGCCAATGACTGTGGATGATTGACCTTCCATCCTTCATCCTCTTCAGGAACACTTCAATATTGAACCGTGGGTGTTGTATGAATACCTTCCTCGCCTCCTGACCATACAGGTGGTTTGAGAGGAAATCATCAGTGAACTGCTTTGGAAAGGCCTGAAAATAAGGATGTGCATAAATATCTTCTCTATATTGGAAATGGGGTAAAGGAATAAAAAAGGCAAGGTATAATAGTGTTGGGGAACGTAGTAATTCAAAAAAAATTCTATGATCACGCAAGATCTATCTAGGAGAAGCATAGCAACGAGCGGGGAGAGTGTGTCCACGTACCCTCGTAGACCGAAAGCGGAAACGTTTAGTAACACGGTTGATGTAGTCGAACATCTTCACGATCCAACCGATCCAAGTACTGAATGTACAACACCTTTGTGTTCAGCAAACGTTCAGCACGATGACGTCTCGAGCTCTTGATCCAGTTGAGGACGAGGGAGAGTTCCATCAGCACGACGGCGTGGCGATGGTGATGATGAAGTTACCGGTGTAGGGCTTCGCCTAAGCACTACGACTATATGACCGAGGTGTGTAACTGCGGAGGGGGGCACCGCACACGGCTAAGACAAATCTTGGAGTCCCTTTGGGGTGCCCCCTGTCCACGTATATAAAGGAGGGAGGGAGAGAGGCCGGCCCTCCTAGGGGCGCGCCAAGTGTAGGGAGTCCTACTAGGACTCCCAAGTCCTAGTAGGATTCCCTTTCCTTTTCGGAGTGGGAAAGAAGGAAAGGAGGGAGAGGGAGAAGGAAAGGGGGGGCCGCGCCCCCACCCCTTGTCCAATTCAGTTTGGGCAGGGGAGGCGCACGCCGCCTCGTGGCCCTTCTTCCCTCTCTCCACTAAAGCCCAATAAGGCCCATTAACTTCCCCGGCGAATTCCCTTAACTCTCCGGTACTCCGAAAAATACCCGAATCACTCGGAACCATTCCGATGTCTGAATATAGCCTTCCAATATATGAATCTTTATCTCATCTTGGACTCCGAACAACTTCGGTCATCAAATCACATAACTCATAATACAAATCATCATCAAACGTTAAGCGTGCGGACCCTACGGGTTCGAGAACTATGTAGACATGACCGAGACACATCGCCGGTCAATAACCAATAGCGGAACCTGGATGCTCATATTGGCTCCTACATATTCTACGAAGATCTTTATCGGTCAAACCGCATAACAACATATGTTATTCCCTTTGTCATCGGTATGTTACTTGCCCGAAATTCGATCGTCGGTATCATCATACCTAGTTCAATCTTGTTACCGGCAAGACTCTTTACTCGTTCCGTAATGCATCATCCCGCAACTAACTCATTAGTCACATTGCTTGCAAGGCTTATAGTGATGTGCATTACCGAGAGGGCCCAGAGATACCTCTCCGATACACGGAGTGACAAATCCTTATCTTGATCTATGCCAACCCAACAAACACCTTCGGAGACACCTGTAGAGCATCTTTATAATCACCCAGTTACGTTGTGACGTTTGATAGCACACAAAATGTTCCTCCGGTATTCGGGAGTTGCATAATCTCATAGTCAGAGGAATATGTATAAGTCATGATCATAATGCTAAGCTAACGGATGGGTGATACGTCTCCAACGTATCTATAATTTTTGATGTTATTATATTACCCGTTTTGGATGTTTATGGGCTTTATTATACACTTTTATATTATTTTTGGGACTAACCTATTAACCGGAGGCCCAGCCCAAATTGCTGTTTTCTTGCCTATTTCAGTGTTTCGAAGAAAAGGAATATCAAACGGATTCTAAACGGAATGAAACCTTTGGGAGAGTTATTTTTGGAACGGAAGCAATCCAGGAGACTTGGAGTAGACGTCAGGGAAGCTTCGAGGTGGCCATGAGGCAGGGAGGCGCGCCTGCCCCCTGGGCACGCCCCCCACCCTCGTGGCTCCCCTGACCGACTTCTTTCGCCTATATATATCCATATACCCTAAAAACATCGAAGAACACAATTGATCGGGAGTTCCGCCGCCGCAAGCCTCTGTAGCCACCAAAAACCAATCGAGACCCTGTTCCGGCACCCTGCCGGAGGGGGGATCCCTCACCGGTGGCCATCTTCATCATCCCGACGTTCTCCATGACGAGGAGGGAGTAGTTCACCCTCGGGGCTGAGGGTATGTACCAGTAGCTATGTGTTTGATCTCTCTCTCCCGTGTTCTTGATTCGGCATGATCTTGATGTATCGCGAGCTTTGCTATTATAGTTGGATCTTATGATGTTTCTCCCCCTCTACTCTCTTGTAATGAATTGAGTTTTCCCTTTGAAGTTATCTTATCGGATTGAGTCTTTAAGGATTTGAGAACACTTGATGTATGTCTTGCATGTGCTTATCTGTGGTGACAATGGGATATCACGTGATCTACTTGATGTATGTTTTGGTGATCAACTTGCGGATTCAGTGACCTTGTGAACTTATGCATAGGGGTTGGCACACGTTTTCGTCTTGACTCTCCGGTAGAAACTTTGGGGCACTCTTTGAAGTTCTTTGTGTTGGTTGAATATATGAATATGAGATTGTGTGATGCATATCTTATAATCATACCTACGGATACTTGAGGTGACATTGGAGTATCTAGGTGACATTAGGGTTTTGATTGATTTGTATCTTAAGGTGTTATTCTAGTACGAACTCTATGATAGATCGAACGGAAAGAATAGCTTCGTGTTATTTTACTACAGACTCTTGAATAGATCGATCAGAAAGGATAACTTTGAGGTGGTTTCGTACCCTACCATAATCTCTTCGTTTGTTCTCCGCTATTAGTGACTTTGGAGTGACTCTTTGTTGCATGTTGAGGGATATTTATATGATCCAATTATGTTATTATTGTTGAGAGAACTTCCACTAGTGAAAGTATGAACCCTAGGCCTTGTTTCCTAGCATTGCAATACCGTTTGCGCTCACTTTTATCACTTGCTACCTTGCTGTTTTTATATTTTCAGTTTACAAAAACCTATATCTACCATCCATATTGCACTTGTATCACCATCTCTTCGCCGAACTAGTGCACCTATACAATTTACCATTGTATTGGGTGTTTTGGGGACACAAGAGACTCTTTGTTATTTGGTTGTAGGGTTACTTGAGAGAGACCATCTTCATCCTACGCCTCCCACGGATTGATAAACCTTAGGTCATCCACTTGAGGAAAATTTGCTACTGTCCTGCAAACCTCTGCACTTGGAGGCCCAACAATGCCTACAAGAAGAAGGTTGTGTAGTAGACATCAAGCTCTTTTCTGGCGCCGTTGCCGGGGAGTGAAGCGCCTTTGGTAGGTGGAATTTGGTAAGGAAAAATTTATATAGTGTGCTGAAATTTACTGTCACTTGTTACTATGGAAAGTAATCCTTTGAGGGGCTTGTTCGGCGTATCTTCACCCCGACCAGTAGAGCAAAATAGTTTCTCCTCAACCTACTGGACCTACTGAAAATGTTTACTTTGAAATTCCTTCGGGTATGATAGAGAAACTGCTAGCTAATCCTTTTGCAGGAGATGGAACATTGCATCCTGATTTACACTTAATCTATGTGGTTGAAGTTTGTGGATTATTTAAGCTTTGCAGGTATGCCTGATGATGTTATCAAGAAGAAGGTCTTCCCTTTATCTTTGAAGGGAGATGCATTGACATGGTATAGGCTATGTGATGATATGGGATCATGGGACTATAAACGATTGAAATTGGAATTTCATCAAAAGTTTTATCCTATGCATCTTGTTCATCGTGATCGCAATTATATATATAATTTTTGGCCTCGCGAAGGAGAAAGCATCGCTCAAGCTTGGGGGAGGCTTAAGTCAATGTTATATTCATGCCCCAATCATGAGCTCTCAAGAGAAATGATTATTCAAAATTTTTATGCTCGGCTTTCTGACAACAATTGCTCCATGCTCGATACTTCTTGTACTGGTTCTTTTATGATGAAGACTATTGAATTCAAATGGGATTTATTGGAAAGAATTAAACACAACTCTGAATATTGGGATCTCGACGAAGGTAAGGAGTCAGGTATAACACCTAAGTTTGATTGTGTTAAATCTTTTATGGATACCGATGTTTTTCGTAAATTTAGCACTAAATATGGACTTGACTCTAAGATAGTAGCTTCTTTTTGTGAATCCTTTGCTACTCATGTTGATCTCCCTAAGGAGAAGTGGTTTAAATATAATCCTCCCGTAGAAGTAAATGTAGTTGCACCTATTAAAGTTGAATAAAAGACTATCACTTATAATGATCCTATTGTTCCTACTACTTATGTTGAGAAACCACCTTTTCCTGTTAGGATAAAGGATCATGCTAAAGCTTCAACTATGGTTCGTAAAAGTAATATTAGAACTTATACACCCCCTGAGCAAGTTAAAGTTGAACCTAATATTGCTATTTTTAAAGATCTCTTGGCTGATAATATTGATGGGCATGTTATTTACTTTTGTGATGAGACTGCTAGAATTGCTAAACCTGGTGCTAAAGATAAACATAGACCTGTTGTAGGCATGCCTGTTATTTCTGTTAAAATAGGAGATCATTGTTATCATGGCTTGTGTGATATGGGTGCTAGTTCCAGTGCAATACCTATTACTTTATATCAAGAAATTATGCATGATATTGCACCCGCTGAGTTAGAAGAAATTGATGTCACCATTAAGCTTGCCAATAGAGATACCGTTTCACCAATAGGGATTGTTACAGATGTTGAGGTCTTGTGTGGGAAAGTTAAATATCCTGCTAATTTTCTTGTTCTTGGTTCCCCGCAAGATAGCTTTTGTCGCATTATATTTGGTAGACCCTTCTTGAATACTGTTAATGCTAAGATAGACTGCAAAAAGGATGTTGTTACTATTGGTTTGGATGATATGTCTCATGAGTTTAATTTTTCCAAATTTCGTAGACAACCTCGTGATGAGGAATTGCCTAGTAAAGATGAAATTATTGGCCTTGCTTCTATTGCCGTACCCCCTAATGATCCTTTAGAACAATATTTGCTAGAACATGAAAATGATATGTTTATGAATGAAAGAAGGGAAATAGATGAAGTATTCTTTAAACAGGGACCTATTCTGAAACACAACTTGCCGGTTGAAATCCTAGGGGATCCTCCTCCACCGAAGGGTGATCCCGTGTTTGAGCTTAAACCATTGCCTGATACTCTGAAATATGCTTATCTTGATGAAAAGAAGATATATCCTGTTATTATTAGTGCTAACCTTTCAGAGCATGAAGAGGAGAAATTATTGAAAACTCTGAAGAAGCACCATGCTGCTATTGGATATACTCTTGACGATCTTAAGGGCATTAGTCCCACTCTTTGTCAACACAAAATTAATTTGGAGAAAAACGCCAAACCAGTTATTGATCACCAACGACGACTAAATCCGAATATGAAGGAAGTGGTAAGAAGTGAAATATTAAAGCTCCTTGAGGCAGGTATAATTTATCCCGTTGCTGATAGTCAGTGGGTAAGTCCTGTCCATTGTGTCCCTAAGAAGGGAGGTATTACTGTCGTTCCTAATGATAAAGATGAATTGATCCCGCAAAGAATTATTACAGGTTATAGGATGGTAATTGATTTCCGCAAACTAAATAAAGCTACTAAAAAAGATCATTACCCTTGCCTTTCATTGATCAAATGCTAGAAAGATTATCCAAACATACACATTTTTGCTTTCTAGTTGGTTATTCTGGTTTCTCTCAAATACCTGTGTCAGCTGATGATCAAGCAAAGACCACTTTTACTTGCCCTTTCGCTACTTTTGCTTATAGACGTATGCCTTTTGGTTTATGTAATGCACCTGCTACCTTTCAAAGGTGCATGATGGCTATATTCTCTGACTTTTGTGAAAAGATATGTGAGGTTTTCATGGACGATTTCTCCGTTTATGGATCCTCTTTTGATGATTGCTTGAGCAACCTTGATCGAGTTTTGCAGAGATGTGAAGAAACTAATCTTATCTTTAATTGGGAGAAGTGACACTTTATGGCTAATGAAGGCATTGTCTTGGGGCATAAAATTTCTGAAAGAGGTATTGAAGTTGATAAAGCTAAGGTTGATGCCATTGAGAAGATGTCGTGCCCTAAGGACATCAAAGGTATAAGAAGTTTCCTTGGTCATGCCTGTTTTTATAGGAGGTTCATGAAGGACTTCTCAAAAATTTCTCGGCCTCTGACTAATTTATTACAAAAAGATATACCTTTTGTCTTTGATAATGATTGTGTAGAAGCATTTGAAATACTTAAGAAAGCATTAATTTCTGCACCTATCATTCAGCCACCTGATTCGAATTTACCCTTTGAAATCATGTGTGATGCTAGTGATTATGCTGTAGGTGCTATTCTAGGGCAAAGAATTGATAAGAAATTGAATGTTATTCAATATGCTAGTAAAACTCTAGACAGTTCCCAGAGAAATTATGCTACTACTAAAAAAGAAAATTCTTAGCAGTTGTATTTGCTTGTGATAAGTTCAGACCTTATATCGTTGATTCGAAAGTAACTATTCACACTAATCATGCTGCTATTAAATATCTTATGGAAAAGAAAGATGCTAAACCTAGACTTATTAGATGGGTTCTCTTGCTACAAGAATTTGATTTGCATATTATTGATAGAAAGGGAGCTGAGAACCCCGTTGCAGACAACTTGTCTAGGTTAGAAAATGTTCTTGATGACCCACTACCTATTGATGATAGCTTTCCTGATGAACAATTGAATGTCATAAATGCTTATCTTACTGCTCCATGCTATGCTGATTATGCCAATTACATTGTTGATAAATTTATACCACCTAGTTTCACATACCAGCAAAAGAAAAGGTTTTTCTATGACTTAAGACATTACTTCTGGGATGACCCACATCTTTATAAAGAAGGAGTAGATGGTGTTATTAGGCGTTGTGTACCTGAGCATGAACAGGAACAGATCCTATGCAAGTGTCACTCCGAGGCTTATGGAGGACACCACGCTGGAGATAGAACTGCACATAAGGTATTGCAATCCGGTTTTTATTGGCCTACTCTCTTCAAAGATGCCCGTAAGTTTGTCTTATCTTGTGATGAATGTCAAAGAATTGTTAATATTAGTAGATGTCAAGAAAAGCCTATGAATTATTCACTTGTTATTGAACCATTTGATGTTTGGGGCTTCGATTATATGGGACTGTTTCCTACCTCTAATGGATATACACATATTTTAGTTGTTGTTGATGACGTTACTAAGTGGGTAGAAGCTATTCCAACTAGTAGTGCTGATCATAACACCTCTATTAAGATGCTTAAAGAAATTATTTTTCCCAGGTTTGGAGTCCCTAGATATTTAATGACTGATGGTGGTTCACATTTTATTCATGGTGCTTTTCGTAAAATGCTTGCTAAGTATGATGTTAATCATAGAATTGCATCTCCTTATCACCCACAGTCTAGCGGTTAAATAGAATTGAGTAATAGAGAGCTCAAATTAATTTTGCAAAAGACTATTAATAGATCTAGAAAGAATTGGTCCAAGAAACTTGATGATGCATTATGGGCCTATAGAACTGCATATAAAAATCCTATGGGTATATCTCCGTATAAAATGGTTTAAAAAAGCATGTCACTTACCTCTCGAACTAGAACATAAGGCATATTGGGCCATTAAAGAGCTCAATTACGATTTCAAACTTGCCGGTGAGAAGAGGTTATTTGACATTAGCTCACTCGATGAATGGAGAACCCAAGCCTATGACAATGCCAAATTGTTCAAAGAAAAAGTTAAAAGATGGCATGACAAAAGGATACAAAAGCGTGAGTTTAATGTAGGTGATTATGTGTTGCTATTCAACTCTCGTTTAAGATTTTTTGCAGGAAAGCTTCTCTCTAAATGGGAAGGCCCTTACGTTATCGAGGAGGTCTATCATTCCGGTGCCATAAAAATTAACAACTTCGAAGGCACAAATCCGAAGGTGGTGAACGGTCAAAGAATTAAACATTATATCTCAGGTAATCCTATAAATGTTGAAACTAATATTATTGAAACCGTAACCCCGGAGGAATACATAAGGGACACTTTCCAGAACGCTTCAGCCTCCGAAAAGGAATAGGTACGTGGTACGGTAAGTAAACCGGCTCCAAAACAGTTCTAATGGCAATTTTTCTCCGTTTTGGAATATCTAGAAAAATAGAAAAATAAGAAGTAGTCCGGGAAGGACACGAGGCTTCCACGAGGGTGGGAGGCGCGCCCTACCCCCCTGGGCGCGCCCCCTGCCTCGTGGGCACCTCGTGCGCTCTCCGGACTCCGTTTTCTTGCACGATACTTCTTTTGGTCGGTAAAAAATCACTATATAATCTCCCGAAGGTTTTGACCATCGTACCACGCAATTATCCTCTGTTCTTGTTTCGAGCTATTTTCTGTCAGGGTTGTTGTGGCACCCAAGTTTTTATTTGGATTTTTTTTGAAAAGATTTTATTTGACTTGAGGGGAGTGATTTAAATTTTTTTTCTTCAAGAGAACTCTCCCTCTCATATATTTTCTTTATGGCAAAAATTTTATTTGGATTCACCCAAGATCTGCCTTTGACCTTGGGAGTTCTTGCTCTTCATTTGGACTCAAGACAAAATGTTTCTTTTTTCATTTGGGAAAAGAACTTTTGAAAACCTTTTTCTGAATTTGCACTATGGCTTTTGGAAGGTACTTTGCCACTTTCAACTATTCCTTCTTGCCATGGCATAAGTGCAAATCCTCTCTCCTAAACACTCCCTCACCTCTGGATCATGATTTACATCAAATCCAGCAAGTTGAACCTCCCCATGTATTTATTTTTCCATTCAAATTCTATTCAAATATTTTCTGCCTTCTATTCTACCTCTTGGAGATTTACAAAGGAACTCCATTTTCTGTTTGGACTTTTACCACCAAACTTCTTTCCCCTCCTAGTCCTTTGAACCCTCAACCTAGAACCATGAAGATCCACTGGTCTCCAGTTCAAAATTTTCAAACTACATCAGCTGCAAGTTTGGACCAGATTTGGCAAATTTGGTGAAATTCATTCAAAACCTTCTCCAAAAATTCCAAATAAATTCATGCAGCCCCTGGGTGCTTTGAGTGGTCATCTCACCAAGTTACAGCTCCAGCAAAATTTACCTCTTTACCAAAACCTACTGTCGAACACCTGCAATGCATGGTCACTGTCAAGTTTCAGTAACTTCAGAGTTTCAGTTCAGTGCTTGCTGTCGTTTTCTTCAGAAACGGGCATCGATCTCGCCAGTACCGCCGCGTCGCCTTGCTCCTCGTCCTCGCCCACTTGTTCCTGCACCGCACGAGCGCCTGGCACCTTGCGGGCGTCGGCGACGGGCAGCAGGAGGTGCGCCGCCCCGTGACCGACGCCGGCGGCGGCTTTGCGGACGCCAACGGGAGACACGGCGCCGACGACTCCACCCAGCGCCGCCCAAACCACCGGAGCCCGCCGCGTGGCCGTCCACTCCCCCGAATGCGCTGTCGCTCTCGTCGTGAACCGCAGGGCGCGGAGCGCGCTCTCTGCCGCCGTTGAGCCCGTGCGGTCACCTCACCGTGGGCAGACGCCATTACGCCAGGGCCAGCTCCGTTTAGCTGCAAAACGAGTCCCGTAACATCCACCGATGCTGCCCGACCGCTCAAACCCTCTGCCAACCCACTGCTCCGCCGTAATCGCTCGCCGGAGATTCTCCGTTCACGGCCACCCCGTCGATCTGCCTATAAATAGAGGTCCCGAGCTTCAACTCGAGCACCCACCAGCCCTGCACTTCCTCTAGAGCACGCCTAGCCACTGGAAGAGCCCCGAGGAGGTCTCCTTCCTCGACTCCGGCCGCCGCGACCCGCCACGGGATCCAGCCCGATTCGCCCCCGTGTGTGCTCCGCAGCCTCCATTCTCTTGCCAGTAACTTCACCATGCATCTCTCGTTCTGACCCGCACTTCAATTTGAAGCTTGCAGCCCTCCACCGGAGTTCCCCATCCTCACCCGAGCCGCCGTCCGCCGGAGATAGTGTCGCCGTCGACGTGGTGCTCCCCGTTGGACGAGTCCACCACCCACCGACGCGGAAGAAGACACCGAAGCTCTTGGTACCCTCCGTTTCTCCTAACTCGCCATGGTTCGACGCCGGCGTCCACCGCCGTCTTCGGGCGCCGGCGAGCCTTTTCAAACCTGACATGCGGGCCCCGCGTGTCAGCCTCTTTTCTATTTCCCCGAACCGTTTTCTGTTGACGCCTTCGGGCAAAATACGTCTTCTCTCTTGCGCTTGCGCATTTCCAAACGAACCGTTTTCTGTTTTCTCAGTTAAAACCCTGGAACTTTTCTGTTTCATTACAGAAAGGTCCCTGGACAGAAACCTTTGTAACTTTTTAATAATAAGGTATTTTTGAGTGATTCTTTTTCTGACATTCTTAAAATTTTGTCTAGTTTTTTATGGGATTTATTTGGGAAATATTTGGCAAAGTTTCTGTGCATGTGTTGGTTTTCACGTTAGTACCCGTTTCGTGATTGCCGTAGGTTCCGGGAGAGGTGACGGAGCCGCGAACTTCGCCGAGCTAGATTCCGACTTCTCCGAACCAGGCAAGCATGTTTGGACATTTGATATGGCAGAAGTTTTGCATGTTCATGTGAAAGTTTGTGTGTGGCATATGAGTGTCGGTAAATATCTCGTTGCTCGTAAGGCAACGACCCGGTTGTTCCGAAGTTGCGATGACCTCTGATGAGAGGTGGCCTAATCATGTAGTGACATGAAGGGCAGCAAGGTGGTACTGTTGTAGCATGCCAGCCTTGCGTCATCTGACTTTCTTCGACGTTAACATGGTTGGAGCCACGTTATCGATCTTTTCCCGCATGTTCCAAAGTTGCGATGACCTCTGATGAGAGGTGGCCTAATCATGTGGTGACATGAAGGGCAGCAAGGTGGTACTGTTGTAGCATGCCAGCCTTGTGTCATCCGACTTTTCCGACGTTAACATGGTTGGAGCCGTGTTATCGTCCCTTCCCCTTTCCGTGCTACCACATGTCTCATTGCCAGGATACGGTTTAGTAAGTTGGTAACCTCTTTCCGTGTACACACCAAACAGAGAGGCCGGGATGATGGTACCTTGGCCCAGGATTAAAGCCAGTCATTCGGTCAGGGGGCATGGGTGTTTCCGGTTGGGACCGAGAGGGGGGGCACCCCCTTATAGCGCGCGTATAGAAATTTGATCCCATGCTACGCGAGGTTGTAGCCTCCCCGACTCAAGGTTTTTCTTGAATGTTGCCGAGGGTGATCCCTGGCTTCGGATGGTTGAATTGGGTGTGTACTGGTTAGACGTGTTCCTTCCAGAACACCGTAGACAGAACTAGTCCCCGTGACTACTGAAATCCGTTGGCTGTGGTTAAGTACAAACTCTGCAGAGTCAATTCTTTCCAAATCATCGTATCCATGATCAGTAGTGTATACATTATATCCATATCTATCCATGTGAAAAACTTGTCCCCGGTGAACAAGCTCAAGTGGTAAAATCTCAGGTTTTATTGTTATTCCAGTGGATGGACAAGCTTTATTTTGTGTCTCATGCTTGTGATAATTTATGTCTCCGAGCTGTTGTAATAATGAAATGTGATATAAGCCCTTTAGGTGACGTCGCGCAGACGTCCGACTGTGGCGTGTACTCGTTTCTCACTTTCGATATAAGCCCTTTATGTGATGTCGCTCAGACGTCCGACTGCGGCATGCACTGCCTTTACTTTCTGTTATAAGCCCTTTATGTGGTGTCGCCCCGATGCCCGACTGTGGAATTATCATTCCGCATTTTCCGCTCGAGGAGTCTTTCAGACACTCGTTTGGCACCTGTATTATTATTCCGCATTTTCCGCTCGAGGAGTCTGTCAGACACTCGTTTGGCACCTGCATTATTATTCCGCATTTTCCGCTCGAGGAGTCTTTCAGACACTCGTTTGGCACCTGTATTATTATTCCGCATTTTCCTCTCGAGGAGTCTTTCAGACACTCGTTTGGCACCCGTATTACTATTCGGCAGTTTCCGCTCGAGGCGTCATTCAGACCCTCGCTTGGCACCCAGTATTTATTATCTCTATGTCTGATCGCACTGGTTAACTTATTCATGTGTTTCATGTTTGCTTTTGTTATACCTTATGTTCGAACTGTCTTGCGAGTACTTTCATAGTACTCACCTGGCTTGTTGATTTGGCTAGATGTTGACGAAGGCGATCTCTTGGATGAAGAGTTTGATAGCGCGTCCGATGCCTAGAGGAGTCCCAGTCAGTCCTGCGCGATCCCGGTTTTTGGTCACTTGTATTGTATACGCTTCCGCCACCCGCAATAAGTCTTTTCGAGTCTCACTCCGATGCTCGAAGAGCTGTAGTCTTCTGTAGACATATCACTCGCCTCGCGGTGATATCTCCACCATCGTCATTATCGTGAGTTAGTAGTCT
Source organism: Aegilops tauschii subsp. strangulata (assembly GCF_002575655.3). Lineage (NCBI taxonomy): Eukaryota > Viridiplantae > Streptophyta > Magnoliopsida > Poales > Poaceae > Aegilops > Aegilops tauschii. Next base: position 129,135,726 of record NC_053039.3, read on the forward strand.
GCCACCCTATCCGCCGTATTGTTTTATCGGCGTGCATGTAATAAATTGTTGGGCAGTCTCTACTCAACTTTGTATTATATTTAGTACTCCTGGTATTTTTTTCTTCTGTGACCAATGTATTGTCTATCAGTGAGAAGGAATTCTTCCTCGCTGATCCATAACAGGGATTGGTTTCTCAATAATTATTTTATTGAAAAACCGGTCGTGACAGTTGTCAAGGCCAGGCATCATGTCGTCCCCCTCCTCCAACAATGGTGACAACGATGCTTGGCTGATGAAGATAGAGCTGAAGAGGGAGGGACCCATGGAGATCAACAAGGATGAAGGGACCAAGGAGGACCAAGTTCCGGCAGCAGAAGACATCCTTCAACTTGATCACAATCTTCTTACCCCAACTGAGATCGAAGCTTTCAAGATGATTGAGTTGGCTCGTATACAAAACAAGTATCTCACACGTGAAAAATATTTTGTTGAAGGAGCATATCACCGAACTCAAGGGCATTATCCGCAAGTTGGAGGACCTCCTACGCTCGATGTGCGACTATCCATCATCACCACCGTCGTCTTCGCCAGCAAAAGAGATATAATCACATGGGTATGGGCACTCCCCTTGGCAACTGCCAAGCTTGGGGAGATGCCCCGGTATCGTATCACCATCACACTCCTATCTTTACCGTCTTTCTTAGTTCGATCCTTTTCGTAATATCTTGATCTAGTAGAATAAAATTTTTAGTATGATTTAGTTTTGAGTTTTGCTTTATGATCCCCTTATGTAATCGAGTCCGTGAGCTATATAAATAAAGATTAGTGTTGAGTCAAGGGCTTGATTATCTTGCTACGATCTTGAGTGAATAAAAGAAAAAGAAAGAATAAAAAGAAACAAAGAGATCATATTGATCTTATGGAGAGTAATGACTTCACATATAAAGAGTATGATGATTAAAGGTTGTTGAGAGTTGACAAGCATAGTTTTGGTCATCGTTGCAATTAATAGGAAGTAATAAAGAAAGAGAGGTTTCACATATAAATATACTATCTTGGACACCTTTTATGATTGTGAGCACTCATTAAAATATGACATGCTAAAGAGTTGATGTTGGACAAGGAAGACAACGCAATGGGTTATGCTTTCTTATATCTGAGATAAAGTATATTGTCATGGATCATCCAACATGTTGAGCTTGCCTTTCTCCCTCATGCTAGCCAATTCTTTGTACCAAGTAGAGATACAACTTGTGCTTCCAAATACCCTTAAAACCAGTTTTGCCATGAGAGTCCACCATATCTACGTATGGATTGAGTAAGATCCTTCAAGTAAGTTGTCATCGGTGCAAGCAATAAAAATTGCTCTCTAAATATGTGTGACTTATTAGTGTGGGAGAAAATAAGCTTTATACGATCTTGTGACGTGGAAGAAATAAAAGCGAAGGACTGCATAATAAAGGTCCATATCACAAGTGGCAATATAAAGTGATGTTCTTTCGCATTAAGATTTTGTGCATCCAACCCTGAAAGCGCATGACAACCTCTGCTTCCCTTTGCGAAGGGCCTATCTTTTACTATTATCTTCTACTTTATGCAAGAGTCATGGTGATCTTCACCTTTCCTTTTTACATTTTATCCTTTGGTAAGCACATTGTGTTGGAAAGATCCTGATATATATATCCAATTGGATGTAAGTTAGCATGAGTTATTACTGTTGACATTACCCTCGAGGTAAAAGGTTGGGAGGCGAAACTATAAGCCCCTATCTTTCTCTGTGTCCGATTAAAACTCCATACCCATAAGTATTGCGTGAGTGTTAGCAATTGTGAAAGACTAAATGATAGTTGAGTATGTGGACTTGCTGAAAAGCTCTTACATAGACTCTTTCCGATGTTATGATAAATTGCAATTGCTTCAATGACTAAGATTATAGTTTTTTGGTTTTCAATGAAGTTTCTGATTCATACTTGACATTGTGAATAGATTGTTACTTTACTATAAGAAATCATATGACAATACTTATATATGTTGTTGTTATAAGAATGATCATGATGCCCTCATGTCCATATGTTATTTTATTGACACCTCTATCTCTAAACATGTGGACATATTTATCGTTATCGGCTTCCGCTTGAGGACAAGCGAGGTCTAAGCTTGGGGGAGTTGATACGTCCATTTTGCATCATGCTTTTATATCGTTATTTATTGCATTATGGGCTGATATTACACATTATGTCACAATACTTATGCCTATTCTCTCTTATTTTACAAGGTTTACATGAAGAGGGAGAATGCCGGCAGCTGGAATTCTGGGCTGGAAAAGGAGCAAATATTAGAGACCTATTATGCACAACTCCAAAAGTCCTGAAACTCCACGGAAGTCATTTTTGGGATTTATAAAAAATACTGAGCGAAGAAAATACCAGAGGGGGCCCACACCCTGGCCACGAGGGTGGGGGCGCGCCCTACCCCTGGGCGCGCCCCCTGCCTCGTGGGCCCCCTGGCAGGCCTCCGGTGCCCATCTTCTTCTATATGAAGTCTTTCGTCCGAGAAAAAATCATAAGCAAGCTTTCGGGACGAGACTCCGCCGCCACGAGGCGGAACCTTGGCGGAACCAATCTAGGGCTCCGTCGAAGCTGTTCTGCCGGGGAAACTTCCCTCCGGGAGGGGGAAATCATCGCCATCGTCACCACCAACACTCCTCTCATCGGGAGGGGGCCAATCTCCATCAACATCTTCACCAGCACCATCTCCTCTCAAACCCTAGTTCATCTCTTGTATTCAATCTTTGTCCCAAAGCCTCAGATTGGTACCTGTGGGTTGCTAGTAGTGTTGATTACTCCTTGTAGTTGATGCTAGTTGGTTTATTTGGTGGAAGATCATATGTTCAGATCCATTATGCATATTAATACCCCTCTGATTATGAACATGAATATGCTTTGTGAGTAGTTACGTTTGTTCCTGAGGACATGGGAGAAGTCTTGCTATTAGTAGTTGTTGAGGATATAGACCTTAGAGTCACCCGCCAGGAGGGGCCGGGTTACTCGTATGGTCATCGCCCGAAGCCCGGAGCCAAGCTTGAAGACGATGGGCCAGAGATGGGCTAAGACCCGGATATGGCTTAAAGCCCGTGGTTACAATCGTTATTATGGAAGAACTTGTAGTGTAAGGCAAGTATAGTTGAGAGTCCGAGCCGGACACTCTTATGAGCCGGCCGGGACTCTAAGGGCTGCTGGGCGTCAGCCTCCCTATATAAAGGGACGACCCGGCATCGGTTTAGGGACAAGAACAATCTCATCGAGAGCCGGGCATAGCAGTTTAGCTCCCTGGTGATCGTAACCCTAATCAATACCACCTCAAACTGGACGTAGGCTTTTACCTTCACCGTAAGGGGCCGAACCAGTATAAACCCTCGTGTTCCTTGTCCCATATTAACCCCTTCAAGCTTCCTAGTTGCGATGGCTCCACGACTAAGTCCTAGCTCAAGGACATCTGCCGTGATAATTCCATGACAGTTGGCGCCCACCGTGGGGCATCCGCACGGTGGATTTGAGTTCTTGAAGGGCAGCTTCGAAGGGCTCAAGGGATACGCTGTGGGCCGGATGACCAAGAGTCGTCGCGGCAAGCTCTACATCGACGATGCAAACTGGGGCCCCGACGCCGGCTCAATTGAGTACGGGTACCGGGTCCCCTTCGGCGGAATTCATGTTTTCATTCGCAAGATTGGTGAGCCGGGCCCTGAGCCGGGTCTCTGCGCCGATCTCATCGAGACGGCTCAGCTTGCGCGACCCGCCCAGGCCCAGCCTGCCTTAAGGCACGCTTTTGTGGGGTGCATCCATGGAGGACTCTCCGATCAATCTGGATCTGGTGATGAGACGACCACCGGCTCTGACGGCGAGTCGGCCACCGATGAGTCAAACTCGTTGTACCAACTTCAAGATGGCAGGCTCATGGGTTGTTCCGATGGTGACAGTATTCCGGACCTTTTTGAGCCGCCAAGTCAGGTTGGAGTTTTTATGGCTGGTGCACAGCCTGTTCAGAACCCCGCTACTGGAGCGGGAAACCCGGTGCCTTCTCCGGCTCAGGTGCTAATGGATCTCACGGACAAGATGACGGCCCTGTTAACCACCACGGTTGACCCGGCGGATCAAGCTCAGCATGATGCGGAGGTGGCACAGTTAAAATTGGATCTGATAAAGGCTAAAGAGGATCTAGCAGCGGAAGGGATCAGGCTGGCTGCGGAGTGGGCGGCTCTCGATGCCCAGACTCAGCTGATTCAGGCGCAGTCCTTCCAACTCACGATGGATAAGAACGCGGCCAATGAGGTCATGAGAAGGAGGCATCAAAAGGCCCAGTCTCGACTTCCACCGGTTTACGATCCACGCAACCTCTTCAACACGCCAGGTGCAGGGTCTAGCAACCCGCCAGGGGTCATAGCGCCCGGGTCCGGACCCCTTATTCAGCCACGAGTGATGGGGCCTCCCCAGGTGCCCCCTGCCCCGCCTCAGTATGTGCCAATACCCCCGGGTCATTATAATAACCCGCTGGAGAACATGGTCGCTGCGGCAGCACGGCTGGCGGCTCTGCCAGTTGACGGCAACTCTCCGACGGCTATTGAGACCCGCCGGGTCAGGGAACTCCTTCAGACAGCACTGGCGCAGCAAGAGGCATACTCCTACAGCCGGGACAGGATCCACTCGACCCCTCGTCCAGGCCAGAGCCCGAGTTACAGCCGGCACATGGTCTCAGCAACCGGCTCAAGTAACGTCCGACGCCATGACCCGCCCCCTGGCCATGGCCCGGCTTATAATGGAGCCTTTTACGCAGCTGACTAGGACAAAGCGCGCCAGGAGGCGGAGCAAGTGCCTCAATTGACGGCTTACCAGACCCCCCCGGCTTATCCGACGACCTCCGTTGATGTGGGTATCCCTACCAGGACCGGGGGTGTCCCTTGTTTGGTGCCAGCTATCCGTAATGAACGTCTACCTAAGGACTTCAAGGGCCCTAGGAAGGTGCCTAACTACACAGCTGACTTACAACCCGCGGCCTGGATCGAGAGTTATGAGATGGCTATGGAGCTGCTGGAGGTCAGTGAGGCAGCTATGACCAAGTATTTCACCATGATGTTAGATGGAACTGCCCGCACTTGGTTGAAAGGGCTACCACCGAATTCCATTGGGTCTTGGGCTGAGCTGAAAGCCCGGTTCATCCAAAACTTCAAAGATACCTGTAGGCAGTCTATGTCAATTGTGGATTTGACTAACTGTAAGCAGCAGGAGGGTGAGTCCACGACACATTGGGTTCGCCGGGTTAAGGAAATCATACATTCATCAGACAAAATGGATGCCGGCTCAGCAGTTTTAATGCTGGAGCAGAATTGTCGTTTTGTGCCCCTGAAGATGAAACTCGGGCGGCTTAAGTGCGACTGCACTGATATGGGTACACTAATGGCAGCTCTTGTCAAGTACGCCGATTCTGATGGTACCAAGGATCCCCCTTCAGATGATGAAAGGACAGGGAAGGGAAAGAAGAACGGCAACGGCAAGGGTCCTCAGTTTAACCCGGGGAACCAAGGAGGAGGCAAGCGCAAGGCAGATGGCAGCCTAGAGTTTGTGGCCAACGCCAGCGCGCAAGGCAATAACCAGCGACGCAAGGGGAGGCCCCCTCCCCGAGGCGGCGGGTCAGGACCCTCACTAGAGCAGCTGTTGAATGAGCCTTGTCCGAGGCACGGCTCTAGAGAGAAGCCAGCGACTCATCTATGGAAGGATTGTGCAATCATGAAGGCCTTCAAAAACTACAACGGCCCGGGCGGCGGCTCAGGTGCCGGCGGCTCAGGCACCGGCGGCTTTCATGGCCCGGGGGGCGGCTCAAATTCTGGTCCTCAGAACGGTCAAGGGGGCTTTAATCAACAGTCTGGCCAGGGTCATCAACAGCAGCAAGGGGGTTATCAGACCAATCCAAAGCAGCTTAGCGGTGGACAGTACCATGTGTTTACCACTAGCTTGAGCCGGCGGTGATCCCACGCTACCTGCGGTGGTCTGAGCAACCTATAGTATGGAGTAGGGAGGATCACCCTCCCCGGGTGGATAACCCGGGCCACTTGGCCCTAGTGGTGGCTCCTCAAGTGGGAGGATATAAGTTCACAAAGGTGCTCATGGATGGAGGCAGCAGCATCAACATCCTCTATTATGAGACTTTTCGCCGTATGGGGTTGGTTGATAAGAACCTCAGCCAGTCAAACACTATCTTCCACGGTGTGGTACCTGGTAAGTCGGCTTATCCAGTCGGCAAGATCGAATTGGAAGTGGCTTTTGGTGATGAGAACAACGACAGGGTGGAGAAATTGACCTTTGAGGTGGTCAAGATAAGAAGTCCATACCATGCTATATTTGGACGGCCGGCTTACGCCAAGTTCATGGCACGGCCATGTTATGTGTACTTACAGCTCAAGATGCCGGGTCACAACGGGACCATTACGGTTCACGGCAGCCAGAAAGTGGCTCTGGAGTGTGAGGAAGGTGATGCGGCTTATGCAGAATCTGTTTGTGCTACAGAGGAGTTGACGTTTTACAAGGACAATGTTGACCCAACAGATATGACCTCCCTGAAAAAGCCGACGACGGAGAATGAGCCGGCGATGAAATTTAAGTCAGCTGATGAGACTAAACTTGTTGATTTTGTTCCAGGCGACTCATCTCAGCAGTTTAGCATCAGTGCAAATCTGGATCCAAAATAGGAAAGCGCGCTCATCGAGTTCATCCGTGAGAATAGGGACATCTTCGCGTGGAAACCTTCTGACATGCCAGGTGTACCTAGAGAACTCGCTGAGCATACTCTCAATGTTGATCCGAAATTTAAGCCGGTCAGACAGTTCCTTCGGCGGTTTAATGAAGAGAGGCGAAAAGCTATTGGTGAAGAAGTGGCCCGGCTCTTGGCGGCCGGGTTTATCATTGAAGTTTTTCACCCAGAGTGGTTGGCTAACCCGGTGCTCGTGCTCAAGAAGAATGGCACCTGGCGGATGTGTGTGGACTACACGGTCTTGAATAAAGCGTGTCCGGCTGATCCTTTTGCCCTCCCCCGTATTGATCAAATCATTGATGCTACGGCAGGTTGTGCACGTTTAAGTTTCTTGGATGCTTATTCCGGTTATCATCAGATTAAGATGGCAGTTAAGGACCAGGAGAAGACGGCGTTCATCACTCCCTTTGGAGCCTTCTGCTATGTGTCTATGCCCTTTGGACTCAAGTGTGCACAGGAGACTTACCAGCGTTGTGTACAGAACTGTCTTCATAAACAGATCGGATGCAATGTTCACGCTTACGTGGACGATATTGTGGTTAAATCCATCAAAGAGGAAACCCTGATAGATGATTTAAGGGAAACCTTTGATAATCTCCGGGTCTATAAGATGATGCTTAATCCGGCCAAGTGTGTCTTTGGTGTTCCTGCAGGCAAACTCTTGGGCTTCTTGGTTTCTGACAGAGGCATTGAGGCTAACCCGGAGAAGATCAAGGCCATCACCTCCCTGGCTAAGCCGGCGTGTATAAATGATGTTCAGCGCTTGGCGGGTCGCATCGCTACGTTAAGCCGGTTTATAAGCCGTTTGGGTGAGAAGGCCATGCCCTTATATCAGTTGATGAAGAAAACCGGTAACTTTGTCTGGAATGATGCAGCTAATACCGCCTTTGAGGATTTGAAGAAGCCGCTGGCAGAGCCCCCAGTCCTTGCTGCTCCGACTGATAAGGAGCCCTTACTACTATATGTGGCGGCAAACGCACGAGCCGTCAGTGTGGCTATTGTGGTGGAGCGCAAGGAGGAGGGTAAGGAGCATCCGGTTCAGCGGCCGGTTTATTATGTCAGCGAAGTGCTCATTGAGTCCAAGCAGCGGTACCCACATTGGCAGAAGCTGGTATATGGTGTGTTCATGGCAAGCCGGAAACTTAAGCATTATTTTCAGGGTCATCCCATCACTGTGGTCAGCTCTGCCCCCCTTGGCGATATCATTCAAAATAGAGAGGCCACAGGGAGAATTGCTAAGTGGGCTATAGAACTTGGTCCTCATGGTCTCAAATACGTGCCACGCACTGCGGTTAAATCTCAGGCCTTGGTGGATTTCATCAATGATTGGACAGAGTCACAAGTGCCTAAACAAAAGCCGGATAATACATATTGGACCATTCACTTCGATGGGTCCAGGCAGTTGGAGGGCTCGGGGGCTGGCGTTGTATTGGCGTCCCCTAAAGGTGACAAGTTCCATTATGTGCTACAGTTGATGTTTCCTTGCACTAACAACGCGGCTGAGTACGAGGCCTTGCTCCACGGTCTTCGGATGGCTAAGGAGATGAGCTTGAGCCGGGTAAGGTGCTTTGGTGACTCAGACTTGGTGGCTCAACAAGTATCAGGCAAGTGGGATTCTAAAGATCCTCTCATGGCGGCTTATCGCCGCGAGGTTGATGCAATTGCTGGGCACTTTCAGGGCTACCAGGTAGAGCACATTGATCGCAGGAAGAACGAGGCGGCTGATGCTCTAAGCCGGCTGGGCTCTCAGCGAAAGCCGGTGCCGCCTAACACTTTCCTGGACGTCCTGTATAACCCTTCAGTTAAGTTGCCTACAGAGGAAGACTTGGCTATCCCTGACCCGGAGGCACGACTGGTGGCGGCTCTTCATGTCATAACAGACTGGACAATGCCATATCTGGCTTATATAACCCGGGGAGAGTTGCCGGAGGATAAAACTTTGGCCAGGCAAATAACCCGGCGGGCTAAGTCAATGATCGTTATTGATGGCGAGTTGCATCATCGCAGTGTTACAGGGGCATATCAGCGTTGTGTCTCCCCTGAGGAAGGTCAAGAGATCTTGCGTGAGATCCATGAAGGGGATTGTGGCCATCATGCCGGCTCAAAATCCCTTGTGGCCAAGGCTTTCCGTCATGGTTTTTATTGGTTGACGGCTCATGCTGATGCAGAGGACTTGGTCAGTAAATGTGATGGTTGCCAAAGGTTCTCACGACGGGCTCACGTGCCGGCTCAGGAGTTGAGGATGATCCCAATCACTTGGCCCTTTGCGGTCTGGGGGCTTGATATGGTTGGGCCTTTTAAAAGGTCCAAGGATAAGAAGACCCACCTCTTGGTGGCAGTGGACAAATTCACAAAGTGGGTGGAAGCTGAGCCAGTTAGCAAGTGCGATGCAGCCACGGCGGTTCAATTTATGAAAAAGGTGATTTTCCGCTTTGGTTTTCCGCACAGCATTATAACTGACAATGGCACCAATCTCTCCAAGGGCGCCATGGAAGAGTTTTGTCAACGAGAGCATATCCGACTTGATGTTTCCTCAGTGGCTCATCCTCAATCCAATGGTCAAGCTGAGAGAGCTAATCAGGAGATTCTGAAGGGCATCAAGCCCCGGCTTTTGGTCCCTTTGCAATGGACGCCGGGTTGTTGGGTGGAGGAGTTGCCCTCCGTGTTATGGAGCATCAACACTACTCCTAACAGGTCTACAGGCTTCACGCCTTTCTTCATGGTTTATGGAGCAGAAGCAGTCCTCCCCAGTGACATCCGTCACGATTCACCTCGCGTGGCGGCTTATGTTGAGACGGATAATGAACAGGCGCGCCAAGATGCTCTTGACTTGTTGGACGAACAGCGTGATGTGGCGGCAGCCCGTTCGGCGATTTACCAACAAGACCTGCGCCGTTATCATAGCCGCCGGGTCAAATCCCGGGTCTTCCAGGAAGACGACCTTGTGCTCCGGCTCATCCAGGATCAAACAGATGCACACAAGTTATCCCCACCTTGGGAAGGGCCCTTTGTGGTCAGCAAGAACTTGCACAACGGGTCATATTACCTCATTGACATTCGGGAGCACAGAGATTCACGTAAGTCGGAGGAAGAGACCCGTCGGCCGTGGAACATAGCTCAGCTTCGGCCTTACTACACTTGAGCCACCGGCTCTCGTGGTGTACATATTTCTCTCAGCCATGTATATATTATGATAAGCAATAAAGCAGGACCTCTGTCCTTTTTTCTCCTCCAAATATAAACGTGTTTTTCTTATTGCACGATTACGTGATGACTTAAAGGAGGATCCGGTTTATGATCGTATTCGAATCTAGCCGTAAGCAGTAAAGTCACTTGGGGGCTTCCTGTTCAAACATGGGTCATATTCGAACCAAAGAGAACATAGCTGTCGATACCCATTTGATTGGCAAAGTGCCGAGCTCATTGGGAGGTTATGTTTGGTCATATTTGAATCATAGTTTAACCCCTCTGAGAACCGACGTGGATCGTATTCGAATCAGCGTCGCTAAACAATTCTTAAAATCACTTGGGGGCTTCCTGTTCAAACATGGGTCGTATTCGAACCGAAGAGAATAGCTGTCGGTACCCTTTTGATTGGCATCGCCACACCCACTGGGGGCTATATGATCGTATCCGAATCTTAGCTTAAACCCCTTTGGGCCGGGTCTCTGGTCGTACTCGAACCGGAAGCCCCTAAAGTTCCTCTGCTTTATCACAAGTTTACTCTGATTATTTCAAGGTATGTACAGCCGGGTCTCACCTTACCGGCTTAACTTCGGTTTACAGTGTTCGTTGAACGCCATGGGTGTCATTACGACAGGAAAATCAGAGTTAAGATACCAACCTTGTATTCCGGGTTATCTAAACCGAAAGTATGCTTACAGGCCGCTAAGTGTATTATTACGGTTGTGTTAAGGATATAATTGAGGACCAGTCTTTTTTGATTCATATTCCGGGTTATCTATCCAAAGTACCTGACTCTCAGGGCGGTAAGCCGCCTCGAGACTTGTGATTTGCCTTTCTATGCAGGACACTTAAAGGCACACCTTTGAAGTTGAGAAAAACAAAGGGACGATTATGACCCGGAGAAACATCAAAAGAGACAACTTCAAAGGACGTTTCGCATTCAATACGTGCACGATGGCACGGCAGAGATGAACTGTTGCACCTACTCTATTACAAAAACTCATCAAGTCTAGCAAGGTGGAACATTGTTTGATAAACCGCCAGCCAAATTATGATGCCCGCTGAGTTGAAGTCCCCGGCTCATTCCTATCTTCTCCTCCGGCTGATCCCAAGACCTCGAAGGTTGATGACTTCCAGTCGATGCCGCTGAGAGCTTCGAATTGGGCTTCTTCGTCAATTAACCCGGCCGGGTCAATCTCCGGGGCGAAAGTGTGCTGCCGAGCCGGCGGGATTAGATTGAGAGCTTCATAGAGAGGGGTTGGAATCCTCTGATTCTCCGCATCATAACCCGGCTGGTACTTGGTCAGATCCGTGTCGTTCCCGATAAGGGTGGCCACCGGGCGTACAACATTCACGCACGCTGCGAAGTCCTTCTGGTCGAAAGCTGAGCTGTCTTCCTTCAGGCTTGGATAACCCAGGGCGATGTCTGCCGGGTCTAGCTCCGGCAGGAATGCCTTGGCCCGGCTCAGCGCGGCGATTGCTCCGGCTCTCGCAGAGGCCCGTCGCAGCTCTTGGATCCGCTGAGGCAGAACGGCGAGCCGGCGCAGACTTCTGCCAGGTGAGTCGGCACCTCGTTGGATAGGGCCACCACAGCTAAGGCGCGCTGTGACCCGGTGTAGAGCTGCTCCACCAGGGTGTACACGGCCTTTAGCTTGGTGACCACGCTCTGGTTGAGGTTGGCACTTCTGGGACCTGTTTAACAGAATCAGATAAGCCGGCGACAAGGATGAATCATGAGATGTAAACATTCTAACATGGATGAAAGCCGGTGAGGCGACTTACCGAAGATGGCGGCCACCATTTGGGAAACCTGGTGCTTTAGGCCGGAGAGCTCGGCGGTCTTCTCAGAGAGAGCCTTCTCCGCCTGTTCCGCCCGTGTCACCAGTGCGGCCTTCTCTTCAGCCCAGGCTTTTCTCTCAGCATCAAACTCGGTCTTTAACTTTTCTTGCATGGCAATGCTGGATATAAACTTGGCGTTTGCCTTCCGGGTCTCCATCTCCTGCATCTTCAGCCGGCTCTTGAGATCCGCAAGGTCCGCCTCTAGCTTCTTGCCCACAGCCTGTATAAATTTCCGGGTTATTAACAGTCCTTATATACGTCCCAAGCATTTTCCAAGCAAAGACACTTGGCACTTGGGGGCTAATGCATATTGAACGAATCTATCTACATACTGCCAGTTTAATTGAGTAAGCCGGAACCTAAGTCTACAACATATTCAAATCATATGTCGTTGACTTGGGGGCTAGCATGGCAAAGGTAACTATGCAGTAAGTAAGAAGGTGGCACAAGGATACCTCAGATTTTTGCTGGATCTGGTTTACCATGGCGACCTCGGCGTCCCGGCTCTTGTGTACTTGGCTGATGTAGCCAGAGACGAGCTCTCCAATGCTCAGGTTGCTGTAGTTGGAGAGGTCCAGATTTGCCTGGTGGGGCTGCAGTAGCTCCCCCTTAGCGGAGCACTTGGCCAATACGGTTGGTCTCCCCGGCTAAACATACTCCGTTCGGGTAATTACCACGTCCGGGTCGTCTGCTGGTGGAGCTGAGCCGGAGGCCTCCAGGTTAACCGAAGCTTCGGTCGTTGCCTTGGTAGTTGGGGCGGTGGCTTCAGGTGCCGAGTCCATTGGAGTGGCGGCTTCGGGGGCGGAGGCAGCTGGCGGTTCTTGGACTGTCACCGCCGGCTCAGGCAAATCTGGTACTCCGGCCGACTTGGTTTTCTTCACCCTCTTGGTGAGCTTTGCTTGGGCACTGAAAGAACAACAAAGGTTAGTACAAAGCATATGAGTAAAGATTAGAACAACATGAGATGATTGTTGTTACCCTGGCGCGGTCTTGAAAGCCGGCAGATTTGACTGCATGGAGTCGCCCGAAGAGGGGGAGGTCTCCTGATAATTGGAGTCAGAAGAGTTGAGTGGCTGACGGATAACACCCGCCAACGGGTGAAAAGGGTACAAGTGGGAAAAAACCTCGGTTCGGCGCTTCCTTGTTGCGTCGGGTAACCCGGCGGAGAGGTCGGTGTCCTTGTTGGTCCGGGTGTGACGCCGGCTTTCGTGAACCTATCGCTTCAAAAGAAATTGAGGGTCTTGATGAGCTAAAGGATGTGAAAAGCTTACTTTCCGGGTTACCCTTCGGATTTTCAGCTGTGGCAAAGGCTCCGAGTCAGAGGAAAGTGACATTACCTCTTCAACCACCGGGTTACTGGCGCCGGTGTCATCCTGTCAATGAGCAAGTATTGATAAGGCGGACAGCAACAAACAACAAATACAGCAAGAATTTAAAGGCTTAAGGGTTACCTCTGACTCGGAGCTGTCGCTTAATTGCATCAGCTCCGAAGCAGTAGGTCTGCTTCCTTTTTTGCGAGGGGCGGTTTTCTTGGCGGCTTTCTTCGCCTTCCTGGCCTTCTTGGCCGCCTCATGGTCATACTTGACCTGCCAGAACTTATCATCAGCCTGAAAAATACAAGGATGAATTCTTAAAACGGTTCAGATGAAGGTTATAGGCAGAAGAAGATAAAAAGTTAAAGTCAGCGGCTTACCGCTGGGGCTGGATTGGTCTTGCAGAAGGGGGCTAACCCGGTCCTTCCGCAGTCTGCCAGGCTCTCGTTTAAAAGAGCCTTGGTCTCTTCCTCTGCAACGTCTTCTGGAAGATCATTGCGGCTGTGCCTCTGAGGGTCATCCTTTCGCCCGGTGTACTCACACATTAAGCCGGGGCGGCGGCTTAATGGGATCACCTGCCATGAGATCCAGACCCGGACCAGGTCGATTCCATTCAGACCGTTGCCCAGGAGGGCCTTGATTTTGTTGATCGTAGGAAGCAGAGGCTGGCGCTCCGCTGGAGTAAGCTTGTCCGACAGTGGGTGAGTCGGCTCTAGACGTGTTGGGCGAAAGCCGGGCAGCGGGCTTTCATTAGCCGGGGACGTATCTTGGCAGTAGAACCAAGTCATGTTCCAGTCCTTGGGGTGGCTCGGCGGCTCTGTGTAAGGGAAAAGACAGTCCCTACGCCGCTGGATGGAAATGCCACCTAACTCCAGACTTGGCCCGTTGGCGCACTCATTCTGGCGGTTTAAGTAAAACAGCTCTCTGAAGAGCAGCAGACTAGGCTCTTCTCCAAGGTACACTTCGCAAAAGACTTGGAAATTGCAGATGTTGGATACGGAGTTGGGTCCTATATCTTGAGGCCGCAAGTCGAAGAAGTTGAGCACGTCCCTGAAAAACTTTGAGCCGGGCGGTGCAAAGCCCCGGCTCATATGATCTGCGAAAATCACTACCTCCCCGTCCTTTGGCTGTGGTCTTTCTTCTGACGGGTCAGGGGCACGGTAGGACATGATTTCCTTCTTAGGTAAATATCCGGACTTAACAAAATTGGCTAGGGTCTTGTTGGTGACGTTGGACCTCATCCAGTTGCAAGTGATGGGAGCCTTGGGAGGCATGGTGAAAGTTGGTGGTCTATGACAAAAAGGAAAATGTCTGGGTTAATTATAAGCCGGAGATCTACAATTCCAACTAAGGTGGCGGCTTATGAAGGGGACTAATGATATATACTCAGATACAGTGGGTTACTTAAGCCGCAGGGGCATTCAGAGTAAGTGGATTATCTACGGCCTTATCACAGTTAAGCCGGAGGAATCTACGAAGCATGGTTTTCTTTAAACCGGAGGATTCTACAGCGCGTGGTTTCTTTAAACCGGAATTGTAAGCCGCCAAGATTCAATGGTTGCAGTTTTTACTAAGTGTGGTAAAACAGGTTTCACATACTGCAGTAACTTTTTTGGATCAAAATGGTCGGTCCAAAGAAAATTTTCTAGACCTAAAATATGGGCACAGGGGATGTTCTTGAGCTCGAACGAAGCATTCATGCAGAAGAAAGAGATCTACGGGCATTTGAAATGAGTCCTAAACAACTGCCGCACTAGTTCTGTACAAGGCTAAAGATCAAACAAGGGCAGTGATTAGGAGAACTACCGAAGCTTGTGGCAATGGCGAAGAACACGGACGAACCCTACTGCAGATCTACTCTACGGGGTGGTGAGAACTTACCGGAGCTGAAGAGGTGCGGGAGTCGCCGCTGTTGATCTGGTCCGAGTCAGGGTGATGCAGCGGCCAAGGTTGACGAGGACCGGAGGCGAGACGACGGCGGCAGAGTGCGAGCTCAGTGAGAAAGGCAGCGGCGTGAGGAGGAAGAAGAGAGCGTGAGAGGAGCCTGTCGGGCCGGCCTATTTATAAGGCAAGGTCATAAGTGGGCGCGAGATTCAAGGAGACCACGGCGTGGTTATCTCCCCCCCCACGACGCCTCGATTTTCAGAATGGCAGTAAAAGCAAAGATCCGTTGCGGATCTGGTGGAGTAAAAAACGGGCTTAATGGAAGATGACGTCACGGCGGATTATCCGGAGTCCAGAGGATGACGACACGCCGGGTTATGGCCTTCACATGAATGGTAAGCCGGAGATTTTTTCTGTCGGCAGAGTTGAAGATTGACATGAGCCGGCTCAAATCAATCTGGGGCCTAATGTTGAGGATATAGACCTTAGAGTCACCCGCCAGGAGGGGCCGGGTTACTCGTATGGTCGTCGCCCGAAGCCCGGAGCAAGCTTGAAGACGATGGGCCAGAGATGGGCTAAGACCCGGATATGGCTTAAAGCCCGTGGTTACAATCGTTATTATGGAAGAACTTGTAGTGTAAGGCAAGTATAGTTGAGAGTCCGAGCCGGACACTCTTATGAGCCGGCCGGGACTCTAAGGGCTGCTGGGCGTCAGCCTCCCTATATAAAGGGACGACCCGGCAGCGGTTTAGGGACAAGAACAATCTCATCGAGAGCCGGGCATAGCAGTTTAGCTCCCTGGTGATCGTAACCTCAATACCACCTCAAACTGGACGTAGGCTTTTACCTTCACCGTAAGGGGCCGAACCAGTATAAACCCTCGTGTTCCTTGTCCCATATTAACCCCTTCAAGCTTCCTAGTTGCGATGGCTCCATGACTAAGTCCTAGCTCGAGGACATCTGCCGTGATAATTCCACGACAGTAGTCATGTGAATTTGGTATTCGTTTGATATTTTGATGAGATGTATGTTGTCTCTCCTCTAGTGGTGTTATGTGAACTTCGACTACATGACACTTCACCATTGTTTGGGCCTAGAGGAAGGCATTGGGAAGTAATAAGTAGATGATGGGTTGCTAGAGTGGCAGAAGCTTAAACCCTAGTTTATGCGTTGCTTCGTAAGGGGTTGATTTGGATCCATATGTTTCATGCTATGGTTAGGTTTACCTTAATACTTCTTTTGTAGTTGCGGATGCTTGCAATAGGAGTTAATCATAAGTGGGATGCTTGTCTAAGTAAGGACAGCACCCGAGCACCGGTCCACCCACATACCAAATTATCAAAGTACCGAACGCGAATCATATGAACGTGATGAAAACTAGCTTGATGATAATTCCCATGTGTCCTCGGGAGCATTTTCCTCTATATAAGAGTTTGTCCAGGCTTGTCCTTTGCTACAAAAAGGATTGGGCCATCTTGCTGCACTTTATTTACACTTGTTACTTTTTACCTGTTACAAATTACCTTGTCACAAAACTATCTGTTACCTATAATTTCAGTGCTTGCAGAGAATACCTTGCTGAAAACCGCTTGTCATTTCCTTCTGCTCCTCGTTGGGTTCGACACTCTTACTTGTCGAAAGGACTACGATAGATCCCCTATACTTGTGGGTCATCAAGACTCTTTTGTTAGGAAAGAGCTTGATGTCTACTACACAACCTTCTTCTTGTAGACGTTGTTGGGCCTCCAAGTGCAGAGGTTTGTAGGACAGTAGCAAATTTCCCTCAAGTGGATGACCTAGGTTTATCAATCCGTGGGAGGTGTAGGATGAAGATGGTCTCTCTCAAGCAACCCTGTAACCAAATAACAAAGAGTCTCTTGTGTCCCCAACACACCCAATACAATGGTAAATTGTATAGGTGCACTAGTTCGGCGAAGAGATGGTGATACAAGTGCAATATGGATGGTAGATATAGGTTTTTGTAAACTTAAAATATAAAACAGCAAGGTAGCAAGTGATAAAAGTGAGCGTAAATGGTATTGCAATGCTAGGAAACAAGGCCTAGGGTTCATACTTTCACTAGTGAAAGTTCTCTCAACAATAATAACATAATTGGATCATATAACTATCCCTCAACATGCAACAAAGAGTCACTCCAAAGTCACTAATAGCGGAGAACAAACGAAGAGATTATGGTAGGGTACGAAACCACCTCAAAGTTATCCTTTCTGATCGATCTATTCAAGAGTTCGTAGTAAAAAAACACTAAGCTATTCTTTCTGTTCGATCTATCATAGAGTTCGTACTAGAATAACACCTTAAGATACAAATCAATCAAAACCCTAATGTCACCTAGATACTCCAATGTCACCTCAAGTATCCGTGGGTATGATTATACGATATGCATCACACAATCTCAGATTCATCTATTCAACCCACACAAAGAACTTCAAAGAGTGCCCCAAAGTTTCTACCGGAGATTCAAGACGAAAACGTGTGCCAACCCCTATGCATAAGTTCACAAGGTCACTGAACCCGCAAGTTGATCACCAAAACATACATCAAGTAGATCACGTGATATCCCATTGTCACCACAGATAAGCACATGCAAGACATACATCAAGTGTTCTCAAATGCTTAAAGACTCAATCCGATAAGATAACTTCAAAGGGAAAACTCAATCCATTACAAGAGAGTAGAGGGGGAGAAACATCATAAGATCCAACTATAATAGCAAAGCTCGCGATACATCAAGATCGTGCCGAATCAAGAACACGGGAGAGAGAGATCAAACACATAGCTACTAGTACATGCCCTTAGCCCCGAGGGTGAACTACTCCCTCCTCATCATGGAGAGCGCCGGGATGATGAAGATGGCCACCGGTGAGGGATCCCCCCTCCGGCAGGGTGCCGGAACAGGGTCCCGATTGGTTTTTGGTGGCTACAGAGGCTTCCGGCGGCGGAGCTCCCGATCTATTATGTTCTTCGATGTTTTTAGGGTATATGGATATATATAGGCAAAAGAAGTCAGTCAGGGGAGCCACGAGGGGCCCACGAGGGTGGGGGTGCGTCCAGGGGGGCAGGCATGCCTCCCTGCCTCGTGGCCACCTCGAAGCTTCCCTGACGTCTACTCCAAGTCTCCTAGATTGCTTCCGTTGCAAAAATAACTCTCCCGAAGGTTTGATTCCGTTTGGACTCCATTTGATATTCCTTTTCTTCAAAACACTGGAATAGGCAAGAAAACAGCAATTTGGGCTGGGCCTCCGGTTAATAGGTTAGTCCCAAAAATAATATAAAAGTGTATAATAAAGCCCATAAACATCCAAAATGGGTAATATAATAGCATGGAACAATAAAAAATTATAGATACGTTGGAGATGTATCAGCATCCCCAAGCTTAATTCCTGCTCGTCCTCGAGTAGGTAAATGATAAAAACAGAATTTTTGATGTGGAATGCTACCTAACATAATTCTCAATGTAATTTTCTTCATTGTGGCAAGAATATTCAGATCCGAAAGATTCAAGATAAAAGTTTAGTATTGACATAAAAATAATAATACTTCAAGCATACTAACGAAGCAATCATGTCTTCTCAAAATAACATGGCCAAAGCAAGCTATCCCTACAAAATCATATAGTCTGGCTATGCTCTATCTTCATCACACAAAATATTTAAATCATGCACAACCCCGATGACAAGCCAAGCAATTGTTTCATACTTTTGATGTTCTCAAACTTCTTCAATCTTCACGCAATACATGAGCGTGAGCCATGGACATAGCACTATAGGTGAAATAGAATGGTGGTTGTGGAGAAGACAAAAAGGAGAAGATAGTCTCACATCAACTAGGCGTATCAACGGGCTATGGAGATGCCCATCAATAGATATCAATGTGAGTTAGTAGGGATTGCCATGCAACAGATGCACTAGAGCTATAAGTATATGAAAGCTCAACAAAAGAAACTAAGTGGGTGTGCATCCAACTTGCTTGCTCACGAAGACCTAGGCAATTTGAGGAAGCCCATCATTGGAATATACAAGCCAAGTTCTATAATGTAAAATTCCCACTAGTATATGAAAGTGACAACATAGGAGACTCTCCATCATGAAGATCATGGTGCTACTTTGAAGCACAAGTGTGGTAAAAGGATAGTAGCATTGTCCCTTCTCTCTTTTTCTCTCATTTTTTTGTTTGGGCCTTCTCCTTTTTTATGGCCTCTTTTTTCTCTTTTTTTATTTGGGCTTCTTTGGCCTCTTTTATTTATTTTTTTCGTCCGGAGTCTCATCCCGACTTGTGGGGGAATCATAGTCTCCATCATCCTTTCCTCACTAGGACAATGCTCTAATAATGATGATCATCACACTTTTATTTACTTACATCTCAAGAATTACAACTCGATACTTAGAACAAAATATGACTCTATATGAATGCCTCCGGCGGTGTACCGGGATATGCAATGAATCAAGAGTGACATGTATGAAAGAATTATGAAGGTAGCTTTGCCACAAATATGATGTCAACTACATGATCATGCAAAGCAATATGACAATGATGAAGCGTGTCATAATAAATGGAACGGTGGTAAGTTGCATGGCAATATATCTCAGAATGGCTATGGAAATGCCATAATAGATAGGTATGGTGGCTGTTTTGAGGAAGGTATATGGTGGGTATATGATACCGGCGAAAGGTGCACGATATTAGAGAGGCTAGCAATGGTGGAAAGGTAAGAGTGCGTATAATCCATGGACTCAACATTAGTCATAAAGAACTCACATAGTTATTGCAAAAATCTATTAGTTATCGAAACAAAGTACTACACACATGCTCCTAGGGGGATAGATGTTGGAAATATGCCCTAGAGGCAATAATAAATGGTTATTATTATATTCTGTGTTCATGATAGTAGTCTATTATTCATGCTATAATTGCATTGTCCGGAAATCGTAATACATGTGTGAATACATAGACCACAACGTGTCCCTAGTAAGCATCTAGTTGACTAGCTCGTTGATTAACAGATAGTCATGGTTTCCTGACTATGGACATTGGATGTCATTGATAACGGGATCACATCATTAGGAGAATGATGTGATGGACAAGACCCAATCCTAAGCATAGCATAAAAGATCGTGTAGTTTCGTTTGCTAGAGCTTTTCCAATGTCAAGTATCTTTTCCTTAGACCATGAGATCGTGCAACTCCCGGATACCGTAAGAGTGCTTTGGGTGTGCCAAACGTCACAACGTAACTGGGTGACTATAAAGGTGCACTACAGGTATCTCCGAAAGTGTCTGTTGGGTTGGCACGGATCGAGACTGGGATTTGTCACTCCGTGTGACGGAGAGGTATCTCTGGGCCCACTCGGTGATGCATCATCATAATGAGCTCAATGTGACTAAGGCGTTAGTCACGGGATCATGCATTGCGGTACGAGTAAAGAGACTTGCCGGTAACGAGATTGAACAAGGTATTGGGATACCGACGATCGAATCTCGGGCAAGTAACATACCGATTGACAAAGGGAATTGCATACGGATTGATTGAATCCTCGACACCGTGGTTCATCCGATGAGATCATCGTGGAACATGTGGGAGCCAACATGGGTATCCAGATCCCGCTGTTGGTTATTGATCGGAGAGGCGTCTCGGTCATGTCTGCATGTCTCCCGAACCCGTAGGGTCTACACACTTAAGGTTCGGCGACGCTAGGGTTGTAGAGATATATGTATGCGGAAACCCGAAAGTTGTTCGGAGTCCCGGATGAGATCCCGGACGTCACGAGAGGTTCCGGAATGGTCCGGAGGTGAAGAATTATATATAGGAAGTCAAGTTTCGGCCACCGGGAAAGTTTCGGGGGTTACTGGTATTGTATCGGGACCACCGGAAGGGTCCCGGGGGTCCACCGGGTGGGGCCACCTATCCCGGAGGGCCCCGTGGGCTGAAAGTGGAAGGGAACCAGCCCTTAGTGGTCTGGGGCGCCCCCCTTGGGCCTCCCCCCATGCGCCTAGGGTTGGGAACCCTAGGCGGGAGCTTCCCCCTTGCCTTGGGGGGCAAGGCACCCCTTCCCCCCCACTTGGCCGCCGCCCCCCCCTTTGGATCTCATCTCCAGGGCCGGCGCCCCCCCAGGGGGCCTATATAAAGGGGGGAGGGAGGGCAGCCACCTACAGCCCTGGGCGCCTCCCTCCTCCCCAGCAACACCTCTCTCTCTCTCTCGCAGAAGCTTGGCGAAGCCCTGCCGGAGACCCGCTACATCCACCACCACGCCGTCGTGTTGTTGGATCTCCATCAACCTCTCCTCCCCCCTTGCTGGATCAAGAAGGAGGAGACGTCGCTGCACCGTACGTGTGTTGAACGCGGAGGTGCCGTCCGTTCGGCACTCGGTCATCGGTGATTTGGATCACGGCGAGTACGACTCCGTCATCCACGTTCATTGGAACGCTTCCGCTCGCGATCTACAAGGGTATGTAGATGCACTCCTTTCCCCTCGTTGTTAGTAGACTCCATAGATGCATCTTGGTGAGCGTAGGAAAATTTTAAAATTATGCTACGATAACCAACAGTGGCATCATGAGCCAGGCCTATGCGTAGTTACTATGCACGAGTAGAACACAAAGCAGTTGTGGGCGTTGAGTTTGCCGATTCTTCTTGCCGCTACTAGTCGTTTCTTGTTTCGGCGGCATTGTAGGATGAAGCGGCCCGGACCGACCTTACACGTACGCTTACGTGAGACAGGTTCCACCGACTGACATGCACTAGTTGCATAAGGTGGCTAGCGGGTGTTTGTCTCTCCTACTTTAGTCGGAACGGATTCGATGAAAAGGGTCCTTATGAAGGGTAAATAGAAATTGGCAAATCACGTTGTGGTCATACGTAGGTAAGAAAACGTTCTTGCTAGAAACCTACAAACCACGTAAAAACTTGCAACAACAATTAGAGGACGTCTAACTTGTTTTTGCAGCAAGTGCTATGTGATGTGATATGGCCAGAAGATGTGATGAATGATATATGTGATGTATGAGATTGATCATATTCTTGTAATAGGAATCACGACTTGCATGTCGATGAGTATGACAACCGGCAGGAGCCATAGGAGTTGTCTTTATTATTTTGTATGACCTGCGTGTCATTGAATAACGCCATGTAAATTACTTTACTTTGTTGCTAAACGCGTTAGCCATAGAAGTAGAAGTAATCGTTGGCGTGACGACTTCATGAAGACACAATGATGGAGATCATGGTGTCATGCCGGTGACGAAGATGATCATGGTGCCCCGAAGATGGAGATCAAAGGAGCATAATGATATTGGCCATATCATGTCACTATTTGATTGCATGTGATGTTTATCATGTTTTTGCATCTTATTTGCTTAGAACGACGGTAGCAAGTAGGATGATCCCTTATAATAATTTCAAGAAAGTGTTCACCCTAACTGTGCACCGTTGCGAAGGTTCGTTGTTTCGAAGCACCACGTGATGATCGGGTGTGATAGATTCTAACGTTCGAATACAACGGGTGTTGACGAGCCTAGCATGTACAGACATGGCCTCGGAACACACGCAATACACTTAGGTTGACTTGACGAGCCTAGCATGTACAGACATGGCCTCGTAACACGGAGGACCGAAAGGTCGAGCATGAGTCGTATAGAAGATACGATCAACATGAAGATGTTCACCGATCTTGACTAGTCCGTCTCACGTGATGATCGGACACGGCCTAGTTAAACTCGGATCATGTTGCACTTAGATGACTAGACGGATGTCTATCTGAGTGGGAGTTCATTAAATAATTTGATTAGATGAACTTAATTATCATGAACTTAGTCTAAAATCTTTACACTATGTCTTGTAGATCTAATGGCCAACGTTGTCCTCAATTTCAACGCGTTCCTAGAGAAAACCAAGCTGAAAGATGATGGCAACAACTATACGGACTGGGTCCGGAACCTGAGGATCATCCTCATAGTAGCCAAGAAAGATTATGTCTTAGAAGCACCGCTAGGTGAAGCACCAATCCCAGAGAACCAAGACGTTATGAACGCTTGGCAATCACGTGCTGATGATTACTCCCTCGTTCAGTGCGGCATGCTTTACAGCTTAGAACCGGGTCTCCAAAAGCGTTTTGAGAAACATGGAGCATACGAGATGTTCGAGGAGATGAAACTAGTTTTCCAAGCTCATGCCCGGGTCGAGAGATATGATGTCTCCGACAAGTTCTTCAGCTGTAAAATGGAGGAGAACAGTTCTGTTAGTGAGCACATACTCAGAATGTCTGGGTTGCATAACCGCTTGTCTCAGCTGGGAGTCAATCTCCCGGATGACGCGGTCATTGACAGAATCCTCCAGTCGCTTCCACCAAGCTACAAGAGCTTTGTGATGAACTACAATATGCAGGGGATGGAAAAGACCATTCCCGAGGTATATTCAATGCTGAAATCAGCGGAAGGGGAGATCAGAAAAGAACATCAAGTGTTGATGGTGAATAAAACCACTAAGTTCAAGAAGGGCAAGGGTAAGAAGAACTTCAAGAAGGACGGCAAGGGAGTTGCCGCGCCCGGTAAACCAGTTACTGGGAAGAAGTCAAAGAATGGACCCAAGCCCGAGACTGAGTGCTTTTATTGCAAGGGAAGTGGTCACTGGAAGCGGAACTGCCCCAAATACTTGGCGGACAAGAAGAAGGCCGGCAACACCCAAGGTATATGTGATATACAAGTAATTGATGTGTACCTTACCAGTACTCGTAGTAGCTCCTGGGTATTTGATACCGGTGCGGTTGCTCATATTTGTAACTCAAAACAGGAACTACGGAATAAACGGAGACTAGCAAAGGACGAGGTGACGATGCGCGTCGGGAATGGTTCCAAGGTCGATGTGATTGCCGTCGGCACGCTACCTCTGCATCTACCCACGAGATTAGTTTTAAACCTCAATAATTGTTATTTAGTGGCAGCTTTGAGCATGAACATTGTATCTGGATCTCGTTTAATTCGAGATGGCTACTCATTTAAATCCGAGAATAATGGTTGTTCTATTTATTTGAGAGATATGTTTTATGGTCATGCCCCGCTGGTCAATGGTTTATTTTTGATGAATCTCGAACGTGATGTTACACATGTTCATAGTGTGAATACCAAAAGATGTAAAGTTGATAACGATAGTCCCACATACTTGTGGCACTGCCGCCTTGGTCACATTGGTGTCAAGCGCATGAAGAAGCTCCATGCAGATGGACTTTTGGAGTCTCTTGATTACGAATCATTTGACACGTGCGAACCATGCCTCATGGGTAAGATGACCAAGACTCCGTTCTCCGGAACAATGGAGGGAGCAACCAACTTATTGGAAATCATACATACCGATGTGTGCGGTCCAATGAGTGTTGAGGCTCGCGGAGGATATCGTTATGTTCTCACTCTCACTGATGATTTAAGTAGATATGGGTATGTCTACCTAATGAAACACAAGTCTGAAACCTTTGAAAAGTTCAAGGAATTTCAGAGTGAAGTCGAGAATCAACGTGACAGGAAAATAAAATTCTTACGATCAGATCATGGTGGAGAATATTTAAGTCACGAATTTGGTACACACTTAAGGAAATGTGGAATAGTTTCACAACTCACGCCGCCTGGAACACCTCAGAGAAACGGTGTGTCCGAACGTCGTAATTGCACTCTATTGGATATGGTGCGATCTATGATGTCTCTTACCGATTTACCGCTCTCATTTTGGGGCTATGCTTTAGAGACTGCCGCATTCACTTTAAATAGGGCTCCGTCGAAATCCGTTGAGACGACACCGTATGAATTATGGTTTGGGAAGAAACCTAAGCTGTCATTTCTAAAAGTTTGGGGATGCGATGCTTATGTCAAGAAACTTCAACCTGAAAAGCTCGAACCCAAGTCGGAAAAATGCGTCTTCATAGGATACCCTAAGGAAACTATTGGGTATACCTTCTACCTCAGATCCGAGGGCAAGATCTTCGTTGCCAAGAACGGGTCCTTTCTAGAGAAGGAGTTTCTCTCGAAAGAATTGAGTGGGAGGAAAGTGGAACTTGATGAGGTGATAGTCACCCCTTCTGAACCGGAATGTAGCGCAGCGCAGGAAAATGCTCCTGTGGTGCCTACACCGACTGGGGAGGAAGTTAATGATGATGATCACGAAGCTTCGGATCAAGTTTCTGAACTTCGTAGGTCCACAAGGACACGTTCCGCACCAGAGTGGTGCGGCAACCCTGTCCTGGAAATCATGTTGTTAGACAACGGTGAACCTTCGAACTATGAAGAAGCGATGGCGGGCCCGGATTCTGACAAATGGCTAGAAGCCATGAAATCCGAGATAGAATCCATGTATGAAAACAAAGTATGGACTTTGACTGACTTGCCCGATGAGCGGCGAGCCATAGAAAACAAATGGATCTTTAAGAAGAAGACGGACGCGGATGGTAATGTGACCATCTACAAAGCTCGACTTGTCGCTAAGGGTTATCGACAAGTTCAAGGGGTTGACTACGATGAGACTTTCTCACCCGTAGCGAAGCTGAAGTCCGTCAGAATCATGTTAGCAATTGTCGCATACTATGATTATGAGATATGGCAGATGGACGTCAAAACGGCATTCCTTAACGGCTTCCTTAAGGAAGAGTTGTATATGATGCAGCCGGAAGGTTTTGTCGATCCTAAGAATGCTAACAAAGTGTGCAAGCTCCAGCGCTCAATCTATGGGCTGGTGCAAGCATCTCGGAGTTGGAACATTCGCTTTGATGAGATGATCAAAGCGTTTGGGTTTACACAGACTTATGGAGAAGCCTGTGTTTACAAGAAAGTGAGTGGGAGCTCTGTAGCATTTCTCATATTATATGTGGATGACATATTATTGATGGGAAATTATATAGAATTCTTGGAAAGTATAAAGGCCTATTTGAATAAGTGTTTTTCAATGAAGGACCTTGGAGAAGCTGCTTATATTTTAGGCATCAAAATCTATAGAGATAGATCAAGACGCCTCATTGGTCTTTCACAGAGTACATACCTTGACAAGATATTGAAGAAGTTCAGTATGGATCAGTCCAAGAAGGGGTTCTTGCCTGTATTGCAAGGTGTGCAATTGAGCACGGCTCAATGCCCGACCACGGCAGAAGATATAGAAGAGATGAGTGTCATCCCCTATGCCTCAGCCATAGGGTCTATTATGTATGCCATGCTGTGTACCAGACCTGATGTAAACCTTGCCGTAAGTTTGGTAGGAAGGTACCAAAGTAATCCCGGCAAGGAACACTGGACAGCGGTCAAGAATATCCTGAAGTACCTGAAGAGGACTAAGGATATGTTTCTCGTTTATGGAGGTGACGAAGAGCTCGTCGTAAAGGGTTACGTCGATGCTAGCTTCGACACAGATCTGGATGACTCGAAGTCACAGACCGGATACGTGTATATTTTGAATGGAGGAGCAGTAAGCTGGTGGAGTTGCAAGCAAAGCGTCGTGGCGGGATCTACATGTGAAGCGGAGTACATGGCAGCCTCAGAGGCAGCACAGGAAGCAGTCTGGATGAAGGAGTTCATTACCGACCTAGGGGTGATTCCCAATGCGTCGGGCCCAATGACTCTCTTCTGTGACAACACTGGAGCTATTGCCCTTGTGAAGGAGCCCAGGTTTCACAGGAAGACCAGGCATATCAAGCGTCGCTTCAACTCCATTCGTGAAAGTGTTCAAAATGGAGACATAGATATTTGTAAAGTACACACGGACCTGAATGTAGCAGATCCGTTGACTAAACCTCTCCCTAGGGCAAAACATGATCAACACCAGGACGCAATGGGTGTTCGATTCATCACAATGTAACTACATTATTGACTCTAGTGCAAGTGGGAGACTGTTGGAAATATGCCCTAGAGGCAATAATAAATGGTTATTATTATATTTCTGTGTTCATGATAATAGTCTATTATTCATGCTATAATTGCATTGTCCGGAAATCGTAATACATGTGTGAATACATAGACCACAACGTGTCCCTAGTAAGCCTCTAGTTGACTAGCTCGCTGATCAACAGATAGTCATGGTTTCCTGACTATGGACATTGGATGTCATTGATAACGGGATCACATCATTAGGAGAATGATGTGATGGACAAGACCCAATCCTAAGCATAGCATAAAAGATCGTGTAGTTTCGTTTGCTAGAGCTTTTCCAATGTCAAGTATCTTTTCCTTAGACCATGAGATCGTGCAACTCCCGGATACCGTAAGAGTGCTTTGGGTGTGCCAAACGTCACAACGTAACTGGGTGACTATAAAGGTGCACTACGGGTATCTCCGAAAGTGTCTGTTGGGTTGGCACGGATCGAGACTGGGATTTGTCACTCCGTGTGACGGAGAGGTATCTTTGGGCCCACTCGGTGATGCATCATCATAATGAGCTCAATGTGACTAAGGCGTTAGTCACGGGATCATGCATTGCGGTACGAGTAAAGAGACTTGCCGGTAACGAGATTGAACAAGGTATTGGGATACCGACGATCGAATCTCGGGCAAGTAACATACCGATTGACAAAGGGAATTGCATACGGATTGATTGAATCCTCGACACCGTGGTTCATCCGATGAGATCATCGTGGAACATGTGGGAGCCAACATGGGTATCCAGATCCCGCTGTTGGTTATTGACCGGAGAGGCGTCTCGGTCATGTCTGCATGTCTCCCGAACCCGTAGGGTCCACACACTTAAGGTTCGGTGACGCTAGGGTTGTAGAGATATATGTATGCGGAAACCCGAAAGTTGTTCGGAGTCCCGGATGAGATCCCGGACGTCACGAGAGGTTCCGGAATGGTCCGGAGGTGAAGAATTATATATAGGAAGTCAAGTTTCGGCCACCGGGAAAGTTTCGGGGGTTACCGGTATTGTACCGGGACCACCGGAAGGGTCCCGGGGGTCCACCGGGTGGGGCCACCTATCCTGGAGGGCCCCGTGGGCTGAAAGTGGAAGGGAACCAGCCCTTAGTGGGCTGGGGCGCCCCCCTTGGGCCTCCCCCCATGCGCCTAGGGTTGGGAACCCTAGGGGGGGAGCTTCCCCCTTGCCTTGGGGGGCAAGGCACCCCTTCCCCCCCACATGGCCGTCGCCCCCCCTTTGGATCTCATCTCCAGGGCCGGCCCCCAAGGGGGCCTATATAAAGGGGGGGGGGAGGGCAGCCGCCTACAGCCTTGGGCGCCTCCCTCCTCCCCTGCAACACCTCTCTCTCTCTCGCAGAAGCTCGGCGAAGCCCTGCCGGAGACCCGCTACATCCACCACCACGCCGTCGTGCTGTTGGATCTCCATCAACCTCTCCTTCCCCCTTGCTGGATCAAGAAGGAGGAGACGTCGCTGCACCATACGTGTGTTGAACGCAGAGGTGCCGTCCGTTCGGCACTCGGTCATCGGTGATTTGGATCACGGCGAGTACGACTCCGTCATCCACGTTCATTGGAACGCTTCCGCTCGCGATCTACAAGGGTATGTAGATGCACTCCTTTCCCCTCGTTGCTAGTAGACTCCATAGATGCATCTTGGTGAGCGTAGGAAAAATTAAAATTATGCTACGATAACCAACAATAGATTGGTAGGAAAAGACCATCGCTCGTCCCCGACCGCCACTCATAAGGAAGACAATCAAAAAATAAATCATGCTCCGACTTCATCACATAATGGTTCACCATACGTGCATGCTACGGGAATCACAAACTTTAGAACAAGTATTTCTCAAATTCACAACTACTCAACTAGCTTGACTCTAATATCACCATCTTCATATCTCAAAACAATTATCAAGTATCAAACTTCTCTTAGTATCCAATGCACTTTATATGAAAGTTTTTATTATACCTATCTTGGATGCTCATCACATTAGGACTAATTTTGTAGCCAAAGCAAATTACCATGCTGTTTAGGACTCTCAAAATAATATAAGTGAAGCATGAGAGTTCATCTATTTCTTCAAAATAAAACCACCGTCATGCTCTAAAAGATATAAGTGAAGCACTAGAGCAAATGACAAACTACTCCAAAAGATATAAGTGAAGATCAATGAGTAGTCAAATAATTATGCAACTATGTGAAGACTCTCTAACATTTAAGAATTTCAGATCTTGGTATTTTATTCAAACAGCAAGCAAAACAAAATAAAATGACACTCCAAGCAAAACACATATCATGTGGTGAATAAAAATATAGCTCCAAGTAAAGTTACCGATGAACGAAGACGAAAGAGGGGATGCCTTCCGGGGCATCCCCAAGCTTAGGCTCTTGGTCATCCTTGAATATTACCTTGTGGTGCCTTGGACATCCCCAAGCTTAGGCTCTTGCCACTCCTTATTCCATAGTCCATCGAATCTTTACCCAAAACTTGAAAACTTCACAACAGAAAACTTAACAGAAAACTCGTAAGCTCCGTTAGTATAAGAAAATAAATCACCACTTAGGTACTGTTGTGAACTCATTATAAATTCATATTGGTGTTAAACCTACTGTATTCCAACTTCTCTATGGTTCATAACCTCCGATACTAGCCATAGATTCATCAAAATAAGCAAACAACACATAGAAAACAGAATCTGTCAAAAACAGAACAGTCTGTAGTAATCTGTATCATTCGAATAATTCTGTAACTCCAAAAATTCTGAAATAAATTGGTGGACCTGAGGAAATTGTATATTAATCATCTTCAAAAAGAATCAACCTAAAAGCACTCTCCAGTAAAAAATGGCAGCACATCTCGTGAGCGCTAAAGTTTCTGTTTTTTACAGCTAGATCATAAAGACTTCACCCAAGTCTTCCCAAAGGTTCTACTTGGCACAAACACTAATTAAAACATAAAACCACATCTAACCAGAGGCTAGATGAATTATTTATTACTAAACAGGAGCAAAAAGTAAAGAATAAAATTGGGTTGCCTCCCAACAAGCGCTTTTCTTTATTGCCTTTTTAGCTAGGCATGATAATTTCAATGATGCTCAAATAAAAGATAAGAATTGAAACATAAAGAGAGCATCATAAAGCATATGACAAGCACATTTAAGCCTAACCCACTTCCTATGCATAGGGATTTTGTGAGCAAACAACTTATGGGAACAATAATCAACTAGCATAGGAAGGCAAAACAAGCATAACTTCAAAACTTTAAGCACATAGAGAGGAAACTTGATATTATTGCAATTCCTACAAGCATAAATTCCTCCCTCATAATAATTTTCAGTAGCATCATGAATGAATTCAACAATATAACCAGCACCTAAAGCATTCTTTTCATGATCTACAAGCATAGAAATTTTATCACTCTCCGCATAAGCAAAATTCTTCTCATTCGGAATACTGGGAGTATCATAAGAAACTCGAATACTATAAATTGTTTCCACATTAAAAGAGTAATGTTTAGAAAAAGGGTAATCATAATCATGACAAGTTTTATAAATATAATCATCACTACTCTTTATAGCATAAGTGTCATCACAATAATCATCATAAATAGGGGGCATGCTATCATCATAATAAATTTGCTCATCAAAACTTGGGAGGCTAAAAATATCATATTCATTAAACATCGCATCCCCAAGCTTGGGACAAACATTAATTGCAGCAAATATATTCTCAAACATGTCATTCTCATCAAACATAGCATCCCCAAGCTTGGGCCTTTTCATATCATAAGCATAATCACTCTCATCATTAATAGTATGGATAGCACCAATAGTATAGCAATTATCATCATCACAATGAGTAATAGGAGCAACATCATTTGGGAGAGATACCTTTCTACCTTTGCTTCTCCGTCTTTTCTTTTTCTTCTTCACATCATGTGTGGGTTTAACCCTCTTTTTTGAGCTCCTTATTAATGAGATTGGTTGAATAGAAGGCTCCTCCTCGTTACCTGATTCATCATAAGAAATAATAGGAGGATATTGGGAAGTCTGTTCCCTTTCGTTAGTATTCTCTTCATCTTCTATTTATTTTCTTTTCTTCATGTAATTGGCAATATAAGGATTTTCAATGCAATTCAGCGCACAATACATATAAATTTCCTCTAGATCAAAATCAAGAACTTTATCAAGGACAATTTCTGGAAGATCCTTAGTTATACGTTTCATTTCTTCATAACCCAAAAGCAAACTAAGTTCATTATGATGTGCAAGGGAAATCAAGTCATCACAATTTTTGGACACGATACGATCATGAAACAATTTGCATTGGTTATTGAAATGATCACGTTCATTGCAAAGTTCACAAGTACGGCTAAGAAAGTTTAAATTTTCAGCACAAACATCTAGCCTTTCTTGCAACCATTTAGTTTCCAAATACTTATGCCTCTCACAAAATCTATTCTCCCTAATTGGTATGTACTTGCAAACTCTATGCACTCCACAAAAATCGACATGCTTATAGGAGATATTTTCACCATGACTAGTGCAATCATCATTAGTACCATGGATATTCAAAGAGTTCATACTAAAAACATTGCAATCATGCTCATCATTCAATGATCTAGTGCCAAACATTTTATAGATTCCTTCTCCTAGCACTTGAGCACAATTCTCCTTTCCATCATTCTCACGAAAGATATTAAAAAGATGAAGCGTATTAGACAAACTCAATTCCATTTTTTGGTAGTTCTCTTTTATAAACTAAACTAGTGATAAAACAAGAAACAAAAAGATTCGATTGCAAGATCTAAAGATATACCTTCAAGCACTCACCTCCCCGGCAGCGGCGCCAGAAAAGAGTCTTGATGACCCACAAGTATAGGGGATCTATCGTAGTCCTTTTGATAAGTAAGAGTGTCGAACCCAACGAGGAGCAGAAGGAAATGACAAGCGGTTTTCAGCAAGGTATTCTCTGCAAGCACTGAAATTATAGGTAACAGATAGTTTTGTGATAAGGTAATTTGTAACGGGTAACAAGTAACAAGTGTAAATAAAGTGCAGCAAGATGGCCCAATCCATTTTGTAGCAAAGGACAAGCCTGGACAAACTCTTATATAGAGGAAAACGCTCCCGAGGACACATGGGAATTATCGTCAAGCTAGTTTTCATCACGTTCATATGATTCACGTTCGGTACTTTGATAATTTGGTATGTGGGTGGACTGGTGCTTGGGTGCTGTCCTTACTTGGACAAGCATCCCACTTATGATTAACTCCTATTGCAAGCATCTCCAACTACAAAAGAAGTATTAAGGTTGTGACGCCCCCGATTCAATCGTACACTAATCATGCACGCAAACGTGTACGATCAAGATCAGGGAACTCACGGGAAGATATCACAACACAACTCTAAAACATAAATAAGTCATACAAGCATCATAATACAAGCCATGGGCCTCGAGGGCTCGAATACAAGTGCTCGATCATAGACGAGTCAGCGGAAGCAACAATATCTGAGTACAGACATAAGTTAAACAAGTTTGCCTTAAGAAGGCTAGCACAAACTGGGATACAGATCGAAAGAGGCGCAGGCCTCCTGCCTGGGATCCTCCTAACTACTCCTGGTCGTCGTCATCCGGCTGCACATATTAGTAGGCACCTCCGGTGTAGTAAGAGTCGTCGTCGACGGTGGCGTCTGGCTCCAGGGCTCCAGCATCTGGTTGCGACAACCAGGTAGAAGGGAAAGGGGGAAAAGAGGGAGAAAAGCAACCGTGAGTACTCATCCAAAGTACTCACAAGCAAGGATCTACACTACATATGCATGGGTATATGTGTAAAGGGCCATATCGGTGGACTGAACTGCAGAATGCCAGAATAAGGGGGGGATAGCTAATCCCGTCGAAGACTACGCTTCTGACCACCTCCATCTTGCAGCATGTAGAAGAGAGTAGATGGTAAGTTCACCAAGTAGCATCGCATAGCATAATCCTACCCGGCGATCCCCTCCTCGTCGCCCTGTTAGAGAGCGATCACCAGGTTATATCTGGCACTTGGAAGGGTGTGTTTTTATTAAGTATCTGGTTCTAGTTGTCATAAGGTCAAGGTACAACTCCGGGTCGTCCTTTTACCGAGGGACACGGCTACTCGAATAGATAAACTTCCCTGCAGGGGTGCACCACATAACCCAACACGCTTGATCCCATTTGGCCGGACACACTTTCCTGGGTCATGCCCGGCCTCGAAAGATCAAGACGTCGCAGCCCCACCTAGGCACAACAGAGAGGTCAGCACGCCGGTCTAAATCCTATGGCGCAGGGGTCTGGGTCCATCGCCCATTGCACACCTGCACGTTGCGAGGGCGGCCGGAATCAGACCTAGCCTAGCAGGCGTTCCAGTCCAATCCGGCGCGCCGCTCCGTCGCTGACGTCACGAAGGCTTCGGCTGATACCACGACGTCGAGTGCCCATAACTGTTCCCGCGTAGTTGGTTAGTGCGTATAGACCAAATGGCCAGACTCAGATCAAATACCAAGAACTCGTTAAGCGTGTTATTTTGAAGTAACCGCGAACGCCGACCAGGGCCAGGCCCATCTCTCTCCTAGGCGGTCTCAACCTGCTCTGCCGCTCCGCCAGAAATTAACAGTCGCGGGCCGTCAGGAACCCAGGCCCACCTCTACCGGGATGGAGCCACCTGTCCTTTCAGCCCCCTCATCAGAATCACTTGCGGGTACTCAACGAGCTGACCCGACTTTAGTCACCACATGTGTCATGTATATAAAGTATATAGTATATACCCGTGATCACCTCCCGAAGTGATCACGGCCCAGTAGTATAGCATGGCAGACGGACAAGAGTGTAGGGCCACTGATGGAACACTAGCATCCTATACTAAGCAGTAGGATAGCAGGTAAGGGTAACAACTGTAGCAACAATGACAGGCTATGCGGCAGAATAGGATTAACCGAAAGCAGTAACATGCTACACTCTTCTAATGCAAGCAGTATAGAGAAGAATAGGCGATATCTGGTGATCAAGGGGGGCGCTTGCCTGGTTGCTCTGGCAAGAAGGAGGGGTCGTCAACACCGTAGTCGAACTGGGGGTCGCCGGCAGTCTCGGGGTCTACCAGAAAGAAGTAACAGAGGGGAACACAATAAATAACAGAGCAATCAAAGCATCACAAAGTATAACAAGGCAATACGCGGTGCTAGGGGTGACGTAACGCAGGGATATGTGATACCAGCGAAGGGGGGAAAGATCTGGGAAAGTATCCCCGGTGTTTTGCGTTTTCGGGCAAATGAACCGGAGGGGGAAAGTTGTGTGTTCGCTATGCTAGAGATGTGTGGCGGACAAACGGGTTGCGTATCCGGATTCGTCCGGTCGTTCTGAGCAACTTTCATGTACAAAGTTTTTCCATCCGAGCTACGGTTTATTTTATATTAATTTTAAAAGATTTAAATCATTTTTAGGATTAATTTAATTATTTTAATTCAACATTATCCAGAACAGTGTTTGCTGATGTCATCATGACGTCAGCAGTCAACAGAGGTGTTGACTGGTCAACTAACGTGTGGGTCCCGTTCGTCATTGTCTTAGACTAACTAAGTAGGTTTAATTAAGTCATTATGTTAATTTAACAGATTTAATTAAGTTAATTAATTATCTAATTAATTAATATTTTTCTAAAAAAATTAATTCTTTTTTTAATGGGGCGTGGGGCCCTTATGTCATAGGCTCTGGGGGAGCCTAGTGGGCACTGGGCGAATGGGCGCAACGGGTGCCCAGCACCCGTTCGTTCGGGCGCATGCCTCAACCGCCAGAGGGGCAACGGCGACGGCATGGCGCCGGGGCGGCGCAGCGAGGGGGTGGTCGTGACGGCAGCAGGAGGCGACGCCGGAGTGGGGCCGCGCGGACGGGCGCCGGGCACGGAGCGCTAGACGCAGCCAGGGGGCGCGGCCACGCGCGGCGCACAGGCGCGGGCATCTCCGGGCGAAGGGGTCGTGCGGCGTGGGGCTCTGGGCGGGCTACGGCCGGTCGGGGCAGGGGAAGGGACCGCGCCTGGGCGAGAGGAGCGGGACGGCGCCAGCGCGCACTGGGCGCGGCGTGGACGGCGATTGCGGGGCAGTCGAGCGGGGCCATGGGCGTGGCGACGAGGCGAGCCTACGCGGGCGCGACGCTTGCAGTAGCAGCACGGCATGTGCGAGGCACTGGCAGAGGGAAAGGGGAGGCCGTGGGCCTCACCAGCAATGAAGGGAAGCGGGGGCGGCGTGGCTCGAGGAGGCCGGTCGGGGATGAGGTCGAGGTGGACGTCCGGCGGCGCTGGGTGAAGCAGAGGCGGGGAACGGGGCGGTTCGGCGATGGAGAGGCGGGGCGGGCAGTCCAGCGAGCGACGAGGTGGGGCGTCGGGGTGGCGCTGGGGACGGGCGCCGGCGTCAGGGGCGCGGGGCGGCGCGGGATCTGGCTCCTCTTCCCCGATCTAGATGGGGAAGGGGAGAGAGGCATGGGAGAGATTGAGGGGAGTGGGGATCGTGCAGTGGGGGGGGAGTGGGGGCGATAGGCTAGGGTTTTCGTCGGTGGGGGGTTATGGAGGGGTTAGGTGGGCCGGCCTTGTTGGATGGCCAGCTGGGCCGAGGCCCAGCGCGCCGGGGGGGTTCTCTTTTATTTTTGTTCGCTTTCCTTTTATCTTTTGCTTATTTTCTTTTATTTCTTGATCTAATTTTGTTTTATACATCACAAAGTGAATTCCTAAATTACTGTCTCATCAACACCCACTACCACAAAAAGTTTTACCCAAAACAAAATAGATTAGTATTTTGTAAAATATCAAAGACATTTATTTAATTGTTTCAACTACTGTTTTAACCACTTTTAGAGCATTTAAGCATTTTACAAAAGTGTGGTTTCTCCACCCTAACTACCTATGCATTATTTGGCATAACCCGAACATTTATGTTTTAGTATTTGAAAGCTTTTGATGTTTTCCTCAATTTGAATTTGAATTTGTATCTTTTTGAACTAACGCGAGATTGCCAACAGTAACCGAGGTGATGTGGCATCCTTAGCAGAGGTTCACTATAGCTTAATTATCCTGGCATCAC
Source organism: Aegilops tauschii subsp. strangulata (assembly GCF_002575655.3). NCBI lineage: Eukaryota > Viridiplantae > Streptophyta > Magnoliopsida > Poales > Poaceae > Aegilops > Aegilops tauschii. Next base: position 129,171,714 of record NC_053039.3, read on the forward strand.
AATTCTTTTCCACTACAAGAAATCTCGTCCCGAGATTTAAGAGGGGAAGCAAGGGGTAAGATCTGGTTACGAAATTCTAACGGATCTTCTCGGTCTTGGCTGCTCTTCTCGAAGAAGTTAATCCCTTTCGTTGATGTCTTCATTTCTCTGCTTCAGGTCATCATGATGAAGTCGGCATCCTTTCTTCGGGAACTCCATTGTACTTACGAAAGAATAAAGGGTGGTCATTCCGGAAGAACGGACCTCTGCAAGGTTGACTACCTGGTAGCTAACATCGGGGGAAGGTGGCGGAAAGTAACTCTCGAAGTGAAACTTAAGAAAATTTCGAGAGCAAAGTAAGGAGGTACCATGAGAAGTTTAAGCGGGTAGGCAATCGTTCGATGCCTGAACAAGGTGTGAAAGGGGTACAGAGCAACGAGAATAAGTATTGTGTCTGTTACCAGATTGGATCACCAGGAAGGTGGCCCATGAATTACATACGGAGCCAAGTGTGAGGAATAACTTTGGAAACAGGGGGTGTACACGAGAGTCAGGTTTCGATCCTATGGAACTGTGGGTTATGGGCCCACCATGTGATTAAAAGTAGGAAAGGTGTTGACACCTTGCACGGTCATGATAGCAAGACATGTCAAAGGGTAGCCTATCAGTTATGTCAGCAACAATGTCGATACCAATGGCGAGGGACGAAGAGAACCATTTTCCTGCTCGTTGAACGAGGCGGACCAATAGGCAAAGTTCTCGTCCATCGGTGGCTACCGGAATGTCATCAACAATAGTAACAGGTTCTTGCTGACAGAATTGTAAACCGAGGTGTTTACATAAGCAGGAGAATACTGCCGCTTAGATCATATTAATCACAAGAAAGGTTAAACGAAACAATGGAAATGAAAATATGATTATCAGATCAAACAAAACAATGGAAGGAAAATGTGTTTAAACACATATTTCAAGGGTATATCCTTCCCAAGGACAAGCAAAGCAAGATATCCATGACAGGATATAATGTAGAAAACTCTTTGGGTAAGCGGAGAGAAATTTCAAGGCATTACCCATACAGCGGTGTTTGGATAATTGAGCAGGAAACATTTAGCATTGGGCTCCAAATGTTCTTGTTGAAAATCGGAGTATCACAAACATGCTTCGAGATAGCATCGACATGGTCTTCAAGCAAAGGTCAGACTTTGGAAACACAAATGATCCATCAAGAATAACTTGTGGAATAAGGCTTACAATTTCCTCATGGAAGAATGGATAACCCTGCTGAAAAGGAATCTATAACAATAGGGCCTCCGGCCAGGTGTGCTAGGCACGACATCACCTTACCGGGTCACATAAAGACCAATCTTACGACTTTTGGAAAATGTCCCAACCATCATATGTGACTGAGATTCAGTTCGGATTGCTGTCAGGATAACTTAGACTCAGGATGCCTGAGAAGAAAGGTGCAACACAAATTGTCGAAATGACATCGAAGATTCTCGGGAGATGAACTATGGAAGCGAGTTATGAACAAGGGTTCATCATTAAATAAGGGAGTAGTGGCGAGGTGACTGATTGACTCAGCGACAATCCATTGAGATTTCCAAAAGATGGATTTCCACAACTATGTGAACAAGGAGATAACATTAGCTAGATCGAATGACTTAATGATGTATGCTCGAGGAAAACATACACAGTTAAACATTGGTTGAAATGTGCACCCGAAATATGGGCTAGGTAGCACGATCAATGCTCGAATGATGATTCGTTAAGCCATAGACGTAGAATGAAACTATAGACCAATAACTTCAAAGCAATTGGGTTGCTAGAAGTTTAGAATTTACACATAACAGACCATTTGTCGGTATTTTGTTTAGAAACAACACGGGGACCAAGAAAGAATGGTGATGGTGAGAAGTATCACTGTACCAAGAATTCTTAAGAGGTGGAGTAATGCTCACGACATTCTTGACATAAAAGATGGTAATACTCCAAGGTAGAACATATCATAAGCTAGATAGCAGGGAAATCAAGATACAACACAAAATATGAACAAGTTTGTGTTGGGGGGAGGCAAGAATGTCGTCGATGATAACATAATTCATCGAGGGGCAAGGATGGTATTTCTCATCCTGAATTTCGACACACAACTTGGAAGAAGTCAAATTGTTGACAATGATCACGACAAATTTGTCGAGAGGTTTTCAAGAAGATGTAATTGATCGACGATGACATCAAGTCTAAGGAATGATGAAAGCGAAAGGTTATTGGAACCACGGGTAGGACACAAACTCGAAATCAGGTTTGCTGTTCAAGGAGAAGTGATATGACGAGGAAGATCGACGCAAGGTTAGCTCACTGTCGAAATTTGTGCGCTGGGAAGGTCCAGGTAGCACAGTTAAAATCGGCACGATAATGACATAGCCGAGCAGGCTAGGAATGACTTGAAGGATTATTAAACTCGTAAGCAACAAAAATTACTTAGAGTTATTGAATCGGAGTGCGGAATTGATTCACTTATCGGTGTCCTTGAGGGGTTCTAACAACTCAGAACCCGTTGGAAAAATGGAATCGGCAAGAATATTAGTTGATGAAGAACTCATAAGAAGTTAAGTAGTTCCTTGGCATTCTCGAGATACCAGGGGGGTAATACTCGACGACAGACCAAAGTAGAGGTTGGACGGGGGTGTTGCTTTGCAGAGGACAAGTGCTTAAACTTGCACGAGAAATGGTATTTAAAGGAGAACATGGTCAGAACCACGATTGAAAAAGGCCAGATCCTAGATATAAGATGAACTTATACCCAGGGAATAATTAATTTAAGAGAAGCTTTAATGATAAGATCTACATCGTGTCCATGGGCATGAACACAAAGTTCAAGGTCGACTCCCACTTCTGCAATGCATAACCTTTCATTCACTTCTCGTTTACGAAGAAGTTGTAGTGCTGAAATTTTATCTGGCGAAGCACCAGAAGAGTATGACTCGTGAAAACTTTCGGGTTCACACGGATTAGAGAAGGCTTCAACCCATAGGGGCATCTTGGGAACATATACCGCAAACTTCAGGAGTAAATAACACAAGCTTGAAAGGAGAGCATTGTTGACAAAGCATAGGATACAATTTACCAAAGGCAATATGTATCCGAGAAAAGACTCACAAAGTTATTCAATATGAAGGACGTCGTCGGATAAAATCCAACAAGGTTATGATGGTCCATAAAGGATCTGATGTGAGTATCGGCACACAACCAGAGGAAGAATCAATGCAAAGACCTTGGATTATAGAAACAACTAAGTAACTTAGAGCTCAATTGCAAAGGAATTATGATTTACAAAGCGAAGGATCAGAAATAGACGCTCTGATCAAGGATGGTGTCAGGTGGTTGGTGCGACATATGCCAAGGGATGGCTTATCATTGTGGGAGCCAATAAAACGTCGCCGGTGCCCGGAAATGGGATGAGGCGAAGACATGCACGCCGACGAATCTTACCCAGGTTCGGGGCTCTCCGAGGAGATAACACCCCTAGTCCTGCTCTGCGGGGTCTCCTCATGATCACTAGATCGATAAGGGGTGGCTACAATCGCTCCTAGAGCTGTTGAGATCAAGGGAGAAGAAGAACAAGGCTAGCTCTTGCTTCTCTCTATCTATGGTGTGTGAGTGTGTGCTATGCTCAGAAGCGAACTCTGCTGAGGTGCGAACCCTTTGCATGGGTGCTCCGGGGGGTTTATATAGGCCAACCCCCCGGGGTACAATGGTAATCCGACTGGGGTCCGGTCCCAGCCGTCAGTGTCTACGCTCGCCGGCTTCTCCGCCGGCTGCTGGGTCCCGCCGGCTGCCGGCTACTTGGTCGACAGGCCGGTCCCACCGCCTAGGGTTTTGTCGGCGGCTGCTTACTATAGCCGCGCCTCTGATGATGAGGGCTTTGTCGAGGTGAGCGTGGCTACAGTGGGCCGCCTCGGGGGCTATCGCTGTAGCCTCACCTCGTCTTGTCTCCTTAATGGGGCTCCTGCTTCGAGGAAGGGAGTGGCCGGCTTCTGGAGGCCGGCTATGCTCTTGGCCGACTAGGAAGAGCCGGGCCGCCTTCACGCCTCTCTCTGGCTGAAGGGGCCCGCAGTCCTTGGGCCATACAGGAGTGGGTCGTGGATGATGTCGGAGCTAGCGTGGCTACAGTGCCGAGCCGCACGGGAGACATCCCTCCCGTACGGCCTCCTGTAGCCATGCCCGCCTCGGGCTTCGGGGGTCGTGGGCCGCACTGCGGCCATACCCCGTCAGGTCGCCGTTATGTAGGAGTGGTTGTGGTCTTAGCCGGCTCCTAGGAGTCGGCGTCCTTCTTGGCCGGCTTCTTGGAGTCGGCCACCCCGTGGTCGTCCTGGGGAGGAGTCGGTGAAGCTGGGTCGCCTTCCGGGAGTCGGCTTTAGTGGCAGCCGGCCATGGAAGGCGGCCCAAACGCTTGGAGTGCTTGAAGGCCCAAAGGCCTGATAAATTTCTTGAAGAGCCAGGGGTAGTCGGTTAGGCTACCCGTGGCCATTTACCCCGACAGTAGTCCCCGAAGCTGATTGGGCTTCGAGGTGGAGTGGGGTTCGAGAAGCTCGATCAGCTTCCTATCGTGACAAGCCGACAGCTGGGAGCCGGCCTTGGTCTGGCGCGCCGCCTTAGGCGAATTCTTCTGGAGTCGGGGGCGGGAAACCCGCAGGGACGTGCACCGGGCTGCGGGCCGGCCTCGGGCCGTTGGCGTGCCACGTGGCCGGAAAGCCTGCTAGCCCACGCGCGTGACGGGACGTCGCCGCAGGGAGGGGGCCTGCCACGTCCGCGCCCCGGCCCAGGCGCGGATCCTTTGTATCCCAAAACCGCCCGCACGTTCCGTGCGGCAGTTTCGGCTCGCACTTATGCGTAATAAACGCGAGACGTGGGGGGAGTGGGCGCAGTTAATCCCACGTCTCCCCCCACGTCCGGCCTCTTCGGCCGCGTGAGGCTATGAGTAGGGGGAGGTGGAGGGCGGCAGGCCCTCGCAAGCTCCTCCTACTTCCACCGTCTTCTTGCCTTGCTCGTTCTCGCGATAGCGCCTTGCCGCCGCGCTCTTCCTCCGCACGCTCCTCCGCCGCCGTGCTAGCTTCCGCTATGCCTCCCCACGTAGAGCAGCTTGGCGGGGATTGGGATGGCTCCATCGTCCATAACGACCACATCGACTTCCTCCGCGACACCCGGCGTCTGCCCAGCGCGGACAAGGTGGAGGTCCGCCTCGCGCCGGAGAAGGAAATCAGGCCGGCGCCGTGGGATGGCGAGCGGGTGGTCTTCCGCTCGCACTTCCTGCGCGGCTTCGGCCTGCCAGTGAGCGCCTTCTTCCGCTCCTGGCTGGAATTCTATCAGCTCCAGCTGCACCACCTCACCCCCAACGCGGTGGTGCTGCTGTCGGCCTTCGTCACCCTGTGCGAGGGCTATCTCGGCGTCCTCCCCACCCTTGAGCTCTGGGGGGAGTTCTTCCAGTCGAAGCTGGGCACGCGCAGCAAAGGCGTGCCGGCTCATACTGGCGCCTTCATCGTGTCGCGGAGATCGGGCGCCGACAACCCCTTCCCCGTCATCACGCTTATCCAATCGGTGAAGAAGTGGCAGAAGTCGTACTTCTACGTGCGGAACATCGCTCCACGGGGCGACTACATCAACCTGCCGGCCTACGTAGCCGGCCCACCGGCGGGGAGGCTGCCCCAGTGGTCCTTCCGGGCGGTGACGCTGTCGCAGGGAGGAAACGCCGCCATCGCCCGCCTGCGGGTGATGGTCCAGTCGGAGGGCCTGACGGGGCCCGACCTCCTGGCTGCGTTCGTCACGCGCCGGGTCCTTCCGCTCCAGAGCCGGCCTCATCTGATCTGTCAGATGAGCGGCCAGCTCGATCCGAGCCGGATGTGCACCAAGGAGATGCCGCAGCCCGACGCCGCCGACATGGTGAATTACCTCGCCAACTGCCAGCTTTCCGAAGACTGGCAATTCGGCAAGGAGCCATACAGCCGCGCCAATCCTCCGCCTATGGTACGCTCCCCTCGTCTCTTTTTCTTTCTCTTTCTCAGCTTTGTCGCCGAGTTCCTCTGGGCCGACTCTAACTCAGTCGGCTTGCTCTTTTGACAGAGTCCTCTGCTTCGGCCGGCCGGCGGGGGAGACGTGGAGCGCCGCTTCGTCCCCGACCGGACCGAACACGACCAGGAGGACCCCGACCTGGGGGCGGTCCATATGGAGGATGCCGCCGAGCCGGCCGGTGGCCAAGCCGGCGGCGAAGCAGGCGGCTCCGGGTTCACCGCTACCTTCGACGACTGGCCGGACGAGGACGAAGCCGATGCCGTCCCGCACCGCCAGCCGGCATCCGGACGCGGCGCGGGCTCCTCCGGCGCGCAGCCTGCTCGGGGTAGAGGCCAGAAATGTCGCGCCACCCAGGGCATGTTCGGTAGCCGGACGAAGAAGCCCAGGGGTGGGGCGGCGGCCACCAGGCGGGAAGAGGCGGCCGCGAAGGCGGCTCGCTTCCGCAAAGTGGTGAAGCAGCCGCAGACTGTGTCGGCGTAAGTTCTCTCTTTCCATGTACTGTCCTTCTTTCTTTTCTTTGGTGGTTCTTGAATCTTCGTCTTCTTTTTCAATGGTCAGAGCTCCGCTGTCACTTGAGCGGGCGGCTGCCGGCTCCGTCGTCGAGTCGCCAGGGGGCTCTGGGAGCACCACCCACCGCGTGGATCCCCGCGCCGCCCTCCTGGAGGCGACGGAAAGGAACGCGCGGGAGGCGCGGGAGGAGCAGGAAGCGCGGGAGGCGGAGGCACGAAGGGCAGCCGCCGCCCAGGCAGCTCTGGAGGAGGAGGCGGCGAAGGCGCTCGCCGAGGCCGCAGCCAAGGCCCAGGTAGAGGCTGAGGCCGAAGCGGCGGCAGGGGAGGCTTTGATGGTCACCCCCCTGCGCACCATGGCGCCTGGGGACGTGGATCCCTCGCCAGGGGGAGCCAGCGGTTCCCAGCCGAGGCTGGGAGGAAGCGGCGACGACGTCATCATCTTGGGGGAGGCGCCGGGGCCGACTCCTCCGACTAGGGCGACCTAAGGCCGCCAGCCTGAGCCTGCGCCCGCACAGTCGGCGGAAGGCGAGCCGGCCGCGGGGGCTGAGGTGGCGGTCCGGGCTCCGCCAAGCCGGCGTGCAGGGAAGGACGCGTCTGAACCGCAGAAGGCTGCGTCGGAGCCACAGCCGGCCGTGGGCTCCAGCTCGTCGGCCCGAGACGCGGAGGCAGCCAGCGCTACCTCGGGGTGGACGCCGGGCGGAGGGTCAGCCGTGGTGAACGTCGCTGCACAAGACGTCCGGACCCGGCTGCAAAGCCAAGCCGCGGCGCTGAGGCAGTTCACCGACGAATTCCTCGCCACGCGGGCAGCCATCCGGGTTAGTATTCTCATCTTGTTCTTTCTTGAACTTGATTTCTCTCGTGGGGGCGCGTCAGCGCACCCACTGGGTGTAGTCCCCGAGTTCCGAGTCGGCTGCTGAGCAGGCGGCTTGTAACTTCTTGGAGATTTTGTTTTTGCTGCTTTTGTTCTCACGTCGGTCTTCTGTCCGTCTTGCAGGACTACCACAACCTCCGAGCGGCCGCCTTCAACTCCCAGGCTCGGGAGCTGACTCAGAAGACCGCCGATCTCACTGAAAGCCGAGGTATGTGACTTGATCTTTTTCTCATGTGGGGGCGCGTCAGCGCACCCACTGGGTGTAGTCCCCGAGATTTGGGCCGACTGCTGAGCAGTCGGCTCGGATCTTCCTTGATGATTTCTCATTGTTCTTCTTCTTCTATCTTCTGCAGCGGCCAACGCCAGTCTGAGGGCACAGCTGGGGGAGTCCCAGACTGCTCTTTGTGCCAAGGACGTGGAGCTCGCCGCCTTGGTGCAGGAGCGCGACCGCCTGGTCAAGAAACTGGCCGACCAGGAGGAAGGTCACAAGGCGGCGCTGAAGGCTGCGCAGGATCGCGAAGCCACCCTCCAGGCCGAGTTCGAGACGGAGGTGGCCGGCTGGGTAGAGGCCAAGCAGACTCTGGTCTCCGGCTATCGCCAGATTGAGGATCTGGTTGACGGTAAGTCGTCTATCCCTTCATCCTTTCTTGCCATCTGTCACTTTGGCTTGTTTTTCTGATTTGGGTGTTCTTCTTTTCTTTTTCGCGCAGAGTACTTCCCCGGCTATTCCATTGCCGCCAACCAGGCCATCGAAGCCCGTCGCCAGGCGAAGAGGCAAGCCGGCTTCGAGATCTCACCAACCGCCGACCGCTCGCTGGAGGAGCAGCTCCTGGCGATCCAGGCTCGCATCCAGCCGGCTCACAGGCTGCTCCGCCGACTTCAGCGCGTGGGATCGCAGGTCTTGGCCGCCCTCTGGCCCGGCCAAGTGGTCGCTCGCACCCCCAGCCGGACCGCCGACTGGCTGGAGGTGGCAGTCGGCCGCTTTGAGGCTTGGAAGGCGTCAGCAGCTCGCTCCGGCGCCAGGCGGGCGCTGGAGTTTGTCAAGGCCTGGTATCCCGGCCTGAACCTGGACCAGCTGGCGACCTGGCGGCAGCAAGATGACACGGAGCTGGAGCCGGCGCGGCCGGCCATCATTCGGCGGGCTTCAGCGATCGCCGACTACACCGATACCAATGTCTTCGCCCCCGAGGTGGACGACAATGGAGTCGCCCAGCCGGAAGATTGGTTCGGGCTGGACCCGGCGCACGGCGAGGACTCGGCGGAGGAGATCGACTCCAGCGACGAGGGCGAGGAGGAGGAGGAGGAGGGTGAAGACGCCGAGCCGGCTGGTGGAGAAGCCGGCCAGCCTGACCGCGCCTCCAGCACTACATCGCGTGCGAGTGCGTCTCCTGCCGCGGGAGGTGGTCAAGCCGGGACCAGCTAGGCGGCCACTCCTTCAGCCGGCGAGCTGCCTTCACCGACCAGCTCGGCCTCCAAGTCGCGCCTTAGTCTTCTTTCTTTTGTTTTCCTGTCTTGTTACTTTTGAACAATGTTTGGTTAAGTCTGCACAATTCCACCCACTGGGTGTATTCAAACTCAAGTCTGTTGCCGGCCTGTGGGCGGCTTTATGTATATAAGTTATGCAATCGGTCTTTCCTTGTACTTTCGCTTTTTGTCCTTCTGCTTTTTTCCTTTGCCGCCCTCCCTTGGTTGCCGCCTCCCCAGTCAAACAGTTGCTCCGCAATCTGTAGCCGGGGGTTGCCTGGCTGATTGGGGAGGGGGAAGTACTTTTAGGTCTGCCGGACTTAAGCTAAATTTTTTAGGAAGCCGGCCAGCCGGCTGCTGTGACAGCCGGCGGGCATATATGGAGGCCGTCTTTTTGCTATATAGGTTAGTTGTTCCTTAGCCGTTTTTCGTGTGGGCGTCCTTTCTGTCTTCTCTCTTGCTAGTCGGACAGTCAGTTCTTTGAGCTGCGACTTTCAACAAGAGAGGACTTGGGAGCCGGCGCACTACTTTGCTGACTTCGGGAAGAACTTAGAATATAGCTCAAGGCGGCCAGTCCCCGGGCCGACTAGTCGGACCCGGTGCCGGACAAGAATTCAAAATGTAATAATACATTCATGGATATGACACTCGTCATTCATAGATAAATAAAAGGCAGTCCCCGAGTACTGTTCGGGGGGCCTGTTGGTTTGTAACTTAATACAAAAGGGGTAGCGTGATACATACTGCTTTTCAGCTGTAAAATCGTCTTAGGAGGTTTGCGTTCCATGGTCGCTCCGACTCCTTGCCGGAGTCGTCTCTCTTGCGTGCTCTTGGCTTTTGCGCGTTGATCAAGTAGTAGGAGTCGTTGCCGAGTGCCTTGCTGACGATGAAGGGGCCTTCCCAAGGGGCCGAGAGCTTGTGCTGGCCGGCTGTTCGCTGGATCAGCCGGAGCACAAGGTCGCCCTCTTGGAAAGATCTTGGCTTGACCTTGCGGTTGTAGTAGCGGCGCAGGCCTTGCTAGTAGATGGCGGACCGGCTAAGGGCTAACAGCCGGCCTTCTTCCAGTAGGTCGACGCCGTCTTCTCTTGCTTCTTTGGCTTCCTCCTCCGTGTACATGGTGATCCGAGGCGAGTCGAACTCGATGTCTGTTGGGATGACAGCCTCGGCACCGTACACAAGGAAGAATGGGGTGAAGCCGGTTGACTTGTTGGGTGTAGTGCGCAGACTCCAGAGGACAGCCGGTAGCTCTTCGAGCCAGCAGCCGGCCGATCGCTCCAGTGGTACAACGAGTCGGGGATTGATGCCGGAGAGGATAAGTCCATTTGCTCGCTCGACCTGGCCGTTTGACTGCGGATGGGCAATGGACGCTACGTCCAGTCGGATGCCCTGTGTCGCGCAGAAACGTGCCAGTGCGCCTATGGCGAAGTTCGTGCCGTTGTCGGTGATGATGCTGTGCGGCACGCCGTACTGAGTAGTGATGTCGGTGATGAATGTCACGGCAGTCGGCCCGTTCAGCTTCTTAATTGGCTTGGCTTCAATCCACTTTGTGAACTTGTCCACAGCAACGAGTAGATGTGTCAAGCCACCGCGGGCTGTCTTGAAAGGGCCCACCATGTCCAGTCCCCAAACGGCAAAAGGCCAGGTGAGGGGAATGGTCTTGAGGGCAGAAGCCGGCAGGTGTTGTTTGGAACTGAAAACTTGACATCCTCTGCAGCTCTTGACTATTTCTTTAGCATCCTCCAAGGCAGTCGGCCAGAAGGAACCATGGCGGAAAGCCTTCGCCATGAGGGATCTTGAGGCGGCGTGATGGCCGCATTCGCCTTGGTGGATGTCTTTGAGGATTGCCACTCCTTTTTCTGGCTCGACGCAACGCTGGAAGACTCCAGTGACGCTGCGCTTCACAAGCTCCCTGTTGATTATTGTGTATGCTGCGGCTCGTCGTTGCACTAGTCTTGCTGCGATCTCGTCAGCCGGCAGCTCTCTGCTGACTAGGAACTTGAGGATGGGCTGGGCCCATGAGGGAGCTGTGACTTCTTCTGCTGTTAATGTGGCCACCATGACTCGGGTGGGTGGGTTGGGTGTTGCATTGGAGTCGACCACCGCTTCTTGTGTCGTTGCAGTCCCCGGGCCGACTGCTGCAGTCCCCGGGCCGGGTTCTGAAGTCCCTGGGCCGGGTGCGACTACGTCAGTCCCCGGGGCAGTCGTCGAAGTCCCCGTGCCGCCTGCGGGATTTCTTGAGCCGGATCCGGCTAATTCTGGCGCAGTGTCAGGACCCCAATTCCAAATCACACCGATCTAGCCTGTAACACCTCATATAACATTGCGGCCTCACGCACGGTACTCCCACGGGTGTCGCCTTACCATGGCCCGGGACCGTTTGCGCCTTTTGGCTCACGTATATGATAATGTCGCTAGCATCCATATGACAGAGAACCCGGGCCGACATGACTAGTCGTGAACCCAAAGCGGCACTAACGTATGGGGACAGGCATACATGAATCAACATCGAACGTGTCGGTCAGCAGCGTGTGAGTCCGGGCTGTAGCACTGGGCTAACAGGACTCCGGGAACCCGGGCTGTAGCAGGCTAGGCAGGACTCCGGATGTCACCGCGTGACATTTCCCCGAAGGGACAGACACAGGAACGATATGATTCACATGCCGGCCAGTCAGGTGTCCAGAGCAGTAGTGCTGGGCTAGCAGGACTCCGGTGAACCGGGCTGTAGCGGACTACTATGGCTCAAGGAGGCACCAGACTACATTTCCCCATAAGAGAGGCTGCTAAAGATAAACAACTAGATTGTCGGATCCCACACATACCAAGCATTTCAAACATACACACAATATGCTCGATATGTGCAAATACAACATGGCATCACAACAAAACTCTACAACTCAAGTACTTTATTTAAAGGGCTCCGAAGAGCCTTACATAACTTGTTCATACAGATAGGGGTCACATGACCCGACACTCAAGTCATACAATCATACAAGCACATGCGGAAGCAAACTGTCTGGGTACAGACACTAGAAAGAAAGAAGGCTTGACGAAGCCTGTCTATCTACATAGGCCCTTCACAAGCCTAGATCACCACCTGGGTGGCGCGTCACTCGTCGTCGTCGAGTTCTACGTAGAACCCGTCAGAAGGGGCGGTGTTGTCGTCTGAAAATAGTAATTAAAGCAACATGAGTACAAAGGTACTCAGCAAGTCTTACAACAGATCCTACTATACATGTTCATTCTCAAGAAGGTAGTGGGGTTATTGCAGCAAGCCAGCTTTGACTCTTGGCTAAGCTATCCTACGATACACCACTTGTGAAATAGTTTTCGCACACGAGTCCACTAATCACCATCTCAATACTCCACCGTGGATCCTCCCTCGTCATCCAACGAGAGGGCCATCCGCGGTACTCACACTTATCTTGAGGCTTTTAGTAGTATCGATTTACTTGTCTATGAACTGCATAAGCGACCAAGTAGTCCTTTACCGCGGACGCGGCTATTCGAATAGTTTCATACCCTGCAGGGGTGTACTTCGTCACACACGCTCTCACCACTTATCGTCGCTACACGACGTGTACTCGGCAACCTTCAAGCGGAAGCCCAACGTGGGTGTCGGCCACAGCCTACCTAAACACTCGAGTCTCTAGTCCAGGTTTATCGCCTATTTAGGTTCCATCCGCAGGGAGTCCGGCCGAGGTTTCCACATACGGCCCCAAACGATGTGTGCAGGGTTCCCGGACACCAAACGGGCGACTCGGTACACCGTGCCACGAGCCTACCGCATCACAGCCCACCCCTTGGTCAGCGCTGTCCACGGCCTCCAGCTTACTACAAACACCAGAAACTACGTGCAACTCCTGGACAGAGGACAAGGGTGAATAAGAAGCCGAGGGGGTCCATTGGTTTCGGGCCCAATGTGTGGTAGTAGCTGAATCTTAAATCACGCATACAGATCTCAGTTCTTAGGGACGGTCTCAATGAAACAACCCACCATGTACTCCTACATGGCCTCCCATCGATACCTTTACCAAATCGTATTCAACACTTTACTCCCTTTACCGACACACACACTTTCACTCTAGTTCATCACCCTGATGAGCCAGACCTGACACAACTCTAAGCATAGCAAGCATAGCATTGTAGGAACACACCACATGGCTCAATCAACTCCTACACATGCTAGTGGGTTTCATCTAGTTACTGTGGCAATAACAGGTCATGCAAAGGAAAGTGGGTTCAACTACCGCAACACACAGCAGTTTGAATCGCGTTGTCTTAATGCAGTAAACGAGAGCAGAAGCGAGAAGATGGGTTTGTATCTAAATGATCAATGGGTTGCTTGCCTGACGGAGTGGTGGTGGGATACTGCCCTTCAGTTGGATACTCGTGAATATCCTTGGAGGCAGGACCTACCACGATGAGCATACCGAAGCACAATCAACACCAAGCAAGTGCAACAATATGATGCATGCATGAGACATGGCAAGATGGATGTGTTGGGCTAATGCAACTAAGACCAGATGGGTTTGGACTAATTTGAATCAAAGATTCAAATTCCAAGTTCATAAATGGCCCATATTAATGCTTTATCTTGTTCTGTATAAAACAGTAGGTTAACTTGCTTAATCATGCATGAAACCAGTACAGATGGATAGAATGGATTTTTCTGATCATTTTTCATATATAAATCTTTTCATTCTGAGCTATAGATTATTTTCTATGATTTTTTGAAGTTTGTGATAATTTCTGGAATTTCCAATATAAGAATAATTCCAGTAAATGCTTTACTGCGTCAGCCTGACGTCAGTGTGACGTCAGCAAGTCAACGGGGTCGTCCAGGTCAAACCTGACGTGTGGGTCCCCTGTGTCAGTGTCACTGTTAGGTAATTAGTTATTTAGAATTAGTTTTAACTCTAACCCATATTTATTTACCAGGCGGGCCCCACTTGTCAGTGACCCTGGGGGGTCAACCCGTGGTCAAACCACGCTGACTCGCCGGCGTTTAGCCGCCGGCGACGTCCAGACGCGGCGGTGGAGTGCGGGTTCCCTCCTCCGGCGACCAAAAGGACGGCGGAGAGTACCTACGTGTAGCTGGGGGCGAGCCGCGTCGACTGGTGGTGGTAGTGGAGCTCGGGGTCGCCGGAATCGACGCCGGCGACGAGCCGTGCGGCTGCCGGGGTACGGGCGTGGTTGAAACCGTAGCTAGAGAGCACGGCGAGGAACGTGCGAGGGTGCTACGGGTTCCTGGCGTTGCGGTGAAGCTAATGGCTACGGTGGTGTGGCCGTTGGATGGCCGGAGCCTCGTCGGCGACGAGCTCGTGCGGCGGCGCGTACGGTTGAGCTTCGTGCGGTGGCTACAGAGCTCGAGAGAGAGAGAGGAGAGGATGGGAAGGTGGCCATGCTCACGGCGGTTGCGACGGAGCAGGCGGCGATGTCGGAGACGAGCTGTAGCAGTGGCGACGGCGGAGGGGATCTCCAACGGTGAGCGGCGAAGGCGAGGTCGGTGGCGGAGCTTCGGGGCAACCGAGCGCTCGGGGCTCGGCTTGCTCAAAGGAGTGGGCGACGGCGGTGCTGTAGGACACGGTGGTACGGCGCGAGGTCGACGGTGGGCGCGGCTACTCCGGTGAGGTGGCTGCGGCGGCGTCAGCCATGGTGGGAAGAAGGCGAGGGAGAGGCGATGGGGGAGAATGGCGATGTCCAGGGGCTCGGGGCGCGTCGAGGGAGGTCGGCCAGCTCATCCGCGGCGAGGGCGGCAAGCAGGTGGCGCGGTGGCGAGCTCGCGCTCGCCGGCGTCACCTCTCTGCCTGCTCTGGCGAGAGCAGGCAGCTGACTGGCGCGGGCCAGCACAGTGCTGGGCCGCCAGGTGGGCTGCCAGGTAAGTTTCTCTGCCTTCTATTCTTTTCTCTTTTTATTTATTTCTGTACTGTGTTTTGAAATAGTAAAAATACTATTTCATTTGGAAAAATCCTGAAAATATTCTGGGGCACCTTTGATATTATTCCCAACAGCCTAAAAATACCTTCAAGATTATTTGGGCATTTGAAAATATTTATAGCATTTAAAATGCCCAAATGCAAATACTTATGGCTTGTGCAAAAATCCAAGATGGCCTCCAAAAATATGAAACCATTTTTGGCAGAGGTTTTAGCCAAGACCAAAGGTGGTGAACATTTATGGAGGGCATTTCAGGTTCATTGAAAAGAATTTTAGTAAACCCTAGTTGTTCCAGGGGGGTGCTGGGGGTTTCTGGCATCCCCATTTCAGGTTTCTGTGAAATGTAGACATGATGCAACACTCTAATGCATGAACTAACTAGGATGTGACACGCAGGCGGTATGAAGATGGAATTCGACTCTGGAGACGGCTTGATGGATGGCTTGAGGAGGCGCTGGAGGGAGATGCCAGTCGGTATGGCTTGTCGGGTGGAGCCGATCCGTGCTAGGGCATCTGCTTGGTCGTTGTTGGCCCTTGGCACGTGAAGGAACTCGCACCCTTCGAAGTATCCGCTCATCTGCTGGGCGAGGAAACGGTAGCTTGCCATGTTTGCGTCCTTGGCGTCCCAGTCGCCAGATGATTGCTGGACCACCAAGTCTGAGTCGCCGTAGCACAGGATCCGGCGTATGCCGAGTTCTTTGGCCAGCCGGAGCCCATGTACGAGCGCCTCGTACTCGGCCACGTTGTTGGAGGCGGCGAAGTGGATCTGCAGCGTGTACTTGAGCTTGTCGCCTTTGGGAGAGGTGAGGACGATGCCGGCTCCCAAGCCGGTGTGCATCTTGGACCCGTCAAAGTGCATCCGCCAATGGGTGGAGTCGGGAGCCGGCGGTAAGTACTGGGTCTCGGCCCAGTCGACGAGGAAGTCGGCCAATGCTTGCGACTTGATGGCGGTGCGGGGTTGATAGAAAATCGTGTAGGGCGCCAAGGCAATGGCCCATTTGGCCACCCGGCCGGATGCATCCCGGCTGCCTATGATCTCGGCGAGCGGGGCAGTGCACACGACCGTGATGGGGTGCTCTTGGAAGTAGGGCTTCAATTTCTTGGCAGCGAAGTACACCCCATAGCACATCTTCTGGTAGTGCGGGTAGTTTTGCTTTGAGCTAGACAGTACTTCGCTGAGATAGTAGACCGGCCTCTGGACCAGCTGGGCTCGGCCTTCCTCCGGGCGCTGGACCAAAAGAACAGTGCTGACGACTCGGCTTGTCGCGGCGATGTAGAGGAGCATGGGCTCCTTCTCAGTCGGCACAGCCAGGACAGGCGGAGTGGTCAACATTTTCTTCAACTCATGAAAGGCTTGGTCGGCTTGATCATTCCACTCAAAGTGAGTGGACTTCTTCATGAGTCGGTACAGGGGGAGAGCCTTCTCTCCTAGTCGGCTGATAAAACGGTTTAGGGAGGCTCAGCAGCCAGTGAACTTCTGCACATCTCGCAGCTTGGTGGGAATCTCCATCCTCTCGATGGCTTTGATCTTGACAGGGTTGCACTCAATGCCGCGTTCGGAGACCAGGAAGCCTAGCAGCTGGCCGGCTGGCACTCCGAACACGCACTTCTCAGGGTTGAGCTTGATCTGGAATCGGCGCAAGTTGGCAAATGTTTCCTTCAGGTCTTCCAGCAAGGTACCGCGCTTCTCTGTCTTCACCACAATGTCGTCTACGTAGACGTGGGCATTTCTGCCGAATTGTTTCAAGAGACATTTCTGCATGCAACGCTGAAAAGTGGCACCGGCGTTTCTCAAGCCGAATGTCATTGTCAGGTAGCAGAAAGCTCCAAAGGGTGTGATGAAGGCAGTCTTCAGGCGGTCAGCCGGGTCCAACTTGATCTGATGATACCCTGAGTATGCATCCAAAAAACTTAACAGCTCGCATTCGGCTGTGGAGTCTATCACTTGGTCAATCCGTGGCAAAGCAAACGGATCCTTTGGGCAGGCCTTGTTCAAACTTGTGTAGTCTATACACATGCGCCACTTGTTATTCTTCTTCAAAACCAGAACTGGATTGGCAAGCCATTCTGGAAAGAACACTTCCATGATGAAGCCGGCTGCAAGGAGCCGGGCTATCTCTTCTCCCACGATTCTTCGCTTCTCTTCTGATAGTCGGCGGAGGGGTTGCTTGACCGGCTTCGCATCAGCTCGGACATGTAATTTGTGCTCGGCGAAATCCTTCGGGACACCCGGCATGTCCTTTGGGGACCATGCAAAGATGTCTCGATTCTCACGGAGGAAGTCGGTGAGCTCGCCTTCCTATTTACTGTCCAAGTTCGCCCCAATCACGGCGAACCTCTCCGGGTGCTCTGGGTCTAGAGGTATCTTCTTCGTCTCTTTCGCAGGCTGGAAGGAGCCCTGCGCATCACAGTCCTTGGGGTTGGGGGACAAGGCCGGCTACTTGCCGGCCATGGCCACAACCCGTTCCAGCATCTTCTTCTCTTCTGCCACCACGAGGGACTCGGCCAGCCGGCTACTGGCCATGGCGCACTCGGTGGACTTCTTGTAGTCGCCGGCTACCGTGATGATCCCCTTCGAGCTCGGCATCTTCATCTTCAGGTAGGCGTAGTGGGGCACAGCCATGAACTTGGCCAAAGCAGGTCGGCCAAGTAGTGCATGATAGGGGCTCTCCAAATCCACCACCTCGAACCATATTGCTTCCCGGCGAAAGTGATCTTAGTCTCCGAAGAGAACATCCATTTTGATCTTGCCGATTGGGGAGCAAGATAGGCCGGGTACGATACCATGGAAGACGGTGCGGCTCGGCATGAGCTGCTTTGCTTTGATGTTCAGCTTGTCCATGGTATCGCGGTACAGTATATTGATACTGCTTCCGCCGTCTATCAGGACGCGGGAAAATCTGGCAGCTCGCCTCTCCGTCGCAAGGGTGACGTCCAAGACCATAGCATAGGAGCCAGGCGAAGGCATCACCTCTGGGTGGTCGGCCTGGCTCCAGCTGATGGGCTTTTCCGACCAGTGCATGAACTCGGCGGTGCTAGACGCGACTGCGTTTACTTCTTGGTGCTGCCGGCGTCGGCTGCGCTTGTCGTCGACTTGACTTGTGAAGACGACGTAGGCGTCGTGCGCTTCGGGGAACTCGTCCTGGATGGCGCCGACTGCCGGCCGGGCCGCCGGCTGCTGGGGAGCTGGAGGCGGCGGGCCGGGAGGCGGAGGCGGCACCATCCCTTCGCCCTTGGTGATGCGGGTGAGCCAGTGATATTTCCGTGTCGTATGGTTGGACGGCTTCGCGCCGCTGTGGAACTTGCAGGGAGCATCGAGTGCTTGTTCGTAGGAGAAAGATGGCTGCCAAGGCGGCCAGCCACCCTTCTTCTTGGGAGCGGGCCGCTCTTCGGGCTGCTCGTCTTCAATGGTGGCCACCTGCCGGCTGGAGGAAGTCGGCATGGGGCCTTTGTGCTTGTGGTCGTTCTGGTAAGGGCGCCGGTTAGGGTCGCCAGCCGGCGTCTTGGGAGCCGGAGCAACTACTTTTCCCGAGGCGTCCACTCGGAGCTCGGTCTTCATGGAGGAGTCGGCAGTGGCATACTTGTCGGCGGTGATCAGCAACTCATCGAGGGTAGCCGGCTCGTCGCAGAGGAGTCGGTGCTTGAGGAGGGTGCCCTCTCGGCACCCGGCAGTGAAGTACTCGATGGCCTGGACCTCGTGCACTCCCTCGCAGGAGTTGCGGAGCTCGGCCCATCGCGTGAGGTAGTCGCGGGTCGACTCGTTGGGCCCTTGGACGCCGAGGGAGAGCTGGCGAGGCTTGGGAGGCCGCTTGTAGGTGCTGGTGAAGTTGCGGACGAAAACTTCGGTGAAGTCCAGCCAGCTGTTGATGCTGTAGGGCTTGAGGCTGTTGAGCCATGTGCGCGCCGTGCCTTGCAGCATCAAGGGGACATACTTCACAGCGACGCGCCGATTGCCGTTGGCGATGCTGACGGCTGTGGAGTAGTCGATGAGCCAATCTTCCGGCTTCACCGAGCCGTTGTACTTGGGCGTGTCTCTAGGGAGCGAGAACCCTTTGGGGAAGGGTTCGTCGCGGATGCGGGGGCCAAAGCATGGCGGGCCGACATCGTCTTCTTCTTCTAACGCCAAGGATCGAGCAAGGCGGTCGATCCTGTGGCGGGCGTCATTCTCGCCGACTCCTTCTCGGCGGCCTAGTCGGTCGCCAAGAGTCGGATGGGTGACAGGCGGTGGAGTGAGGCGTCTTTCTCTTCGAGGCGGGGGAGGAGGCAGGTTTCCCTGGTGCTCTACAGCTCGAGGGCGGCCATCCGCGTCGCGCTCGATAGTAATGCGAGTTCGGCTGCGGCTGGCAGCCGGCTCCTTGTCGTTCTTCTGGTACGCACCGCTCGCAGTCGGCGAGCGGGACGTCGCTGCGTGCTCCCGGCGCGGGGGATGGCTATCAGCTCGGGCGCCGGCTTCGTGCCGTTCTGCAGCCGCGTCGATCAGCTGCTGGATCCGTCTTGTCATGTATGGGAGCTCATCGGCTCCCAGCCCATTGAGCTCTTCTGCAGCCGCCTGAGCGGCTCGCAGATTCTCGAGCGGGGTGGCGTAGACGGGGCGATCTGCGCCCAGCATGCTGGCAACGGCTGCGCCGCGCTTCTGGACGAAGCCGGCTCGGCTCGGGCCGCTAGGCGGCGGCGTCCCGAAGGCGGCGCGGTCGACTTCGCACTGGTGGGCCTCGGTGAGGCGTCTCATCGAGGCTATCTTCTTGCTCTCCGCGATGAGGGCAAGGCGGCGTGCCTCCAGGGTCTCGGCGTCGGCGTCGGCCGGGATGGGGACGGAGAGGTCGTGCATCGCCGCTTGTTTAGCGTCGCGGGCGTTCTCGCCTGATTTGGAGATGTGGCTGATGACCAGCACTTCGGTGACAGCGCTGCTGCCACTGTCAGCTCGAGGGAGGGGGTCGTCGAAGACCACTACGTCGGAGGGGTAGGCGTCGAGCGACGCGGTGTCGGAGTCGATGATCATCGGGTCGGTGGAGCCGACCGACTCCATGTCCGCAGCGGGCTCGCTGGAGACGTGAAGTTGATCGAGGAGGCTGACGAGGCGGCTCTCGGGGTAGTCGGTGCCTGCGTCGGACGCAGGCTCGTCGGAGATGCGAGTCTCGCCGAGCAGATCGGCGAGGCGGCTCGCTGCAAGGCGTCGTCGACGCCTTGCAGCGCGTCGGGGCAAACGCCATCGGGCGCAGCAGGCTGGCTGCGCTCGTGGGGAAGGAAGAGGGTTCCCGTCCAGAACAGGTCTCCGGACGACGGTGCACCTGGCCCCACGGTGGGCGCCAAATGTCGGGTGGTTGGTGCGACATATGCCAAGGGATGGCTTATCATTGTGGGAGCCAATAAAACGTCGCCGGTGCCCGGAAACGGGATGAGGCGAAGACATGCACGCCGGCGAATCTTACCCAGGTTCGGGGCTCTCCGAGGAGATAACACCCCTAGTCCTACTCTGCGGGGTCTCCGCATGATCACTAGATCGATAAGGGGTGGCTACAATCGCTCCTAGAGCTGTTGAGATCAAGGGAGAAGAAGAACAAGGCTAGCTCTTGCTTCTCTCTATCTATGGTGTGTGAGTGTGTGCTATGCTCAGAAGCGAACTCTGCTGAGGTGCGAACCCTTTGCATGGGTGCTCCGGGGGGTTTATATAGGCCTACCCCCCGGGGGTACAATGGTAATCCGACTGGGGTCCGGTCCCAGCCGTCAGTGTCTACGCTTGCCGGCTTCTCCGCCGGCTGCTGGGTCCCGCCGGCTGCCGGCTACTTGGTCGACAGGCCGGTCCCACCGCCTAGGGTTTTGTCGGCGGCTGCTTACTGTAGCCGCGCCTCTGATGATGAGGGCTTTGTCGAGGTGAGCGTGGCTACAGTGGGCCGCCTCGGGGGCTATCGCTGTAGCCTCACCTCGTCTTGTCTCCTTAATGGGGCTCCTGCTTCGAGGAAGGGAGTGGCCGGCTTCTGGAGGCCGGCTATGCTCTTGGCCGACTAGGAAGAGCCGGGCCGCCTTCACGCCTCTCTCTGGCTGAAGGGGCCCGCAGTCCTTGGGCCGTACAGGAGTGGGTCGTGGATGACGTCGGAGCTAGCGTGGCTACAGTGCCGAGCCGCACGGGAGACATCCCTCCCGTACGGCCTCCTGTAGCCATGCCCGCCTCGGGCTTCGGGGGTCGTGGGCCGCACTGCGGCCATACCCCGTCAGGTCGCCGTTATGTAGGAGTGGTTGTGGTCTTGGCCGGCTCCTAGGAGTCGGCGTCCTTCTTGGCCGGCTTCTTGGAGTCGGCCACCCCGTGGTCGTCCTGGGGAGGAGTCGGTGAAGCTGGGTCGCCTTCCGGGAGTCGGCTTTAGTGGCAGCCGGCCATGGAAGGCGGCCCAAACGCTTGGAGTGCTTGAAGGCCCAAAGGCCTGATAAATTTCTTGAAGAGCCAGGGGTAGTCGGTTAGGCTACCTGTGGCCATTTACCCCGACAGATGGATAAGTTCAATAGACATAGGGGCACAATCGACGACAATTTGATTGGGGAGAACCAGCTCACGTTTCAAATGACGTCTGAGCCGGAAGGATGAATTCTAGGATCTAATTGAGGATTGCGAGCATTCGCAACAAATTGAATCAACGGACTCAAAATGATAATGACAAGAGATGCCAATAAGATTACGAGACTTAAGATTAATCATAATGCAAGTAAGCAAGAATTTCAAGAGCGAAAAGGCTCCTGAGGATTTTCGGAAGATCGAATGGTATTTTGAACACTTTTGTGAAATAGTTGAATCAACTGGGGATGAGCGGATACTCGGTAAGTGCGAGAATTATCCGTAGGGGTATTCAGGTGACAAAGAACAGCAAGGCAGTAAGCTCAAAGGATTCTCGGAACAACAGAGAGAATTTCGGGGTATCTTGTAATAACAAGATCAACTGGGAAACATTGTATGAATGGCGAGTATACGTGGTTATCCGTAGGAGTTTATCAATGAAAGGGAATTGCGAAAGCGATGAACACAAATTCTCGGGTTATCAGCGGAGAGTATCTTCAGGGTCTTCACGTGCAGGAGACGATCATCAGTAATAAGGGGCTCTCCGGGTGAAAGTGATAACGAGATCCTAATGTTAGATTTAGCAAAATTCACTTAACCCGAATAGAAGAGAGATCAGAGTCCCAGAGTATAGACAAGGAGTAAAAGATCCTAATACCACCCAATGGCGACGTGGGCCCGTAAGCCACACAGCCATGTTAGTAAAAGTGTTTTTTTCAATGACTAGACTCGACTTCGGCCAAGGAGTTGGAAAGGGGGATTCCTACAGGCAGTTGGCCCTGATACCAACTTGTGACGCCCCCGATTCAATCATACACTAATCATGCACGCAAACGTGTATGATCAAGATCAGGGAACTCACGGGAAGATATCACAACACAACTCTAAAACATAAATAAGTCATACAAGCATCATAATACAAGCCAGGGGCCTCGAGGGCTCGAATACAAGTGCTCGATCATAGACGAGTCAGCGGAAGCAACAATATCTGAGTACAGACATAAGTTAAACAAGTTTGCCTTAAGAAGGCTTGCACAAACTGGGATACAGATCGAAAGAGGCGCAGGCCTCCTGCCTGGGATCCTCCTAACTACTCCTGGTCGTCTTCAGCGGGCTGCACGTATTAGTAGGCACCTCCGGTGTAGTAAGAATGCCAGAATAAGGGGGGATAGCTAATCCTGTCGAAGACTACGCTTCCGACCACCTCCATCTTGCAGCATGTAGAAGAGAGTAGATGGTAAGTTCACCAAGTAGCATCGCATAGCATAATCCTACCCGGCGATCCCCTCCACGTCGCCCTGTTAGAGAGCGATCACCGGGTTATATCTGGCACTTGGAAGGGTGTGTTTTATTAAGTATCCGGTTCTAGTTGTCATAAGGTCATGGTACAACTCCGGGTCGTCCTTTTACCGAGGGACACGGCTATTCGAATAGATAAACTTCCCTGCAGGGGTGCACCACATAACCCAACACGCTTGATCCCATTTGGCCGGACACACTTTCCTAGGTCATGCCCGGCCTCGGAAGATCAACACGTCGCAGCCCCACCTAGGCACAACAGAGAGGTCAGCATGCCGGTCAAACCCTATGCGCGCAGGGGTCTGGGCCCATCGCCCATTGCACACCTGCACGTTGCGAGGGCGGCTGGAAGCAGACCTAGCCTAGCAGGCGTTCCAGTCCAATCCGGCGCGCGCCGCTCCGTCGCTGACGTCACGAAGGCTTCGGCTGATACCACGACGTCGAGTGCCCATAACTGTTCCCACGTAGTTGGTTAGTGCGTATAGACCAAATGGCCAGACTCAGATCAAATACCAAGAACTCGTTAAGCGTGTTATTTTGAAGTAACCGCGGACGCCGACCAGGGCCAGGCCCACCTCTCTCCTAGGCAGTCTCAACCTGCCCTGCCGCTCCGCCACAAAGTAACAGTCGGGGGCCGTCAGGAACCCAGGCCCACCTCTAGCGGGATGGAGCCACCTGTCCTTTCAGCCCCCTCATCAGAATCACTTGCGGGTACTCAGCGAGCTGACCCGACTTTAGTCACCACATGTGCCATGTATATAAAGTATATAGTATATACCCGTGATCACCTCCCGAAGTGATCACGGCCCAGTAGTATAGCATGACAGATGGACAAGAGTGTAGGGCCACTGATGGAACACTAGCATCCTATACTAAGCAGTAGGATAGCAGGTAAGGGTAACAACTGTAGCAACAATGACAGGCTATGCAACAGAATAGGATTAATCGAAAGCAGTAACATGCTACACTCTTCTAATGCAAGCAGTATAGAGAAGAATAGGCGATATCTGGTGATCAAGGGGGGGCGCTTGCCTGGTTGCTCTGGCAAGAAGGGGGGGTCGTCAACACCTTAGTCGAACTGGGGGTCGCCGGCAGTCTCGGGGTCTACCGGAAAGAAGTAACGGAGGGGGAACACAATAAATAACAGAGAAATCAAAGCATCACAAAGTATAACAAGGCAATACGCGGTGCTAGGGGTGACGTAACGCAGGGATATGTGATACCAGCGAAGGGGGGAAACATCCGGGAAAGTATCCCTGGTGTTTCGCGTTTTCGGGCAGATGAACCGGAGGGGGAAAGTTGCGTGTTCGCTATGCTAGGGATGTGTGGTGGACAAACGGGCTGCGTATCCGGACTCGTCCCGTCGTTCTGAGCAACTTTTATGTACAAAGTTTTTCCACCCGAGCTACGGTTTATTTTATATTAATTTTAAAAGATTTAAATCATTTTTAGGATTAATTTAATTATTTTAATTCAACATTATCCAGAACAGTGTTTGCTGATGTCGTCATGAGTCAGCAGTCAACAGAGGTGTTGACTGGCCAACTGACGTGTGGGTCCCGTTCGTCGTTGTCTTAGACTAACTAAGCAGGTTTAATTAGTTTAATTAAGTCATTATGTTAATTTAACAGATTTAATTAAGTTAATTAATTATCTAATTAATTAATATTTTCTAAAAAAAAATTAATTCTTTTTTTAATGGGGCGTGGGGCCCATATGTCATAGGCTCTGGGGGAGCCTAGCGGGCACTGGGCGAATGGGCGCAACGGGTGCCCAGCACCCGTTCGTTCGGGCGCACGCCTCAACCGCCAGAGTGGCAACGGCGACGGCATGGCGCCGGGGCGGCGCGGCGAGGGGGTGGTCGTGACGGCAGCAGGAGGTGGCGCCGGAGTGGGGCCGCGCGGACGGCGCCGGGCACGGAGCGCTAGACGCAGCCAGGGGGCGCGGCCACGCGCGGCGCACGGGCGCGGGCATCTCCGGGCGAAGGGGTCGTGCGGCGTGGGGCTCCGGGCGGGCTACGGCCGGTCGGGGCAGGGGAAGGGACCGCGCTTGGGCGAGAGGAGCGGGACGGCGCCAGCGCGCACTGGGCGTGGCGTGGACGGCGATTGCGGGGCCGTCGAGCGGGGCCATGGGCGTGCGACGAGGCGAGCCTACGCGGGCGCGACGCTAGCAGTAGCAGCACGGCAGCCGAGGCGCTGGCAGAGGGAAAGGGGAGGCCGTGGGCCTCACCAGCGATGGAGGGAAGCGGGGACGGCGTGGCTCGAGGAGGCCGGTCGGGGATGAGGTCGAGGTGGACGTCCGGCGGCGCTGGGTGAAGCAGAGGCGGGGATTAGTATTTTGTAAAATATCAAAGACATTTATTTAATTGTTTCAACTACTGTTTTAACCACTTTTAGAGCATTTAAGCATTTTACAAAAGTGTGGTTTCTCCACCCTAACTACCTATGCATTATTTGGCATAACCCGAACATTTATGTTTTAATATTTGAAAGCTTTTGATGTTTTCCTCGATTTTGAATTTGAATTTGTATCGTTTTTGAACTAACGCGAGATTGCCAACAGTAACCGAGGTGACATGGCATCCTTAGCAGAGGTTCACTGTAGCTTAATTATCCGGGCGTCACAAAGGTAAACCTAACCATAGCATGAAACATATGGATCCAAATCAGCCCCTTACGAAGCAACGCATAAACTAGGGTTTAAGCTTCTGTCACTCTAGCAACCCTTCATCTACTTATTACTTCCCAATGCCTTCCTCTAGGCCCAAACAATGGTGAAGTTTCATGTAGTCGACATTCACATAACACCACTAGAGGAGAGACAACATACATCTCATCAAAATATCGAACGAATACCAAATTCACATGACTACTAATAGCAAGACTTCACCCATGTGCTCAGGAACAAATGTAACTACTCACAAAGCATATTCATGTTCATAATCAGAGGGGTATTAATATGCATAATGGATCTGAATATATGATCTTCCACCAAATAAACCAACTAGCATCAACTACAAGGAGTAATCAACACTACTAGCAACCCACAGGCACCAATCTGAGGCTTTGGGACAAAGATTGGATACAAGAGATGAACTAGGGTTTGAGAGGAGATGGTGCTGGTGAAGATGTTGATGGAGATTGGCCCCCTCCCGATGAGAGGAGCGTTGGTGATGACGATGGCGATGATTTCCCCCTCCCGGAGGGAAGTTTCCCCGGCAGAACAGCTTCGCCGGAGCCCTAGATTGGTTCCGCCAAGGTTCCGCCTCGTGGCGGCGGAGTCTCGTCACGAAAGCTTGCTTATGATTTTTTCTCGGACGAAAGACTTCATATAGCATAAGATGGGCACCGGAGGCCTGCCAGGGGGCCCACGAGGCAGGGGCGCGCCCTAGGGTAGGGCGCGCCCCCACCCTCGTGGCCAGGGTGTGGGCCCCCTCTGGTATTTTCTTCGCTCAGTATTTTTTATAAATCCCAAAAATGACTTCCGTGGAGTTTCAGGACTTTTGGAGTTGTGCAGAATAGGTCTCTAATATTTGCTCCTTTTCCAGCCCAGAATTCCAGCTGCCGACATTCTCCCTCTTCTTGTAAACCTTGTAAAATAAGAGAGAATAGGCATAAGTATTATGACATAATGTGTAATATCAGCCCATAATGCAATAAATAACGATCTAAAAGCACGATGCAAAATGGACGTATCAATGGGTCTTGTCCATCACATCATTCTCTAATGATGAGATCCCGTTGATCAAATGACAACACATGTCTATGGTCAGGAAACTTAACCATCTTTGATTAACAAGCTAGTCTAGTAGAGGCATACTAGGGACACTTTGTTTTGTCTATGTATTCACACATGTATCAAGTTCCCGATTAATACAATTCTAGCATGAATAATAATCATTTATCATGATATAAGGAAATATAAATAACAACTTTATTATTGCCTCTAGGGCATATTTCCTTCAATCTCCCACTTGCACTAGAGTCAATAATCTAGTTCACATAGCCATGTGATTTAACACCAATAGTTCACATCACCATGTGATTAACACCCATAGTTCACATCGCCATGTGACCAACACTCAAAGGGTTTACTAGAGTCAATAGTCTAGTTCACATCCCTATGTGATTAACATCCAAGAGCACTAAGGTGTGATCATGTTTTGCTTGTGACATAAGTTTTAGTCTACGGGTCTGCCACATTCAGATACATATGTATTTTGCAAATTTCTATGTCTACAATGCTCTGCACGGAGCTACTCTAGCTAATTCCTCCCACTTTCAATATGTATCTAGATCGAGGCTCAGAGTCATCCAGATCGGTGTCAAAGCTTGCATCGACGTAACTCTTTACGACGAACTCTTTATCACCTCCATAATAGAGAAATATTTCCTTAGTCCTCCAAGGATGATTTTGACCGCTATCCAGTGATCTACTCCTGGATCACTATTGTAACCCTTTGCCAAACTCATGGCGAGGTAGACAATAGGTCTGCTATACAACATGGCATACTTTATAGAACTTATGGCTGAGGCATAGGGAATGACTTTCATTCTCTCTCTATCTTCTGGCGTGGTCGGGTTTTGAGTCTTACTCAACTTCATACCTTACGATTAAGGCAATAACTCCTTCTTTGATTGATCAATTTTGAACACCATCAAAATCTTATCAAGGTATGTACTCATTGAAAGTCTTATTAAACGTCTTGATCCATCTCTATAGATCTTGATGCCCAATATTTAAGTAGCTTGATGACCCACAAGTATAGGGGATTTATCGTAGTCCTTTCGATAAGTAAGAGTGTCGAACCCAACGAGGAGCAGAAGGAAATGATAAGCGGTTTTCAGCAAGGTATTCTCTGCAAGCACTGAAATTATCGGTAACAGATAGTTTTGTGATAAGGTAATTGGCAACAAGTAACAAGTAATGAAAGTAAATAAGGTGCAGCAAGATGGCCCAATCCTTTTTGTAGCAAAGGACAAGCCTGGACAAACTCTTATATAGAGAAAAGTGCTCCCGGGGACACATGGGAATTATCATCAAGCTAGTTTTCATCACGCTCATATGATTCGCGTTCGTTACTTTGATAATTTGGTATGTGGGTGGACCGGTGCTTGGGTGATGTCCTTTCTTGGACAAGCATCCCACTTATGATTAACCCCTATTGCTAGCATCCACAACTACAAAATAATTATTAAGGTAAACCTAACCATAGCATGAAACATATGGATCCAAATCAGCCCCTTACGAAGCAACTCATAAACTAGGGTTTAAGCTTCTGTCACTCTAGCACCCCATCATCTACTTATTACTTTCCAATGCCTTCCTCTAGGCCCAAACAATGGTGAAGTGTCATGTAGTCGACGTTCACATAACACCACTAGAGGAAAGACAACATACATCTCATCAAAATATCGAACGAATACCAAATTCACATGACTAGTAATAGCAAGACTTCTCCCATGTCCTCAGGAACAAACATAACTACTCACAAATCATATTCATGTTCATAATAAGAGGGGTATTAATATGCATAATGGATCTGAACATATGATATTCCACCAAATAAACCAACTGGCATCAACTACAAGGAGTAATCAACACTACTTGCAACCCATAGGTACCAATCTGAGGCTTTGGGACAAAGATTGGATACAAGACATGAACTAGGGTTTTAGAGGAGATGGTGCTGGTGAAGATGTTGATGGAGATTGACCCCCTCCCAATGTGAGGATCATTGGTGATGACGATGGCGATGATTTCCCCCTCCCTGAGGGAAGTTTCCCCGGCAGAACAGCTCTGCCGGAGCCCTAGATTGGTTCTGCCAAGGTTCCGCCTCGTGGCGGCGGATTTTCTTCCCGAAAGCTTTCTTATGATTTTTTCTCGGACGAAAGACTTCATATAGCAGAAGATGGGCACCGGAGGCCTGCCAAGGGTCCCACGACGCAGGGGGGCGCGCCCAGGGGGTAGGGCGCGCCCCCACCCTCGTGGCCAGGGTGTGGGCCCCCTCTGGTATTTTCTTCGCTCAGTATTTTTTATAAATCCCAAAAATGACTTCCGTGGAGTTTCAGGACTTTTGGAGTTGTGCAGAATAGGTCTCTAATATTTGCTCCTTTTCCAGCCCAGAATTCCAGCTGCCGACATTCTCCCTCTTCTTGTAAACCTTGTAAAATAAGAGAGAATAGGCATAAGTATTGTGGCATAACGTGTAATAACAGCCCATAATGCAATAAATATCGATATAAAAGCATGATGCAAAATGGACGTATCATAGCTTCACCGAGGTCTTTCTTTGAAAAACTCCTTTCAAATACTCCTTTATGCTTTCCAGAAAATTCTACATTATTTCCGATCAACAATATGTCATTCACATATACTTATCAGAAAGGTTGTAGTGCTCCCACTCACTTTTTGTAAATACAGGCTTCACCGCAAGTCTGTATAAAACTATATGCTTTGATCAACTCATCAAAGCGCATATTCCAACTCCGAGATGCTTGCACCAGTCCATAGATGGATCGCTGGAGCTTGCACATTTTATTAGCACCTTTAGGATTGACAAAACCTTCTGGTTGCATCACATACAACTCTTCTTTAATAAATCCATCAAGGAATGTAGTTTTGATATCCATTTGCCAGATTTTATAAAATGCGGCAATTGCTAACATGATTCGGACAGACTTAAGCATCAATACGGGTGAGAAAATCTTATCGTAGTCAACACCTTGAACTTGTCGAAAACCTTTTTGTGACAATTCGAGCTTTGTAGATAGTAACACTACCATTAGCGTCCGTCTTCCTCTTGAAGATCCATTTATTCTCAATGGCTTGCTGATCATCGGGCAAGTCAACCAAAGTCCATACTTTGTTCTCATATATGAATCCCATCTCAGATTTCATGGCCTCAAGCCATTTCGCAGAATCTGGGCTCATCATCGCTTCCTCATAGTTCATAGGTTCGTCATGTTCTAGTAACATGACTTCCAGAACCAGATTACTGTACCACTCTGGCGTGGATCATACTCTGGTTGACCTACGAGGTTCGGTAGTAACTTGATCTGAAGTTTCATGATCATCATCATTACTTTCCTCACTAATTGGTGTGGGAATCATTGGAACTGATTTCTATGATGAACCACTTTCCAATTCGGGAGAAGGTACAATTACCTCATCAAGTTCTACTTTCCTCCCACTCACTTCTTTCAAGAGAAACTCCTTCTCTAGAAAGGATCCATTCTTAGCAATGAAAATCTTGCCCTCGGATCTGTGATAGAAGGTGTACCCAACAGTCTCTTTTGGGTATTCTATGAAGACACATTTCTCCGATTTGGGTTCGAGCTTATCAGGTTGAAGCTTTTTCACATAAGCATCGCAGCCCCAAACTTTAAGAAACGACAACTTGGGTTTCTTGCCAAACCATAGTTCATATGGTGTCATCTCAACGGATTTAGATGGTGCCCTATTTAACGTGAATGCAGCTGTCTCTAATGCATAACTCCAAAACAATAGTGGTAAATCAGTAAGAGACATCATAGATCACACCATATCTAATAAAGTACGGTTACGATGTTCGGACACACCATTACGCTGTGGTGTTCCAGGTAGCGTGAGTTGCGAAACTATTCCACATTGTTTCAAATGAAGACCAAACACATAACTCAAATATTCACCTCCACGATCAGATCGTAGAAACTTTATTTTCTTGTTACGATGATTTTCCACTTCACTCTGAAATTCTTTGAACTTTTCAAATGTTTCAGACTTATGTTTCATCAAGTAGATATACCCATATCTGCTCAAATCATCTGTGAAGGTCAGAAAATAACGATACCCTCTGCGAGCCTCAACACTCATCGGACCGCATACATTAGTATGTATTATTTCCAATAAGTTAGTTGCTCGCTCCATTGTTCCGGAGAACGGTGTCTTAGAAATCTTGCCCACGAGGCATGGTTCGCAAGTATCAAGTGATTCCAAAAGCCCATCAGCATGGAGTTTCTTCATGCACTTTACACCAATATTACCTAAATGGTAGTGCCACAAATAAGTTGCACTATCATTATTAACTTTGCATCTTTTGGCATCAATATTATGAATATGTGTATTACACGATCGAGATTCAATAAACCATTCACATTGGGTGTATGACCATTGAAGGTTTTATTCATGTAAACAGGATAACAATTATTCTCTGACTTAAATGAATAATTGTATTGCAATAAACATGATCTAATCATATTCATGCTCGATGAAAACACCAAATAACATTTATTTAGGTTCAACACTAATCCCGAAGGTAGAGGGATTGTGCGATGGTGATCGTATCAACCTTGGAATCACTTCCAACACACATCGTCACTTCGCCCATAACTAGTCTCTGTTCATTCTGCAACTCCTGTTTTTAGTTACTAATCATAGCAACTGAACTGGTATCAAATACCCATGGGTTACTATGAACACTAGTAAAATACACATCAATAACATGTATATCATATATACCTTTGTTTCACTTTGCCATCCTTTTTATTCGCCAAGTTTTTGGGATAGTTCTGCTTCCAGTGACCATTTCCTTTGCAGTAGAAACACTCAGTTTCAGGCCTGGATTCAGCTTTGGGTTTCTTCACGGGAGTGAAAACTTGCTTGTCATTCTTCTTGAAGTTCCCTTTCTTTTCATTTGCCCTTTTCTTGAAACTAGTGGTTTTGTTAACCATCAACAATTGATGCTCTTTCTTGATTTCTACCTTCGTCGATTTCAGCATCATGGAGAGCTCGGGAATTGTTTTTGTCATCCCTTGCATATTATAGTTCATCACGAAGTTCGAGTAACTTGGTGATTGTGCCTAGAGAACTTTGTCAATCACTATCTTATCCGGAAGATTAACTCCCCACTTGATTCAAGCGATTGTAGTACTCAGACATTCTGAGCACATGCTCACTAGTTGAGCTATTCTCCTCCATCTTGTAGGCTAAGTACTTTGTCCGAGGTCTCGTACCTCTCGACTCGGACATGAGTCTGAAATACCAATTCTAGTTCTTGGAACATCTCATATGCTCTGTGGCGTTCAAAACGCTTTTGAAGTCCCGGTTCTAAGCCGTAAAGCATGGTGCACTAAACTATCAAGTAGTCATCATACCGAGCTTTGTCAATTGTTCATAACGCCTGCATCTGCTCCTGCAATAGGTCTATAACCTAGCGGTGCATCAAGACATAATTATTTTGTGCAGCAATGAGGATAATCCTCAGATCACGGACCAAATCCGCATCATTGCTACTATCATCTTTCAACTTTTTTTTCTCTAGGAACAAATCAAAAAATAAACAGGGAGCTACATCGCGAGCTATTGATCTACAACATAATTTGCAAATACTATCAAGACTAAGTTCATGATAAATTAAAGTTCAATTAATCATATTACTTAAGAACTCCCACTTAGATAGACATCCCTCGAGTAATCTAAATGATCACGTGATCCATATCAACTAAACCATGTCCGATCATCACGTGAGATGGAGTAGTTTTCAATGGTGAACATCACTATGTTGATCATATCTACTATATGATTCACGTTCGACCTTTCGGTCTCAGTGTTCCGAGGCCATATCTGCATATGCTAGGCTCATCAAGTTTAACCCGAGTATTTTGCATGTGCAAAACTGGCCTGTACCCGTTGTATGTGAACGTAGAGCTTATCACACCCGATCATCACGTGGTGTCTCGGCACGAAGAACTGTAGCAACGGTGCATACTCAGGGAGAACACTTATACCTTGAAATTTAGCGAGGGATCATCTTATAATGCTACCGCCGTACTAAGAAAAATAAGATGCATAAAAGATAAACATCACATGCAATCAAAATATGTGACATGATATGGCCATCATCATCTTGTGCCTTTGATCTCCATCTCCAAAGCACCGTCATGATCTCCATCTTCACCGGCTTGACACCTTGATCTCCATCGCAGCGTCGTTGTCGTCTCGCCAACTATTGCTTCCATGACTATCGCTACCGCTTAGTGATAAAGTAAAGCAATTACATGGCGATTGCATTTCATACAATAAAGCGACAACCATAAGGATCGTGCCAGTTGCCGATAATTTTTACAAAACATAATCATCTCATACAACAATTTATATCTCATCACGTCTTGACCATATCACATCACAACATGCCCTGCAAAAACAAGTTAGACGTCCTCTACTTTGTTGTTGCAAGTTTTACGTGGCTGCTACGGGCTTCTAGCAAGAACCGTTCTTACCTACGCATCAAAACCACAACGATTTTTCGTCAAGTGTGCTTTTTAACCTTCAACAAGGACATGTCGTAGTCAAACTCGATTCAACTAAAGTTGGAGAAACAGACACCCGCCAGCCACCTGTGTGCGAAGCACGTCGGTAGAACCAGGTCCAGGCCGCTTCATCCAGCAATACCGCGGAATCAAAGTAAGACGTTGGTGGTAAGCAGTATGACTATTATCGCCCACAACTCTTTGTGTTCTACTGGTGCATATAGCATCTACGCATAAACCTGGCTCTGATACCACTGTTGGGGAACGTAGTAATTCAAAAAAATTCCTACGATCACGCAAGATCTATCTAGGAGAAGCATAGCAACGAGCGGGGAGAGTGTGTCCATGTACCCTCGTAGACCGAAAGCGGAAGGGTTTAGTAACACGGTTGATGTAGTCGAACGTCTTCACGATCCAACCGATCCAAGTACCGAACGTACGACACCTCCGTGCTTAGCACACGTTCAGCACGATGACGTCCCTCGAGCTCTTGATCCAGTTGAGGACGAGGGAGAGTTCCATCAGCACGACGGCGTGGCGCTGGTGATGATGAAGTTACCAGTGCAGGGCTTCGCCTAAGCACTACGACGATATGACCGAGGTGTAACTGTGGAGGGGGCACCGCACACTGCTAAGACAAATCTTGGAGTCCCTTTGGGGTGCCCCTGCCCACGTATATAAAGGAGGGAGGGAGAGAGGCCGGCCCTCCTAGGGGCGTGCCAAGTGTAGGGAGTCCTACTAGGACTCCCAAGTCCTAGTAGGATTCCCTTTCCTTTTCGGAGTGGGAAAGAAGGAAAGGAGGGAGAGGGAGAAGGAAGGGGGGCCGCGCCGCCACCCCTTGTCCAATTCAGTTTGGGCAGGGGGAGGCGCGTGCCACCTCGTGGCACGTCTTCCCTCTCTCCACTAAAGCCCAATAAGGCCCATTAACTTCCCCGGCGAATTCCCGCAACTCTCCGGTACTTCGAAATAGCCGAATCACTCGGAACCATTCCGATGTCCGAATATAGCCTTCCAATATATGAATCTTTACCTCTCAACCATTTCGAGACACCTCGTAATGTCCCTGATCTTATCATGGACTTCGAACAATCTTCAGTCATCAAATCACATAACTCTTAATACAAATCGTCATCGAACGTTAAGCGTGCGGACCCTACGGGTTCGAGAACTATGTAGACATGACCGAGACACATCTCCGATGAATAACCAATAGCGGAACCTAGATGCTGATATTGGCTCCTACATATTCTACGAAGATCTTTATCGGTCAAACCGCATAACAAGATACGTTATTCCCTTTGTCATGGGTATGTTACTTGCCCGAGATTCGATCGTCGGTATCATCATACCTAGTTCAATCTTGTTACGGGCAAGTATCTTTACTCGTTCCGTAATGCATCATCTCGCAACTAATTAATTAGTCACATTGCTTGCAAGGCTTATAGTGATGTGCATTATCGAGAGGGCCCAGAGATACCTCTCCGATACACGGAGTGACAAATCCTTATCTTGATCTATGCCAACCCAACAAACACCATGGAGACACCTGTAGAGCATCTTTATAATCACCTAGTTACGTTGTGACGTTTGATAGCACACAAAGTGTTCCTCCGATATTCGGGATTTGCATAATCTCATAGTCAGAGGAATATGTATAAGTCATGAAGAAAGCAATAGCAATAAACTTAACGATCATAATGCTAAGCTAATGGATGGGTCTTGTTCATCACATCATTCTCTAATGATGTGATCCTGTTGATGAAATGACAACACATGTCTATGGTCAGGAAACTTAACCATCTTTGATTAACGAGCTAGTCTAGTAGAGGCATACTAGGGACACTTTGTTTTGTCTATGTATTCACACATGGTATCAAGTTTCCGGTTAATACAATTCTAGCATGAATAATAATCATTTATCATGATATAAGGAAATATAAATAACAACTTTATTATTGCCTCTAGGGCATATTTCCTTCAAATAGTTAGTACCATCCTGTAGTGAACTGATATCTTCTTCATTGTGCAGACAAAGGTCTTGTTGTTTTTTGTCGCTAATTTCTTTATCCTAACAATCTTTCTGAGTTTCTTGACTTGACTGATATTCATGGACAACTCATTTCCCCATATGCAAAAATGGTCGAACAGTGGGTCAAAACCTCTGACAGCAGGACCAACATGTGCAAGACCAAATTGTTAAAAACCTAAATATTAGAATTGTTCCTACAATTGCACAATAATGTGCTATTAGACAACGAACCATGCACGTGCTAACCTCGATTGTAAACCTCAGTGCTTCCCATTGTTTCCCTGCAACACATATAAGGTAGTTAGTCATCAGGTTAAGTAAGGGTTCACATGCTATCAGTAAAATATGTTGATGAAAAATAAGCACATTGCAAATTCATCAGATTAATTCAAGCCACATGGAAAATCCATTTATCCAAACCAAGCATGATTAAGAACTAGGAAATATAGCACTTGTATTTGTTTCTCATGTATTAAGTGCAACCAAATTTGGTTTATTCCTCACATGCACAACAATACAAAATTCTACCCACGACAATTAGACATCGCAATGCAGAATTGAACCCAGCAGTTAACTAAACATCACAACAAGTGAACCAAACATTAAGTGAGCACCTCATTGCACAATATAACATACTCCTAATAGAAGATCAGACAGTTAACCAAACCAAGCATGCTTAACAACTTGGAAATATAGCAATTGTATTTGTTTCTCATGTATTTAGTACAGCCAAATTCGATTTATTTCTCACATGGTATACAATAAAAGAATGCAGCCACAACAATTGGACATCACATTGCAGAATTGAACCATGCAGTTAAGTAAGCACCACAACAAATGAACCAAATATTAACTAAGCACTACATTGCACAATATAACATACTCCTAATAGAAGATCAGACAGTTAACCAAACTCAGCATGCTTACAACTTGGAAATATAGCAATTGTATTTGTTTCTCATGTATTTACTACAACCAAATTCAATTTATTCCTCACATGGTATACAATAACAGAATGCACCCACAACTATTGAACATCGCATTGCAGAATTGAACCAAACAGTTAACTAAACACCACAACACAAATGAACCAAACGTTAACTGAGCACCACATTGCACAATGTATAACGAAACCAAGCATGCTTGACAACTTGGAAATATAGCAATTGTATTCGTTTCTAATGTATTTTGTAAAGATAAATTCATTGTATTTCTCACATGGAAGACAATACAAAATTGCAGCCTGAAGAATTGAACATCACATTTGCAGAATTGAACAAAACAGTTGTCGGGTGGTTGGTGCGACATATGCCAACGGATGGCTTATCATTGTGGGTGCCAATAAGACATCGTCGGTGCCTGGAAACGGGATGAGGCGAAGACATGCACGCCGGCGGATCTTACCCAGGTTCGGGGCTCTCCAAAGAGATAACACCCCTAGTCCTGCTCTGCGGGGTCTCCGCATGATAACTAGATCAAGGAAAGGTAGCTACAATCGCTCCTTGAGCTGTTGGGTTCAAGGGAGAAGAAGAACAAGGCTAGCTCTTGCTTCTCTCTATCTCTATGGTGTGTGTGCTGTATTCAGAAGCTAACCCTTTGCATGGGTGCTCCGGGGGTTTATATAGGCCTACCCCCGGGGGTACAATGGTAATCTGGCTGGGCACTGGTCCCAGCCGTCAGTGTCTACGCTCGCCGGCTTCTCCGCCGGCTGTTGGGTCCCGCCGGCTGTTGGGTCTCGCCGACTGGTGGGTCCCGCCGGCCGCCGGCTTCTTGGTCGACAGGCCGGCCCCACCGCCTAGGGTCTTGTCGGCGGCTGCTTACTGTAGCCTCGCCTCTGATGACGAGGGCTTTGTCGAGGTAAGCGTGGCTATAGTGGGCCGCCTCGGGGGCTCTCACTGTAGCCTTACCTCGTCTTGTCTCCTTAATGGGGCTCCTGCTTCGAGGAAGGGGGTAGCCGGCTTCTGGGGGCCGGCTACACCCTCGGTCGACTGGGGGAGGCCGGGTCGCCTCCGCGCCTCTCTCTGGCGGAAGGGGCCCGGCGCCTGCGGGCCGTACAGGAGTCGGTCGTGGATGACGTTGAGGCTGGCATGGCTACAGTGCCGAGCCGAACAGGAGACGGTCATCCCGTACGACCTCCTGTGGCCATGCCTGCCTCGGGCCTCGGGGGTAGTGGGCCGCACTGTGGCCACACCCCGTCTTGTCACCGTTATGTGGGTGTAGCTTTGGTGGTTGTGGTCTCGGCCGGCTTCTTGGAGTCGGCGTTCTTCTTGGCCGGCTTCTTGGAGTCGGCTACCCCGTAGTCGTCCCGGGGAGGGGTTGCTGAGGCTGGGTCGCCTTCCGGGAGTCGGCTTCAGAGGTAGCCAGCCAGGTAAGGCGGCCCAATGCTTGGAGTGCTTGGAGGCCCGAAGGCCTGATAATTTTTTCAGAAGAACCAGGGGCAGTCCGTTAGGCTACCCGTGGCCATTTACTCCGATAGTAGTCCCCGAAGCTGATTGGGCTTCGAGGTGGAGTAGGGGTTGAGAAGCTCGATCAGCTTCCTATCTTGACAAGTCGGCAGCTGGGAGCCGGCTTTAGTTAGGCGTGCCGCCTTGGTCGAAAACTCCGGAGTCGGAGGGCGGGAGCTCGCTAGCGTGTGCTCCGGGCCGCGGGCCGGCCACTTGCCGTCTGCGAACCACGTGGCCTCCCTCGGCCAGAAAGGCTGCCAGCCCACGCGCGTGACGGGACGTCGCCGCAGGACGGGGGCCCGCCACGTCCGCGCCCGGGCCCAGGCGCGGATTCTCTATATCCCGAAACCGCCCGCACGTCTCCTTACGGCAGTTTCGGCTCGCCTTTAGGGCGCAATAATCGCGGGGCGTGGGGAGAATGGGTGCAGTTAATCCCACGTCTCCCCCCACGTCCGGCCTCTTCGGCCTCGCCTCGCGAAGCTATAAGTAGGGGGAGGTGGAGGGCGGCAGGCCCTCGCACGCTCCTCCTACTTCCACCATCTTCTTCGCTCGCCGTTTCTTGCAACAGCGCCTCGCCGCCGCGCTCTTCCACCGCACGTTCCTCCGCCGCCGCGCTAGTTTTTTCCATGCCTCCCGCCACGGAGCAGTATGGCGGGGATTGGGACGGCTCCAACATGCACGAAGACCACGTCGAGTTCCTCCGCAATACTCAGCGGCTGCCAGTCGCGGACAAGGTGGAGGTCCGCCTTGCGCCGGTGAGGGAAATTACGCCGGAGCCGCGGGAGGGCGAGCGGGTGGTCTTCCGCTCGCACTTCTTGCGCGGCATCGGCCTGCCAGTGAGCGCCTTCTTCCGCTCCTGGCTCGATTTCTATCAGCTCCAGCCGCACCACCTCACCCCAAACGCGGTGGTGCTGCTATCAGCCTTCGTCACCCTGTGCGAGGGCTACCTCGGCGTCCTCCCCACCCTCGAGCTCTGGGGGGAGTTCTTCCAGTCCAAATTGGGCACGCGCATGCAGGACGTGCCGGCTCAGACTGGCGCCTTCATCGCATCGCGGAGGTCGGTCGCCGACAACCCCTTCCCCGTCATCACGCTGATCCAATCGGTGAAGAAATGGCAAAAATCGTACTTCTACGTGCGGAACATCGCCCCGCGGGGCGACTACATCAACCTGCCGGCTTACG
The DNA here is from genome assembly GCF_002575655.3 of Aegilops tauschii subsp. strangulata. Lineage (NCBI taxonomy): Eukaryota > Viridiplantae > Streptophyta > Magnoliopsida > Poales > Poaceae > Aegilops > Aegilops tauschii. The sequence continues at coordinate 129,210,330 of NC_053039.3, forward strand.
TAGCCGGCCCTCCGGCGGGCAGGCAGCCCCAGTGGTCCTTCCGGGCCGTGACTCTGACGCCGGCCGGGTCCGCCGCCGTCGCCCGAGTGCGAGAGCTGACCCAATCGGAGGGCTTGACGGGGCCCGACCTGCTGGCCGCATTCGTCACGCGCCGGGTTCTTCCACTCCAGAGCCGGCCTCATCTGATCTGTCAGATGAGCGGCCCGCTCGATCCGAGCCGAATGTGCACCAAGGAGATGCCGCGCGAGGAGGTCGCCTATATGGTGAACTATCTTGCGAATTGCAAACTCACCGAAGAGTGGCAGTTCGGCAAGGAACCATATAGCCGAGCCAATCCGCCGCCTATGGTATGCTCTCCTTGTCTCTTTTTCTTTTTCCTTTCTTTGTTGCCGAGTTCCTCTTGGCCGACTCTAACTTAGTCGGTTCGTTTTTCGACAGAGTCCTCTTCTTCGGCCGGCCAGCGGGTCAGACGCAGAGCGTCGATTCGTCCCCGACCGGACCGAACACGATCTGGAGGACCCCGACTTGGGGGCGGCCGGCATGGACGACAACATCGAGCCGGGCGGTGACCAAGCCAGCGGCGAAGCAGGCGGCTCCGGGCTCGGAGTCACCTTCGACGACTGGCCGGACCATGATGAGGCCGAAGTCGCCCCACGCCGCCAGCCGGCATCTGGACGCGGCGCGGGTTCCTCTGCTGCACCGCCTGCTCGGGGCGAAGGTCAAAAGCGTCACGCCGCCCAGGGTTTGTTCGGCAGCCGGACGAAAAAACCCAGGGGCGGGGCGGCAGCCACCAGGCGGGAGGAGACGGCCGCGAAGGCGGCTCGCTTCCGTAAGACGGTGAAGCAACCGCAGACCGTGTCGGCGTAAGTTCACTTTCTTTCGTATACACTTTTTTCTTTCTTTTCTCTGGTGGTCCCTGAACCCTTATCTTTCTTCTCCAAACGAACAGAGCTCCGTTGTCGCTTGAGCGGGCGGCTGCCGCCTCCGTTGTCGAGTCGCCGAGGGGGTCTGGGAGCACCACTCGCCGCGTGGACCCCCGGGCCGACCTTCAGGAAGCGACAGAACGGAATGCGCGGGAGGCGCGGGAGGCGGAGGCACGGAAGGTGGCCGCCGCCCAGGTGGCACGGGAGGAGGAGGCGGCGAAGGCACTCGCCGATGCCGCAGCCAGGGCCCAAGCAGAGGCTGCGGCCGCGGCGGCGGCGGGGGAGGTTTTGATGGTCACCCCGCTGCGCGTCATGGCGCCTGGGGACATGGAGCCCTCGCCAGAGGGAGCCAGCGGCGACCAGCCAGGGTTGGGGGGAAGCGACGACGTCATCATCCTGGAGAGGGCGCCGGTGCCGACCCCGCCAACTGGGGCGGCTTAAGGCGGCCGGCCTGATCCGCCGCCTGCACAGTCGGCGGGGGGCGAGCCGGCCACGAGGGCTGAGATGGCGGTCCGGATTCCGTCGAGCCGGCGCGCGGGGAAGGCCGCGTCGGAGCCACAGAAGGCCGCGTCGGAGCCGCAGCCGGCCGTGGGCTCCAGCTCGTCGGCCCGGGATGCGGAGGCGGCCAGCGCTACCTCGGGGTGGACGCCAGGCGGAGGGACGGCCGTGGTGAACGTGGCTGCACAGGACGTCCGGACCCGGCTCCAGGGCCAAGCTGCGGCGCTGAGGCAGTTCACCGACGAGTTCCTCGCGACGCGGGCGGCCATCCGGGTTAGTATTCCCATCTTGCTTCTTCTTGATCTTGATTTCTTCCCTGGGGGCGCATCAGCGCACCCACTGGGTGTAGTCCCCGAGTTCCGAGTCGGCTGCTGAGCAGGCGGCTTGGAACTTCTTGGTGGATTTGCCTTTGCTATTCTTGTTCTTACTTCGATCTTCTGTCCATCTTGCAGGACTACCACAACCTTCGAGCGGCCGCCTTCAACTCCCAGGCTCGGGAGCTGACTCAGAAGACCGCCGACCTTACTGAGAGCCGAGGTACGTGCTTTGTTCTTTATCTCATGTGGGGGCGCGTCAGCGCATCCACTGGGTGTAGTCCCCGAGATTCGGGCCGACTGCTGAGCAGTCGGGTCGGATCTTCCTTGACGACTTCTTCTTATTGTTCTTTCTTTTTCTGCCGTCCCTGCAGCGGCCAACGGCAGTCTGAGGGCACAGCTGGGAGAGTCTCAGACTGCCCTTCGTGCCAAGGATGCCGAGCTCGCCGCCTTGGTGCAGGAGCGCGACCGCCTGGTCAAGAAGCTGGCCGACCAGGAGGAAGGCCACAAGGCGGCCCTGAAGGTGGTGCAGGACCGCGAAGCCGCCCTCCAGGCCGAGTACGAGACGGAGGCGGCTGGCTGGGCTGAGGCCAGGAAGACTCTGGTCTCTGGCTATGGCCAGATCGAAGATCTGGTTGACATTAAGCCGCCTACCTCTTCGTCCTTTCTTGCCATCTGCCACTTTGGCTCTTTTTCTGATTTTGTGCTCTTTTCTTCCTTTTCTTCTTCTTTCTTGCGCAGAATATTTCCCTGGCTATTCTACTGCCGCCAAACAGACCATCGAGGCCCGTCGCCAAGCGCGAAGGCAGGCTGGCTTTGAGATCTCGCCAACCGCCGGCCGCTCGCTGGAGGAGCAGCTCCTGGCGATCCAGGCCCGCATCCAGCCGGCTCACCGACTGCTCCGTCGGCTTCAGCGTGCCGGGGCGCAAGTCTTGGCCGCCCTCTGGCTCGGCCAAGTGGTTCCTCGCACCCCCAGTCGGACTGCCGACTGGCTGGAGGTGGCAGTCGACCGCTTCGAGGCTTGGAAGGCCTCGACGGCTCGCTCCGGCGCCAGGCGGGCGCTGGAGTTCATCAAGGCCTGGTATCCCGGCCTGAGCCTGGATCAGCTGGCTACCTGGCGGCAGCAAGCCGACACAGAGCTGGAGCCGGCGCGGCCGGCTATCATCCGGCGGGCTTCGGCGATCGCCGATTACACCGACACCAGCGTCTTCGCCCCCGAGGTAGATGACAACGGTGTCGCCCAGCCGGAGGAGTGGTTCGGGCTGAACCCGGCGGACGGTGAGGACTCGGCAGAGGAGATCGACTCCAGCGACGAGGGCGAAGAGGAGGGGGAGGAGGGTGAAGACGCCGAGCCGGCTGGTGGGGCAGTCGGCCAGCCTCAGCCTGACCGTACCTCCAGCACTACATCGCGAGTGAGTGCGTCGCCTGCCGCTGGTGGTGGTCAAGCCGAGACCCGCTAGGCGGCCACTCCTTCAGCCGGCGGGGCCGTCTCCACCGACCAGCTCGGCCTCCGCGCCGCGCCCTAGTCTGCCATCTTTTGTTTTCCTGTCTTGTTACTTTTGGAACAATGTTTGGTTAAGTCTGCACAATTCCACCCACTGGGTGTATTCGAACTTATGTCTGTTGCCAGCCTGTTGGGGGCTTTATGTGTATATATAACTTATGCATTTGGCCTTTCCTTGTACTTTTGCTTTTTGTCCTTCTGCTGTTTCCTTTGCCGCCCTCCCTTGGTTGCCGCCTCCCCAATCCAACAGTTGCTCTGCAATCTGTAGCTGGAGGAGTGCTTGGCCAATTGGGGGGAGGAGTACTTTAGCTTTGCTGGACTAAAGCTAAGTGTTTAGGAAGCCGGCCAGCCGGCTGTTCTGGCAGCCGGCAGGCATGTTTGGAGGCCGTCTCTTTGCTATATAGGTTCATTGTTCCTTAGCCATTTTTCGTGTGGGCATCCTTTCTGCCTTGCCTCTTGCTAGTCGGACAGTCGGTTCTTCGAGCTGCGACTTTCAACAAGAGGGGACTCGGGAGCCGGCACACTACTTTTCTGACTTCAGGTAGAACTTTCAATATAGCTCAAGGCGGCCAGTCCCCGGGCCGACTAGTCGAACCCGGTGCCAGACAAGAATTCAAAATGTAATAATACATTCATGGATATGACACTTGTCATTCATGGATAAACAAGGGCAGTCCCCGAGTACTGCTCGGGGGGCCTGTTGGTTTGTACTTAATACAAAAAAGGGTAGCATGATACATACTGCTTTCAACTGTAAAATCGTCTCAGGAGGTTTGCGTTCCATGGTCGCTCCAACTCCTTGCCGCAGTCGTCTCTCTTGCATGCTCTTGGTTTTTGCGCGTCGATCAAGTAGTAGGAGTCGTTGCCGAGTGCCTTGCTAACGACGAAGGGGCCTTCCCAAGGGGCCGAGAGCTTGTGCTGGCCGGCTGTTCGCTGGATCAGCCAGAGCACAAGGTCGCCCTCTTGGAAGGATCTTGGCTTGACCTTGCAGTTGTAGTAGCGGCGCAGCCCTTGCTGGTAGATGGCGGACCGGCTGAGTGCTAGCAGCCGGCCTTCTTCCAGTAGGTCCACGCCGTCTTCTCTTGCTTCTTTGGCCTCCTCCTCCGTGTACATGGTGATCCGAGGCGAGTCGAACTCCATGTCTGTTGGGATGACAGCCTCGGCACCGTACACGAGGAAAAATGGAGTGAAGCCGGTTGACTTGTTGGGTGTAGTGCGCAGGCTCCAGAGGACAGCTGGCAGCTCTTCGAGCCAGCAGCCGGCCGATCGCTCCAGTGGTACAACCAGTCGGGGCTTGATGCCGGAGAGGATGAGTCCATTTGCTCGCTCGACCTGGCCGTTTGACTGCGGGTGGGCAACGGACGCTAAGTCCAGTCGGATGCCCTGCGTCGCGCAGAAACGTGCCAGTGCTCCTTTGGCGAAGTTCGTGCCGTTGTCGGTGATGATGCTGTGCGGCACGCCGTACCGAGTAGTGATCTCGGTGATGAATGTCACGGCAGTCGGCCCGTTCAGCTTTTTGATCAGCTTTGCTTTGATCCACTTCGTGAACTTGTCCACAGCGACAAGTAGATGCGTCAAGCCGCCGTGGGCTGTCTTGAAAGGGCCCACCATGTCCAGTCCCCAGACGGCAAAAGGCCAGGTGAGGGGAATGGTCTTGAGTGCAGAAGCCGGCAGGTGTTGCTTGGAACTAAAAACTTGGCATCCTCTGCAGCTCTTGACTATTTCTTTAGCATTCTCCAAGGCAGTCGGCCAGAAGAAACCATGGCGGAAAGCCTTGGCCACAAGTGATCTTGAGGCTGCGTGGTGGCCGCATTCGCCTTGGTGGATGTCTTTGAGGATTTCCACTCCTTTTTCTGGCTCGACACAACGCTGGAAGACTCCAGTGACGCTGCGCTTCACAAGCTCTCTGTTGATTATTGTATATGCTGCGGCTCGTCGTTGCACTAGTCTTGCTGAGATCTCATCAGCCGGCAGCTCTCTGCTGACTAGGAACTTGAGGATGGGCTGGGCCCATGAGGGAGCTGTGACTTCTTCTTCTGTTAATGTAGCCACCATGACTCGGGTGGGTGGGTTGGGTGAGTCAGCCACTGCTTCTTGTGTCGTTGTAGTCCCCGGGCCGACTGCTGCAGTCCCCGGGCCGGGTTCTGAAGTCCCCAGGTCGGGTGCGACTACGGCAGTCCCCGGGCCAGTTGTCGAAGTCCCCGTGCCGCCTGCGGGGTTTCTCCAGTCGGATCCGGCTGTATCTGGCGCAGGTGGTACGAAGATGGAATCCGACTCTGGAGACGGCTTGATGGACGGCTTGAGGAGGCGCTGGAGGGAGATGCCAGTCGGTATGGCTTGTCGGGTGGAGCCGATCCGTGCTAGGGCATCTGCTTGGTCGTTGTCGGCCCTTGGCACGTGGAGGAACTCGCACCCCTCGAAGTATCCGCTTATCTGCTGGACGAGGAATCGATAACTCGCCATGTTCGCGTCCTTGGCGTCCCAGTCGCCAGACGATTGCTGGACCACCAAGTCTAAGTCGCCGTAGCACAGGATCCGGCGTATGCCAAGCTCTTTGGCTAGCCGGAGCCCGTGTACGAGCGCCTCGTACTCGGCCACGTTGTTGGAGGCGGCGAAGTGGATCTGCAGCGTGTACTTGAGGTTGTCGCCTTTGGGAGAGGTGAGGACAATGCCGGCTCCCAAGCCGGTGCGCATCTTGGACCCGTCTAAGTGCATCCGCCAATGGGTAGAGTCGGGAGCCGGTGGTAGGTACTGGGTCTCAGCCCAGTCGACGAGGAAGTCGGCCAATGCTTGCGACTTGATGGCGGTGCGGGGTTGGTAGAAGATTGTGTAGGGCGCCAATGCAATGGCCCATTTTGCCACCCGGCCGGATGCATCCCGGCTGCCTATGATCTCGGCTAGCGGGGCAGTGCATACGACCGTGATGGGGTGCTCTTGGAAGTAGGGCTTCAGTTTCTTGGCAGCGAAGTACACCCCATAGCACATCTTCTGGTAGTGCGGGTAGTTTTGCTTTGACCTGGATAGCACTTCGCTGAGATAGTACACCGGCCTCTGGACTAGCTGGGCTCGGCCTTCCTCCGGGCGCTGGACCACAACAACAGTGCTGACGACTCGGCTAGTCGCGGCGATGTAGAGGAGCATGGGCTCCTTCTCAGTCGGCGCCGCCAGGACAGGCGGAGTGGTCAGCATTTTCTTCAACTCATGGAAGGCTTGGTCGGCTTGGTCGTTCCACTCGAAGTCAGTGGACTTCTTCATGAGTCGGTACAGGGGGAGAGCCTTCTCTCCTAGTCCGCTGATAAAACGATTCAGGGAGGCTAAGCAGCCAGTGAATTTCTGCACATCTCGCAGTTTTGTGGGAATCTCCATCCTCTCGATGGCCTTGATCTTGACAGGGTTGCATTCGATGCCGCGTTCGGAGACCAGGAAGCCCAGCAGCTGGCCGGCTGGCACTCCGAACACGCACTTCTCGGGGTTGAGCTTGACTTGGAATCGGCGCAAGTTGGCGAATGTTTCTTTCAGGTCTTCCAGCAAGGTACCGCGCTTCTCTGTCTTCACCACAATGTCGTCTACATAGACGTGGGCATTTCTGCCGAGTTGTTTCAAGAGGCATTTCTGCATGCAACGCTGAAAAGTGGCACCGGCATTCCTCAAGCCGAATGTCATAGTCAGGTAGCAGAAAGCTCCAAAGGGTGTGATGAAGGCAGTCTTCAGGCGGTCAGCTGGGTCCAACTTGATCTGATGGTACCCTGAGTACGCATCCAAAAAACTTAACAGCTCGCATCCGGCTGTGGAGTCTATCACTTGGTCAATCCGTGGCAGAGCAAACGGATCCTTTGGGCAGGCCTTGTTCAGACTAGTGTAGTCTATACACATACGCCACTTGTTATTCTTCTTCAGAACCAGAACTGGGTTGGCAAGCCACTCTGGAAAGAACACTTCCATGATAAAGCCAGCGGCAAGGAGCCGGGCTATCTCTTCTCCCACAATTCTTCGCTTCTCTTCTGACAGTCGGCGGAGGGGCTGCTTGACCGGCTTCGCATCAGCTCGGACATGTAATTTGTGCTCGGCGAAATCCTTCGGGACACCCGGCATGTCCTTTGGGGACCATGCAAAGATGTCTCGATTCTCACGGAGGAAGTCGACGAGCTCGCCTTCCTATTTACTGTCCAAGTTCGCCCCAATGACAGCGAACCTCTCCGGGTTCTCCGGGTCCAGAGGTATCTTTTTCGTCTCTTTGGCAGGCTGGAAGGAGCCCTGCGCATCACAATCCTTGGGGCTGGGGGACAAGGCCGGCTGCTTGCCGGCCATGGCCACAACCCGTTCCAACATCTTCTTCTCTTCTGCCACCATGAGGGACTCGGCCAGCCGGCTACTGGCCATGGCGCACTCGATGGACTTCTTGTAGTCGCCGGCTACCGTGATGATCCCCTTCGAGCTCGGCATCTTCATCTTCAGGTAGGCGTAGTGGGGCACAGCCATGAACTTGGCCAGGGCAGGTCGGCCAAGCAGTGCATGATAGGGGCTCTCCAAATCCACTACCTCGAACCATATTGCTTCTCGGCAAAAATGATCTTTGTCTCCGAAGAGAACATCCATTTTGATCTTGCCGATTGGGGAGCAAGACAGGCCAGGGACGATACCATGGAAGACGGTGCGGCTCGGCATGAGCTGCTTCGCTTTGACGTTCAGCTTCTCCATGGTATCGCGGTACAGTATGTTGATACTGCTTCCGCCATCTATCAGGACGCGGGAAAATCTGGCAGCTCGCCTCTCCGTCGCGAGGGTGACATCCAAGACCATTGCATAGGAGCCAGGCGAAGGCATTACCTCTGGGTGGTCGGCCTGGCTCCAGCTGATTGGTTTTTCTGACCAGTGCATGAACTCGGGAGTGCTAGTGGCGACTGCATTCACTTCTTGATGCTGTCGGCGTCGGCTGTGCTTGTCGTCGGCTTGACTAGTGAAGACGACGTAGGCGGCGTGCTCTTCGGGAAATTCGTCTTGGATGGCGCCGACTGCCGGCCGAGCTGCCGGCTGCAGGGGGCTGGAGGCGGCGGGCCGGGAGGCGGCAACATCCCCTCGCCCTTGGTGATGCGGGTGAGCCAGTGGCATTTCCGGGTTGTGTGGTTGGACGGCTTCGCGCCGCTGTGGAACTTGCAGGGGGCGTCGAGAGCTTGTTCGTAGGAGAAAGACGGCTGCCAAGCCGGCCTTCCACCCTTCTTCTTGGGAGCGGGCCGTTCTTCGGGCTGCTCATCTTCAACTGTGGCCACCTGCCGACTGGAGGAAGTCGGCATGGGGGCCTTGCGCTTGTGGTCATTCTGGTAGGGGCGCCGATTAGGGTCGCCAGCCGGCGTCTTAGGAGCCGGAGCAATCACTTTCCCCAAGGCATCCACTCGGAGCTCCGTCTTCATTGAGGAGTCAGCTGTGGCGTACTTGTCCGCGATGACCAGCAACTCATCGAGGGTAGCCGGCTCGTCGCAGAGGAGTCGGTGCTTGAGGAGGGCGCCCTCTCGGCACCCGGCGGTGAAGTACTCGATGGCCTGGACCTCGTGCACCCCCTCGCAGGATTTGCGGAGCTCGGCCCATCGCGTGAGGTAGTCGCGGGTCGACTCGTTGGGCCCTTGGACGCAGAGGGAGAGCTGGTGAGGCTTGGGAGGCCGCTTGTAGGTGCTGGTGAAGTTGCGGACGAAGACTTCGGTGAAGTCCAGCCAACTGTTGATGCTGTAGGGCTTGAGGCTGTTGAGCCATGTGCACGTCGTGCCTTGCAGCATGAGGGGGACGTATTTCACGGTGACGCGCCGGTTGTCGTTGGCTATGCTGACGGCCGTGGAGTAGTCGATGAGCCAATCTTCCGGCTTCACCGAGCCGTTGTACTTGGGCGTGTCTCTGGGGAGCGAGAACCCTTTGGGGAAGGGCTCGTCGCGGATGCGGGGGCCAAAGCATGGCGGGCCGACATCGTCTTCTTCTTTTAACGCCAAGGATCGAGCAAGGCGGTCGATCCTGTGGCGGGCGTCGTTCTCGCTGACTCCTTCTCGGCGGCCGAGTCGGTCGCCAAGAGTCGGGTGTGTGATAGGCGGCGGAGTGAGGCGTCTTTCTCTTCGAGGCGGGGGAGGAGGCAGATTTCCTTGGTGTTCAACCGCTCGAGGGCGGCCTTCCGCGTCGCGCTCGATGGTAATGCGAGTCCGGCTGCGGCTGGCAGCCGGCTCCTTGTCTTTCTTCTGGCGCGCGCCGCTCGCAGTCGGCGAGCGGGACGTCGCGGCGTGCTCCCGGCGCGGGGGATGACTATCAGCACGGGCGCCGGCTTCGTGCTGTTCTGCAGCCTCGTCGATCAGCTGCTGGATCCGTCTTGCCATGTAGGGGAGCTCATCGGCTCCCAGCCCATTGAGCTCTTCTGCAGCCGCCTGAGCGGCTCGCAGATTCTCGAGCGGGGTGGCATAGATGGGGCGATCTGCCCCCAGCATGCTGGCGACGGCCGCGCCGCGCTTCTGGACGAAGCCGGCTCGGCTCGGACCGCTAGGCATCGGCGTACCGAAGGCGGCGCGGTCGACTTCGCGCTGGTGGGCCTCGGTGAGGCGTCTCATGGAGGCTATCTTCTGGCCCTCCGCGATGAGGGCAAGGCGGCGTGCCTCCAGGGTCTCGGCGTCGGCGTCGGCCGGGATGGCGACGGAGAGGTCGTGCATTGCCGCTTGCAGGGCGTCGTGGGCATTCTCGCCCGAGTTGGCGACGTGGCTGATGACCAGCACTTCGGTGACAGCGCTGCTGCCGCTGTCAGCTCGAGGGAGGGGGTCGTCGAAGACCACCACGTCGGAGGGGTAGGCGTCAAGCGATGCTGTGTCGGAGTCGATGAGCATCGGGTCGGTGGAGCCGACCGACTCCATGTCTGCAGCAGGCTCGCTGGAGACGTGAAGCTGGTCGAGGAGGCCGACGAGGCAGTTCTCGGGGTAGTCGGTGCCTGCGTCGGACGCAGGCTCGTTGGAGATGCGAGTCTCGCCGAGCAGATCGGCGAGGCAGCTCACTGCGCAGGCGTCGTCGACGCCTTGCAGCGCGTCGAGGCAAACGCCATCGGGCGCAGCAGGCTGGCTGCGCTCGCGGGGGAGGAAGAGGGTTCCCGTACAGAACAGGTCTCCGGATGACGGTGCACCTGTCCCCACGGTGGGCGCCAAATGTCGGGTGGTTGGTGCGACATATGCCAACGGATGGCTTATCATTGTGGGTGCCAATAAGACATCGCCGGTGCCTGGAAACGGGATGAGGCGAAGACATGCACGCTGGCGGATCTTACCCAGGTTCGGGGCTCTCCGAGGAGATAACACCCCTAGTCCTGCTCTGCGGGGTCTCCGCATGATAACTAGATCAAGGAAAGGTAGCTACAATCGCTCCTTGAGCTGTTGGGTTCAAGGGAGAAGAAGAACAAGGCTAGCTCTTGCTTCTCTCTATCTCTATGGTGTGTGTGCTGTATTCAGAAGCTAACCCTTTGCATGGGTGCTCCGGGGGGTTTATATAGGCCTACCCCCGGGGGGTACAATGGTAATCTGGCTGGGCACTGGTCCCAGCCGTCAGTGTCTACGCTCCCCGGCTGTTGGGTCCCGCCGGCTGTTGGGTCCCGCCGACTGGTGGGTCCCGCCGGCTGCCGGCTTCTTGGTCGACAGGCCGGCCCCACCGCCTAGGGTCTTGTCGGCGGCTGCTTCCTGTAGCCTCGCCTCTGATGACGAGGGCTTTGTCGAGGTAAGCGTGGCTACAGTGGGCCGCCTCGGGGGCTCTCACTGTAGCCTTACCTCGTCTTGTCTCCTTAATGGGGCTCCTGCTTCGAGGAAGGGGGTAACCGGCTTCTGGGGGCCGGCTACACCCTCGGTCGACTGGGGTAGGCCGGGCCGCCTCCGCGCCTCTCTCTGGCGGAAGGGGCCCGGCGCCTGCGGGCCGTACAGGAGTTGGTCGTGGATGACGTTGAGGCTGGCATGGCTACAGTGCCGAGCCGAACAGGAGACGGTCATCCCGTACGGCCTCCTGTGGCCATGCCTGCCTCGGGCCTCGGGGGTAGTGGGCCGCACTGTGGCCACACCCCGTCTTGTCACCGTTATGTGGGTGTAGCTTTGGTGGTTGTGGTCTCGGCCGGCTTCTTGGAGTCGGCGTTCTTCTTGGCCGGCTTCTTGGAGTCGGCTACCCCGTAGTCGTCCCGGGGAGGGGTTGCTGAGGCTGGGTCGCCTTCCGGGAGTTGGCTTCAGAGGTAGCCGGCCAGGGAAGGCGGCCCAATGCTTGGAGTGCTTGGAGGCCCGAAGGCCTGATAATTTTTTCAGAAGAACCAGGGGCAGTCGGTTAGGCTACCCGTGGCCATTTACTCCGACAACAGTTAACTGAAGACGACAACTAATTAACAAAATAGTTAATAAGTGAGCACCACACTGCACGACATATAGAACATATACACTAGAGCAACAGATTGCATGGTAAAATTAGATAGCACAATTCACTACAATTTGTGAAGGAAGGCAGGAGCAGCACATGCAACGGGTAAACCGAGCATGCTTAACCGGCGTAGCTAGCAAATGGCAAGATGCTCCTGCAAGATCTGGGGGTCAGCACGAATGGCAGCCATCGCGACCTCATCTGTGCGTGCGGTCGCGATTTGCTTCTCCGCTGCCAAATGCTCCTTGAGATCCTGGCTAAACTGCGTGCACCATGGCTTAGGGCGGCACTTATTTGGTGGAGGGGTCGGTGATTTGGGTGGAAGGTGTCGCGCTCGCGCCGGCGGTTGGGGCATGTGGGACGTGGAAGGAGGAGGAGGATGGGGGTCGGGTGTGGATTACCTGCCTGGATAGGCGAGGCCGAGCAGCGTGAAGGAGGGTCGCCGGTGAGGAGGCGGCGCTGCAAGCAAGGAGTGAAGGATTCAACTTGGAAAGGAAGGCAAAAACAGGGGAAATGTGGTTTTTGGTAAGGGGGAGGGGGCGGGGAGGTAGATATTTCCGCGGAAGCCAAAAATTTGGAATCGCTTCAGCGAAAAAACTAGCGCGCAAAGTGTCATCAGACACGGTCCCTTATTCAGAACTGTGTACGATATGTGAACATCACAAATGATTCAGATAGCTTAACCCGTGTGTGATGAGTTTGAACGTCGAAAATTTTGGTTCGAATTTCCATGGTTACAGTGGTCATCCACGTCATTGCATAATTTGGGTACACAAAGGAGACTACAACACACCCACACTTCTTAATTGAGCAAGTTCAGCAATTAAACAGAGCTAGCTGACCTAAACATTACTCTAACAAATTAAAGACCGACGCTCTTAATTAAACAAAACAAAGAGTACTACTATGGCTGGTGCTCGTCGATCTCCGCCGCCGCCTCCATGTCCAGCTCGCGCCCGACGGTCTCCTCGGGAAGGGGCTCCATGGCATCAATCGCACCATACTTGGCAAGCATCTCGCCATCCGCGTCCACCATATCTTTGGAATAGGCCGCCATGAGGTGGGCATGGGTGGACGCGATCTGGGCTTTGGCGGCTCCGTCGTGGCAAGGTATGCCGCGCAGGAACGGATGGCTGCTCGAACTCTCTCGGCGATTGTCAACTCTTCGGCCATGGGTTGCCGACCGTTGTCGGAGAAGCTTTCTTCGATTTGTGCGGTGACCGCCACGAGCTGGGCATGGACAACCTCGACATGGTGGTGGGCAGCCTCCATCAGGGCTAAGGCCGCCACTACGGAACGGACAGCTGTTGTGCCGCTCTCGCCAGTTGCTATCCCCGAGGCAGATGTTGTTGCCGCCGCCTAAGAAGCAACAGCGGCCGTTTGGGCTACCTTGGCCGCCCGGACGCAGATTGCGATCGCCCTCACGAAGCTTGTTTGCACGCGCCTGGCGGCTGCGGCCGCGCTCTCGCCGGAGTGGGCCGCCGAAGTTGCCCTCACAACACAGGTCCACGTCCCCATCTTTCACCGGCGATGATTGAACAGTGAAATGATATTTGGGGAGTGAGCTAGTGTGCTTGACACGCCGGCTGTGGACTGTAGCCAACGCACCTTCTCGCGTAAGCCATAGGCGTACTATACATCGACGATGCTCCAAGATATTTTGTGCTACATCTCACATGGTTGGTGATAATAAACTGTGTACAATCTACTTGATTTTTCGTCTTGATTTGAATTACATAATGGGGTCACAGCTGCAAAGGATGGTGTTTGAATTGCTAGACTTTTATCTGCAGTGAATATGCAACTATAGGTATGTCGTCAAAAAAATTGGAATTATTTAGGGTTCGTTTGGACGTTTTTATACATTAACTTGGTTTTGTAGGCATTTCAGGTGCATAATTCAAATTTGAACTACATGCACATGCTAGAGTGCATATAAACTGGTTGAAAAAACAAATATGCGTCCTTGGTTGCATGCTTAGGTCCCATCCAAGAAATGGGAATGAATGTCAAACACCCAGCCACCGTCACTCGGCCGCAAACATTGAGATACTTGGTTTTTAAATTCTAGTAAATCCAAAACTCGTCTGAAATTCATGAAACTTGGCATGCTATCATGGAGCGGCATCAACATGCCGTGGTAAAAAATTTGTCACATTTGGGGCAGGTTTGGGTATAAGCTTCTCCCAAACCAGAGCTTCTCACAACAAGCGTGATGGTTTCGGTAGGGAACGTGCCACCTTTGGGGATGAAAATATATCCGGTGCCTCTTATTGCTTCCAAAAAAATTCTAGTGTCAACATAGAATAACGGGAGTGTTGTGTTTAATTTTGGAATTTTTCGAGGTTCGTTTGGACATTTTTATACATTAACTGGGTTTTCTAGGCATTTTATGTGCACAATTCAAATTTGAACTACATGCACATGCTCCAGTGCATATAAATTGGTTGAAAAATCAAATCTGTGTCCTTCGGTGCATGCTTAGGTCCCATGCAAGAAATGGGAATGAATTTCAAACACCCTGCCACCGTCACTCGGCCCCAAACATTGAGATACTTGGTTTTTAAATTCTAGTAAATCCATAACTCGTCTGAAATTCATGAAACTTGCCATACTATCATGGAGCGACATCAACATGCCGTGGTAAAATTTTTGTCCCATTTGGGGCAGGTTTGGGTATAAGCTTCTCCCAAACCAGAGCTTCTCAGAACAAGCGCGATGGTTTCGGTAGGGAACGTGCCACCTTTGGGGACGAAACGATATCTGTTGCCTCTTATTTCTTTCAAAAAAATTCTAGTGTCAACATAGAACAACAGGAGTGTTGTGTTTAATTTTTGAATTTTTCGGGGTTCGTTGGACATTTTTACACATTCACTTGGTTTTGTAGGCATTTCAGGTGCATAATTCAAATTTGAACATGCACATGCTCCAGTGCATATAAAATGGTTAAAAATCAAATTTCTGTCCTTCGTTCCATGCTTACGTCCCATGCAAGAAATGGGAATGAATTTCAAACACCCTGCCACCGTCACTCGGCCGCAAACATTGAGATACCTAGTTTTTAAATTCTAGTAAATCCAAAACTTGTCTGAAATTCATGAAACTTGGCATGCTATCATGGAGCGGCATCAACATGCCGTGGTAAATTTTTTGTCCCATTTGGGGCAGGTTTGGGTATAAGCGTCTCACAAACCAGAGCTTCTCACAACAAGCGTGATGGTTTCGGTAGGGAACTACCACCTTTGGGGACGATACGATATCTGTTGCCTCTTATTGCTTTCAAAAAATTTGTACTGTCAACATAGAACAACATGAGTGTTGTGTTTAATTTTGGATTTTTTTCGGGGTTCGTTTGGACATTTTTACACATTAACTTGGTTTTCTAGGCATTTCAGGTGCATAATTCAAATTTGAACTACATGCACATGCTCCAGTGCATATAAACTGGTTGAAAAATCAAATTTGTGTCCTTGGTTCCATCCTTAGGTCCCATGCAAGAAATGGGAATAAATTTCAAACACCCTGCCAACGTCACTCGGCCGCAAACATTGAGATACCTGGTTTTTAAATTCTAGTAAATCCAAAACTCGTCTAAAATTCATGAAACTTGGCATGCTATCATGGAGCGGCATCAACATGCCGTGGTAAAAATTTTGTACCATTTGGGGCAGGTTTGGGTATAAGCGTCTCACAAACCAAGGCTTCTCACAACAAGCGTGATGGTTTCGGTAGGGAACGTGCCACCTTTGGGGACGAAACGATGTCCGTTGCCTCTTATTGCTTTCAAAAAATTTCTAGTGTCAACATAGAATAACAGGAGTGTTGTGTTTAATTTTGGAATTTTTCGGGGTTCGTTTGGACATTTTTACACATTAACTTGGTTTTCTAGGCATTTCAGGTGCATAATTCAAATTTGAACTACACGAACATGCTCCAGTGCATATAAACTGGTTGAAAAATCAAATCTGTGTCCTTGGTTGCATGCTTAGGTCCCGTGCAAGAAATGGGAATGAATTTCAAACACCCTGCCACCGTCTCTCGGCCGCAATACTTGGTTTTAAATTCTAGTAAATCCAAAACTCGTCTGAAATTCATGAAACTTCACATGCTATCATGGAGCGGCATCAACATGCCATGGTAAATTTTTTGTCCCATTTGGGGCAGGTTTGGCTATAAGCGTCTCACAAACCAGAGCTTCTCACAACAAGCGTGAAGGTTTCGGTAGGGAACGTGCCACCTTCGGGGACGAAACGATATCCGTTCCCTCTTATTGTTTTCAAAAAAATTCTAGTGTCAACATAGAACAAGAGGAGTGTTTTTTTTATTTTGGAATTTTTCGGGGTTCGTTTGGACATTTTTATACATTACTTGCGTTTTCTAGGCATTTTATGTGCATAATTCAAATTTGAACTACATGCACATGCTCCAGTGCATATAAATTGTGAGCGTTTTGTCAACCATTCACGTGACGCCACACCTCACTCTTTTAATGGCTAGGAGGTGCCGTGCGGACAGGTGCTTGAGTGCTTGACTAAACGGGAGGCGTGCGAGCTGTACTCCAATGCGGAGGCTCACCGGGAAGCGTGCGAGCTGTACGCCGCGCAGGCTCACCGGAAAGCAAGCCCTTTGACTTCCATGGCCGCCCGCCTTGCTCCCATCCTCTCCATTAATGGCACCCAAGCCACAGTTTAATTCGGTTTTTAAATATAAAACACTCATCGCAAATGTTTTAGTTAGAACACCTGTATGCAAAACCGACAACTTCCCCAGGAAGCCAAGGGAAAATGTGCCTAGCAGGATTTGTGCAGCTCTTGATAGCAAACGTTTTAGTTAGAACACCCATATGCAAACCGACAGCTTCCCCAGGAAGCCAAGAGAAAATGTGCCGAGCAGGATTTCTGCAGCTCTTGATCGCAAACGTTTTAGATAGAACACCCGTATGCAAAGTGAGAGCTATGGTCTTCCCCCTTAAGTCGAGGGAAAATTCGCAGCGCAGGATTTGTGCATCCCTTCAACGCAAACGGTTGTTTTTGATGACCCGTGTGCAACCACGTACAAACAATTTGGTAAGATTTGCATATGTCATATTGGGTATGTTGCCATTTGTCAAACTGGAAAGATTGACATTTGTTGATCTAGTAACATTGCCATTTGTCAATCCTTGTAACACTGCAATTTGTCAAAATATGCAGCTAAAAATCACTAGCACTATCTAATTTTTGCAACTAAAATTCAGTAATTAAGCATAGATTTCATTCATAGATTAAGCAGTCGTTCTTAATTTATACAAGCAGTTCAACTCGACAGCTGAACCAACCAAACTTTTCCCCAATTGTTTCTAACCACGTACTGAAATAGCTAGTTCAACTATATATACTAGCTAATTTTAAGTACGTTGTACAGTTCCACCACACATCTATAGTCAGATGAACTGAACAAAATAGGCCCTAAATACTACTACTACGGAGGGGCTTTGTGCTACTTCCGGCAGCCTCTCCTCTGCCGAGGGCGCTCAGTAAGAGGAAGAGGAGGAGCCTACCGACGAGCTGGACAAATGCAATACGGTGCCTGCCGCTGCTGCACATTCAGCGATGCTCGCCAGCTGACGATGACATGTACCTAGGGTAGGGTAATAGGCCTGACCTAGACGCCCTCCCCAAGGACATTGCCCTAAGGTCAAAGGCATTCAAAGTACAGCAGCATCTACCGATTGAAATCACATCAGAGTGCAACTCACTCGACCAACAACTCCACTCGGATAACCCAATTCCTTTCGACCAGGAAATACTCATTCGACCATACCAGAAACCACTCGGAGTATAGAAGGTCTAAAGTCACCCAGGATGGCAACGGTCAGGCGTCCACTCCCTAGTCTTAATGATCATTTATATGTCTTTATTATTGGCGTTACCAGTAACGTCTCACCTTTATGTACATTGAACCCCTTGTAATGTGGGCTAGCTGGGGTCCTGGCGTACTCTATATAAGCCACCTCCCTCCACTGGCACAAGGGTTCGCACCCCCTATAACTTCACGCATAATCCAGTCGACCCAGCCTCCGGGCACCGAGACATAGGGGTATTACTTCCTCTGAGAAGGGCCTGAACTCGTAAACCTTGCGTGTACAATCTCACCGTAGCTAGGATCTTGCCTCCTCCTACGTACCCCTATATTCTACAGTCAGACTTAGAACCACGATAGTTGGCGCCCACCATGGGGCTGGTGTCTTAGCGACTTTTCGGTGAGGTTGCGATTTTTCTGATTCCCATGATCATGGTTTCTGGCGGCGGTTTGGCTGAGGGCCGCGAGATCCATCTCGGCGCGCTCGTCTTCATCGCCGACGATTCTTCCTGGCTCCAGGAAGCCCCCCTTGACGTCGAGACGCTCCCCGTCCGTGGGGCGACGCACTTCCGCGCATGCGTCCGCGACGTCCTTCTGCGGCAGCCGTCGACCCAGTATCGGTCAGCTCCCGTAGCGTCTTAGCTCCCCGCTGCTCGCCGCCGCAAGCGATCCGGTCGATCGCGGCTTCAGCGGTGGGTAAAGCATGCGGTGGCCCATCAGTTGGCCACCCCTCAAGTCGCGGCAATCGAGCCCGACGAATCTCTCTACGGCCTGTTCGACTGGCTCCGTCGAGACCCTATCTGAGTGCGACAGCAGCGACCCTGCAGCAGAGGTCCTGATGGTCAACACACCGCGCAGCCCGCCTGGTATGCATCGCAGCGGCGGCGACCCATCGCGCATTCACGAGGAATATCATCCTGAAGCCCTCACTTCACAACAGAGGGAGGAGCTGCACCATCGCAACATGGAGGCCCTCCACACTCCCATCATCGGGGAGACCGCCGAGGTTCAGGCCTTGGAGGCTTCGCTCCTGGCCACTTTGGCTAAGCGCGCGCGGCTGGAGAACCTTCAGCACTCACTCGAAGAGCGCACTCGACGTCAAATTCCTGAATCCAGTCGACGGCAGTGGCAGTTGTTCCTGCCTGAACCTCAAGTATACCGCACTCCGATTCAGAATCTCACAGCTGCGGCCCATATAGCAGAGTCGATTTAGCCGTCCCAATCAGAGGCTGGAAGAGGTTTGATGCAGATCTGGGCGCTGCTCCGGGCAGTAGGAGAGCAAAACATAGCCGTTTCTCAGTCTCGCAACAGGATCCATAGCAGATCTGTGGTGCCTGACACAGTCCAGTCGGCTCATATCCTAAGATCGCCTCCGCGGCATGAGGGGTGTGGGCATCGCCAAGAGCAGTACTTGGGTCGGAACCACGAGTAGTATGATCATCGACTCGGCCGTGATGACCGCCGTCGAGTGCCTACGCCCCCTCCGAGGGGCGGATCATATGTGCCCCGGCAATATGATGACAGGCGCCCGTACAACGATGAGCGGAGAGTCCCAGTCAACCCAAGAGAGCCAGGGTTTGATGCGAGGTCAATTCTCGTTCAAGGTCTGGTCGACAGGAACAGAGCACATAGAGAAGGACTCGATAGAGATCGTCCGACTGGCAGCAGAGTTCATGTCTCCGGATCTGAATGTTTCAGCAGAGCCATCAAAGCTGCTGAGATTCCACCCAACTTCAGTTTGGCAATGGGAGTGAGCAAGTTCACCGGTGAGTCGAGACACTTGACTGGAAGATTGCCGAGTGGCTGTGCAGATTGGTGGCGGCAATGACGATGTAGCCATGAAGCATCTCTCCTTGATGTTGGAAGGTTCGGCCAGAGCTTGGTTGAATCAGTTGGCCCCTGGTAGTATATACGGTTGGGAAGAGTTGGCCCGAGTGTTTTTCAGAACATTTGAAGGCACTTGCAAACGGCCCGCAGGGCTGGCTGAGTTGCAGCATTGTGTACAGAAACCGAATGAAACCTCGAGGGATTAACTCCAAAGGTGGACCACTTTGCATCACACAATGGAAAATGTGACTCAGCACCAAGCAGTTTGCGCCTTCAAGGAGGGCATTCGGTACAGAGAGCTAAACCTAAAATTCGGTCGGACAGGAGATATGACTCTGACCTGAATGATGGAAATAGCCACTCGGTACACTAACGGCGAGGAAGAAGACCGACTCCGCAGTGGCAAGAGCAAACCAGTCACCTAGGACACCGGGGGAGGGAATTCCAATCAGAAGCAGAAGCGCAAAGCCGAACCCGCAGGTCCTGGTGAGGCCGCAATTGTGACCCAAGGAAAGTTCAAGGGAAAGCCTAAGGGGCCCTGGATCCCCAAGAAGGTGAAAGATCAAGCAGGAAATGATGTGCTGGATTTGCCGTGTCATGTACACACCAAGAAGGATGAAGAGGGTAATCTGATTTACCCCAAGCATACCACTCGACAGTGTCGGCTCCTTATCCAGCAGTTCCGAGAGAAAGAACCCAGTGAGAAAGAGAAAGAGTCTGATAAGGACGAGGACAAAGAAGAGGACGATGGTTACCCTCAGGTCAATGCCACTTTAGTGATTTTTACTGACGTTGAGAGCAAAAGTCGACTGAAAGTTATCAACAGAGAAGTGAACATGGTTGCTCCGGCAACGCCCACATATTTGAAGTGGTCAAAGACTCCCATTACGTTCGACCAGTCCGACCATCCAATGCATGTCGCTACCCTGCGGTGGCAAGCGTTGGTGGTCGACCCAGTTGTTGGAGGTGCTCGACTGACCAAAGTTTTGATGGATGGTGGCAGTGGTCTGAATATTTTGTATGCTGAGACTCTCCTAGAGATGGGCATTCCGATGTGCAAACTCAGCGAAAGCAATATGCGATTCCACGGGGTCATCCCTGGGAAGAAAGCCGACTCACTCGGCCAGATTACTCTTGATGTGGTTTTCGGTGATTCGACGAATTATCGTAAGGAAAAGTTGACATTTGAAGTTGTGGATTTTCACAGTGCCTATCATGCTATTCTGGGTAGACCCGCATATGGCAGTTTCATGGCTCGACCATGTTACGTGTACCTCAAGCTGAAGATGCCTGGTCCCAAAGGCATTATCACAGTCACTGGAAATCGACAAAGAGCAGAAGAGTGCCTCCAGAAGGGCTCAAAGATTGCCGATGAACAGATGGCAGCAGTGGAAATGCAAGAATATCAGAAAAATGCAGATCCGAGTGATTTGTTGCGTTCTAAGAAGCCTGCTTCAGAGTCTGCATTTCAGTCGTCCGGTGAGAGAAAGCCAGTTCACATTCACCCGACCGACCCCAATGCTGCTCTGACTCATATTTCAACAACACTCGACAGCAAATGGGAAGAAGCGCTCATCCAGTTCCTCCGTCAGAACTGGGACATCTTCGCATGGAAGCCTTCTGAAATGCCAGGTGTACCCAGGGGACAGGCTGAGCACCGTTTGCGAGTCGACCCAAAAGCAAAACCTGTCAAAGGGCATCTTTGACGGTCCGCCGTGGAGAAAAAGAAGGCAATTGGCGAGGAGGTGGCTCGGCTTCTAGCAGCTGAGTTCATCCGAGAGATATACCACTCCGAGTGGCTTGCCAATGTTGTCATGGTTCCCAAGAAAGATGGTTCAGTTTGTATGTGCATTGACTTCAAGCATATTAATCAGGCCTGCCCAAAAGATCATTTCCCTCTGCCCCGCATCGATAAAATCGTCGACTCGACTGCGAGATGCGAGCGTTTGTCCTTTTTGGACGCTTATTCCGGGTACCATCAGATCCGACTGTATGGACCCGACGAAATAAAAACAGCTTTCATCACCCCATTCGGGTGTTTTTGCTATGTTACCATGCCTTTTGGACTCAAGAATGCTGGCGCCACATTCATGCGCATGATACTGAAGTGCCTGCTCACTCAAATCAGTCGGAATGTGGAAGCATACATGGATGACATCGTGGTCAAGTCACGTAAAGGTTCCGACCTGCTGACTGACCTCGCTGAAACCTTTGCCAACCTGAGGAGATATGATATCAAGCTTAATCCGTCGAAGTGCACATTCGGAGTCCCAGGTGGAAAGTTACTCGATTTCCTCGTTTTGCGAAAAAGGAATTGTTGCAAACCCAGAGAAAGTTGGTGCAATCCTCCAAATGAAACGCCCTGTGAGTGTGCATGATGTTCAAAAGCTTACTAGTTGTTTGGCCGCTTTGAGTCGATTCAGCTCTCGTCTCGGTGAAAAGGCATTGCCTCTTTACTGACTGATGAAGAAATTTGACAAGTTCGAGTGGACTGCTGAAGCTGACGCGGCATTTGTAGAGCTCAAAGCCCTGCTTTCCACCCAGCCGGTGCTCGCTGCCCCAATCAGCAAAGAGCCTTTACTGCTTTATATTGCAGCCACTGGACAAGTTGTCAGTACAGTGCTCACAATCGAGCAGGAAGAAGAAGGCAAAGCCTACAAGGTTCAGCGCCCAGTGTATTATATTTTTGAAGTCTTGACTCCATCCAAGCAGAGATATCCGCATTATCAGAAGCTTGTTTATGGAATTTACTTGACCACAAAGAAGGTTGCACATTACTTCTCATATCACTCGGTTACAGTCGTCAGTGACGCTCCATTGTCAGAAATTCTGAACAACAGGGATGCAACTGGTCTAGTGGCAAAGTGGGCGATTGAACTCCTTCCGTTGGATATCAAGTTTGAGGCCAAGAAAGCAATCAAGTCCCAAGCAATAGCAGATTTCCTCGCCGAGTGGGTTGAGCAGCAACAACTGACTCAGATTCACTCGGAACATTAGACTATGTTCTTTGATGGATCCAAGATGCTGAATGGTTCTAGTGCTGGGGTAGTCCTGGTATCCCCGCGAGGCGACAAACTCAGTTATGTTCTCCAGATTCACTTTGATTCCTCCAACAATGAAGCTGAATATGAGGCACTTCTGTATGGCTTGCGTATGGCCATTTCACTCGGCGTCCGTTGCCTAATGGTTTACGGCGACTCATATTTAGTGGTCAATCAAGTGATGAAGGAGTGGGACATCAGGAGCCCAGCTATGACTGGCTATTGCAATGCAGTGAGAAAATTGGAAAAGAAGTTTGAAGGGTTAGAGCTCCACCACATACCCCGACTGAAGAATCAAGCAGCTAATGACTTGGCAAAGATAGGTTCCAAGCGAGAGCCCATTCCTAGCAATGTGTTCTTGGAGCATCTTCACACCCCATCAGTTCAAGAGGATCCTTTCACAGAAGAGCCCCCGCAACCGAAAAGTCCCACTGATCCGACTGAGGTTGAATCCCAGCCGTGGTTGACCTGATCATGGAGGTTTTAGTCGTCATCCCCGATTGGACGGTGCCATATATTGCATATCTGCTCAGGAAAGAACTTCTAGAGGATGAAGATGAGGCTCGTCAAATTGTCCATCGATCCAAAGCCTTCACCGTGATAGGTGGACAACTTTACAGAGAAAGTGTTACTGGAGTCGCCCAGCGATGCATCACGCCAGAAGAAGGTTGAATGATTCTCAATGACATCCACTCGGGGACCTGTGGCCACCATGCGTCCTCTCGGACCATCGTGGCCAAAGCATACCGAGCAGGATTTTATTGGCCACGAGCAAATGAGATGGCAAAAGATATAGTCAACAAGTGTGAAGGCTGTCAGTTCTACTCCAACATGTCCCACAAGCCTGCATCAGCCTTGAAGACCATTCCACTCGTCTGGCCATTTGCTGTTTGGGGATTGGATATGGTTGGACCCCTGAGGACCGGCAGAAGTGGTTTCACCCATTTGCTTGTAGCAGTCGACAAGTTCACTAAATGGATCGAAGCCAAGCCTATCAAGAATCTCGATTCAAGCACTGCCACCAGTTTCATCAGAGAGCTAATATTTAGATATGGAGTCCTTCACAGTATTATCACAGATGGCTCCAACTTTGATTCTGATGAGTTCAGAACATTTTGCGCTTCCCAAGGAACTCGGGTCGACTACGCGTCTGTCGTGCACCCGCAGTCGAATGGGTAGGCAGAGAGAGCAAACGGTTTGATCCCCCAAGGGCTAAAACCTCGGTTGATGCGTGAACTCAAGCATGCAGCAGGCACTTGGGTAGACGAGTTACCATCAGTCCTTTGGGGGTTGAGAACAACACCAAATCGGTCGACCGGTCGGACTCCCTTCTTCATGGTCTATGGGGCTGAGGCCGTGCTGCCGAGTGATTTGCTTCACAGCGCACCCCGAGTAGAACTCTTCTCAGAAGCCGAAGCAGAACAAGCTCGACAAGATGCTGTTTATCTTTTGGAAGAAGAAAGAGAGATGGCTTTGATCCGATCGACCATTTATCAGCAAGACCTCCATCGATTCCATGCCAGAAACGTGAGAGGTCGAGCATTTCAAGAAGGAGACCTTGTGCTCCGAGTGGATCAGCAACGGCCTCACAAGCTTGCTCCCACTTGGGAAGGCCCCTTCATCATCACCAAGGTGCTCCACAACGAAGCATATCACATGTACAACGTGGAACACAAGAAAGACGAGCCACATGCTTGGAATGTGGAGCTGCTCCGCCATTTTCATACTTAAACATTCAGTCTGTTGAGATGTAATAAGAAGTACCTTCCAGTTTGTTTACCAAAGACGAAGTTTTACAGTCTCATGAATGATTGTTGTTACATATGCATATGTTCAAAATCCCCCAGTGGGTGGCTTAGCCGCGAACCCGATTCACCTAAGTTTCACAAACAAACACCGAGTGAAGAGCAACCCTCTCACTCGGGGGCTTAGCCGCGAACCCGATTCACCTAAGTTTAAAAAATCCCACCGAGTGAAGAGCAACCCTCTCACTTGGGGGCTTAGCTGCAGTTCCATACTCGCCTAAGTTTAAAAAATCCCACCGAGTGAAGAGCAACCCTCTCACTCGGGGGCTTAGCTACAGTTCCATACTCGCCTAAGTTTAAAAAATCCTACCGAGTGAAGAGCAACTCTCTCACTCGGGGGCTTAGTTGCAGTTCCGTACTCGCCTAAGTTAAAAAAATCCCACCGAGTGAAGAGCAACCCCCTCACTCGGGGGCTTAGCTGTAGTTCTGTACTCGCCTAAGTTTAAAAAATCCCACCGAGTGAAGAGCAACCCTCTCACTTGGGGGCTTACCTGCAGTTCCATACTCGCCTAAGTTTAAAAAATCCTACCGAGTGAAGAGAAACCCTCTCACTCGGGGGCTTAGCTGCAGTTCTGTACTCGCCTAAGTTTAAAAAATCCCACTGAGTGAAGAGCAACCCTCTCACTCGGGGGCTTAGCTATAGTTCCGTACTCGCCTAAGTTTAAAAAATCCCACCGAGTGAAGAGCAACCCTCTCACACGGGGGCTTAGATGCAGTCCTGTGCTCGCCTAAGTTTTAAAAAATCCTACCGAGTGAAGAGCAACCCTCTCACTCAGAGGCTTAGCTGCAGTCCTGTACTCACCTGAGTTTTAAAAAATCCTACCGAGTGAAGAGAAACCCTCTCACTCGGAGGCTCTGCGCAGTCCTGAACTCGCCTAAGTTTTAAAAATCCTACCGAGTGAAGAGCAACCCTCTCACTCGGAGGCTTAGCTGCAGTCCTGTACTCGCCTAAGTTTAAAAATCTCCGAGTGAAGAGCAATCCTCTCACTCAGGAACTTGGCCACACGCTTCATCCCGATCTGCAAGGACGACGAGGTGCAGGTCGCCTGCGATCCTCTGCTCAGAGCTGCGCCGTAAGTACAACATACGCTCCGTCCCGATTCGCAAGGACGACGAGGTGCAGGTCGTCTGCGACCCTCTCCTCAGAGCTGCGCCATAAGTACAACGTCCGCTCCATCCTGATTCGCAAGGATGACGAGGTGCAGGTCATCTGCAACCCTCTCCTCAGAGCTGCGTCACAAATATAAAAGTCTGTTCCAAGTGAAAAGACAAGTTCCACTCGGAGTCAAGAGATTCAAAGGCAGCGAAAGCAAAGACAAGCATATTCAAAGAAAAACCAAGTCCAGATAAATCCCACGAGGTTCTGAACCGCAGATCAAAGTGCTCGGGCATCAGGCTCGAAGGAGTTTAACGGCTACAAAATCACTCAGCATTCCGAGGCAAATTTAATAAGGGCATAAAGTTTGTTCACTCCGCAGGAGGAGGGCTGGCTCGCTCGACGAACTCGTCCAGGTCGATTCCGTCTGCAATGCGAGTAGCTGCTTCGATGAAGGTCTCCATGAAGGACTGAAAGTCGAGCTTCTTAGTATTGGCCACCTTGAGTGTTGCAAGCTTCTCTTCCTTGGCCTCCTTGCAATGGACATGAACCAGAGACAGAGCTACATCAGCACTGCATCGGGCGGATGACTTCTTCCATTCCTACACTCAATCAGGGATCTCATTGAGTCGAGTCATCAGAGACTCGAGATCATTCTGAAATGTCACCCTTGGCCAGAGCGCCGTGTCAATCTGTGACACTACCACCTTCAGTCGTGAGAGGTAGTCCATGGCACTAGCAAGACGAGATTCCAGTTGGAGCACATTCATGGCAGCTTCGTCCTTAACAGGGGACTTGATGGGTGATACGTCTCCAACGTATCTATAATTTTTGATTGTTCCATGCTATTATATTATCTGTTTTGGATGTTAAATGGGCTTTATTATACACTTTTATATTATTTTTGGGACTAACCTATTAACTGGAGGCGTAGCCCAAATTGCTGTTTTTTCCTATTTCAGTGTTTTGAAGGAAAGGAATTGGCAAGAGCCTAAGCTTGGGGATTCCCAAGGCACCCCAAGGTAAAATTCAAGGACAACCAAAAGCCTAAGCTTGGGGATGCCCCGGAAGGCATCCCCTCTTTCGTCTTCGTCTATCGATAACTTTACTTGGGGCTATATTTGTATTCACCACATGATATGTGTTTTGCTTGGAGCGTCTTGTATGATTTGAGTCTTTGCTTTTTAGTTTACCACAATCATCCTTGCTGTACACACCTTTTTAGAGAGAGACACATGATTCGGAATTTGTTAGAATACTCTATGTGCTTCACTTATATCTTTTGAGCTATATAGTTTTTGCTCTAGTGCTTCGCTTGTATCTTTTAGAGCACGGTGGTGGTTTTCTTTTATAGAAATTATTGATCTCTCATGCTTCACTTATATTATTTTGAGAGTCTTAAATAGCATGGTAATTCGCTTTAATTGTGAAAATTAATCCGAATGTGGTAGGCATCCAAGATGAGCATAATAAAAACTTCCATATTGAGTTCATTGAATATCATGATAAGTTTGATACTTGATAAGTGTTTTAAAATATAAAGGTGGTAATATTAGAGTGTGCTAGTTGAGTAATTGTGAAACTGAGAAATACTTGTGTTAAGGTTAGCAAGTCCCGTAGCATGCACGTATGGTAAAAGTTGTGTGACAATTTTGACACATAAGGTGTTCTTTTATTGCTTTCCTTATGAGTGGTGGTCGGGGACAAGCGATGGTATTTTCCTATCAATCTATCCCTCTAGGGGCATGCGTAGTAGTACTTTGCTTCGAGGGCTAATAAACTTTTGCAATAAGTATATGAGTTCTTTATGACTAATGTGAGTCCATGGATTATACGCACTCTCAACCTTCCACAATTTTCTAGCCTCTACGGTACCGTGCATTGCCCTTTCTCGCCTTGAGAGTTGGTGCAAACTTCGCCGGTGCATCCAAACCCCGTGATATGATACGCTCTATCACACATAAACCTCCTTATATCTTCCTCAAAACAGCCACCATACCTACCTATCATGGCATTTCCATAGCCATTCCGAGATATATTGCCATGCAACTTACCACCGTTCCGTTTATTATGACACGCTCCATGATTGTCATATTGCTTTGCATGATCATGTAGTTGACATCGTATTTGTGGCAAAGCCACCTTTCATAATTTATTATACATGTCACTATTGATTCATTGCATATCCCGGTACACCGCCGGAGGCATTCACATAGAGTCATGTTTTGTTCTAAGTATTGAGTTGTAATTCTTGAGTTGTAAGTAATAAAATGTGATTATCATCATTATTAGAGCATTGTCCCATGTGAGGAAAGGAAGATGGAGACTATGATTCCCCCACAAGTCGGAATGAGATTCCGGACTAAAAAAAAGAGGCCAAAGAAAAAAAGAGAAGGCCCAACAAAAAAAAGAGAAATAAAAAAATGATGAGAGAAAAAGAGAGAAGGGACAATGTTACTATCCTTTTTCCACACTTGTGCTTCAAAGTAGCACCGTGATCTTCATGATAGAGAGTCTCCTATGTTGTCACTTTCATATACTAGTGGGAATTTTTCATTATAGAACTTGGCTTGTATATTCCAATGATGGGCTTCCTCAAAATGCCCTAGGTCTTCGTGAGCAAGCAAGTTGGATGCACACCCACTTAGTTTCTTTTGTTGAGCTTTCATATATTTATAGCTCTAGTGCATCTGTTGCATGGTTGTAACACCCCGCATGTAACTTGCCATATTTGTAACTCCGACTCTTGCCATTTTCGGCTATGTGTTATGTTTTTCCCTCCGTTGTCGGGTTTTGTCTTTCGTTTTGTTTTTTGTCATGTCATGCATTTTCATATCATGTCATCATGTGCATTGCATTCGCATACGTGATCGTCTCATGCATCCGAGCATTTTCCCCGTTGTCCGTTTTCCAATCCGGCGCTCCTATCTCCTCCGGTGCACCCCCTCTTGTTTTCTTTCGTGTGCGTGTGTCAAACTTTCTCGGAATGGACCGAGGCTTGTCAAGTGGTCTTAATATACCACCCGTAGACTACCGGTCAAGTTTCGTTCTATTCGGAGGTCGTTTGGTACTCCAACGGTTAACCGGGCATCCGCAATGTCCATTTGGGTATCCAGCAAAAACCCCCTCTAAAACCAGCCCAAAACCCACCAAACTCTCTTCCATGCTCTAGGTCGTTCGATCACGATCGTGTGGGCGAAAACCGCACCTCATTTGGAGTCTCCTAGCTCCCTCTACCTATAAATAGGTGGGCATCCCGAAAACGAAATCGCAGTCTCCCGTAACCCTAAATTCCCCTCTCCGCGGGCGGACGCGTCCAGCGCCCGCCGGACAAACGCGCCGCCGCTCCCGGCCAGTGGCGTCGCGCCACGTCGCCCCCGCCGCCGATCCCGCCGCGCCAGGCCCGCCGGGCCCGGATCGGACCCGCCGGCTCATCCCGCCGCCGCGCGCCCGCGCCCGCGCGTGTCGCCGCCGCCGCCGGTCGCCCGGCCCCGCCGACCCGCCGACCCGCCGGTCTTCCTCGCGGCCGCCGCCGCCCTCGGGTGCTCCGCCGCCGGCCGTGCTCCCCTCCGCCGTCCGCCGCTCCGGGCGCCGCCGCCCGCCACCGCCTCCGGCCGGCGCCCCTCCTCCGGCCCCGGTCCCCCTCGCCGCGGTCGGCCCCGCCGGCCCCTGCCTCGCCATCGCCATCGACCGAGCCGGCGAGCTCGAGCTCCTGTTGACCGCGATCCCGATCTGGTCAAAGGTTGACCCGAGACCCCCCTCCGTTTTTGCGAAGTCATGAAATTTTCTCTGCATGTGCTCCTGTTCCCGATGCTATAACTTTGTGCATGTAGCTCCGATTCGCGCGCGTGATATGTTAAATTGTTCGCCTCGTGATACTCTTCATTTTGTTCAATTGAACCATGTTCATTAGAGGTCATCTTGATGCCCAAATCTTCGTTGGAAGAGGGCTAGTTGCTGTTAATCTCTGGTTCTTATCAGAACTTGGAGATTTGTCATTTTTGTATCATTTATTCTATGCATCTTTTGAGCATGAGCTCTACATGTGTTTTGAAGTATGCCATGCCATCTTTCCAGTGGTGTAGCCCATGTATTTTTGTGATCTCTGTGGTGACTAGCACAAGCATGCAAAGTATGCCCCGTAATATTTCTGATTTCAGGGACTTAGTGATTTCTCTAAGTCCTTGTCTGCTGTAATTTTGTTGCCATGTAAACTTGATACTACAGAGAGATCCATGCATATTTTGGAGATGTTCAGTAAGGATGTTTTGTAGCTATAGTTGTAATTGATCCATTCCTGCAATAGTTTGCAATTATGGAGTGCCATAGCATGACTCAATCTTGCTCTACTTTTGCTATAAAATATTTCTGGCAGATTCTTAACATGATATGCATTTTTGCCAAGCTTATTGTAGTTGATCCATACATGCTATGCAATTTTTCTTGCCATGGATAGCTTCATAAACATTCCATCTTGCTTTAAGTATGTTTGGTTTGTCATGCATTGCTCTGTAGTGAGTGAATCAAGCTCACAAAGAGGCCTACATATTAATATTTCTGCCATGCTCTGTTTTCTGCGAAGTCTGAAACCTGATAACGAAACTTGCTATGTTTACATGCTTGCCATCATATCTTCTGTTCCTTTTTGGCTTATGGTCACTAAGTGACTTTTGTAATGTGCATTTAGTAGAACACTACCATGCCTTGTTTTGCTATGTTAAGTTCCTGTAGCATGTTGATTTCGTGCTCTGAACATAGCTACCTGATGCTGATTTCTGCCATGTCCAGTTTTTCACTAAGTCTGTGAACCTGTAATCTTTTGCACTTTTGCCATGCTTGTTTGAGCTTGATATGTTGTGAACTAGCCGTAGCTCAGTGTTCATCTTTTGTCAAGACTCTCCTGTAGATTACTGCCATGTGCTTTGTTACTATGTTGGGGTGCTGTAGCTTTGTTACTTGTTGCATTTTAAGTGCTATGTTGCTGTTTATCGCAGTTTAGTGTCATCCTTATTTTGCTTGCCATTTGCAAACCGTGCATCCGATTCCGGTGATCTTTATATCGATTTCGACCGAAATCATCTCACCTTTCTAGTGGCATGCTTGGTTTGCCAAGTTACTGCCATGTTCATCATTTTCCTTCCGGAGCACGCATATGCTTCGCATATCATATCTTGCATATCATACATGTTTTGCATCATGTTGCTTGCGCATTTCTCGTTGTTGATTGTGGTTCCGTTTGTTTGTGTTCTTGTCTTGGGTAGAGCCGGGAGACGAGTTCGTGAACGAGGAACCTGTCGAGTACGCTTACGAGGATCAAGCTTTCGACAACTCTGAGAATCTTGCAGGCAAGATGACCACCCCTCGAAATCACTTCTATCTTTGCTATGCTAGTTGTTCGCTCTATTACCATGCTCCGCTACCTATCACTTGCTATATCATGTCTCCCATTTTAGCCATGTCAGCCCTAACCATCCTTTCCTAGCAAACCGTTGTTTGGCTATGTTACCGCTTTTGCTCAGCCCCTCTTATAGCGTTGCTAGTTGCAGGTGAAGTTGAAGTTGTTCCATGTCGGAACATGGATATGTTGGGATATCACAATATCTCTTATTTAATTAATGCATCTATATATTTTGGTAAAGGGTGGAAGGCTCGGCCTTATGCCTGGTGTTTTGTTCCACTCTTGCCGCCCTAGTTACTGTTATACCGGGATTATGTTCCTTGAGTTTGCGTTCCTTACGCGGTCGGGTGATTTATGGGACCCCCTTGACAGTTCGCCTTGAATAAAACTCCTCCAGCAAGGCCCAACCTTGGTTTTACCATTTGCTACCTAAGCCTTTTCCCCCGGGTTTTCGCGAGCCCGAGGGTCATCTTTATTTTAAACCCCCGGACCAGTGCTCCTTCGAGTGCTGGCCCAAACCGAGCGATGTCCGGCGCCCCATGGGCAACCAGGGTCTATGCCAACCCGACGTCTGGCTCATCCGTTGTGCCCTGAGAACGAGATATGTGCAGCTCCTATCGGGATTTGTCGGCACATTCGGGCGGCTTTGCTGGTCTTGTTTTACCATTGTCGAGATGTCTTGTAAACCGGGATTCCGAGACTGGTCGGGTCTTTCCGGGAGAAGGTTTATCCTTCGTTGACCGTGAGAGCTTATGATGGGCTAAGTTGGGACACCCCTGCAGGGTATTATCTTTCGAAAGTCGTGCCCGCGGTTATGAGGCAGATGGGAATTTGTTAATGTCCGGTTGTAGATAACTTGTCACTTGACCCAATTAAAATACATCAAATGCGTGCGTAGCCGTGATGGTCTCTTCTCGGCGGAGTCCGGGAAGTGAACACGGTCTGTGTTATGTATGACGTAAGTAGGTGTTCAGGACCACTTCTTGGTCATTGCTAGCTGACGTCCGTTCCGTTGCTTCTCTTCTCGCTCTCATTTGCGCAAGTTAGCCACCATATATGCTTTTGCCGCTGCAGCTCCACCTCTTGCACCTCCTTGTCCTATAAGCTTAAATAGTCTTGATCTCGCGGGTGTGAGATTGATGAGTCCCCGTGACTCACAGATACTTCCAAAACAGTTGCAGGTGCCGACGATGCCAGTGCAGACGATGGCGTCGATCTCAAGTGGGAGTTCGACGAGGAACGTGGTCGTTACTATGTGTCTTTTCCTGATGATCAGTAGTGGAGCCCAGTTGGGACGATCGGGGATCTAGCTTTTGGGGTTGTCTTATTTTCATCTGGATTTTGACCGTAGTCGGTCTATATGATTGTATTTTGGATGATGTATGATATTTATTTATGTATTGTGTGAAGTGGCGATTGTAAGCCAACTCTTTATCCCATTCTTGTTCATTACATGGGATTGTGTGAAGATGACCCTTCTTGCGACAAAACCACTATGCGGTTATGCCTCTAAGTCGTGCCTCGACACGTGGGAGTTATAGCCGCATCGTGGGCGTTACAATGGCAATCCTACTCCTCTCATTGACATCAATTGATGGGCATCTCCATAGCCTATTGATTAGTCGCGTCAGTGTGAGACTTTCTACCTTTTTGTCTTCTCACATAACCCCCATCATTATACTTTATTCCACCCATAGTGCTATATCCATGGCTTGCGCTCATGTATTGTGTAAGGGTTGAAAAGGCTAAAGCGCGTTAAAAAGTATGAACCAATTGCTCAGCTTGTCATTGGGGTTATGCATGATGAGAACATTTTGTGTGACGAAATTGAAGCATGGCCTAACTATATGATTTTGTAGGGATGAGCTTTCTTTGGCTATGTTATTTTGATAAGACATAATTGCTTGGTTAGCATGTTTGATGTATTATTGCTTTTATGTCAATATTAAACTTTTATCTTGAATCTTTCGGATCTAAATATTCATGCCACAATTAAAAAGAATTACATTGAAAATTATGCTAAGAAGCATTCCACATCAAAAATTCTGTTTTTATCATTTACCTACTCGAGGACGAGCAGGAATTAAGCTTGGGGATGCTTGATACGTCTCCAACGTATCTATAATTTTTGATTGTTCCATGCTATTATATTATCTGTTTTGGATGTTCAATGGGCTTTATTATACACTTTTATATTATTTTTGGGACTAACCTATTAACCGGAGGCCTAGCCCAAATTGCTGTTTTTTTGCCTATTTCAGTGTTTCGAAGGAAAGGAATATCAAACGGAGTCCAAACGGAATGAAACCTTCGGGAACGTGATTTTCTGAACAAACGTGATCCAGAGTAATTGGAGTGGACGTCAAGCAATCAACGAGGAGCCCATGAGGCAGGGGGCGCGCCTACCCCCCTGGGCGCGCCCTCCACCTTCGTGGGCCCCTCGTAGCTCCACCGACCTACTTCTTCCTCCTATATATACCTACGTACCCCGAAAACATCAGGGGAGGAGCCAAAACACTATTTCCACCGCCGCAACCTTCTGTACCCGTGAGATCCCATCTTGGGGCCTTTTCCGGCGCTCCGCCGGAGGGGGCATTGTTCACGGAGGGCTTCTACATCAACACCATAGCCTCTCCGATGATGTGTGAGTAGTTTACCTCAGACCTTCGGGTCTACATCAACACCATAGCCTCGATTCTCTTGGAGATCTATTCGATGTAATCTTGTTTTGCGGTGTGTTTGTCGAGATCCAATGAATTGTGGGTTTATGATCAAGATTATCTATGAACAATATTTGAATCTCCTCTGAATTCTTTTATGTATGACTGGTTATCTTTGCAAGTCTCTTCGAATTATCAGTTTGGTTTGGCCTACTAGATTGATCTTTCTTGTAATGGGAGAAGTGCTTAGCTTTGGGTTCAATCTTGCGGTGCTCGATCCCAGTGACAGTAGGGGAAACGACACGTATTGTATTGTTGCCATCGAGGATAAAAAGATGGGGTTTATATCATATTGCATGAGTTTATCCCTCTACATCATGTCATCTTGCTTAAAGCGTTACTCCATTCTTATGAACTTAATACTCTAGATGCATGCTGGACAGCGGTCGATGTGTGGAGTAATAGTAGTAGACGCAGGCAGGAGTCGGTCTACTTGTCACGGACGTGATGCCTATATACATGATCATACCTAGATATTCTCATAACTATGCTCAATTCTATCAATTGCTCGACAGTGATTTGTTCACCCACCGTAATACTTATGCTATCTTGAGAGCAGCCACTAGTGAAACCTATGGCCCCCGGGTCTATTTTCCATCATATTAATCTCCCATCAACTCGCTATTTCTATTACCGTTTATTTTGCTTTCTTTACTTTTAGTCTTTATCATAAAAATACCAAAAATATTATCTTATCATCTCTATCAGATCCCACTTTTGCAAGTGGTCGTGAAGGGATTGACAACCCCTTTATCGCGTTGGTTGCAAGGTTCTTATTTGTTTGTGTAGGTACGAGGGACTTGAGTGTGGTCTGCTACAGGATTGATACCTTGGTTCTCAAAAACTGAGGGAAATACTTACGCTACTTTGCTGCATCACCCTTTCCTCTTCAAGGGAAAACCAACGCAGTGCTCAAGAGGTAGCAATGGGGTCCAAGTTTGTCTCAATTCGCCCAGTCTCTTCTTCGAAGTTTTGGCAGAATTCTGCACACAGAGTGAAATAATGAGTCGCCAGCTATATGACGAGTCGACAGCAGCAAATCAGTCGGGCAAACAAAAGTACCTTCAAGCATAAGGAACAGCTTCTTTGCGAGTCCTCCTAGATAAACCTCCAGCTCGTCCTTCTTCCGAGTGAGATCTCCAACTTTGTCGGTCAGAGTCACCTTGTCCTTCTTCAGCTGCACGACTTCCTTGTTGGCTTCACTGATGGCAGTCTTCAGTTTGGTGTTTTCTTCCTCTAACTTGCCGACTGAAGCCAGCTTTTTGTCGGCAAGTTCAGTTTTTTCCCACGCCGTCTTCTGAGCTGCGGCAAGGTCAAGGTCCTTCTGCTCCAGCGCCTGCTTCATTTTCTCTAAAGAAATAACATTCTTCAGTCAAGCTTGGAGTTGTCTGTTTTCACTACGCACATCTGTTTGGGTGGAGTCACTCGGTTCAAAAGGCGAAAAGTAAAGCTGGCAAAGCAAACAGTCGACAAGTAGTTACCTCCCATAGCAGTTGCTTCATCCTTAGCCTTCTGCAGATTCTGCTTGGCCAGTTCCAGATCAAGGTTGAGCTGAATTTGTTTCTGCTCCAAATCAGCGAATCAAGCCCCGAGTTCACAGGATATCTGCAGTCAGTGGAAAATCAGTCGACATGAACAAAGATTTGATTGCTTCCGAGCGATAAAATACAAGTTCAACTCATTACGACAAAAAGAGTTCTAAGACTACTGTCGAATCATACATTCAACAGTAGTCTCAGGGACTACACCCAGTGGGTGCACTTAGCGTGCCCCCACTGGTTTGACATTTTAGTCGACTTGGTCCTTCTAGTCATAAAAAAAAAGAGAAAAAAAAGAGAGAGACAACAATTATTCTCAAACCACAGCCGACTGCCCGCAGTCGACTGCGGTCTCGGGGACTACACCCAGTGGGTGCACTCAGCGTGCCCCCACTGGTTCAGATTCCACTCGACATGGTCCACCCAGTAGGAGTGGAAGAACTATCAAGAAATATTTTGTTCAAAGACCCCCGCCGAATCAAACATTCGATGGTGGCCTTAGGGATTACACCCAGTAGGTGCACTATGCGTGCCCCCACTAGTTCAAAGATACACTCGACGCGACCTAGTCGACTCAAGTGAAAAAACTACTCAGCAAAAGTCAAAACACCCAGTGGGTGTACAGATGCAAGGTGCAGACTGACAATAGATGCACCTTAAAGGTTTCTTGATAGCATATCCTAACAGAACAAGCGCCAAGCCAAAAGATCAGTCAGAAATCAGCTAACCTGGACGTTGGTCTAGAGAGCTGAGCTAGCGTCATAAGCAGCCTGACTAGCCTCGCGTACCACCTTCATCTGCTCCATCATAAGGCCCGCCTGGCGTATGGCTTCCTTGGCAGCACTTACTTGGTCTTCCGGGACATGATGGGCGACGAAAAGCGGAGTTGGTGGAACAGTTGCAGCAACCTGGGGATCTAAGGCATGGAGTTGCACGGATGAGGCAGGGACTTGGACAGTCGACCCCGAAGGACGTTCAGTCGACATAGGATCAGCAAAAGTAACAAAAGCTCGGTTGAGGTCTCCGGACTACTGAGTCACTGGTTCCAGTGCTGACGTCGTCTGGGGCGTCTTGCTGGCCGGCGCCCTCCTGCCTGTCGTCCTGCCCCTCCTTCCCGTAGGCCTCTGGGGCATATCTTCATCGTCGTCTGGAAGTTCAATAACATTCTGCGGCGCTGCAAAAGATCCGACCGCAAGAATTCAGTCGACTGATAAACCAATTGACAAAATGAAGGCAAGATGGCGGAAGTCTTACCTGCTTTGGAAGTGGCTGCGTCTTCAATCTCCTCACCGTCGTCCTCCTTGTAAATGGAAGTTCCAGAAGTAGCAGCACTGCAAATTTCAGAATTCACTCGGCCAAGCAAGAGAATGAGTCGACGACAAATATAAGAGTCCCTGAGCAAAGGGTGAAAGGAAAACACTTACGTGGAGGCAACGGGAACGTCCACCTTGATCTTAGGCAGGGCCTTCCGAAGCTTTGAAGGTGCAACCTTGGGCTGCTTCAGGGCCTTTTCAGTCGGAACGGGGGAGGATGTCCGAGTGCGCTTCGAGGTCTACGTACTCGGTGCAACCGCTTTGCCACGGACACTCGCTGGATCATGGGTCTACTTGGTGCGTCTTTCAGAGCGCGGTGGGGAGTCGACTTCCTCCTCACTGCTCGAGTCGTCATCATCATCATCGCTCTCATCTTCAGATTTCCAATCGGCGCTCTCACCTCCGCTCGCCTCGCCCTCCTGGACTTGCTCTCCATTCAGCATTGAATACATTTCGGTATAAATCTACAAGACAAAGAATTGTACAAATATCAGTCAGGATTAAGAACAGTTACAAATCAGGACAAAAAGACACTCGGTAGAAAGGATCAGACCTTGTCTGGTTCATTGACGGCGTTGAATGGTGGAACCCTCCTAGACCCTCTGGGGTTGTCCTTGTTTCCAGTGATGCCCTGCAACCACTGCGCCACTGTCTCCTCGGTGACTTCCTCCGGGTGGATTTGAGTGGTGTCATCAATACTCAGGTACATCCACATAGGATGATCACGGGCCTGGAGTGGCTGGATGCGTAGACTGAGAAACACCTCAAGCAGATCCATGCCAGTCACGCCATCACAGACTAGTTGGACTACCCGTTCGACTAACATGTTCACCTCTGTTTTCTCTGCTGGGGTCACTTTCAAGGAAGAGGGTTGCCGGACTCGCTCCATGGTGAAGGAAGGAAGGCCAGACGACTGACCAGGGGTCGGTTGGTCCTTACAATAAAACTAGGTCGACTGCCACCCTCTAACTGAATCGGGAAGAGTCATAGCTGGAAAAGTGCTCCTACCCCTCATCTGAATCCCTAGGCCTCCGCACATCTGGATCACATGCGTCCTCTCATCACTCGGAATAGCCTTTTTTACAGACTGGGAGCGGCAGGTAAAGATGTGTTTGAAGAGACCCCAATGCGGTCGACAACCCAGGAAATTCTCACACATGGAAACAAATGCAGCGAGATATGTGATGCTGTTGGGGGAAAAGTGATGAAGTTGGGCTCCGAAGAAGTTCAAGAAACCCCGGAAAAAAGGATGAGGGGCAGAGAGAAGCCACAGTCAACGTGAGTTGCGAGGAGGACGCACTCACCCTCCTGCGGCCGCGGCTCGGTTTCATTCCCCGGCAACCTCCAAGATCCGTGGGCAATCAAGCCCCCTTCAACCAGATCCTCTAGGTCCTCCTTCTGGATCATGGACCGAATCAAGTCGCCCTGTATCCAGCCAGGCGGCAGGCCAGACCTCGACGACGACCTCCCCCTCCCCCCCCCCCCGACTCGTCTTCTTGCCCTTCGTCGTCGTCGTCGCCTTCTTCGCACGCTCCAGGGCCGCCGTCTTGTCCTTTCCCATCACAGCAGATTGCGCACGGACGAGGTGGCAACGTCGAGGGTGGGGGCGAATGCGGTGGAGAAGTAGAGGAGGAAGAAGGGGAACGAGGCGCACTGTGCAGAACACATCGACCCCGACGCGTTATATAGTCCCGCTTCCGAGTGGCTGACTTGTGGGCCCGAGCGATCCTGTCAAATCCCGCAACAGTCGCGCGCTCGGTACGTGGCGAAAAAGGTGGCGCAAAAATCGAGGCGTCCCTGCCTAATCTGTTCCGTTTATTGCGGTGCTCTCCGTCCCGCGCGCTTCTCCAAATTTCGAATCCCGTGAGATCCGGGAACGGCAGCGCAACCAATCGCGCCAAAGAATTCGTACCGCTCCAACGCTCGAACATATTAGTAAAAGGTCACTCGACAAACTCTGAATGGATCAAGGCGACTGAAATTGAAGTTGAAGTTTCAGCATGGTACACCGACTCAGTTAAGATGCCTCCGAAGCATAAAAATCGGGTCGGAACCATCTTCAACCTCTTCTCCACTCGGACCTCCATCCATTCGGGGCCTAATGACAATGACATGTACCTAGGGTAGGGTAATAGGCCTGACCTAGACGCCCTCCCCAAGGACATTGCCCTAAGGTCAAAGGCATTCAAAGTACAACAGCATCTACCGACTGAAATCACATCAGAGTGCAACCCACTCGACCAACAACTCCACTCGGATAACCCAATTCCATTCGACCAGGAAATACTCATTCGACCATACCATAAACCACTCAGAGTACAGAAGGTCTAAAGTCACTCAGGATGGCAACAGTCGGCCGTCCACTCCGTAGTCTTAATGATCATTTATATGTCTTTATTATTGGCGTTACCAGTAATGTCTCACCTTTATGTACATCGAACCCCTTGTAACGTGGGCTGACTGGAGTCCTGGCATACTCTATATAAGCCACCTCCCTCCACTAGCACAAGGGTTCGCACCCCCTGTAACTTCACGCATAATCTAGTCGACCAAGCCTCCGGGCACCGAGACGTAGGGCTATTACTTCCTCTGAGAAGGGCCTGAACTCGTAAACCTTGCGTGTACAATCTCACCGTAGCTAGGATCTTGCCTCCTCCTACGTACCCCTATATTCTACTGTCAGACTTAGAACCACGACACCAGCTCGAACGCCCACTGCCGCTCCAGACGATCCCTCTCGAAGCGGCCGGACTGCTCGTAGATCTCCTGATTCCTCGCCTCTGCGTCGATGTGTGATGCGGCCACGGCTGCGGTAAGGCTCTTTGCATGCTTGACGAGGCGCTCCTCCTCCTCTCGCGGGAACTCAATGTAGGGCGCAAGGTCGCTGACGCACGTGCGGGCCTCCACCTCCGCCTCCCTCTTTCGGGCGGCGGTGGCGGAGCGGGTCATGATCCCGGCGGTCGACGGTGGGCTGGCAGCCACGGCAGCCGACGATGGGGTGGCGGCCACGACCACCACCTCTCGCCTTCGGGCCGCGGTGGTGGAGCGAGTGATGGCCACGGTGGCCGGCAGTGGGGGGCGGCGGCCACGACAGCCACCTCCCGCCTTCGGGCCACGGCGGCGGAGCGGGAGACGGCCCTGACTTTCGACGATGGTGTGGCGTCAACGGCGGCCGACAACAGCTGACGACGGGCAGCGGCGGCGGAGCGTGTGGTGGGTGTTCCGCGCACACCCAACAGGGACGCCATGCGCACTACACTACGCCGGGGACTGCGCCGCCGCCGCGGTGTAACCTCCCAGCTGGAGCTATCCTCTGATGACGGCTGAGTGGCTGAGCGACGACGACGGACCGGTGCCATTGGCGATTGTGGGAGAAGCAGACGATATAAGCAACAGGGAGGGAGGGGAAAATGCGACGCAGGACTCGCCGGTCCTGAGGGTTTATATAGCAGGCCGGTAAGCATTGGGATTTTGGGGGATTTCACCGAGTCGAGCGGGAAGCTTGCGCGGGAACCTGCGAGGTTACACGGGAACGGGCTCACCGACGATTCATTGGTGCCACTTCGAGCCATCGTTTGGCCAAAAGAACGCCCCCGCGCGCTGCGCAAGCTTGTGGTGTAAGCCCTCTACGGCAGCGGGGTGACAAGACGTGCGAGAGGAGGACGAAAGGACACGTACACATACGGTTAATACAAAAAAAACGTTTGTGATTTAATTATCTACTATACCACCGTCCTAGTTTATAAGTAGGATTTAACTAATAAAATACGAATGCATGTTGCCAAAGATTATATCGTTGGAGTCGTATTTGAACATAGTTTCCAGCTATACAATTTTTGTAACATGCATTAACACTTTTTTGGTTAAATTTAAGGTTATATACCAGCAAGTGTTGGCTCGCAACACACACGGCTTATTCCATCACAAACAGCTCGGATGGATCAACTGTATGCCACGTATCGCACATGCAGCTCTAATCTGATTCGTGCTTGATGTCTCCGACATCGCTCACATAGTTTGTCTTATTTGCCACCTATCATTGTGCCGGCCTCTGCTCGCATCCCTCGGCAAGCTCTGCTCGCCGTTAGGCGCCGCAGCACGCTGTGCTCGCCGTTAGGCGCCGCGACACGCTCTGCTCGCGTCCGTCGGCGCGCTGGGCTTGTGGACACCTTTTCCTTGCGTGTTCAACTGCTATATGCATATATATATATATGGTTGCTCGCCGTTGAGGCGACCGCGGAGCGCTCTGCTCGCGTCCCTCCGCGCGCGCTCTGCCAGCGGTAGGGCGTCCACATGATCACGTCGGGGGCCCCATATGCATGCGGTTGCGCCACGCGCGTTGCCACGCGATGTAGTTACGTGCGGCACGATGGAGTTACACGCTACAAATTAGAACTGCCATCAGGGCCTGCCGATATTCCTGGCCGTCCGGCTTCCCCTATAATTCCCGCGGCCATTATAACCTTAGTCTCTTCAACCTTTCGATTGCGCCCCACAACACAACAAGCATACCCACGGCGACACATAAAGAGGGGATGTCTAGCGTCGCTCCAATGGAGTTCAACGAGCATAGAGTGGAGACCCACGCGAGGGATACGGATCTCTCGATGGTGTACACCATCGACCAGGCCGTGGTGGACGACTACATCAACAGTGTTGAGCAGTTGCTTGCTCGAGACAAGTACAAGGTGGTCGGCATCGACCTCCAGGACACCGCCGGTCGTCCTGGCATAGATCAGAAGGTTGTCATCGCCCAGTTGTGCGTGCGCCATCATGTCCTCATCTACCACTACTGCATGGCCACAGAGTCTTGCGACCTTTTCAACAGGTTTGTCAACAGCACCGACTACAAGTTCGCCATGATGGAAACCAAAGACGATGTAAACGCGCTCAGTGTTACGGGCTTGTCCTGTAAGAACCTTGTCAAAATCCGTGACCACTACAGGGTCTGGGGCAGCACGAAGGACTCCCTGGTCGAACTCGCCTCGGCCATCATCGACCCCTACTATGAAAAGATGAAGCAGGATGCCCAGAGAAGAAGTCTCGTATCCTGGCACAGGGCCTGGATGCGGCAACTGGATGAACCTCACCTCAGGTTCATGGCCAAGAGCGTGTACACATGCTAAGAGATGCACAGGCGGATCGTTGACATGAGGAAGTGCCTCGTTACCCAAATCGACGAGCCCGGATCGAGCAACAAGCAAAGCAAGCGTCATAAGAAGTAGATGATGATCAGATGATCGTTTATGCTAGTTAATCATGCATGTAATATATAGTTTACTTTATTGGTGTGTGGAAATGTCATGTGTGTAGTAGCCACCTATGTAATTATGCATGTAATAGTTTACTTTGGTGTGTGCAAATGCCATGGTTGTAGTAGCCACCTATGTAAGTGGATGTTTAATTTGGTTATGCAACCATGTCTTTATAAGTGTGTATATAATGTTGTTGTTTTGTATGCAATCCCATCGCACAACACAAACGTCTTATTAGCAGCAACCGTCTATGTTATTATCAGTCTTCGCATACATTTCTGATTACAGACCTGTTTGCCGTGTATCACACACATCTTGTTATATTGAACCGTTTCTGTTCTCTTGTCTCAACACAAACAGTTCATCCGAGTGAACCGCGTGTCGTATATCGCACACACACCTTGATCTGGCTGACCGTTTCTTTTGTGTTGCCTAATCACAAACAGTTCATCCGAGTGAACCGTATGTTGTATATCGCACACACCTTCATCTGGCTGCCTGTTTCTTTTATTCCTCCTCATTGCAAACAATTAATTGAACTGAACCATATGCCCTGCATCACACACACAACTATAATCTGAACCGTGTTTGATGCATCCTCCATCGCAAACGTTTTGCACCTTTTTGATGGTTTTTTTACACCACCGTTTGCGATTAATGCATCACACACAGTTTCGTCGAAGGGTCTCTGATTGTAGTGTCGCGTTAGCAGCAACCTGCAGTAGTGCAGTACTGGCTTACGCTGAGACCCTAGCCGGCTTAAAGCATCAGCCGCCTCATTTTTCCTGCGATCAACATGTTCCACTTGATAACCTTTGAAATGACCAGCAATACCATCAACCGCCGGGTGCCTGAGACTTGATGGCTATCCGAGGCATATACTTCAAACCATGGGGTCCAAGCTCAATGGCCCACTTGGCCACCGGCCTGTAGCTTCTCTGTTTTGAATAATATCCCCTAGAGGAGCAGAGCTGACCACAGTGATGGGATGACCAAAGAAATAATGCTTCAACTTGCGACCAACCATGAACACCCCATAGACTAGCTTCTACCAATGTGGGTACCTCTGCTTAGACTCAATTAATACCTCACTGACATAGTAAACCGGCCTTTGAACCGGATATTCCTTGCCTGATTCCTTCCTTTCCACAACAATCGCTGACGGCTCTGCTGTTAGCAGCCACATATAAAAGCAAGGGCTCCTTATCTATAGGAGCTGCAAGAACCGGCGGCTCAGCCAACTATTTTTTAAGTGCCTCGAACGCCTGATTGGCAGCACCACTCCAAACAAAGCGATATGTTTTCTTCATCATCTAGTATAGAGGAATAGCCTTTTCTCCCAGGCAGCTTATAAACCGGCTTAAAGCCGCAATACGACCCGCCAAACGCTGGACGTCGTTAATACATGTCGGTTTAGCCAAAGAAGTAATAGCCTTGATTTTCTCCGGGTTAGCTTCAATACCTCTCTCAGAGACCAAAAAACCCAAGAGTTTGCCCGCTGGCACACCGAAGACACATCTGGCCGTGTTAAGCATCATCTTGTAAACACGGAGATTGTCAAAGGTCTCCTTCAAATCATCTAGCAAGGTCTCCTTCTTCTTGGATTTTACAATGATATCATCCACATAAGCATGAACATTGTGTCCTATCTGGCTGTGGAGGCAATTCTGAACACAACGTTGATAAGTGGCCTGGGCACTTTTAAGCCCAAAAGGCATAGACACATAGCAGAAGGCTCCAAAGGGAGTGATGAAAGATGTCTTCTCCTGGTCCTTAACTGCCATCTTGATCTGATGATAACCATAATAAGCATCTAAGAAACTCAAATGCTCACAACCCGCCATAGCATCAATGATCTGATGAATACGAGGAAGAGCAAAAGGATCAGCCGGACAAGCCTTGTTAAGGTCTGTGTAATCCACACACATACGCCAAGTGCCATTTTTCTTAAGTACTAGCACCGGGTTAGCAAACCATTCAGGATGAAAAACTTCAACAATAAACCCGGCCGCCAAGAGCCGGGCCACCTCTTCACCAATGGCCTTACGCCTCTCTTCATTAAAACGACGAATGAATTGCTTGATCGGTTTAAATTTTGGATCAATATTGAGAGTGTGGTCAACGAGTTCCCTCGATACACCTGGCGTGTCTGAAGGCTTCCATGCGAAGATGTCCCGGCTCTCACGGATCAACTCGATGAGCGCGCTTTCCTATTTCGGATCCATATTTGCACTGATAATGAACTGTTTGGACGAATCGCCAGGGACAAAATCGACCTGTTTGGTGTCATCTGCCGATTTAAACTTCAACAAAGGGTCATGCTCTGTGGTTGGCTTCTTCAAGGGGGTCATATCCGCCGGGTCAACATTATCTTTGTAGAACTTCAACTCCTATGTTGCACAAACAGACTCGGCATAGGCAGCATCGCCCTCTTCACACTCCAAAGCTATCTTCCTATCACCATGCACAGTGATGGTATGATACGTCTCCAACGTATCTATAATTTATGAAGTATTCATGCTGTTATTTCATCATTTTTGGATGTTTTACAATCATTTTATAGCAACTTTATATCATTTTTTGGGACTAACCTATTGACCCAGTGCCCAGTACCAGTTGCTGTTTT
Source organism: Aegilops tauschii subsp. strangulata (assembly GCF_002575655.3). Lineage (NCBI taxonomy): Eukaryota > Viridiplantae > Streptophyta > Magnoliopsida > Poales > Poaceae > Aegilops > Aegilops tauschii. The sequence goes on from NC_053039.3 coordinate 129,254,429, forward strand.
TGCTTGTTTTTTACATCGCAGCAAATCAATATCAAACGGAGTCCAAATGCCGTGAAACTCCACGAAGTTTTTTTATGGACCAGAAGGAACCCAATGGGCCAGAGCTGCACCTCGGGGGTGCCCCTAGGGGGGCACAACTCACCAGGACATGCCAGGCCCCCCTGGCGTGCCCAGGTGGGTTGTGCCCACCTCGGTGGCCTCCCGCACCCCTTCTTTGCACTATAAATTTCCAAATATTCCGATACCCATCAGGGTTAACCTAGATCAGAAGTTCCACCGCTGCAAGGCTCTGTAGCCACCGAAAACCAATCTAGACCCCGTTCCGGCACCCTGCTGGAGGGGGGAATCATCTCCGGTGGCCATCTTCATCATCCCGGCGGCCACCATGATGAGGAGGGACTAGTCCACCCCCGAGGTTGAGGGTTTGTACCAGTAGCTATGTGTTTAATCTCTCTCTCTCTCTCTCATGATCTATATCATGGGCTTTGTTAATATAGTCGGATCATATGATGTTTCTCCCCGTTATACTCTTGTTATGATGAATTGAGTCTTTACTCTTTGAAGTTTTGTATTATCGGATTGAATATTCAGAGATGAGAACACATGATATATGTCTTGCAATATGAATACTTGAGGTGACAATGGGGTATCATATTGATTCACTTGATATGTGTCTTGCCATTCAACTCGCGGATTCCCACGACGATATTGGGGTAATCTATGCATACGGGTTGATGCATGTTTTTCTCCGGTAGAAACTTTGGGGGTCTCCTTGTAGTTCTTTGTGTGGATTGAGTATTATGAATATGAACATTCTTGGGTGTTATCTTAGTACGAACTCTTGATTAGATCGATCGGAAAGAATAGCTTGCGTTACTCTAGTACGAACTCTAGGATAGATTGATCGGAAAGAATAGCTTTGAGGTGGCTTCGTACCCTACAAACAAATCCTATCTTTTGTTCTCCGCTAATAGGAACTCGGGAGTGATTCTTTGCTGCACTTTGAGGGATAATCATATGATACAACTATGTTAGCATTGTTGAGAGATTGCACTAGCGAAAGTACGGACCCTGGGCCTCATTTTTAAGCATTGCAATACTGTTTTTGTGCCCGTTTACTATTTGCTACCTTACTGTTTTTATTTATTCAGATTATAAAAATATATTTCTACCATCCATATTACACCTTTATCACCATCTCTTCGCTGAACTAGTGCACCTATACAATTTGCCATTGTATTGGGTGTGTTGGGGACACAAGAGATTTCTTGTATTTGGTTGCAGGGTCGTTTGAGAGAGGCCATCTTCATCCTACACCTCCCACGGATTGATAAACCTTAGGTCATCCACTTGAGGGAAAATTGCTAGTGTCCTACAAAACTCTGTGCTTGGAGGCCCAACACGAGTCTACAAGAATAAAGTTGCGTAGTAGACATCAAGCTCTTTTCTGGTGCCGTTACCGGGGAGGTGAGTGCTTGAAGGTATATCTTTAGATCTTGCAATTGAATCTTTTAGTTTCTTGTTTTATCACTAGTTTGGTTTATAAAAGAAAACTACAAAAAATGGAATTGAGGTTGCATCATATTATTGATCATCTTTATAATATCTTTCTTGAAAATGGTGGAAAGGGAAATTGTGCTCAATTGATAGAAGAAGAATTCAATAGAATGTTTGGTATAAATGATGAGCATGATTGTAGTGTTGTTAGTATGAATTATTTGAATATCCATTATGCTAATGATATGCAAAGCCATAAGCTTGGGATGCTATACTTGATGAAGATGATATTTTTAGTCCCCCAAGTTTCGATGAGAATATTTACTATGATGAAAGCATGCCTCCAATTTATGATGATTATGGTGATGACATGTATGCTATAAAGAGTAATGATATCCTTGAAACTTTTCATCATGATTTTAATTTTCAATATGATTATGCCAATCAAGTATCACATGATAGCTATTTTGTTGAGTTTGCTCCCACTATTATTCATGAGAATAAATTTGATTATGTGGAGAGTAAGAAAATTTCTATGCTTATGTATCATGAAAAGAATGATTTATGTGATGGTTATATTGTTGAATTTCTTCATGATGCTACTGAAAATTATTATGAAGGAGGAACTTATGCTTGTAGGAATTGCAATAATATCAAGTTTCCTCTCTATGTGTTGAAAATCTTGAAGTTGTGCTTGTTTTGCCTTCCTATGCTAGTTGATTCTTGTTCCCATAAGTTGTTTGCTCACAAAATCCCAATGCATAGGAAGTGGGTTAGGCTTAAGTGTGCTTGCCATGTGATTCATGATGCTCCTTTTTATGTTTCAATTCTTTACTTTTATGCGAGCATCATTGACTCATCATGCCTAGCTTAAAAGGCATTAAATAAAAGTGCTTGTTGGGAGACTACCCAACAATTTTACCTACTGTTTTTGTGTGTTCACATGATTATGCTAATGTATTGATCATGTTTTATAGCTTTTATTTCAATAAAGTGCCAATAAAGCCTTTGGGATCATGTTGGGTGATAGTTGATTTGACGCTGCTGAAAAACACAAACTTTTGCGCTCATGAAAACAAGTCTCATTTTTAAACGAAGAGTGATTTTGAGTTGATTCTTTTTGCACGAGTTTATATAAAAATTGCTCACGTGGTCCAATTTGTTTCATAATTTTTGGAGTATCATAAGTATGGTTTGAGTCCAGATCATTACAGACTGTTCTATTTTTGACAGATTCTGTTTTCAATGCATAGTTTTCTTATTTTCTAGTTTCTATGGCTTATATTGCTCAATATAAATTGTAGAAATGATATGATACAGTAGGAATTGTGTGGAAACAATTATGAATCTTGTCTTTGACAGTACCAAAGAGAAATGGCTTGCTCTTTATCATACTAACCTATCTCACGAAGTCTTGTTAAGTTTTGTGTGATCGAAGTTTTCAAGTTTTGGGTGAGATATCGATATGAGGAGAATAAGGAGTGACAAGGACCTAAGCTTGGGGATTCCCAAGGCACCACCAAGGAAGTATTCAAGGAAGATCCAAGCAACTAAGCTTGGGGATGCCCCGGAAGGCATCCCCTCTTTCGTCTCCAACCTTATCGGTAACCTCACTTGGAGCTATGTTTTCATTCATCACATGATACGTGTTTTGCTTGGAGCGTCAATTTATTTTGTTAGTATTTTCATTATGTTATTTAGAATAATGTTTTGCATCTTCTATTTCAATAAAAGTGGCATTGATAGCCTTTACTATGCTTATTTTACAAGTCTATATGTTGCTGTTTGAAAACAGAAAGTTTACCGCTGTTGCAAAAATTCCCTAGAAAAGTCAGAATGTGATAAAATGTTGAAACTTTTTGCATAGTAAGCTCTGATAAATTTTCTACAGTGTGGTAAATTTTTAATAGTTTTTGGAGTTAGGGAAGTATGATGAATATTGCATTCTTTACAGACTGTACTGTTTTGGCAGATTGCTGTTATGTTTGCATTGTTTGCATATGTTTGCTTGTTTAATGATTCTATTTGAGGATAGGAGTATTAAATATGCAGAGGCATTTAGTGTGCAATGTTTAATAATAAATTTAGTGATTTGCTACAGTAGAGAATGATAAGGTTTTTGCATTGGTTTATACTAACTTATCTCACGAGTTCTTGTTGAGTTTTGTTTGGATGAAGCTTTTGAGATTTAGGAAAACCGTGATATGAGAGGAATTAAGGAGACACAAAAGCTCAAGTTTGGGGATGCCCAAGGCACCCCAAGGTAATATTTCAAGAAGTCTCAAGCATCTAAGCTTGGGGATGCCCCGGTAGGCATCCCACCTTTCTTCTTCAACAATTATCGGTTAGTATCCGTTGAGCCTAAGTTTTTGCTTCTTCACATGAGTTGTGCTATCCTTGAAATGTCATTTTATTTTCATTTTGCTTGCTGTTTTAATAAAGTACCTAGATCTGAAAGTTTTTAAATAAAATAGAGTCCTCAAATAGTTGCCAGGGAGGCTAGGTAAGCGGCACGCACATCCCATCAACGAAGCTCTTTTCTATGGAATTTCTCTAGTGCTTCACTTATATCTTCTTGAGCACGGTGTGCTTTAGTATTTTTGAAGAAATTCTCTCTTGCTTCACTTAAATTAATTTGAGAAAAAAATAGTATGCTCATGATCTTCACTTATATCTTTTTGGAGTAGTTTGTCATTTACTCTTGTGCTTCACTTATACCCTACGGGTAAATTGTTGAATAAATTGAATGTCATGAAGTTGAAATCATATCATGCCTAGTGGTAGCTTCACATTGGGTTTAGAAAGTGAAATCTTTTGAGACTTGACAATCACAATTTTGGTCATACAAGCAATTCACGAATAATTAGTATAAGGAAGAGAACTTTCACATGCAAATACACTATCCTAGAAATCTTTTGTGATTGTGAGCCCCCATCAAAATATTATATGCCAAAATTGTTGACGTTGGACAAGGAAGACAACGTAATGATTTATGTTTGTTCATATTCACATAGAAGTTATATTTTCATAGATCCTTCAACATGTGGTGCTTGCCCCCATCTTTGCTAGCCAAAAATTCCGCACCAAGTAGAGATACTACTTGTGCATCCAAAAATCCTTAAACCCAAATCTTATTTTCAAGAGTCCACCATACCTACCTAAGGATTGAATAATATTCTTCAAGTAAGTTGTCATCGGTGCAATAAGGCAATAAAAATTGCTTCTAAAAATGTAAGATCATTTAGTGTAAGAGAAAATTGAACGTTGTACGAACTTGTGATGGTAAACCAATAAAAGCGACAGACTGCATAATAAAGGTTTCCATCACAAGGGGCAATATAACGTGACGTTCTTTTGCACTAAGGGATTGAGCATACAAACAAATAAGCGCATGGCAACCTCTGCTTCCCTCTGCGAAGGGCCTATCTTTTACTTTTCAGTATTTACTTTTATGCAACTCTCTATTCCTTTTTATTTTTCTCCTTTGGCAAGCATCATGTGGTGAGGAAAGATCTAGGCACATATGTCCAGTTGAATATGGGCAGCATGAGTTCTTATTGTTGACATCACCCTTGAGGTGAATACGTTGAGAGGCAAAACAATAAGCCCCTATCTTTCTATGTGTCCGGTTGAAATGTTTTGCTCATGTGTATGCGGTGAGTGTTAGCAATCATAGAAGACTATATAATGGTTGAGTATGTGGAGCTCTTACTTAAACTCTGTTGAATAAGTTGAATTCCAATTGCTTGGTGACTAAGAACATAGGTTGTTGAGTTTCAAGAGAGTTCATTGTTTGAACCTTAACATGTGAATTGGTTGCCACTACAACATGAGAAATTTTATGAGAAAGAATTGTTGTTATGATGCTAGGAAAAGTGATTGAAATTGTCATTGATCAAACTTATGCACTTTGCTAGCATTCACACTTCATAAATTCTTTCTTTTATCATTTACCTACTCGAGGACGAGTAGGAATTAACCTTGGGGATGCTGATACGTCTTCAACGTATCTATAATTTATGAAGTATTCATGATGTTATTTCATCATTTTTGGATGTTTTACAATCATTTTATAGCAACATAATATCATTTTTTTGGGACTAACCTATTGACCCTGTGCCCAGTGCCAGTTGCTGTTTTTTGCTTGTTTTTTACATCGCAGGAAATCAATATTAAACGGAGTCCAAACACCGCGAAACACCACGGAGATTTTTTATGGACCAGAAGGAGCCCAATGGGCCAGACCTGCACCTGGGGGTGCCCCGAGGGGGGCACAACCCACCAGGGCGCGCCAGGCCCCCCTGTCATGCCCAGGTGGGTTGTGCCCACCTCGATGGCCTCCCGCACCCGTTCTTTGCACTATCAATTACCAAATATTCCAAAACCCATCGGGGTTAACCTAGATCAGAAGTTCCGCCACCGAAAACCAATCTAGACCCCGTTCTGGCACCCTGCCGGAGGGGGGAATTATCTCCGGTGGCCATCTTCATCATCCCGGCGGCCACCATGATGAGGAGGGAGTAGTCCACCCCTGAGGTTGAGGGTTTGTACCAGTAGCTATGTGTTTAATCTCTCTCTCTCTCTTGTGATCTATATCATGTGCTTTGTTAATATAGTCGGATCATATGATGTTTCTCCCCGTTATACTCTTGTTATGATGAATTGAGTCTTTACCCTTTGAAGTTTTGTATTATCGGATTGAATATTCAGAGATGAGAACACATGATATATGTCTTGCAATATGAATACTTGAGGTGACAATGGGGTATCATATTGATTCACTTGATATGTGTCTTGGCATTGAACTCGCGGATTCCCGCGGTGATATTGGGGTAATCTATGCATAGGGGTTGATGCACGTTTTTCTCCGGTAGAAACTTTGGGGTCTCCTTGTAGTTCTTTGTGTGGATTGAGTATTATGAATATGAACATTCTTGGGTGTTATCTTAGTACGAACTCTTGATTAGATCGATCGGAAAGAATAGCTTGCGTTACTCTAGTACGAACTCTAGGATAGATTGATCGGAAAGAATAGCTTTGAGGTGGCTTCGTACCCTACAAACAAATCCTATCTTTTGTTCTCCGCTAATAGGAACTCGGGAGTGATTCTTTGCTGCACTTTGAGGGATAATCATATGATCCAACTATGTTAGCATTGTTGAGAGATTGCACTAGCGAAAGTACGGACCCTAGGCCTCATTTCTAAGCATTGCAATATCGTTTTTGTGCCTGTTTACTATTTGCTACCTTGCTGTTTTTATTTATTCAGATTATAAAAATATATTTCTACCATCCATATTACACCGTTATCACCATCTCTTCGTCGAACTAGTGCACCTATACAATTTGCCATTGTATTGGGTGTGTTGGGGACACAAGAGATTTCTTGTATTTGGTTGCAGGGTCGTTTGAGCGAGACCATCTTCATCCTACACCTCCCACGGATTGATAAACCTTAGGTCATCCACTTGAGGGAAAATTGCTACTGTCCTACAAGACTCTGCGCCTGAAGGCCCAACACGAGTCTACAAGAATAAAGTTGTGTAGTAGACATCATGGTACCTTAGGACCCGGCATTTTAAGCTGCAGATAAACATAACAAGGCCGTCCCATAAATTTGGCATAAGCCAGCCGTCCAAACAAGGCGTGATAAGGGCTCCTGATCTTGACCACCTCAAAAGTCAATGTTTCGGCCCTATAGTCATGCTCATTGCCAAAAGCCACTTCCAAGGCTATCTTGCCCACCGGATATTCCAACTTACCAGGCACCACCCCATGAAAGATGGTAGAAGATGGCTTAAGATCTTTGTCAGTCAAATTCATACGGCGAAAAGTATCATAATAAAGGATATTTATACTGCTGCCCCCATCCATAAGCACCTTCGTGAACTTGTATCCTCCAACCTGAGGAGCAACCACCAAAGCCAGCTGACCCGGGTTGTCAACCCGGGGCGGGTGATCCTCACGGCTCCATACAATGGGATGTTCTGACCATCGTAAATATCGAGGGACTGCCGGCTCAACCGCGCTCACCGCTCGTTTATGAATCTTCTGGTCTCGCTTGCACAACTCGTGGTAAAAACATCATATTGGCCACTATTCAGCTGCTTTGGATTACTCTGATAGCCGGACTGCTACCGCTGATTACCTTGACTGGGCTGCTGATTAAAACCGCCTTGATTGCCTTGGCCTTGAAAGCCAGAGTTTGAGCCGCCACTTCCAAAACCAGGCCCGTGAGAGCCGGATCCTGACCCACCATTCGGGCCATGATGGTCCTGATAAAAGCCGGAATTTCTATACTCCCTCATGATGAAACAATCTTTCCATAGATGAGTAGCTGGTTTGTTTTGAGAACCATGCTTTGGACAAGGCTGATTCATTATCGCCTCAAGGTTGAACTTTGGCCCGCCAAACCAGGGCATTGAGGATTTCCCCTTACGACGCTGATTGTTAGTCTGCGTGTTGGTATTAGCCACAAGTCTAAACCACCGTCAGCTTGCTTGCGGTTACCGTTATTGCCTTGGTTCTGACCCGCCGCATTGTGTTGTTATCCCTTTCCATTGCCGCTCTTCTTCCCCTTGCTAGACTTCTCCTGATCAGACTCAGGGTCTTTAGTGTTATCAGAGTCGGCATATTTGATGAGAGATTCCATGAGCTCTCCCATGTCATTGCAGTGGCGTTTGAGTCGCCCCAACTTCTGTTTGAGGGGAAGGAACCGACAATTCTTCTCCAAAATTAGGACGGCTAAGCCAGCGTTGATGCTTTATGATGAGTGGATAATGGCTGAGATCCGGCGCACCCAATGGGCGGTTGACTCATCCTCCCTCTGGATACAAGTGTCTAAATCAAGAATCGACAGAGGCTGCTTGCATGTGTCCTTGAAATTCTGAATAAAACACGTCTTCAATTCAGCCCATGATCTGATGGAGTTAGGGGGCAGTCCCTTTAACCAGGTGCGAGCCGGTCCATCCAACATCATGGTGAAATATTTAGCACACACAACATCGTTGACGTCTAACATCTCCATGGCTAGCTCATAGCTCTCAATCCATTCCTCCAGAGGTTGATCAGCTGTGTAATTGAGCACCTTGCGAGGGCTCTTAAAATCTTTAGGCAGACGCTCATTACGCAACGCGGGCACCAGGCACGGTACACCCACGGTCCTAGAAGTCATCCCAGCTTCTACGGACATCGATGGATTATGCTGAGGTTGCTTATGAGCCGCCAACTTTGCCGCTAGCACCGCCTCTCGACGTGCCCTAGCTTGATCCACCAAAACCTGAGCATTGTTATCAGCACATGGCGGGTCATGCCCACGGGGCTGGTTACGGTGTCGCTCACTGCTCGAAACCGCCTGTGACTCAATACGCCGGCTGTAACTCCAACTGGGGCGTGGAGTCGAATGAATCCGCTCGCGACTGTACGAATAAGCCGCCTGCTGAGCTATCACCGTATGAAGAAGCTCCCGGCCTTCTGGGCTTCAATCGCCATGGGAGACTCACCTTGCACTAGAAGAGCCACCAGCCGCGACGCTGCAGCAATCATGTTATCCAGAGGGTTAGAAAATTGACCTGGCGGTATTGACACTTGCTGGGGCGGGGTTAAATTCAAACGAGGCGGATCCGCAACACGTGGTTGAGCCGTCGCCCCTGCCGCGGGCGCTTCGACAGCCCGGGTTACCTCGGGCAGGTTACTTGGTCCAGCCCCAGGGGTATTGAAAAGATTCCTTGCATCAAACTCCGGAGGTAGACGACTCTGGTGCCTCCTGCGAATAATAGCATTTGATGCAGTCTGATCCAAGCTTAACTGAAAAGCCTCTGCTTGAATCTGTTGCGATTCTGCGTCCAAGGCGACTCGCTCTGTCGACATCCTAGCATTCTCAGCATTAAGCTCCTCCTTGGCCTGAGCTATCTCATCTCGTAGTTTCGCGATGTCCACCTTATGATGTGCTTGAGTCGCCGGGGTTACCTCTGCAGCCAATAATGTTGCCAACGCGTCCAAGAGCTCAGATAAAACCTGAGCCAGCGGGCGCACTGGGCCGCTTGCCCTGGCTGTTGTCGCAGCCGTTGAACCAGAAGTCATAGCCACCGCAGTTGATGAATTCAGCACCGGTTGCATGCCGGCCATGAAGATCGCAACTCTTTTCGGCGGCTCATAGGGGTTCGGAATACTGTCGCCATCGGCATAGCCCCCAAGCCCGCCGTCTTGCAGTTGATACATTGAACTAGTCTCACCGGTTGAGGACTCATCATTAGAGTAGATGGTTGTCTCTCCACCGGATACAGATCCTTCCTCAAGATCCGTTCCATGAATAAAACCAACAAAAGTGTGCTTCACGGCGGCTTGAACCTTGGCGGGTCACGCGCGCCGAGCCGTCTCAATGATGTCGGTGCAGGTGTCCGGATCAAGCTCCGACTCGCCGATCTTGCCGATGAAAATGTGGATTCCGCCGAAGGAGACCCAGTACTCGCATTCGATTGAATCGGCCTCGGGGCCCTAGCCTGCGTCGTCGATGTAGATTTTGCCGCGACGACTCTTGGTCATCCGGCCCATGGCGTATCCTTTGATCCCTGAGAAGTTACCATTCAAGAACTCGAAACCACCGTGCTCTGGCCCCACGGTGGGCGCCAACTGTCGTGGATTAGTCACGACAGATGCCCTAGCAAAAAGGACTTAGGTGTGGAGCCATCGCAACTAGGTTAGCTTAAAGGGGTTGAACGGGACAAAGGACACAGAGAGTTTACCCAGGTTTGGCCCCTCTCAATGAGGTAAAAGCCTACTCCTGCTTTTAACTGTATTGCTTGGGTTTCGATTACCAGGGAGCGAATATGCTTGACCTAGTTCTCAATGATTGTTTCTTGAGTTAACCCGCCGTCGGGTCTCACCTTTATATACACAGGTTGGGACCAGACGGCTTACAGAGTCCCGGCCAGCTCACACACCGTGACTGGTTCGGGTTGTAACTAATCATTGCCTTACAGGACAAGTCATCGTATGGCGGTTCATAAGCCCCTGTTCTGGGCCTTCTCTAGGCCTATTCCCATGAGCCGTCGTCTTCACGTCTTGAGCCTCCTTGGACTCCTTCGTACTGAATCGCCAACAGTATAACCCGGCCCCTCCTGGGTGGGTCATACCTCGGAATTATATCCCCAACACCCAACAACACTGTGAGCATTGCAGTCCGGCATCATGGCCCTGAGGGCAGAGAGGGCAGAATTGTTGCCGAGAGGGATAATCTTTGCCGGCAGCTCGGTCTTGCAGTCAGGTCTGAACAGAGCATGGCGGCGGAGAGTTGTATGCTACATGATCGTCAGGTTGTTGTTCGGTCCAGGGCGCGGCCTCATGATGTTAGCAACATTTTTATATTCCCACGTCAGCCTCCCTTTGTTCTGTAGAGGAGCGTTTGGCGATGGAGGGAATTGGCGCCCACCATCTCAATAGTGAGCCCGTCATCCCGAAGACGAGTGATCCTCATGATGGCGACTGTGAGCTTGCTGTCCTAAGGGTTGAAGTCGCTCCATTCGTCTCGGTGGGATGGCCTCACTCGACGAGGCAAGCAAAATGGCGGAAAATCCTTTTCCTCAATCCAACACCATTCGCCCCACCAATCTTCCCACTTCTTGTGCAGATTCCCACCTGGATAGATGTCCTTGTTCCAGCCCCTTGGGATCCAAGTGACAGAACCAGAGAGGGCATCTACTGTCTCGATGCAGGGGTAGAAATAATGGCGAAAGAGGGCTGTGTTGGAGGGATTCCGACGAAGTTCTCACAAAGATGAGCAAAAACCAACATGCAAGTGACAGCATTCGGCGTGAAATCAAGAAGATGGAACCCGAAGGTGTACATGATGTCATTGAAGAAATCAGAGAAAGGGGGCCAGAGCCCGCAATAGTAATAAGCAACAAAGAAAGGTAATCTATTGGCATTGCCCTTGGCAGATCCAGGGAAAATGCAAGGGGCAGGATGAGTCGTTCTCTTTCTCCCCCACATAAGTGCGTACCGTTCGACCAAGTCGTGCTTGTTGAGCGAAGGATGGAAGACGACGTTGCTCTTCCTGGCTTCCGCCAAGGCCTTTTTCCTTGGCCCGGCCTCTAGGTTAACGACCTTCTCCGCCTTGTCCTTGCTTACTTTGGGCGCCATGGCGGTGCTGAAGTGGAGTTGAGGATGAGCAGGAGCGCGAAGATGGCGGATGGATGAAGAGTGCTTCGTTTTGGGTGCAAGGAGGAAGAAAATGACTGCTAGATTGGAAGCAGAGGAGGTAAATGAGCAACGCCCTCCATAGATTCTTTTTTATGGGGAAGGCGCGGGGGTTGGCTCTTTACTGTTTCGTCCGATGTGGGTGCGCTTTTGCTGGCGCACTACCAGTGTGACCGTTTCGCCTCACTTATCCCACGTCGTGCATTTAATGTGCGTCGTGGGGGCATGGTTAGATAGAAAATTATGGCAGTTAATCTCCGACACATGTGCTTGTGCACTATTTGGGCCTAGCCAAACGACGCCTCGCATGCGCGTGTGGCCCAGGCCCGGGGGCTCCTGTCGGTGTACTAAAGTTTAGGTGCTTCAATACCCCAGACTTGTGCACAGACAGTGGCAGCCTTCTTGATGACAAGGTTTGCCGGAGGGCAACTGAAGACAAGATCAAGATTAGTTGACAAGATACAAAGAAGATTCCTCAGTCAGGTGACCGAGAAGTACTATAGAAGAGTACATAAGATCAAGGCTATGGTCGCAGGCAAGCAAGCGAAGACCCGGCAAGCTCTGAGCCCGGCAAGAATCCCACTACCTTGCCACCACTCCACCTCATCGATTAGGTTGTCACTTGTCGTATAGGTGTCGAGCGGGCAGGTAGTTAGGTGAATCTTGTATGGGCACGTGTCAGCTCGTCGCCGAAGACATGACTTTAATGACACCCGTCCCAGAATTGTGTCAAGATAATAAGAGGTAGATGGGCGAACTGCACAGAAGGAGAGGCGATCCTTGCCGGGGAGCTCAATCCACGAGACAACTCATGGCGCATTTAATGCCTTTGTCCTAACCCGTCAGAGTTAGGTGTGAGACACTGTAGCCACTATTTACAGTGTATATTTATCATTTTTGCCGCTGTCGTGACCCCTTTCCCTATAAAAGAAGGCCCATGGCTACCTTGACAAAGGTCGACACTTTGCACAAACACGCGCGTAGCTGCACTTCCCGCGCAACCTTGCCGGGATTGCGCTCCCTTGTACTTGCGCTCACACATCCAATATACTAAAGCAGGAGTAGGGTTTTACGCTTCACAGCAGCCTGAATCTGGGTAAACTTCGTGTGTTCTGCTAGCCCTGCTCTTTGTGCTTGCTGATCTCCCCGGTCGAACCGCAAAGGGGCTTTTGCTAGTCCCATAGATCGTCGTACGCACGACATGTTGCGCTCAACATCATGTGGAAATTTGGGACTCCAGCAATGCTCTGCTCTTCCGTGATGAAAGTGTACTAGATTTTCTCTCTGGATCTTCATGTTCAAGAACACCGCATCGAAGGACGCGGCCAAGTCTAACAGCTATGTTACCTCTCGTCTAGATTTGAGGCCCCCTAGTAATGTAAAACAATGTGGCTAAGTGATAATATATTTCCCGCAAAAAAAAGTGATAATATATTCAGGTGGGGAAAATCTCAAGGTGAATACCATCAAGTTCCACCGGAAAGGACCCCGCTCCTCCCTCTGTCGCTCCCGCGGGCGGCAGGGGAGGAACCCTAGCCACCCCCCACCAGCAGCCCTCCTTCTCCTCCTCCCTCCTCGCCGCCGCTTGCTCGCGCCGGCGGGCAAAGCCCGGCCGGCCTAGGCGGCGGCGGGGCGATTTCTCCCCCTCGCGTGGTGGGGTTGCCGCAGGCAGATCCAAGCGGGCCGGGGCGCGTTGTGGTGCGGGACGGCGCGGCGGCGCTGTGGCGGCGACTGGCGGCGGTGCTGGGCGTCTCCTGGTGGTGCGGAGGGCTGCACGGGGGCGGTGGAGCGCGCTGGTGCTGGCGACGGTCCTTTGTTCGCGGGATCCAGGCGGCGCGGGAGGTGGGATCTCTTACGTTGGTCGCGGTGGGGTGTCCTTGGTCAGGTCCGGCCGGACCTGACTCCGGTCTGCTCCGGCGCGGTGCAGGAGGTGGCGGCGGGGCTGGGGCGCAGGCTGCGCGGTGGTTGGCGTGCTCGTGGTGGCAGCGGCTCCCGGTTTGGGATCTGGCGCAAACGGGCGGCGCGGGGGCGGGCTGCGGCCTCGGCGGCGCGGGGGCGGGCTGCAGGGCGGCTCGGGGCTGCCCCTCGGGGTCCTGGCATGGATGTGGGCTGCCACGGCGTGGTGGTGGCTCATCGCGGTGGTTTGGGTCGTTTCACGGCGGCGGCCGGACATCTCCGGCGGCGGCCCGTCGGGAAGCGGCCTGTTTTGGCCTTCGATTCCTCTCCTCGGCGTTCGGACGCTACCTTCGTCAAAGGGCTGGCCCTCTCCCAGCTGCGGTCCATCGCCTGTCTCGCGCCCGGTGCTGCGGGACTGATCTCGTCTCGCGCCCGGCAGCAGGACCGAGCTCGTCTCGCGCCCGGCAGCAGGACTGAGCCAGTCTCGCGCCCGGTGCAGCAGGACAGGACGATGGAGGCCAGTTTTGGCCGGCCTCTTGGGTCTCGGCGCTGGGGTCGCCCAGGGGTGCGAAAGACGGGGCCTTTCCACTCGTCTCTTTGGTTGGAGTAGCGGCTGGTCTCGGGTGAGGTGGTGTCAAGGTCTTGGATGCCAGGGCGGCCGCCCTGGTGGTGGGAGCACGGTGCTCATGGGCAGAGCCCGTGGCTTGGTGCTGCCTAGTGACCATGGCCGTGTGGGCGGCATGGTTGCCGGGGTGTGGCGTTCGGTGGTGGTGATTGTCGGCCGGGGTGAAAACCCGCTCTATCTTCGGACGGACCGGCGGCGGCGAATCATTCCCTTCTTGAAGGCGTCGTCGCGGCCTTCATTGCCCGTCGTGTTGCTCCAGGGGAAACCCTAACCCTCGTGTCGGGTGGTGGCGGCGCTCCGGTGTCGTTCCCTTCCTGAAGGCGCCGCCTTGGAGCACACGGTTCGCCATATGCGGCTTCACCTCTTGGCGGTGGCGTGTTCACGGCCGAGATCTCCGGTTGCTCTTGTAGTGGTAGGGGTGGTGTCGCTGTGTTCAGCATCTTTGTACCCTGCCTTGGGTGTGTAGGTTGTGTTGACGTGCGTTTGTACCGGGTTGTTGATGATCTTTGCTTTATATATAAAGCGGGGCGAAAGCTTTTTCCGGCAAAAAAGGACAATAATTCATGGCAGTTGGTGTTTGCTCTGTAACGAAGCCTGTGCATTATGCAATGCGATGGTCAAGATCATTCCCTTATGAGTGAGCACGTTGAGACGCGTTGTGATCAAGTGGACACCACGGCCATCATAGGCAGGGCCGGGAAGGAATATAAATCATGACACACATTCTTATTGGATAAAGGGGCATGTGATTTTGTTCTCCATTGCAAGTTTGCAACGCATTACTAGTTATATAGGAGAAGTGCACCATCTCCATAGTAAGTGGGAGATATTAGATGATTAATTGTAAACTCCAAGAAAAGGTGTGGAAATCCACATATGTAGCTTTATTTTAGTTTTGGTTCAACGGTGAGAACAAATCCGATTTTGCCCCAGTACATCCTTCCAAATCAACAATACAATATAATTAAACGCCGTGAACATGCATGCTACAGACAGCGCAGGGTGGTTTGCAAGCAAGCAAAGGTCATTCACGCTTGGTAATGGTACCCCTCCCGTCCTGCCCAGCGAGGATCCTCGAGATCTGCAGGCCCCGGCTGAAGGCTTGGTTGAAGAGCAGACGCGTCTGGAACTCGGACATGAAGGGGAACCACGAGAGGACGGCGATGGGCAGGAAGATGAGGATCCCCATGGTATACTCGTACATCCTTGCCATCTCTTGGATGGAGTCCCATGGCCCTATCTTACGGAGCACAGCCCCACTCCTCTGCCTCAACTTGGCGCAGCAAGGCCCTCGGCATGCTCCACCGCGGCAACAGGAGCAACACAGCACGCCAAGTGGCTCAATCACTAACCTCCGAAACAGCGGTCCACACACTTGTGCCATCTACAACACAAGGGGATATTAATTATGTTACAGTAGTATAAACTTATATAAGAACTGTTAACATTGCTTTGCCATCTTGGCCAAAACGTGCCGTCTTCTTTTCATGACAAAAGGGGAAAAGAGCTAGTAATAATTGTGTAAAAGAAAGAAATCACTCACCAAAAGAATAAACCAGCCAGTTGGGATGAAGGCCAAGACACTGGCGCCAACGTCTGACACAGCGAGATCAAAACCAACAAATATGACCACCATCAAGCCGATGAGGACAAGAAACACAATGCCCTTGAGTATACGGAACACAAGCTGAAACTTGGTAACAAACTTCTCTCTCCCCAGTGAAACAACCTGGAACACACGAGTCTACCTAAGCAAATGTACCATAACATGCATGGGAATATATATGGATGCAATACACAAGCATATCTATTGTTACCTTTAGCGAAACAAGAACGATGCCAATAACCAGCCACGATAGTGCATATATCTGGGTGGAACAAACAAAGCAGCATTATTATTCTACCTGAAATGAATGAAATGTTTCTAGAGGATAAGGAGATTTAAACAGGATGAGTACCATGAAGCTTTTGTTCTCGTGCACTATGTGCAAGTGGTACACAATACCATATTGGTAGATCAGGAGGCGCAGCGACAGAACCAGCTCCAAGAGCAAGCTACGTACTGTTCCATTCTTCAGGTGCTCATGTTCACTCACCCACCAAGCCTCCCAACTTTGCTCAGGTGCCAGCCCAATACCACCCCTATTGTTCATCCACTTCCACCAATCAGTCCAGTCATCAACCATCTTGTGCCACTCGAAGCATGATGGGTTGAAGATAAAAGGCGCAAACAGCCAGCAGAAAACAAGGAACCACATCGAAATTGTGACGTATACATACAAACTTGAGCTCCTGTAAGAACTCCCGTATGCTAGATAAACAACCAAGAGGATGAGCAGCTCCAATGCTTTCACAAAGTGGCTCCGTGAGTACATTCTGTAATTCTCAGCAAACTTCGCATGGCGTACAACAAAACCCCGGCCTGTTCCTCTATATTTTGCACCACCATGAAGTATAGTCCTTCCATAGTAGTGAGTCTTTGTCCCGAGATGAAAAGTGAAGAACATAGGAGCTAACTGAAGTTGCATGATTATAAACTCAGCCAGGGCTTTACCAAACCCTTTCTCCAAGCCGACCTCCATTATCATCGGGAGGATGAGCAACGTCCCAAGTTGGAATACCGATTGGGTGGCAAGTGCATTTGCAAAGGGTTTGATGTTTTTAATCCGTGGATCTTGGAGAATCGACTTTTCTAAGCCACTCAAAACAAGATATAACCGCCCATATAAAAATACATACACCGTAAGAACGGCCACCTGAAAATTAAAGCCACAAAACTCACAATGATTTATGTGTCTTATTATGTAATTTGAACGGAACACATCATACTTTCTATATGTTGGCCATTGCTTGAAAAAATAGAAACATCAATCCATATGAGGTGAGAGAGCTTTGTACAAATCATCTCAAACAAATAAAATGCAGAGATAAGAAAACATGCTTGCATGATGCAACATGGTCTTATGTGCATCAACATAAGCTCAAGTCAAAATATTGATATCAATCGTTATAAAACAAGTAACAACGGTAGCTACTGATTTCAGCAACAAGACTATTTGCAAGTATGATCGCTGAGGAATCAAAACAGAAGAGTCTATATCTGGTCTGCTGTTATATACTCACAAAGTAAATTAATCTGATTTTTTACCTCCTGGAAGTGCATATAAAGTTGATATGTGAAAGCATGAGATTCATACCATGCTATTGAAGTAGAAGCCAACTGTGGTGAAGTACATAGACAACATCCTGTAGAAATCGAATCTGTGTCCTAGTCGATGAACATCACGACATAGAGTTTGTTCACCATTTCCATTTGCCACCTTGGCCTCAAAGTTGGATATTTGGTTCATTCCAACATCACGTCCTTTACCCAACTGTATGTATTCATGATGGGTAACATTTCCTTGTCGCAGGGTTGAATTGAACCCTTAAATATATCAGAAAAATTATTAGCTTATTGGAATAGGAAGAAAAACTGCATAATGCATATTCTCTGGATATGGTACCTGCAAAGATGTCCTCGCTGAGGTTAATAACCTTTGAGGCCTTGCTTATGCCACCCCTTGTGATGTGAAAGATTCTATCGAAAACATCAGGGTGACCATAGTGGAATCGTACCCTGCATCACAAGTTGAAATTTAATAAGTATACAATGTCCATGGCACAATGATCTCCAAAAGAAAGGTGCACCTAAATCACTCTGGTCCTATCTATTACTCGTTATATTTCCTATATTTACTTATGGAACTGCCCAGTTACCACTTAGACCCACAAGTCCCATTTAGCGACTGTATCTAGCAGAGCTTACGAGATTAGAAACGCTATTTACTGGACCTCGCATCAGGCAAGACCAAAGCAGGGTGCATCGGAGGTCTACACGCGCCAAGTGCCTCCTTGGTATGTGGATGTTATGGAAGCATCGGAAGGACATCGTCTTCAATGGGGTGGCTCCGTCAATAGCACAGACTACTCAACGAATTGAGAAGGAAGGAAGATTATGGGTGAAGGCAGGACTAATCAAAGGTGAGGTAGAGGGGTTTGAGGTGGATGGCTCAACGTGGGTAGATCAGGAGTAGTTCGTTTAGGTAAATGAGGTGGTGTTGGATGTAAATCCACATGTAAATTATTTGTAAAACTGTGTTGTTTTGGGGAGTCTTCCCCCTCCTTTAATGAATGATACACACACTCGTGTGTATTCGAGAAAGAAAATTGACTGGACCTCGCTGGTTTGAAACGAGTCGGTTGTCTAGCAGTTTCCCTAATTTACCCATGGTACTGCCAATCAGTTGGAACCTGTGAGGAGCTTCAAACTTCGGTATGAATAGCCAAATAGGTACGTGTCTCGCGTCTTCGTTCTAAAGAAAAACAGCCAAATAGGTAATCGATCTAACTCCCCCCCCCCTCCCTCTTCCAAAAAAAACAGCAGGGACATGGTAGTTCCAGCTTTTCCTTAGCCCTGCATGACATACATTTGAAACAACATATGATTACCACTTCAAAAATATATGTGGCAATCTGCAACAGCTTTGAAGAGCACATCAGCCGGATGTAATTTCCTCTTAAGATTCGTTGTGCAAGATATATAAATGACTAGCTCAAATGTGAACTTACTCGTGCTTCTCAACTCTTAACAGTAATGGTGATGCTGACTGTCAGCCATTAATTCACTGGACTTGACTAAGTTGTGGTGCCGCACGTAGGGCTTCCCGTGCAGCGGCCCTGCTAACCACCCCTTTTAATTGTGGATTTAGTACGGGACAGCTAGTCATGTCTCTGTGGCGCGCGCGTATGTGATAAAGAGTCAGTTATCTGACGCAAAAAAGGCCTGTACCCATGTCCCCCGGTTCCCTTAAAAAAACATGTCCTCCGGTGGGCATCACCCCTACTACTACTAGGCCGTGGCATGCATGACCATTGCTTTCACCCCTTCCCCACATGCGAGCCAATGTCCTCTCTTCTCCCATCGCTTTCATCTTTCCCCACGCTAAAATGTTGGCACCACATGCATGTAATTCAGCAGGATTTTTCCCCCTCAAAACAAAGTTGCTACTAGTACTACCCTATGCTAAGAGCAGCCTGCCATTATTTGATTATCTATGTACTTATCTACTTTTACAAAAGATTGGTAAGTGTAACACTTTATCTCTCAAACCGTTGATATGAATGATGATCAGTTTCAATTACTGGCTTTTCGGTGGAAACTAAGTCCTATGTTGGCATTGTTTCAACAACTTTTTTTGTCGGTACTTTTCAGGATATTATACTTGTTGGAGTTTTGTACTTACTTGCCATATTACAGTTTAACCGTGCCATTTGCCATTATACTTACTTGTCGGATTTATTGTGCTTACTTGCCATATTACAGTTTAATTGTGCCACTTGCCATTATACTTATTGTCGGATTTCTTGTACTTACTTGCCATATTAACAGTTTAACCATGCCACTTGCCATTATACTTGTTGGATTTATTGTGCTTACTTTCCACATTTACACTTTAACCATGCCACTTGCCATTATACTTGTCGGATTTATTGTGCTTACTTTCCATATTTACACTTTAACCGTGCCATTTGCCATTATATCCATTATACTTGTCGGATTTACTATGCTCACTTGTCATATTAACAGTTTATATTGTGCCACTCGCCATGTTTTAGCAGGTGTAGTTGCCAAGTTTAAGCGGGTGCAATTACCAAGATATATACACATGGTTGCCACGCTTAAACAGATGTACTCGGCAGGTTTAGGCGGGTGTGGTTGCCGGACTTTAATAAAAATAATTATAGTTGTCGGGTTTAGCGGAAAAAAATGTGCAGTTCCCAGGTCAAATCTATGAGATAAAAAATAGGTTACAGGTTAATTATTAAGTCTTTTGGGTTAGCTACTCAAAGTTGGGTTTCAGTGACTAAACAAGGAAGAGTGAGATGTTGCAAAACCTTCGGAGTATATTTGTGTAATGCAGCAGATCAAGCTTCTCTGTGAGATGAGCAGAAAAGGCTGCCTGTAGCCTGCAGTGTCCTGCACCCCCCTACTACGTGATTGCTAGAAGCAGTTCCATGTACCCTATAGGCTTGTGTCAGACTGGGAATCTCATAGGAAAAATCAGTATGACTACGTCCACCTGTGGGCCCCTCTCTATGCATGATGTCTCTTCCTGGCCGTGCGATGCAGAGCGCGCGTGTCCCCATGCCGCCGCACGGGACGACATCGGTGTGCACGCTGCAGCTTAGATTTTCACTTTAAACTTTGGTTAACAGCTAAGAAGTTAATGGTATTCTCAAGTTTACTGAGGAATCTATGTCGACCAGATTATGCTGATACAATTACAAATTTGCTTGTCATATAGCTGAGCAGGATATGCTTAGCCATCATCAAATACTGTGCATATAATCTAGTTGTTAAGATCTGTGGCTCGGCGGCCTTGGACGGCACAGGCCTCTCGCCGGCGGGGCGCGGTGCTTCTGCTGCGGCTCGCGCGGCTGCCAGTGGCCGGTGTGCAAGGCCCGGCATGGCACCTCCCGTGGTCGTCTCTGGGACGGATCTGACCGTCCGCGCGTCCTCGTCGTCGGCCGGATGTCCAGCGGGCTCCTCGCTGATCTGACCTGGAGACCGTGGTGGGGCGTTGCAGGGGGTAACGTGAGGAGGCTGGCTGGTCTGCCCACCCGTCACCGGCACGGGGGTGTGCCAGTCGAGGTCTCGCACCGCTCCGCCCCCTCCTCTTTTCCCTGGCCTGGTTGCCTCCGGCTTCATCTGTCGAGGCGTTGGCGGCTCCAACGATGGCAGGGGTCAGCTGGTGGTGGTGATTCGTTCCTTTGGGTGGCAGGGCGGCGGCTCTGCGGTGGGAGCTGCGGCGTTCGTGAGCAGAGCTCGTAGCTCGGGTGCGGACTGGCGACCTTGGTCGCGTGGGCGGCGGGGTGGCTCGGGCTCGGCGACCCGTGGTGATCGGAGATGGAGAGGTATACCGGGGTGAAAGCCTTGTCTGACTGCGGTCAGACCGACGGTGGCGGCGTCCGCAGGCGTCGTTCCCTTCCTGTAGGCTCCGTCGCGGTCTCTCCTGATTCTCTGTGGTGCTCCGGATGAAAATCTTGATCTTCGGATCGGGTGGTGTCGGCGCTCCGGTGCCGTGCCCTTCCTGAAGGCACTACCTTGGAGCTTGCGGTTCGTCGGCGGTCAGCTATGTTCTTCACCGTGGCTTGTTCTCGGTGGAGGGCTCCGTCATCTTCGTAGTGATGCTTGTTGTACATCCGTTGTCCGCTTCGAGTTGGCTTAGCTGATCTCCGGCACCTTTGTATCTTGCTTTGTGTGTGTGTGTGTGTGTGTGTGTGTGTGTTTGGGTGCTGTGTTGTATGGTTCGGTTGTATGAGGGTCGTTGCTTTATATATAAAGCGGGGCGAAAGCCTTTTTCAGTAATCTAGTTGTTAAAGCTACCCATGCATAAATGGAAGATTTCTGTGCTGATTAAACCCTGCAGTCTTTGGTAGGAGTTCAATATTTTGTTGTTTCAGGTGAAATTTCTTGAAGCCTTAACTAGTAAATTTCACAGAAATCTTTAATTTATGGAAATATCACAGTAAATCTTGACTGTTTATTAGCAAACTAATAGCTCCTTGTTTAACTAACCAATATATGTTTGTTTTGCTTGGCAGTGTCTGAGTGGAAGAGCAAGAACGCTCGGGTGAAAAAACAGTGGAGAGAAACTACAGATATCCATCAATACTTGGGTGGTTGAACCATGACTACATTTTATAAGCTATACAAAATGAAACGGTCAACTGAATTTTAAAATTGGAAAGAAACATACTTAAGAGGGTTTGCAAGAACACGTTGGCCGATAGTAACAAAACTGGTCTCTTGGTTGGACATAAACCAGGCAAGTGATGAAACACTGCATGTGAAGTGAGAATGTTAAATTTAGTGTGCTGATAGTTACGCATAAGAAAGATATAGCAAATTTAAGAGACGATTAGTAGCCAACAGAAAAACTAACCTTCCTGTGAAGATATGCTCGCGAACACCCAATATTGTTGGCTTGGACTTTCCATGTTTAATAAGGAACTCTTCCAACAAATTTCTCATTTTAAATGATTCTTCAAGATAGTTATCCTAGACAGCACAAAATGTAATATATACTGATAAACTAGACTTAATACTAAAAAGTACAGATCATTTACCTGGTTCATGTCAATTGCTTGAAGTGCCTCTCCTCTAGTGAAGATTATGGCATGATTTTGATTATTAGGCTTCCCCTCTCCAACTTCTGTTGGTTTACCAGGCAGCTTTACCCGGTAAATTTCCTATAAACAGGTTAAATATTAGGTGGTCACGCATCAGTAGTCAGTCCAGCCCCTGACCAAACTCATAGCAAAGATCAAGCTATATAATTGTTTATGATCTAATATTCTTTTCATGCAAAATATTAGATAAGCACATATTGAATCAACGGAGTAGAGTAGATAATCAATATGCTGTTACTTTCCTGAAATGTTGACGCATAAATAGTGAGACTATAGTTATTTATATTCTTCCAAATTATGTTGTAAATATTACCAACTAGTAAGTAGGATATACAATATGAAGTCAAAGGTGAAAATAAACCCTAACCATCGATAATAAAAACGTCACAGAAAAAAGTAGGCATTTCAGTTCATGAAATGTAAATTCAGTACCTCATCGTCACCTTTCACAAGAACAGAGTAATAATGTTTCTCCATTTTACCATTTGGTAGTGGCACTTCCTTCTCATCAATGTAAGCAATACGCAAAGCTGGATACCTGTACAATTTGTATATGAAACTCAAGGGAGCCACGGAAAATATATTTCATAAAATAAAGGAGGGTAAGTGAATTACGTTAGCATCAGATTTAAGATGTTCTCATACAGACCCCTTTCCCGGGAATCCTTGGATGCCTTATGCATGCCATAGAGTTGACAAGCAACAACATAAGTGAATTTGACATCAGCAATGGCCTTGGACCTTGCAGATTCGTCTCCACCCAAATCTGCTAAAGTATAACCAAATAACACATTAGTCAGCACATGACCAAGGCTGTATTTTCTCAGGTGTGTTCACATAAAATGAGGTGCAGGACCAGTGTTCAAAACCCTATGTGGCTAACCTTGTTCACTTTTCATATCCTCATAGCATTGCACTTCAAGAGCTCGTCTATAGTACATCATCCCTCTCACTAGATAATTCAAGATGCAAACAATAAGATAAGCAGAAATACAGAAAAAAATGTCAGCTTTTAAGAGATATAATCTTCATGTTACCAGTTCTGGCAAGTGTTTGACCCCGGTAAGACGCCCATATAAGGATATCATCCATGCATCCCTTTACTTCCTCTTCGTTATCTGGATCAACTCCAATGCGTTCTAGAAAGTTCTTCCATTCATCTAGAAAGTGACAAGCATCATTAAATTTTACTATGAGTTAAAAACTGATACATTTTGTTTAAGAAACATAAAATAGAATTGGCAACTCACCTGGATAAATCTTTTGTAGATAAAACAAAATCGAGATACCGTCTTCATTCTTTCTATTTAGTTCATGAGACGAGTAAAGTACTTCCTCATTGTAATATGGAGTCAAAACACTGCACAATGAATCTTGTTAGAATGTGATGAGCTTCAAAATGAATGTTGAAGACAGTAAATTCATAAAAGGAATAATATTTCTCAGAGCTATGTGGAAGAGTTTGTGCCAGATGTAAAGAATCAAATGGAAACATCAACTTGTGAATGCAATTTACTATGATGCAATCTAATACTCAAAGGACTATTAAAAAGAGGTTTCATAATAGACCAATTACTACTGTAACTAGTACTTGATTGCAGTAAACTGCAGGTTCATGGTGTTTGCTGCCTTTTCAACTGCATGCAACCCTATAGCTTCATTATTGGAAAGATGCCTCATTGACTGTCTGTGAGACATCCCTTAGGGTGGGATATAGCCTAAGCCCCCCCCCCCCCCCCCCCCTCCCACAAATCCATAATTAAAAGTACAACAACCATATGGTTTAATAAACTGTGCATACATCATCATACTTTCGAAATAACAGTACCATAGAAGATAAAATACACACCTAAAGGATATCATATCATGCACTTGAGGTGCTCTCGGCATTTTCATAAAAAGTGAGTTTGCGAAGAAGGTGATCCTACGTCGAGCATCCAAATTTGTAGGTACATCCATTGCAGAATCCTTCATAGTCAACAATAAATGCAGCCGGACAAACTGAGACCAAAACAGGTTGTTCAGTACAAAAAATTAGCATTAACACTATAACAAAATAAACCAGTAATGATTGCAACCTGCTCCCTCCAAAATGCATCCTTTATCACGTCCATATTTAGATTCGTGAAACTCTGCTTTCTCTCATTCTCATCTTTCAAAATGCTGATGCAGTTGTCCAGACAAGTTTACACATTATAATTCAAATATAGCAAATTTTCTTACAATGCTAGCACAAAATAGTTATTACCCGTGACCATCTTTCATAAAATCTCGTGTAGCAATTTCCATAAAATCTTGCAATGCATTAACGATTTTTCTCTCTGTAGTATCATCAGTAGGTTCGCTCTTCTGCAAATATTAGATACTAGTACTTAGAACAACCTACATTTTATGCAGAAAGAACTAAAAGTAAATGAGTTTTGTGCTGAAAAAATAATTGATCAATCAACAATAGTGTGTTTAGTGTTTACCAATAGCTGTAATAATTTTACCAATGTGTTGCTGACTTTACCGATCTCTGCCATCTTGAAGTCCTCCAAAAGTGTGTTATTTTGCATACTATTTCGCACTATTTTATCGATATCATCGACAATTCTGAATATTTGAAGAATAAAACGGATTAACCCATGTCAAACTCGAATTCGAAATGAAATAAACGAGTATTGTTCTTACCTTTTATCATTATAGTCTAGCAGAAGACAAACAAGTATTATTTTCAAGGATTCGTAGCATTCTATAACTGCATTGTATCTGTCCTTGTCTAGTTTGATTTTTTCAATCAGCTCATGGTCATCCCCCTCTTTGGAAGTCATGGCCATATGGAGAGCTGTTGGTACCTGGTATATTCAAAAGTACATGAGCATCTCTGCAAAAGCAACAAAAAGCCTTCGATTATCTATCTGTGCACATATGCCTATTACCCACCTTGCTAGCAAGGAGGAAAGGAGGCCACGGAACAACAGGTAAATTACTTGAAGATGATGGAGCCATCAACATGTCCTTCTCTCTGAGAAATAAAGTCATAAAGGTTTAGGAGGTGAATGGCATATTATATTAGTATATAAGAAAGTTCACAGTGCGAACCTATCACTAATGAAGTCTTCCTCTCGTAAGGAATTGATGAATGAATTCCAAACACAAAAGAAGCTCCTCACATCAAGTGCTTGCTGGAAAGTAGATATCAAGGTCGGTCAAAACCACATGTCTTTAGCAAGCATGGGTTAACTTCCGAGTATTTTGAGCAAAGAAATAACACATTTGCACGCTTTTTCGAAATGGACACATGGGCCAACGATGATTACAAAAAACTCAAAAGAAACTAAAACATTTGCGAGTACAAAACCTCTTTATGTGCTGCCACGCGACATTTCCTGAAAGCATCTGGCATTGATTTGAATCTGACTCTCAACATGCCTAGGGTACGTATCTGCATCAAAAGCAAAAGGTAAGATCTGATAACTAATGTTTCTTACAAATGAACACTCGTTTAAGAGCAGCAGGCCATCCGCTAGTTCCATTCAGAATGAAACCACCAGAGTTTAGCATACACGCATGCATCCCGTAAAAGGGGCCCCAAACACAGGGGAACGATAAAGGACAGAGGAAAGGATGACTGACCTCACCGACATGACTGAGGGCACCTGAAACGCCCCCAAAGACAGTGGAGAAAATAGCATACCATATTTGTGTGTCCATAAAGTACACCTACAAGACGAGGGGGTAGTTAGTATGACAAAAAGAATAGCATAAGAATTTCCATTAGTTAATTTTTATGTTAGAACTTCCGTAGCTGTTATTACATACCAAAACAATTGGTGCCCATATAGTAATAACAACACCGAGATTGTGCGGCACTACAGAAAGTTAACAAAAATACTATTAGTAACTAGAGTATTGACCCTCTAGAGAAATTAATAAGTCAAATATCGCCACAGGTACAGGAATTAATCTACTTTGCAAAAATGTTCACTTCAGCCCAGAGCTCTAAATCATTTGATTGCATCCTAAATGTACCAAAATCATCCGCTTTACAACCTTGGGTGGATTCACAAGTGGTTTTTGGCTGAGTTGAATAAAACGTCTTCACTACATCACTAATCTCACTAATCAGTAAATAGAGGGAACCGAGTGAGACATAAGGCATGAGATAGTGATGAGAACTCAATGTCCCTGCTGATCCAGTCAACATGACAGCGTGAATTGATTGCTTGATGGTGTGATCCACATCAGCCGCCACTTGAAAACCCACATGAGGTTGTAAAGTGAACGGTTTCAATAGTTCAAGGTTGTAACTCAGACGGTTTTAGAGTTCACAGGTTGAAAGTGAACTTTAGAAGAATTCGGGGTTTAATATAGAACATTTTGCTTGATTCTATGCTTGAAATATTACCTTCCTTTGAACTATACACATAAAAACGTTTGTGTCATGTTCCAATGAAATAAGAGAAAACTAGAAAATAAGTAAAGGATATTTGAGGAAAAATCAGCACAAGGAATATTATCAGAAACTAACAATGATAAGGATTTGAAGTTACATAACGCAATAAATAAATGATTTTAAAACATGCACCAATTCCTAAAGTCAAAACATTAGAAAGTAATGAAAAATGAATGCTTAGGAAATTCACAGAATTTGTCAAAAGATGAGAAAGAAGAAAAGGTTATTCGAGTTAGAAATAGACAGCTATATAATTTAAACAAAAATCACATAATTGATTTATTCATGCGAAAAGTGCAAAAGTTGCCAAATCCTCAATATTAAAATTTGAGTAAGGTTTTACTATATATCCACTTTTGTTCAAGCAGTTTTCTTTTGTTTAAATCGATATATACGCATGTTAAATTAAGTTATTCTATTTTCAAGTAAATAATATTATTTCTCGCACTAACTATTTAGTACTCTATAATTTTCATAATTAAAGATTATAAAAAAATTCTGAAGCTTATTGCACCATTGGAACTTGTGGTATGATTAATTTTCAATTATATCTATTGCACCGCAGCATAAATGTTGCATCACCTTGTGGCTGTGGTGGTTTGCTTTATATATAAAGCGGGGCGAAAGCTTTTTTGGGTAAATGTTGCATCAACAATGTACAAAATCAAAAAAATGTCATCACTGAAGTAGATGAAACTTTTGAACCAAATTTTGTGCAAGAGGGCCAAAATTGTGCATTAATCTAATCTAGCTATATCACAACATACTTACAGAAAGGGAAGATTTCATGCCATTCATAGTTCCCAACTACTTGATCAAGAATGAACTTCGTCGGTTCAATCATGGGGGATATCTGTGGAAAAATGGGACATGTTTTACAGGGTAAGGAAGCAATAAAGCATGATCTTTTTTTTCTTTTTTTTCGAAAGGTATAACAATCAGCAGACAAAGACCTTTCAGACCCATGTGCAAAATTATATGCCAGATTGTGTGTATGCTACGTTATTTTACCAAAATATACCCAGTCAAGAAAACACATAAAATCAAAGTAAGGATTAGAAATCATTTGTTCAAATAGGCAAACAAATTTGTTTTCATCAAAGACCATACTCATTCAGTTTGTATATCCAGGCCATGACCTCACACTAGCTCTTTCCAAGATCAATCTTGTTTCATGGCATGTGCCTAGATTAAAAAAAATAACAAAAAATAGTATGCCCAGGTTTTATTCTACCTGAACTTGTGGAAGAGTATAGATAGTAAATCACCAAACTCT
Source organism: Aegilops tauschii subsp. strangulata (assembly GCF_002575655.3). Lineage (NCBI taxonomy): Eukaryota > Viridiplantae > Streptophyta > Magnoliopsida > Poales > Poaceae > Aegilops > Aegilops tauschii. Next base: position 129,282,593 of record NC_053039.3, read on the forward strand.
AAAGATGTATTCACTTCGGAAAAGTACTCCATGAAGTGTTCAGAATTTACCTCAACATAGAAACTAAATGCAAGCTTGGAGGTGAGCAACACAACCCAAAAGAAGACATATCTGTTGATTCACATTGAATTGTCATTCTCAACTGAAGGGAAAAACAATAATTTGATAGACATATGACACGCTTACTTAAAAATGGAAAATATGTCTTCATGCATACCACGTGCAATATACAATCTTGGCTGAAAGGCAACAAAATATTATGTAAGCACTAACAATGCTCACTTTACAGCAATTTGCTTGCTACAAATAGGAAAGACTGACCTGAATCCACCACATAAGAAGAATAACTGCACGCCAATTTGAGCGTTCCATTATATTTTGAAGTTGTGGCAACAAGAAAAGCAAGGCAGACAAAATGTTCGGAATCATATAAATGATGATTGCAAAATTATATACTGACTGGTTGTACCAATTCCATGTCAAACTATTCAAGAGTTTGCCAGCGCCAGATGGGCTTTTAATTGAACTGGAATATGTTACTGGAAGGATTATTATCCAAGCAATAGCCACAAAGAATTTTAGTAGGTATCTGAGTATCTGTGTCCACTCCATACTTCCCCATGCTTGGAAAGTAAGCAATATATCCAAAGTCACTGCAATAGTTGAACTAAGGAGTTTCAGAAATAGCATCTCTTTAGTGAAGACCATGACATGATAAATACAGAACAAAGTGGATCTGCATCATAATCAATGTAATGAAAGCACTGATAAATTACTACACCTTTTATGAAGTTGAGTAGAGCGGCAGTTATAAAGACACTTAAAACGCTTCTGAATACAGTTGCATCAGCAATTCCAGAAAGAGATCCAGAGGAACTCCATGAAACTATTAGCATCGCCTAAAAAATCAAGCCATTTAAGTTAAATATTTACAGGTTACAAGAATTTTGTGTGCTTCAGAAAGATGAATCACCTGGAAAGCCAATGTAAAAAATATCCACATACGATTAAAACTTCTAAATAGGTGCAGAAATGTGCGGACTTCAACAAAATTTGTTTTGGGCTTTCTTGCACTACGACCCTGTAAGAAACCAAATAATAAAATATCAAAATAGCAGTTAGCATAACAGTTAGTTTCAAGTGAACATGAGGCCTTTGAGTTTTGAAGATTCGAATTAACAAGTATAGGCATTTGAGAGGTATGATGGTTCCATTTAGCCTAGGCACCCACATAAAAAGCCGTTCGATTGTGTGGTCGATATGGAATCAGTGCTTGGATATGAATTGTTGTATACACTTTATATATTTCCATTGGCCCACTTTCAAGAGAAATAAATGGTTATGCTTGGATATGAATTGCTTTGGGAGGCTCCATTGTGAGCGATCAACACATCTGGTGCTACTATCGCCGGCCACCGAGTTCGAAGTCTGCTTCTTGCCTGGATCATACTAGAAGAGAAGTAGCTAGAGAAAACAAATCGGGAGTTGTGATAACAAGAGAGGGCAAGGCATTTTATTAATCTAGTGAGGTACGGTAGAAACATTACCATCAAATTGGTCAACTTTCCCTGCTAATACTAGTTGTCAATTGTTACGTACAAATTGGCCAGCACAACAACATATACGTTCATAATTGTTGCATATAAAACGAAAGTAGAAGTTAAATGTTTTAGAAAATCGAAGTAGTTGCTGCCCAGTTGCAAAGGAGCTTTGCTGATGTTTATCAAATAGAGGTAACCTCACCGTTCTTATGCAATGACTTGAACCATATCCATTCCATCCAATCCCCCCAACCAAACACAAAGAGGAACCATCTTGTTCCAACTCTATTTTCCGAACCAAACAAAGAGACAGGACCATTCCAGTCTCTCATTTGTTGGGTAACGGAACCATTTCATTCGATTTTACTTGGTTCCCCAACCAAACACGCTGTAAGGATATGGTGGTTCCGATAGGGGAGGCATGGGTAGCTGGGCACCAAAAAAATGTCCGAAGATGGCTCGTACAGACATATAACCTTTAGAGTTATCTCGTTGCTCTAATTTGGATCTTGTTGCGATTCAGAAAATTTAGGAATTTGAATGGAGTTAGCCTTTTCCTATGTGTGGGAGTAGTGAACTGATTCTGCTACACAGGGTACAATGTGATCTGATAGAATGTCCTCCTTTGCTTTCACAAAATTCTATTATATAAATTTTTTTCTGCGGGGGAATTCTATTATATATATAACTTAAGAATAAGGCATCATATTTTCCTTCTGTTGCTGTCGTTGCGATCCTTGCAATCAGAAACAGTTCAACTGAAATAGTGCGCATAATGTAACTAAATAGTTGTAAGCCCCAAGTCCCACCCATAAAACCCTGGATCTGCCACGGCCTTGTGAGCACTAAGTTGACGTCACAAAAAAATCTTACTCATTCAAGGTGAAGCCATAATGTGGTTAATCAAACACTCGACAGTGAACTCCCCAGTAAGACAATCGTACTCTAGCCTTTTAAATAGGCAGTTGCCCTGGCTGATGTATCAAATTAAGCACAGTTATGACATACCTCTTGATGAAAGAAGTCTGCACTGAGATCCCATGGCCAGCCAAGCTTCATAAAACATTTCTCTGACCTACAAGGAAGAAAATATTATGTCGGACGGAAAATATAAATAAGAAATAAGAAAATAAGATTACCAGAATTGTTCATTCAAGTCGTCATAATTTCTCCAAGATGAGTGGCCAGCTGTACCACCTTTACTTCTTTGTGATTCCTTTAGAGTGAAAGAAAAAACAAAATTGTAAGAACAATATATTCTCCTGCAAGGATAATCTAGTTGTGTTTCAAACTTTACATACTCACCTTCTGCAGAACCTTATAGATAGGTTCAATGACAATGTTTAAGAATGATCCCTCCGCCTCAAACCCAGGTGGTGGTTGAAAATAACTTTCTTCAACCATTTGATTCAACTGTTTTGCCATCTGCCAGATTAAAAAACTTCCATGAATTGCCAATCTTTGTGTATAATAACAGGTTAGCTGAATGGACGTAAAACTCATGGTAAACTATACTAGTCCACCTTTATTATTTTATGATTATCTCGTAAAATGGTACTATTCAAAGAGACATGCTTATAAATTATAATTGGGCCATGATGTGATATTCATATTCATGGTACCTGGTCAGTGATTAAAGCCATTTCTTTACAACCTTGAGGTGATGGAACTGACGGAAATGAAATAGCTCATACTCCCTCTGTCCGAAAAAGCTTGTCCCTCACAAGCTTTTTCGGACGGAGGGAGTATTTCTTAAAATCAGTAGCAGTGAGACAAGAGGCATGCCAGTTAAGTAAATGTTGAAGGAGCTACAAACAAGCACACTATTACCAAAAGTGCAAAAAAGTTGCAAATAAAACTGTTAGAGCAAGTTGGAGTCTCTAGGAATCATGAACCCATATACCAACAGTTCAACAATACAATTTATTTAACTGTGGCTGGAACATATACATGTAACTTAAATAGATCAATCACAACCAATAAGCTACAGTATTAAAGTAAGATACTCAATTGCATGAGTATATTCATTTGAAGGTAGCTAGAAAAGCCAATTCCTTTGAAGGGGGCCTTACATGGTGGAATATGTAGCATAAGCACTCAGGCATAAACCGAACATTTGAAGCCTCACCCCAGATAAGAAGGTACAATCCAATGTGGAGAAGCATTAGCTGCTGCTTCTTTAGTTCTGTGTCATCATATTTGATCCTAAGAAACAGAGCAATGGTATTAAGAAATGTTAAATGCAACAGGAGATTTAATGGTGATAGCATGAAACAAAATCACAAAACCATGCACCACTTACATAATTCTTGAACTAACATGCAAATAGCGACACCATGATTCATAATTTCCAAATATTTTCTCCCACAAATCATTCACAGTGTTGACCTGAAATTCCATGCCAGCTCAGTGTCAATTTTTTACATTATAAGTCCATAGCAAAAGATTTTGTTGAGCAACGCATAGGCAAGTTTAAAATAGAAGATAAAATGGTTGTGACAAAACCTACAGGGAACATATTGTTAAGATGCACTAGCCAATGCAACCAAAAGTCCGAACTGATGGAAAGGGCTAGGCAATCCACATATACACTTCAACACCCCCTTTCACGTGTGACACGGGAAGCCAACACATGGATAGACTCAGAGGTATGGCTCAAGAGACCTATACGTGGAAACAAAGGGGGGCAGCAGCAATTTTTAGATAAATTGCGAAAGCCGGGACTTGAACTTAAGACCTTAGGTTCTGATATAATGTTAAGCTTCATGTACTAGCCAACGCAACCAAAAGTCTGAACTGATGGAAAGGGCTAGGCAATCCACATATACACTTCAACACCCCTCTCAGATGTGACACGGGAAGTCAACACGTGGATAGACTCGGAGGTATGGCTCAAAAGGCGTATAAGTGGACACAAAGGGGACTTGAACTCAAGACCTTAGCTCTCATACTATGTTAAGCTTCATGCGCTAGCCAACGCAACCAAGAGTCCAAACTGATGGAAAGGGCTAGGCAATCCACATATACACTTCAACACATATATCTTACCAAAGGATGCCCTTCCTGTCCTGAGGTCCTTGTGCTAATATTTGCAAGCAGTAACACCATATTTTCTCTCTGATTTTCCACATTCGATTTCTACAAAAGGAAGCATGTAGCACAACATTAAATATGTTTGTCAAGCATAATACCATGAGAACCGGTAAGACTGGACGGGATGACATTCCATCACCTCGGATACAATATCAGAACATAATTGGGAAAGCAATCATTTACCTGAAATCCAAATGCTAGCGAAAGCCAGTCAAGTAAATCCCAGATAGATTTTCCTTCCCTGTGCATTGAAGACATGTGTGGCTTTGGAAGACCGTCTATGTTACGTATTGCATCCATAGCACTTTTTATCTACACCATTTACAGCACAAATAGGATCATAACTTGCTGCAGATTTTCATAAACAAGTAGAAAGAGTGGGAGGAGCAAACATAAGTACTAGGAATTATAACTAACCTCCGGGAGTTCCACAACTGGTTCGGCAGAACCAGGAAAATTGAGGGGGACTATGTTGTACTTGTAACTCTTGAAATGAGCACTCTTTTCCTCTACTACTTTAGCACGTTTCATCACCTACAAAACAAAGTTTGGGAGACGGTGTTGAAGAAGCTCACCAAGGGAACAGGTGAACGAAAACTTATGTAAAGCAATTTTATGTAAAATGGAGTACCTCAGAATCAACCTTGTTGTTTGTTACATCTCTTAACACTTCATAAAGAGCAGATGCCACTTGGTAATATCTAGCCAATTCCTCACTGAGTTTTCAACACAAAAAAGAAGGTGATTAAAGCAGTTCACCACAAACGAAATTGATTATGAGTGTATTATGTCTTACAAGTTCTGTTTTTCAGAAGTTCTGCTCAAATTTTCACAGTAGTACTTATAAAATCGTTGGATCTCCTTTGAATCATTTAAAGGAAATTGCGTGTCATCCTGTCAAACATAGAATAGTGTCAGGTATTCACCACTGAAGAGAAGATGACAAAGAAGGTAGGTCTCAAAAGGAGAAAAAAAGAGGTAAGTTTAGTCACAGTAAAGCAAGTTTGCAAGCATAGTCACAACACGGTCATGTCTGCTTCAGACATCAGACGTCCAGCATCACTTATTCACTTTTCTTATATCGAACTGAATGAAAGAATGCAAGGACATACTATATCTCATATGAGTCAGACTCCTGAAATGAGCTCACAGTCTACTCCCCTTTGTGAGGAGCTCACAGTCTACTCCCATTTGTGAGGCTAAGAAACAGCTAATACAAATGTATATCATAAATATGCATTAGAGAAGAAGACTAGCATGGTGTTAGGTTAAGAAGAAAACTAAAACAAGAGTTAACAGACAATGGATTCCCATTTTGGCCAGAACATGAATAAGCTACAAAAAAATGCAGTAAGTTTTTTTATTGTTGATAAAATTCTGACAAGCGTGATGCTAAGATTTCAGCCACAGTGAGGAAAGGGTAGTAGCAACATCATAAGTTCAGATACATGGTTACCTGATCTAGCTTAAGTGACATGTATGTTTTGAACTGCCGAACCCCACGTTGGATGGATGATGGATCCATTCTTTGAACTTTCTTGTAGGCATATCTGCGACCTTGGTACAACATGCATGGTAAATCCTGTTTCATATCAGAATAGCATGCACTGCTTGACGTAACAATATACGAGAAAGGAACCGAGAAGGTAAGACCTAGATGGACACTAGAACTGCCAGCCTAGCAACAAACTGGTTCATGATACAAACTAAGCATGCAATGAACCAATGTCAGTTTGAGATTTAGGTGGTTTGTGGTTGAGGACCTTGAAGTTAAGTGTTTGCTCAGCAAATAGTTGTTCACAATCTTATGTTTGTATGGGTATGAAAATTGTGCAGCTAGTGAATACCGGAAAGAAGGAGGAGGATGGAGGAAGCCAGCTGCTCCCGCGGCCCGGAGGGCGACTCGCCGCCCGCGCCCCTGCCGCCGGCTTCCCCGCTGCCGGAGCTCTTCCTCGCGGCCGCCCCGTCCTCGAACGCCCCCCCCCCCCCCCCGGCCCCCGCGCTGGCCGCGGTGCTGCGCTGGGCCGACCTCGCTGAGGCAGACGACGAGGCCGCCGGCCGGCCGATCGTGCGCCAGGAACCCGCGGCTCGTCTGGCGGTGACCAGCGTGGAGAGCGAGCAGCCACCTCGGCGTGGCAGCTCGGGCCCTCTCTCGCGGTCGCGCCGGCGCGCTGCGGCGGCTCCCCCGCCGACGCCTGGCCAAAAGGCCGCCTTGGGCTCTCGGACCGCTCGCCGCCGCCGCGCTCCGGTGTGGGGTGTCGCTGGGCGGTCCGACCAAGGGAGTGCCCGCGTCTCGTGGCGCTCCGCCGCCTCCGCTGCCATCGCCAACTTGTCCGGAGCCTCGCCGCGCCGTCCGGTCACTGCTCCGACGTACTCTCCGGTTCTCCTGCGCCGGTCTCCCATCAGGCCATTCATAGCGGCTTTCGGCTCCTCTGCCCTCCGCTTCTCGCCCCGCCTCGCACCCCGACGCCCCTGGCTCGATCCCTCCTCGTCCCTGGCGCCGGCGCCGGCCGCGGCGGCGGTGGCGGCGGGAGGGGAAACCCTCGCAGCCACCTCCCTGCCCTGCTGGCTGGGCTGCACCCAGTCGGACCGGCCGAGGCCTGGGCCCGTCGCGGGCCTGTGGGCCGCGCCTAGCACGAGCAGGCCCTCCCCGCCCGTGGCCTCGCGTGGGCCGGCCATCCCGATGGGCCGATCGATATGGCCTCCTGCCGGCTTCCCTAGGCCCCCCTCATCGCATCGGGTTCGAGTACCCGCTCCAGAGACCCTAGCCGTCGCTCCATCCTCCTTCCCCGCCGCCACCCCGCCCCGCTTGCTCTGTGCGCCGCCTCCATCTGCGGCCGCGCCATCTGAGCCCGCGCCTATGCCCCACGAGTGGGATGACGAGGAGACCCGCCCCAAGCGTCGCGCCGATGACCGCCGGGACGCCGCGCGCCCTTCCCCCGACGCAGTGCGCCGCGAAGACGACCTTTGCCGGCAGCTTTCGACACGGGACGGCCGGCGATCCCCGCCGCGCTCCGACCGCCGCTCCCCTCCGTGCCGCTCGCCGGGTCGGGCTGACCGCCGGGGCCGCTCCCGGTCCCGCTCGCCTGCTCCTACTGCGGAATGGAGGAGCCAGCGCCGCCGCTCTCCTTCTCCGCAGCGTCGCCGAGACAGTAGCCACTCCCCAGTCCGCGGGGGTCGCTCGCGCTCTCCTCCACGCCCCCAACAGCAGCAGCAGCCAGCTCCCAATGCCACCTCCCGCCGGTACCAGCCCCCACGAGGCGAACCAGCTTTCCCTCCCAACACCAATGGGGCTGGCCGAGGCCGGCAGGGGGCAAAGAAGAAGAAGAAGAGGGGACTCGGCCGCGGTAACGGCGCCGCTCCATCAGCTAGGGGTGGCGCCAGGACTGGCCGCTCCCACTCCTCGGCACCGCCGCCGCCCGCCGACGGCAGTGCGCGTCCGACGCGAGCCTCCAGGTTTTCCCGGCGTCGTGCCCCCACTCCCCCGGAGTCCCTCCCGGCATCCTCGCGGCCGTCTCCACCGTGGGCGACTCGACCCCAGCACCCCAGCTCCCTCCCACGGCGGCTGCGACCTCTGAGGTGGTGGGGGTGGCCTCGGACCGACCTCCTGCGGCCCCTCTCGACGAGCCGGTCCTGCCGGACCTGGAGGAGCCCGATTCCCTCCCAGGCGCCGACATGGCCCCGATTCCGCTCGCCTCCACCATGATCCAGATCGCTTCTCCACCGGCCCGATCACTTCTCCACCGGCCCTGCTCCTGGCCACCTCGTGCACCGCGTCCGGCGGGGCGTTGGCGGTGGTGACCACTCCAGTGGCCGCCCCCCCCCCCCCCCCCCCCCCCCACCACTCCCCCCTCGGACCGCGGCCCACTCCAGGCGGGGCAGATCGACCTCGACTCCGGTGACGTCCTCGCGCTGCAGTGCCAGGATCGAGGCGGCCAGACCGGAGGGCAGCCCAGCTCTGCCTATTCCAGAGCGGGCGGAGCTCCGGGCAGCTGCCCGGAACCTCGAGCCAGGTACTCCTCCCATCCCAGCTACCCCCGCTACTTGCTCGTTCTCTGCTCTCGAGTCGGCACCGTTAGGCCACCTCGCAAAGGTGGCAGCAGATTCGGCCATCATGTTCAGAGGTGAAATAGAATCCCCGTTAGTCCAAATTGAAGTGATCCGTGCTCGAGAGATCCTTGATGGGCGCCTTGCCGAGACCCGTGCACGCCTTCAGGCCGCCTCCGGCACCGCTGCCGATGCCTCCGTGGGCACCCAGCCTCGTGCAGTGGCTGACCCGGCTAAGATCCGGGGACGCACTCGCTCTCGCACCGCAGCCTTCCGCGCACAGAGCGCATCCCGAGTCCTGGGGTCAAGCAGCCCCCCATGATCTCGTGATGCGAACCCACTTCTGGAACATCCGCGGCTTCGGTCAAGATGGTCGGCGCCGCCAATTGATCGAATACCTGCGTAACGAGCGAATAGACATTGTGGCCATTCAAGAAACGATGCGCACCGAATTCTCCGAATTCTCACTCTCGGAACTCGAGCATTTGAGTTCCGACTTTTTTGCTTGGCACTGGCTCCCTTCTAGTGGGAGCGCAGGCCACTCGGGTGGCATCCTTCTAGGAGTCAAGGATGCCACCTTTGAGGTAGGAAGCATGGACCGGGGCGAGTTCTTCGCAGCATGGAGATCTTTGAGCGGGCTCTCAACTTCAAGTGGGAGATCATTGCCGTCTACGGACCTGCAGATCATAGCCGCTCTGAGGACTTCCTTGCCGAGCTCCGCGCGAAGGTCGCGGCCGCCCAGCTACCGGTCGGGGTGGGCGGCGACTTTAACCCCATCCCGTCGGAGGAGGATAAGAGCAATAACTTGATCAACTTCCCCCGGATGCAAATGTTCAACGACTACATCGCGGACATGGGACTCCGCGAGCTAGATAGAGTCGGTGCCAGGTTTACCTGGACCAATCGCCACGCTGACCCAACCCGGTCGGTCCTTGACCGGGTCTTCGCATCACCTGAGTGGGACATTCGTTGCCCCCTAGCGTCGCTCCGGGCGATTACTCGGATTGGTTCCGATCACGTCCCCCTCCTTCTCTCTTCTGAAAACTCCACAGATGTGATCATACAATATGAGAAGCCTAACCGATATGCAAGAGATAAGACGATTCAGCATACCGGTGAGTTTGGTATGACAAGATTTGGTATCCCCGGTATGCAAGAACTACCATTGCTAAGATGATTAGTTATGTGGATGTTGTATAATGACATGCAAAATTAGCTAGCTATTTATCAGCCTTGCATGTCGCGAAAGAGCAGCAGCTAGCACTATAGGCATGCATCCAGACTCTTCAGGTAGCACTATAGTAGTTTTTTTTAGCACTATAGTAGCTGTCAACAGTAAGAAGCAAAGTCTGATCTGACTGAGTTGTACATAGACAGCAGTATGTCCTAGACTGCAGTAAAAGCTTGCACTGAGCTGTCCTAGGTTATCTATTAAGTATTGGTAGTATAGGTCGGTTTGCATAGTCCTACAAAAGGGCATGTACCCCTGTTTGTAATAGTAAGCTTGTTGCTGCTGATATAAACCTACAGAGCTTCATACTTGTTCCTTGTGTGCATGGGGGTGTGAGAAAAACAGTGAGAGAGTCCTGGGTGAGAACCTAGTAGTTCTAACAAGTACCCGGCCTCCAAGACATTATCCCAAGTGTACGCAAAACCAACTAACTACCCATTCTAGAAGGGATTGATGAGAGTGACGTCTGAGTTCTTTTGCGGAGGGTCGTTTGCGATAGGCAATGGCCTCAATACTCATTTCTGGGATGATACATAGCTTGGAGAGCGCCGCTTGGCCTCCAATATCTGAGCCTTTATAACATCATGCAACGAAAAGACGTTTCAGTTGCGTCAGCGATGGGGACGACTCCATTGAATATTGAATTTCAATGGGCGTTTGGTGGGGTCAAGTGGACAGAGTGGCTAAATCTGATCCATATGTTGATGACGGTCAACCTATCGTCGGATGTTGCCGCCGTGTTTCGGTGTAAGTTGAATACTCCCGGTGTTTTTTCTAGCAGGTCAATGTATTCTGATCTGATTAATACTGGACCAGTGTTTCGTCACAAATATATTTGGCAAATCAAAGTGTCGTTAATGATAAAGATTTTCATGTGATACCTGCACAGAGGTGTGGTATTAACAAAAGACAATCTGGCTAAACGGAATTGGCAGAGATGTAGAACATGTTGCTTATGTGACGAGGAAACAAGCCATCATTTATTCCTGTCATGTCCGCTTGCATCTTTAGCGTACCGTCCATGTAGCTTTCAACCTGCCACCTCCAACTAGCATAGCGAATATGTTCGGCAACTGGTTGGGTGGTGTTCATCATAAGCTTAAGGCAGAGGTTGGCAAACCTAAAGGATGGAGACGCAAACACCAATTTCTTCCATCGTCGCATAAACGCCCGGAGGAGGAAAAACCACATTCACAGGATCAAGCATGTGCATGGTTGGGTCACCGAGCACGGAGAAAAGGAGAAAATCATCCATGGCCATTTCTCGAAGGTCGTGGGTCGAGGGGATAGGTGCACCAAGGATTTTAACTGGGAGGAGCTTAACATTGAGCCACTGGACTTGCATGACCTTGGCCATACTATCACTGAGCAGGAGGTATGGGAGGCCATCAAAGACTTTCCCGGTGACAAGGCTCCCGGCCCGGATGGCTTCACGGGTCTCTTTTTAAAAAAGTGTTGGGGATTCATCAAGCACGACATTATGAGAGCCATCCAAAGCTTCGACTCGCTGCACACTTCCAACCTTCAATGGCTCAACTCTGCTAATGTGGTGCTCTTGCCCAAGAAGGAGGGCGCAGAGGGCATCTCCGACTATAGGCCCATTAGCCTTATCCACGCGGTGGCCAAAATCATTGCTAAAGCCCTCTCCTTATGCCTTGCTCCCCACATGAACGCCCTCGTCTCCAACCCTCAAAGTGCATCCATTATGAGGCGTAGTATACATGACAACTTCATGCAAATTTGGAATTTTGCTCGTTGGCTACACAAGAGCAAAATCCCCGCCCTGCTTTCCAAGCTTGACATCATGGCCTATGACACGGTCGAGTTGGAGTACATTCTTGACCTCCTCCAACGGAAGGGGTTCCCAAGCAATGTCCGGGGTTGGATTGCGGCGCTTCTATCCACATCTTCCTCGTGCATCCTCCAGAATGGGATCCCCGGTCCCCCCCATCAAGCATGCTCGTGGGCTTTGGCAGGGTGACGCGCTTCCCCCTCTATTTGTCCTTGTGATTGATCCTCTTCATCAAATCCTTGAGCTGGCAACTTGGAAAGGCATTCTCCATAAGATACGTGGCCGGGGTGCCACGGTGAGAACCTCACTTTATGCGGATGACGCGGTTGTTTTTATGGCCCCAATCAAGAGGGCTATAGAGAACCTTTCAGCAATCCTAAGGAGTTTTGGTGAGGTGACGGGCCTTTGCACAAACTTCCATAAGAGCTCGGTGGTGCCCATTCGCTGCAATCATCTTCACTTGGGGCACATTCTCCAGAGCATGCCAGCGGCTAGAGCCTCCTTCCCAGTGAAATACTTGGGGCTCAGTCTCTCGGTTTGACAACTCAACAAGGTGGACTTTCAATATCTTGAGGACAAAGCGGCCGGCAAATTGGTCACTTGGGAGGGCCAAAATATCAATACCATTGGTCGGACGGCCCTTGTCAAATCAGTCATTACCTCCCAAGCGGTGTTCTCGATCACGCCTCTTACCGTCCCACCGAGCTCTCTCCAGAACCTCAACAAAATCAAGAGGGCCTTCCTTTAATCCGGCTCAGATAAGAGGACCGGTGCCAAACGCAAGGTCAATTGGGAGGTCGTTTGCCGCCCTCGGGAGTATGAAGGACTTGGGGTCCTCAACACCGACAAATTTGCCCGTGCTCTTCGCCTTCATTAGCCGTGGTATGAATTGAAAGAGCCAAACAAGTTGTGGCTTATGCTTGGAAACCCATGCAATGAGGAGGACCTTGATTTTTTCTATGCCTCCACCACAATCATTGTCGGCAATGGCGCGAAAACGTCGTTTTAGCATTCCCCGTGGCTCCTTGGGCGCAAGCCTAAGGACATCGCACCACTGTTTTTTGAAGCCTCAAGAAGAATTGGAAGGTGCTCGAAGCCCTTAAAGATAATGCTTGGATCCTCAAGATCAACCACAACACCATCGTCTCCGGTGCCCTCGTCCGGGAGTTCTTCACTCTTTGGATGCTTGTTCATGACTTCCATCTTTATGACCTTGTGGAAGACGACATTCTTTGGAAGCACTCAAATGATGGGATATATTCGGCGACCACCGCTTACAAAGCGCAATTCCTTGGGATGACCCTCTCCCCAATGGAACACATGGTGTGGAAGGTTTGGGGACCCCCAAAAGTTGAATTCTTCACATGGCTTGCACTTCAAGATCAGATTTGAACAGACGACCGGTTGGAAAGGCGGGGTTGGTCCAATTGCGGCCTTTGTCCTCTTCGCAAGAGGAAGCAAGAAACCGGACCACATCTATTCTTCAAGTGTCTCCATACACTTAGGCTTTGGGGTTTGGTCTCCGAGAAATTTAGCCTTGCTCATGTCGACACTTCGACTTAGCACATGGAGGACTCCGTCATGGATTGGTGGGACAAGAGAACCGGTTTGGAAACCCCAAATAGGAGAGCAATGGCGTCTCTTGCCATGCTTGTCTCTTGGACCCTCTGGAATGAGAGAATTCTCTCGTCTTCCGACGCAAAAGGCCCCCCCCCCCCCCCCATCTTATTGCGTTTGATTAGCGACGAGGCAAAGCTTTGGATTACCATGGACGCTAAGCAGCTAGGGCATATTGTATTGCACGGGTAATTGTCATGTCATAACCGTGCTGTACTTGTAAAACTCTAAAACTCTATTCTCCTTATTTAATAGATGAGGTAAATCTTATGCCTCTGTTTCGAAAAAAAATAAGCTTAAGGCACAAATACGTGGGACAGGGATCCAGTGACATGCCCACCGCATGTCACCGCGTAACATGGCCATTGGATCAGAAACGGACAGCCTAGATCACGTACTGTAGCAAAGAGTACTGTAGAAGTGTACTGTGTTGGTTTCCTGTTCATTTGCCACTGTAGCGCCTGCACTGTTCGCGCACTGTAGCCTGGTGTTCTTCACATTGATCTCTCCGTTGATTCTCAATCCGCCATGAGCATGTCACCGGTGAACAGTATGGTAACATGCGCCTATATTCCACCGTCCGATTGAGAATCAACGAAGAGATCAATGTGAAGAACACCAGGCTACAGTGCAGTGGCCTATGAACAGGAAACCAACACAGTACACTTCTACAGTACTCTTTGCTAGATCTAGGCTGTCCGTTTTTGATCCAATGGCCATGTTACGCGGTGACATGCTGTGGGCATGTCACTGGATCCCTGTCCGCTCATGGCATGTCACTGGATCTCAATCCAAATAGGACAACGTGTTGGCATTTGTGCTTTACTCTGGGTGATATGGAATTGTTGCAAAAAAAAAACATATCCAAACAACAACAAAAATTACAAATCATTCAGAGCTACAGGATGGATACGTACTTGGGCGTACCTAGGTTATACTACTAGGGTGCACAGGGCGCCGAGTCAAGATCATTTTCCTTTATACATTAATCCATATTTATGGTGTGTGAGTGTGACACCCCCAACTATAGGTGAAAAACATATGTGATTTGTAGAGTGGCACTGAGTTGTTGGTCCTCCCTGATTCGTGCAGAGGCCCAGGCATCAACGAACTTTGGGTGCAACCGGTGGGAGGATTTGTTCAGCCTGTATGGATGACGATATGCGATTGAGTCATCTAATCTTGTTATGGCCTGGTGGGGTTTTTTCTTTTTCAATTTTGTATAACGGTGTGGATCTTTGGTATGTTCCTTTTTAGTTAGGATGATCGTGTGCATCACCAGATGCAGAGGCCTGGGAAAAACCCTTCATTTCGGAAAAAAATTGACAATGAATGGATTGATGATTAATGTTAGTACAAAGCAGTGTGGAGTGTTGCACGGTGTACCTAATTACTACTCAATGCTGTGCCGAGTAGCATCGTATCATCGTATGAGAAGTAATTTTCCACTGAAAAGTGCAAGATTTGTTGTGAGTTGAAGTGGTGGTGGACTCGTGGGTCAGTCTGCATTTTGCTTGTGCACTTGAATAGCCTACATGTATGTATCTACACAGCCTAATCATATTTGGTGCTCGTCCGTAGGGGGGCTAGCATCATTTTTTGCTGTAAAAATGTGGGGTGGGGTGGGGTGGTCGTGAGTCGTGACTTCCAGAGGAACGCGACCCGCGGGTTGAGCAGCTCGACCTCGTCGGCTGCGCGGATGAATGGCATCACCTCTGGGGCCAAGGCTTCGGGCACCCGCTCCCCGGGCTCCGCCACGCCCTCCGGAAGCCTCCGCGACGCCAGCGTCTGCGCCAGCGCGTTCCGCCTCCGCCTCACCACCATCGACGTCGAGGCCGTCGCCATCGCCACAAACGTGATAGTGGGGGGCACGGTGGGCTCGGACACGATTTATACGCCATTGGGAGAGGAGGCGGTGGAAGAGTGCTTGAGGGGATGGACAAATGGGTATTCCGATTCGAGCCGCCGCCGGGAAGCAAGGAATTTTGTTCGCGGCGCCAGGAGGAAGCACGCGCGCCCTCCGTACCACCTGTCTGTCTGTGTCTCTCTCGATGGGTTTGGCCTTTATTTGCTTTGCTTTCTCGGTTTTCTCCTCCAGCAAAGCTGTCTCCTCCCTCAAAAAAATAAAAAATGTCTCCCCTACTTTAAAAAAAAATAGTGACTATATCGTCGGAAATAGCACGGTATAACATTTTGACTTTTGAGAAATGTCTCGCTAAATAAATCGATGGATAATTTTTCGCTAATAACAATGCTATAGCACGATATAGCATTGCTAATACCGTATTTTTAGGGCAGCCCTATTTTGTCATACCATGTTAATTTTTTATTGCTTATATCTCAAAAAAAATCAAGAAAACATCATGTTCCAAAAGGTGCCTGTACGGACAAAGATTGCACGAAAATGTCAATATCTGGTTTAGCGAATTATTATTAATATTACTGGCAAATATAACCGTGCATTGCGACGGAAGAAAAAAAATATCTCACATTCTCGTGCTAGAAAACCACAGCACAATCTTGAGTTCGGTATGCAACTGCAAATTTCTAAGAGAAAAACAAGGGTAAAAACTGAAGAAAACATATTGCCACATACACAAACATAAATAACTTTCATGATGAGCAGCTTACGCATAAAAAATACTACCAATGACCTAAAATGTCTGGTATTACTTTAGAGAGGAAGTACTTAGTAGTAGTTAGTTAATTTATTAATGTAGAAAATAGCAAGATTTCATATACATCTAGTACAACTATTTTTTTATTTTATTTTTGCGGGAAGATCTAGTACAACTAGTTGATCTAGTACAACTATAGCATAGTAAGATTTGGTAAAGTTTCCTAATTGTAGTTCTGGTTGTGCTCGTGAGTATATGTAGCATAGATGTGATGGTACGTGCCTTAGGAGGGGCTAGTAAAATAAGATAAGTCAGATCAAGGTTTAGGCAGGAACTTTAGCTGGTTTATTATTTGGTTATTGCGGTCATTATAGAAGATGGATTGTGGGTTGTTTATCTGAAAGGTGGGGGATTTTTTTTTGTAAATGACGGACCAAGAGTATCAATATTTTTATTAGTAGGTATAGATTAATCTGGAGTTAGTGGTCTTCGCCGCTAATGAAACTAGCTAAATGCCGATACGTAACACAAAAAGGAATTTAGTTGGCGGACGAACAAGTGAAACTGTCACATCCCAGCTTTGTCTTAAATATGAAATGTTTAAAATTTCATGGGGAATTAATTTTTTTCCTAGAAACTGTTATGATTGTTGCCTCTAGCTAGAATTAGGATAGGAGTTGTTTGGTTGATGAGATATGCGACCCAATTAAGCATTGGGAATTATTCAGAAATGCTAAATTGTTATTTAGGTGATAATAATAATAAAACCTAAAATGGAGCCACATGTTTGTATGCCTAGTGATAGATTGGAATTAAAATTCCAAAATTCCAAATAGTTAAACCCTAGTTCTAAAAAGAAAACCCTAAAGCCATTTGGATTTAAAGAAGAGACCCTAAAGGGGCAAATTTAGATATAAAACAAATCCCCAAAATAAGGTGGCATTTCAAATATTAAAAGAATTACCGGGATGTCAATTTATTAAAATTCAAATAACAAATAAAATCACGTCGCAAAAAATAACAAATAAAATCCAAATTGGAACTAATGCAAATGGGCTATTTAAACAAGTTTTATAAATCTTTAGCAAAAAATAAATGACCAAAAACCCCTAATTAAATGTCTCGCAATCTGCAAATATTCCCTATGGAATTTAGAGCAAGTTTTCCTTTTGAAATAAATTCAAATTCGAAATAGATATGAATTCAGGAAGAAAATGGAAAACAAAAAAATAAGAAAAAGAAAAGCCTAAAGTGACCTAGACCTAAGCCGACCCAACTAAGTTATAATTTTTGATTGTTTCATACTATTATATTATCAATCTTGTATGCTTTATATGCAATTTTATATCACTTTTGAGAACTAACCTATTAACTCAGTGCCTGGTGTCAGTTCCTGTTTTGCCTATTTTATTGTTTCGCAGAAAAACAGTACCAAGCGAAGTCCAAACGTGATGAAACTTTACGGTGATTTTTTTCTAGACTAGAAGGGACCCTATAAGCTTCGGGAGGAAGCTAGAAGACTTACAAGAGGGTCATAAGCTCACAGGATGCACCCCCAGGGCGCGCCACCTGAGCTTGTGGGCCCCTTGTAGCTCCGTTTGACCTAATTTTACTTCTATAAATTCCCATAAATCCTAAAACACCAGAGTGACACCCAAAACAATTATTCCACCGCCGTAGGCTTTTGTTCTTTCGCGATCCCATCTGGAGGTGTCGGTGTATTAAACATGGGTATTTATACCCTGACTAATGCACAGACAATTGCAGCCTTCTCAACGGCAAGGGCTTGTCGGAGGATGGATCTTATCAATACTCAAGACTTGCTAATCAAAACCATGAAGAAGACCTCCAGGCAGGTGAAAGCACTAGTGCTCCTGGGTGATTTTGGTAATTAATGTCAACATATCTCTTGTTGGACTAATAGTTTTATCTAGTATATTTCAGATAAGTTCAACAGTGGCGTGGCAAGGACAAGAGGACGTGGAACCCCTTCAAAATGCAAGGAAATACATTGGCAAAAGCTCAAGACTCTTCATCTTTATTTTAGTGATCCAAGATCACATTGAGTCCATATGAAAGCCAATACTATTAAAAGGGGATGAGGTGTTGCTTAATGGCTTGCTTGCTCAAATGCTTAGTGATATTGCTCCAAAACCCTCAACTACTTTCTCCATCCATATATGTCCAAAACCTAAACTTCAACTCGACCCCACCGATTCTTTCTATCCGGCGTCACTGAGTTCATATGACAGAGCCACAGCCAAAAACCCTAGCAATTCGGTCTCACCGAGATGGTCTTGCCAGCGCATTGTGATCTATTGCATTCGCTTCAGTCTCACCGAGTTGGCTTGACATTCACTTTGTTGCTTATTGCTTCACTTCGGCCTCACCGAGTTGATGCAATCGGCGCCACCGAGTTGATGTTTGCCCTAAGCCCTTGCACATCGGTCCCACCGAGTTGTTCCAGTTGGTCCCATCGAGATTCCTAACATTCACATTTTGAACTAATCGGTCACACCGAGTTTAGCTATTCGGTATGGGTCAAATGTGTGTAACGGTTGGATTTTGTGTGGAGGCTATATATACCCCTCCACCCCCTTCTTCATTTGAGAGAGAGCCATCAGAACGTGCCTACACTTCCACTAGTCACTTTCTGAGAGAGAACCACCTACTCATGTGTTGAGATCAAGACATTCCATTCCTACCACAAGAATCTTGATTTCTAGCCTTCCCCAAGTTGCTTTCCACTCAAATCATCTTTCCACCATAGCCAAATCTGTGAGAGGAGTTGAGTGTTAGGGAGACTATCATTTGAAGCACAAGAGCAAGGAGTTCATCATCAACACACCGTCTACTACCTTTTGGAGAGTGGTGTCTCCTAGATTGGTTAGGTGTCGCTTGGGAGCCTCCGACATGTTGTGGAGTTGAACCAAGAATATTGTAAGGGCAAGGAGATCGCCTACTTCGTGAAGATCTACCCGAGTGAGGCAAGTCCTTCGTGGGCGATGGCCATGGTGGGATAGATAAGGTTGCTTCTTCGTAGACCCTTCGTGGGTGGAGCCCTCCATGGACTCGCGCAGCCGTTACCCTTCGTGGGTTGAAGTCTCCGTCAACGTGGACGTACGATAGAACCACCTATCGGAGCCACACCAAAACTCTCCGTGTCTCCATTACGTTTGCAAACTTCAGTCCCATCCCTTTACTTTCTTGCAACTTTCATGCTTTACTTTTTTTGCTGCATATATACTCTTGTCATGCTTGCTTGAAACGTATTGAGAATGCTTTAACTTGTGATAAAACTCAACATTAACTTGAAGAAATTAAAAACTGCCAACTTTGCGTGTT
This sequence comes from Aegilops tauschii subsp. strangulata, assembly GCF_002575655.3. Lineage (NCBI taxonomy): Eukaryota > Viridiplantae > Streptophyta > Magnoliopsida > Poales > Poaceae > Aegilops > Aegilops tauschii. The sequence goes on from NC_053039.3 coordinate 129,301,877, forward strand.
AAGGGTCTAATCACCCCCTCTGGACCCCTCTTCTTGATCCTTTCAATTGGTATCAGAGCATTGGTCTCCATTACTTTGGTTTAAGGGACAATTATGTTTGAGCCCTTAATTGTGTCACACCTGTTTGATTTTCCCCTAAATTCAAAAAACCCTCATTTCTGTCCAAGCCCGTTCGCTCCACTTATGTGTTTTCCCTTTGACTGTTTGACCAACACTTTGAAAACTTCATAACGAATTCGTACCAACTCCGAAACATACAAATAAGATATCAAAATGTTTAGAAAATATCACCTATATGTGCATGCCATTTGCATTCATGAAAAAAGTGTTCAAAAGCCCCCATCTCAGTTTGAGCTCAAATGATCTTAGCATGAATAGTATAATTCAAACAAAATGATAAAAAATTCAAAAAATTCTAATTTTTTGTGCGGCAAATATTGACAAATGTTTTGAGTGATTATAAAGTTTCATCATGAAATGACATTCATGGAAGTCGTGGCAAAAAAAACTAAATTGATGCTCCAAAACAAAGCATTTTGGAGTGTTGATTTTGTTTTTTTTTTTGCCACGACTACCATCTATGTCATTCCCTTATGAAACTTTCCAAGTGCTAAAAACATTTGTCAATGTTTGCTACAAAAAAATTCAGAATTTTTTAATTTTTTTATCATTTTGTTTGAATTTTACTATTCATGCTAAGATCATATGAGCTCAAACTGGGATGGGGGCTTTTGAACACTTTTTCATGAATGCAAATGGCATGCACACATAGGTGATGTTTTTCTGAACATTTTATATCTTATTTGTATTTTTTGGAGTTAGTATGAATTTGTTATGAATTTTTCAAAGTGTCGGTCAAACGGTCAAAGGGCAAAAGCATAAGTGGAGCGAACGGGCTTGGACAGAAACGAGGGTTTTTTGAATTTAGGGGCAAATCAAACGGGTGCGACACAACTAAGGGCTCAAATGTAATTGTCCCTTGGTTTAATCACCATTTGAGGAAGATGGATGAGTCTACGTTCGGGATTGTTAGACATAGAGTGCCTATTCTTGATGGGGAGTTTTATGGTTCTTGGAAAAATGAAATGCTTGTGATTTTCAATGAACATAATTTGAACAAGTACAATACTAGTCCTTATGTGCCTCCCGTTGATCCTTTGCATCCTACACCCGATGAGTATCTTGACATGGTTCGCAATCTTAGGACTGCCGATCTTATCATTAGAGGATTGCCTAGAAATTTGCTTGTGTGCTTGCCTACCTTTGAATGTGCTTATACTATATGGAAATATCTTGAGGAATGCTTTCCGAATTATTCCTTGATGAATCTAGATGAAATTCTTCAAAAGTCTATTGCTTTCCATAAGATGAGTCCTAGTGATCCCAAGTTTGATGAATGTCTATTTGAGCTCCGTGATCTTATGCGTGCCAAGGGTGACGTTGGAATTATTAGTAACATCATCTCGGAGACAATTAGAATCCGTAAACTTGAACATTGTCACTGGTACGCGTCGGTGCTATACAAACGGTTTTTAACCACTTTCCGCGACGGCGTTCGGAACCGTCACCTAGTGAGTGTGGGCGATAGGGGGTCCTTCCCACACGACCCAGAAACCGTCGAGGATATGCCCTCCTGGCACACACGCTCGGCAAAATGAGGTCGTGTGCGACCGGCGTGCACTCAAATACAGAAATACGTACAGTAGTGCTCAAAAAATACAATTATACAGGCAAAATCATTTCCGGTCGTAAGTACATCCCACACAGTCAGTCACCGCTAAACGTTTCCGTTCGTATATACATCTCACATAGTCACTCCAAGGAAAACGTTTGCGTAAGGTGGCGTAACGCAAACAATTTTCAAGAGAATGTCGTGTGTGATTGTTCATTGATCCAGTACGGTTTATTCCTAGAAACTGTGTGCGTTGCCTGAGGTCATCGTCCATGGTGTTTTCTCAATAACCGTTTGCAATAGGAAAACCGCTAATTGGCCAATTAGCGGGCTAATTGCCCTATTATTAATGATCCATTTACTAATCTAATTTACATTCATATTAAGCACATAATATATTCCATTTTCATATTAAGGAAGCAGGATTTCATAATTGAAATACATCGGAGTATAACATGATATAGCTTCAGCACTCAGCTAGCCCATTACACAAATGCACCAATAGCAAGTTTCACATGCAACATCTAGAACCTTTGGAAATTAGCATCATAGACGGTACATAGAGAGATGCATCTCATCTGGAAAACTGCTAGAGCGGAAGGCGAATATTGAGCCTTCATTCATGTTGAAGGTCTTTGCAACTTTAGGCCACTGCCTGTGGATGATTGACCGTCCATCCTTCGACCTCTTCAGGAACACTTCAATATTGAACCGTGGGTGTTGTATGAAAACTTTCCTCGCCTCCTGACCACAGAGGTGGTTTGAGAGGTAATCATCAGTGAAGCATGAAAACAAGGATGTGCATAAATATCTTCTCTATATTGGAAATGGGGCAAAGGAACAAAAAAAGGCAAGGTATAATAGTTAGTACCATCTTGTAAACCTCAGTGCTTCCCATTGTTTCCCTGCAACACATATAAGGTAGTTAGTCATCAGGTTAAGTAAGGGTTCGCATGCTATCAGTAAAATATATTGATGATAAATAAGCACATTGCAGATTCATCAGATTAATTCAATCACATGGAAAACCCATTTATCCAAACCAAGCATGACTAAGAACTAGGAAATATAGCACTTGTATATGTTTCTCATGTATTAAGTGTAGCCAAATTCGATTTATTCCTCACATGGTATACAATAACATAATGTAGCCACAACAATTGAACATCGCAGTGTAGAATTGAACCAAGCAGTTAACTAAACACCACAACAAATGAACCAAACGTTAACTGAGCACCACATTGCACAATATAACATACTCCTAATAGAAGATCAGACAGTTAACCAAACCAAGCATGCTTAACAACTTGGAAATATAGCAATTGTATTTGTTTCTCATGTATTTAGTACAGCCAAATTCGATTTATTCCTCACATGGTATACAATAACAGAATGCAACCACAACAATTGAACATCGCATTGCAAAATTGAACCAAGCAGTTAACTAAACACCACAACAAATGAACCAAACGTTAACTGAGCACCACATTGCACAATATAACATACTCGTAATAGAAGATCAGACAGTTAACCAAACCAAGCATGCTTAACAACTTGGAAATATTGCACCCTGAAGAATTGAACATCACATTTTCATAATTGAACCAAGCAGTTAATTGAACACCACATTGCACGACATATAGAACATATACACTATAGCAAAAGATTGCATGGTAAAAGTAGATAGCACAATTCACTAGAATTTGTTAAGGAAAGGCAGTAGCTAGCAAACTGAACATGGGTCCTTATAGTGAGCTAATAAGACAAGCTACTCCTCATTGTCGGAGATATCGATGATGATTGGCTCCTTGGACATGGAAGAGGGCGAGGCCTCCGCATCGTGGGTGCCCTCGTTGTAGTGGTGAGTTGCCTGAGTCGCTCCGGGCACCAACCTGCTGGCTCTTAAGATGAGGTAAGCACGTGCACGCTAAGAAAACAACTCATAGTCTTCGTCGAAGGCACCGATGGTGGCCTCGAGAAAACGCCACGAACTGTCGTTTAAAGCAGCGAACCACGTCGCGGCGTCGGCGCGCGAGGCGTAACGGTGGCCTCGACGGCGAGGTGCTCCTCCAAGATCTGGGGGTCCACACAAATGGCAGCCATTGCGACCTCATCCGCGCGTGCAGCCGTGATTTGCTTCTCCGCTGCCAAATGCTCCTTGAGATCCTGGCTATACTGCGTGCACCATGGCTTAGGGCGGCGCTTATTTGGTGGAGGGGTCGGTGATTTGGGTGGAAGGTGTCACGCTCGCGCCGGCGGTCGGGGCATGTGGGATGTGGAAGGAGGAGGAGGATGGGGGTCGGGGTGGATTACCTGCCTGGATAGGCAAGGCCGAGCAGCGTGAAGGAGGGTCGCCAGCGAGGAGGCAGCACTGCAAGCAAGGAGTGAAGGTTTCAACTTGGAAAGGAAGGCGGAAACAGGGGAAATGTGGCTTTTGGTAAGGGGGAGGGGGCGGGGAGGTAGATATTTCTGTGGAAGCCGAAAATTTGGAATCGCTTCAGCAAAAAAATGGCGCGCAAAGTGTCATCAGACATGGTCCCTTATTCAGAGTGGGCTGTGGACTGTAGTCGTTGCACACCTTCTAGTGTAAGCCGTATGCGTACTATACTCCGACGGTGCTCCAAGATATTTTGTGCTGCATCTCACACAGTTGGTTATAATAAACTGTGTGGGATCTACTTGATTTTTCGTCTTGATTTGAATTACATAATGGGGTCACAACGGCCATGGACGGTGTTTGAATTGCTAGACCTTTTATCTGCAGTGAACATGCAACTATATGTGTGTCATAAAAGAATTGGAATTATTCAGGGTTCGTTTGGACATTTTTATGCATTAACTGAGTTTTCAATGCATTTATGTGCATAATTAAAATTTGAACTACATGCACATGCTCCAGCGCATATAAATTGGTTGAAAAATCAAATCTTTGTCCTTGGGTGCATGCTTAGGTCCCATGCAAGAAATGGGAATGAATGTCAAACATCCTGCCACCGTCACTCGGCCGCAAACATTGAGATACCTTGTTTTTAAATTCTAGTAAATCCAAAACACGTCTGAAATTCATGGAACTTGGCATGCTATCATTGAGCGGCATCAACATGCCGTGGTAAATTTTTTGTCCCATTTGGGGAAGGTTTGGGTATATGCTTCTCACAAACCAGAGCTTCTCACAACAAGCATGATGGTTTCTGTAGGGAATGCCCCACCTTTGGGGACGAAACGATATCCATTGCCTCTTATTGCTTTCAAAATTTTCTCATGTCAACATAGAACAACAGGAGTGTTGTGTTATTTTTTGTGATTTTTTGGGGTTCGTTTGGACATTTTTATGCATTAACTAAGTTCTCAATGCATTTATGTGCATAATTCAAATTTGAACTACATGCACATGCTCTAATGCATATAAAATTGGTTGAAATTTTAAATATGTGTCCTTGGTTGCATGCACACCCTGCCACGGTCACTCGGCCGTGAACATTGAGATACCTGGTTTTTAAATTCTAGTAAATCCAAAGCTCCTCTGAAATTCATGAAACTTGGCATGCTATCATGGGGCGGCATCAACATGCCGTGGTAATTTTTTTGTCTCATTTGGGGCAGGTTTGGGGATATGCTTCTCACAAACCAGAGCTTCTCACAACAAGCGTGATGGTTTCGGTAGGGAACGTCCCACCTTTGGGGACGAAATGATATCCATTGCCTCTTATTGCTTTCAAATTTTTTCTCGTGTCAACATAGAACAACAGGAGTGTTATGTCAATTTTTGGGATTTTTTGGGGTTCGTTTGGACATTTTTATGCATTAATTGAGTTTTCAATGCATTTATGTGCATAATTCAAATTTGAACTACATGCACATGCTCTAATGCATATAAATTGGTTGAAAATTCAAATATGTGTCCTTGGGTGCATACTTAGGTCACATGCAAGAAATTGGAATGAATTGCAAACACCAGGGCAACGTTGATTGTCGGCAAAACGTTGAGATACTTTGTTTTTAAGTTCTAGTAAATGCAAAACTCGTCTGAAATTCATGAAACTTGGCATGCTTTCATGGAATGGGATCAACATGCCGTGGTAATTTTTTTGTCCCATTTGTGGCAGGTTTGGGTATATGCTTCTCACAAACCAGAGCTTCTCACAACAAGCATGATGATTTCAGTAGGGAACGCCCCACCTTTGGGGATGAAACGATATCCATTGCCTCTTATTGCTTTCAAAAAATTTCTCGTGTCAACATAGAACAACAGGAGTGTTGTGTTATTTTTTGTGATTTTTTGGGGTTCGTTTGGACATTTTTATGCATTAAGTGAGTTTTCGATGCATTTATGTGCATAATTCAAATTTGAACTACATGCACATGCTCCAGTGCATATAAATTGGTTGAAAAATCAAATCTTTGTCCTTGGGTGCATGCTTAGGTCCCATGCAAGAAATGGGAATGAATGTCAAACACCCTGCCACCGTCACTCGGCCGCAAATATTGAGATACCTGGTTTTTAAAATCTAGTAAATCCAAAACTCGTCTGAAATTCATGAAACTTGGCATGCTATCATGGAGCGGCATCAACATGCCATGGTAAATTTTTTGTCCCATTTGGGGCAGGTTTGGGTATATGCTTCTCACAAACCAGAGCTTCTCACAACAAGCATGATGGTTTCGGTATGGAACGCCCCACCTTTGGGGAGGAAACGATATCCATTGCCTCTTATTGCTTTCAAAAAATTTCCCGTGTCAACATAGAACAACAGGAGTGTTGTGTTATTTTTTGTGATCTTTCGGGGTTTGTTTGGACATTTTTATGCATTAACTGAGTTCTCAATGCATTTATGTGCATAATTCAAATTTGAACTACATGCACATGCTCCAGCGCATATAAATTGGTTGAAAATCTAACCTTTGTCCTTGGGTGCATGCTTAGGTCCAATGCAAGAAATGGGAATGAATTTCAAACACTAGGGCACCGTTGATTGCCGGCAAAACATTGAGATACTTTGTTTTTAAATTCTAGTAAATCCAAAACTCGTCTGAAATTCATGAAACTTGGCATGCTATAATGGAATGGCACCCGACATGCTGTGGTATTTTTCGTGTCCATTTTGAGAGAATGGGCACTCGAATAACAGTCAACAAAGGCATTTTGAAAAAATAGCTGCCACTTTAATATCTCAAACGTTTGTATAATTCAAACCGTGTGCATTATGTTAACCATTCACGTGACGCCACGTGTCTTGGTTTTAATGTCTATAGGTTTTAATGGCTCTTGATCGCAAACGTTTTAGATAGAACACCCATATGCAAAGTGAGAGCAGGATTTGTGCATCTCTTGAACACAAACGGTTCTTTAGGATGACCCGGGTGAACCACTTACAAACAATTTGGTGCGATTTGCATCTGTCATATTGGGTATGTTGCCATTTGTCATACTAGAAAGATTGACATTTGTTGATCTAGTAACATTGCCATTTACCAACCTTGTAACACTGCGATTTATCAAAATATGAAGCTAAAAATCACTAGCAGTATCTAATTTTTGCAACTAAAATTCAGTAATTAAGCATAGATGGAGGCGAGGAGGCGTGTTCAGCCAGGTGTGCAGCGGGCGGCGCAGTACTATTCGATTTGACAGCGGGCGACGCAGTTCCCGATACAGCTTTAATGCAGACGAGGGAGAGGATAGCGGTTCCCGAAATGTTGAATGGCCAATGATGCATCCTCCTTCAATTAGCATCGTGTGAATGCATGAGGGAAGTAATGGGATGAGGACCGGGAAAAGAGGTAGCACGATGTGAATGCAATGCAATTTGCACTCATATAAAGGCGTCCCTCCATTCCAATGCATCTACCACATCGTACGCACCTAAGCACCTACACTAATAAGCGCAGAAGTGCTCACTCCAGACCCATGGCGGCGATGCGCGTGAGCGGCCAGCGGCTGTGCCAGATGGTTCATGACGCCGGCCCGCGGCATGGCACCGTGGATCGTCTCCACACGGTGTTGGCGACCGGCTGGTGGATGGCCGCCGTTGACGCCAGCTACGACTCTCGGTACGACCAGATGATCGTTCGCACCACCAACAGGTTCACCGTCGTCAAGAAGCTCGCGGACGACATCGCCGTACTCCTCCAGCCCGCGCACCCGGGCTCCTCATTGTCTGCCACCCTAATCGGCCTCCATGGTCGGAACCTCTTTCAAGAACTGCTGGCCCTGCAACTGCCCGCCGACGCCAAGAAGAATGTCCACCTGGAGGTCGCGCTCGCCGCGAGGCGCCTCGCCCTGCAAGAAACCATAGACCTACACATTCATGTGTATGAGCGAATCGTGTACATAGGTATCTACAAGGCCAGTGAGGACGCTACGACGTTGGCCTTCTTCAACCGGCTAGAAGCCTTGGATGCCTTAGCTGAGAAGCACCTTGACCTCGCCATAAAAGCCACCGCTCCTTAGCCGCCGGATGCTGGCCCGCCGCACTGAGTTGAGGAGGAGGAGGTCGTACGTTGATGAATGCATCTTTCTTCTTGCCTCCTGTAACCACCACTGCGATAGCATCATCGTAGCCTTAATTCTTATTGTGCTATTGCATTCTCGTTATAGTCAATACAGACATGTGCGATCCCTTTGCTTAATTATATGCATCACTCTAACTAGTAATCCATCCGTTAATTTATAAGTTGTGCTGCCAGTGTTTGGGGCCGGCGCACAATCACGCACGTTCGTGTGCATGCGGTTGCACCGGGCGCGGCGCGACGATGCAGTTACCCGCTGCAAAAACTGCCATGCGGGGGACGTGGCATTGACCATTGGGCGGCAACAGTTGGTCATCCGGGTGCCCAATAAAGGGTGGAAAGAGGGATCCTACAGTAGCAAGGACCAGCTTCCCTACCGATAGCTCATCTAACAGAACTCCCGTTACTTTACGACATGTTTCCAAAACATGGACCTCGAGGTTAATTCAACTAATAGGACGGAGCATTATATACATTCAACGCAATTAAATGTTTTCCAAAAAAGTGATATGATTTCTGTGAAACTTATAAGTCATGTATGTCAAATTAACCTTTGTGTACTTGTTCTTGAATTAACCTTCGGGCCTTTTTGCCGCGTATCACACACATCTTGTTAAGTTGAACCGTTTATGTTCTTTTCCCTAATCGAAAACAGTTCATTTGACTGAACCGTATGCCGTATATCACACACACCTTGATCTGGCTGACTGTTTCTGTTGCTTTCCCTAATAGAAAATAGTTCATCGGAGCGAATCGTATGCCGTATATCGCACACGCATTAATATGGCTGCCCGTTTCTGTTGTTCTGTCTAATCACAAACAGTTCGTGTGGATCAACCATATGCCCTGCTTCGCACACGCAACTAAAATCTGAACCGTGTTTGATGCATCCGTCATCGCAAACGTTTTGCACCTTTTTTGACGGTTTTTTACACCACCGTTTGCGATTATGGCATCGCACACAATTTTTTCGAAGGGCCTCTGATCGTAGTGTCGCGTTAGCAGCATCCTGTAGTAGTGTCTCATGATCATATATCTAATGAATCACTTGCTCCAGGTGATGATTAATTACATGATGATATTGAGCATGGATATTATGATGAGGATGAAGATAGTGACCTTGACCTTGAGGAGTCGATGAGACATTTTGGTCTCATGGCTAATCTTCGTGACTATATGGCCGGAGGAAAAGAGTCGATTCTTGATAGTGGATGTACCGACCACATGATCGGAGATAAAGACATGTTCCGCGAGCTTGCTAAGAATGATGGTCCACACAAGTATGTGATACATCCATTTTGCATCATGTTTTCCTACTGTTATTTATGATGTTTTTATGCATAATAATGCTTTTTGGAGTAATTCTAATACCATTTCTCTCATAATATGCAAGGTACACACAAAGAGGGAGAATTCCGGCAGCTGGAAATCTGGACCTGGAAAAGCTACGTCAGGCCCAAACAAGTAGAAACTTTACGGAGAATTTTTATGGAATATATGAGGAATATTGGAGCCAATAAGTACCAGAGGGGGCCCACCAGGTGGGCACAACCCACCTGGGCGCGCCAGGGAGCCCAAGCGTGCCCTGGTGGGTTGTGCTCCCCTCGGCCCACCTCCGGTGCCCATCTTTTGGTATATAAGTTATTTTGACCTAGAAAAAATAAGGAGAGGACTTTCGGGACGGAGCGCCGCCGTCTCGAGGCGGAACTTGGGCAGGAGCACTTTTGCCCTCCGGCGGAGAGATCCCGCCAGGGGAACTTCCCTCCCGGTGGGGGAAATCATCGTCATCATCATCACCAACAACTCTCCCATCTTGGGGAGGGCAATCTCCATCAACATCTTCAACAACACCATCTCATCCCAAACCCTTGTTCATATCTTGTGTTCAATCTTTGTACCGGAACTATAGATTGGTGCTTGTGGGTGACTAGTAGTGTTGATTACATCTTGTAGTTGATTACTATATGGTTTATTTGGTGGAAGATTATATGTTCAGATCCATTATGCTATTTAATACCCCTCTGATCTTGAGCATGATTATCATTTGTGAGTAGTTACTTTTGTTCTTGAGGTCACGGGAGAAATCATGCTACAAGTAATCATGTGAACTTGATATGTGTTCGATATTTTGATAGTATGTATGTTGTGATTCCCTTGGTGGTGTCATGTGAACGTCGACTACATGACACTTCACAATATTTGGGCCTAAGGGAATGCATTGTGGAGTAGTAATTAGATGATGGGTTGCGAGAGTGACAGAAGCTTAAACCATAGTTTATGCACTATTCCATAAGGGACCGATTGGATCCAAAAGTTTAATGCTATGGTTAGAATTTATTCTTAATACTTTTCTTGTAGTTGCGGATGCTTGCGAGGGGGTTAATCATAAGTAGGAGGTTTGTTCAAGTAAGAACAACACCTAAGCACCGATCCACCCACATATCAAATTATCAAAGTAGCGAACACGAATCGAATCAACATGATGAAAGTGACTAGATGAAATTCCGTGTACCCTCAAGAACGCTTTGCTTACTATAAGAGACCATTTTGGCTTGTCCTTTGCCTCAAAAGGATTGGGCTATCTTTCTGCACTTTTGTTACTACTATCATTACTTGCTCGTTAGAAATTATCTTGCTACCAAACTACTCTGTTACTTGCAATTTCAGCACTTGCAGACATTACCTTGCTGAAAACCACTTGTCATTTCCTTCTGCTCCTCATTGGGTTCGACACTCTTACTTATGGAAAAGAGCTACAATTGACCCCATATACTTGTGGGTCAACAGTATGTCACTTTTGGAGACAACTCCAAGGGTAAGGTACTTGGCCTTGGTAACGTGGCCATATCTAACGACAACTCCATTCAAAATGTCATGCTCGTTGAATCTCTTGGTTACAATCTACTTTCCGTATCTAGATCAACCGATTTTAGTTTCAGTTCTCTATTTACTGAAGTAGATTGTCAAGTTTTTCAAAGAGATAATCATAATATGGTCTTTACCGATATTCGTAGAGGTGATCTATACATTGTTGACTTCACTAAGAGAGCCAAACCTCACACTTGTTTAATTGCTAAATCTTCTAAAGGATGGTTATGGCATAGATGGTTAGGTCATGTTGGCATGCAAAATCTTGATAAGCTTATTAAAGGTGATCATATCCTTGGTGTTAAAGATGTTATATTTGACAAGGATAGACTTTGCAGTGTTTGTCAAGCAGGAAAACAAGTTGGAGGAAGTCATCCCGTTGTCGGTGTACAAAAGTAGGGGCTCTCCTTTTGACCCCTTTACTTGTGCACGGGCAGTCAGAGCCACGTGCCACAGCCACACTTAGCAGGGCAGAGGAGGGAAGTCGGAGAGAAGCCAAAGCACAAGACAACTAGGGCAACGCCAAGACCAGAAACACAGGAGGGCAAGAGGGCGAGGTAGACTCCCTCGGCAAGATCCTTGCCGAGGCAGCCTCCGCAGCCCCGGCAAGAGCCTTGCCGGGGCAGCCTACCCGATGCCAGCGGAGCAAGCCACCCTTGAGCCCACGGGTTCCAACCCAACCAACTACATTGGAACCAAGGCTCGGGAGGCGCCTCTGTGGTGGCATGCAGATCTTCGTCAAGATCATAAACACACAAGATCAGATGAGGATCAGAAGACAACGACTGATGACCCACAAGTATAGGGGATCTATCGTAGTCCTTTCGATAAGTAAGAGTGTCGAACCCAACGAGGAGCAGAAGGAAATGATAAGCGGTTTTCAGCAAGGTATTCTCTGCAAACACTGAAATTATAGGTAACAAATAGTTTTGTGATAAGATAATTTGTAACGAGCAACAAGTAAAAAAAGTAAATAAAGTGCACCAAGATGGCCCAATCCTTCTTGTAGCAAAGGACAAGCCTGGAAAATTTCTTATATGAAGGAAAACGCTCCCGAGGACACATGGGAATTATCGTCAAGCTAGTTTTCATCACGTTCATATGATTCGCGTTCGGTACTTTGATAATTTGATATGTGGGTGGACCGGTGCTTGGGTGTTGTCCTTACTTGGACAAGCATCCCACTTATGATTAACTCCTATTGCAAGCATCCGCAACTAGAAAATAAGTATTAAGGTAAACCTAACCATAGCATGAAACATATGGATCCAAATCAGCCCCTTACGAAGCAACGCATAAACTAGGGTTTAAGCTTCTGTCACTCTAGCAACCCATCATCTACTTATTACTTCCCAATGCCTTCCTCTAGGCCCAAATAATGGTGAAGTGTCATGTAGTCGACGTTCACATAACACCACTAGAGGAAAGACAACAAACATTTCATCAAAATATCGAACGAATACCAAATTCACATGACTACTAATAGCAAGACTTCTCCCATGTCCTCAAGAACAAACGTAACTACTCACAAAGCATATTCATGCTCATAATCAGAGGGGTATTAATATGCATAAAGGATCTGAACATATGATCTTCCACCAAATAAACCAACTAGCATCAACTACAAGGAGTAATCAACACTACTAGCAACCTACAGGTACCAATCTCAGACTTAGAGACAAGAATTGGATACAAGAGATGAACTAGGGTTTGAGAGGAGATGGTGCTGGTGAAGATGTTGATGGAGATTGGCCCCCTCCCGATGAGAGGAGCGTTGGTGATGACGATGGCGATGATTTCCCCCTCCCGGAGGGAAGTGTCCCCAGCAGAACAGCTACGCCAGAGCCCTAGATTGGTTCCGCCAAGGTTCCGCCTCATGGCGGCGGAGTCTCGTCCCGAAAGCTTGCTTATGATTTTTTCTCGGACGAAAGACTTCATATAGCAGAAGATGGACACTGGAGGGCCACCAGGGGGCCCACGAGGCAGGGGCACCCAGGGGGTAGGGCGCGCCCCCACCCTCGTGCCAGGGTGTAGGCTCCCTCTGGTATTTTCTTCGCTCAGTATATTTTATTATTTCCAAAAATAACTTCCGTGGAGTTTCAGGACTTTTGGAGTTGTGCAGAATAGGTCTCTAATATTTGCTCCTTTTCCAGCCCAGAATTCCAGCTGCCGGCGTTCTCCCTCTTCGTGTAAACCTTGTAAAATAAGAGAAAATAGGCATAAGTATTGTGACATAATGTGTAATAACAGCCCATAATGCAATAAATATCGATATAAAAGCATGATGAAAAATGGATGTATCAACGACCCTCGGCGGATCCTAGCCGAGGAAATCCACAAGACCCCTGGCAAGCGCCTTGCCGGGGACGACTGCAACGCCACGGCAAGACCCTTGCCAGGCCCCCGGCAAGACCCTTGCCGAGGGCATCAGCTGGGCCACTGCCAGGCCTGCACCAGCCAAGACTCCACCGCCGTCCCCAAGCAGCTGCTAGCTCAACTAGCTGGGCAGGCACCTGCATGGCGACGGGCGGCCTCTACACCGACTCAGCAAGCACCTGCGTGGTGACATGCAACCCTTCGTGAAGGCTCCACCACCGCGCCAGCCCAGCAGCCTGCCTACCTACATGGCACTGCACACATCGCTGGCCTGGGTGCGTGTCGAAGCGAGGCGGAGCGGCGAAGGACGGGACGGGCCTCGTTCCCGTCCCCGATAAAGCTAATGGACACCTAAGTAGCGCATTTAATGCGCTTTGTCCCGTAATGCCGGGCGATAAGCTCGTGCACTGTACACCTTTCCACCTCCTGCGTGCCACTGTGGCAACCCCTTTTCGACTATAAAAGGAGGCCCGAGGCGACCAGGAGAAGGATTCGGCTCTTTGGAACTACGCAGCCACCGTAGCTAGTTCGAGAGCTCAAGAACACTCAATACATCCACCAAAGCAGGATTAGGGTATTACGCATCTTCGCGGCCCGAACCTGGGTAAACGACCCGTGTGCTTCCTGTCAGACCTACTCTTTGCACAACCTCGCGCCCGCCGACCGTAGAAGGGATCTTGGTGACCCCATAGGTGTCGTTCCCACTGACACCCGTGAAGAACATCATGACCACGAGAAGACCACTTGAGCTACTTCACATGGATCTTTTCGGTCCCAATGCTTATAAGAGCCTTGGTGGTAACTCATTCGGTTTGGTCATTGTTGATGATTTTTCAAGATTCACGTGGGTGTTCTTTCTTGATGACAAATCGCAGGTCCAAAAGATCTTCAAGAACTTTGCCAAGAAGGCCCAAAACCAAATTGAAGTGGAGGTCAAGAAGGTTCGAAGTGGCAGTGGAACAGATTTCAAGAACGCAAATGTGGATACCTTTCTTGACGAAAAGGGGATTTCACATGAGTTCTCGGCTACGTACACGCCTCAACAAAATGGAGTTATTGAGAGGAAGAACCGGACACTTATCGAGATAGCGAGAACGATGCTTGATGAATACAAGATGCCAAGACACTTTTGGGCGGAAGCGGTTGAGACAGCTTGTCATGCTACGAATCGACTATATCTTCACAAGCTTCTCGGCAAGATGGCATACGAGCTACTCACCGGTAACAAACCCCAAGTTGGATACTTTTGAGTATTTGTCTCCACGTGTTACATTCTTGATAAGCCTTGTCGTTCGAAATTTGCTCCTAAATCTCATGAGGGTTTCCTACTCGGTTATGGCTCAAACTCTCACACTTACCGTGTCTACAACAACTTCACCCGAAAGGTTGAAGAGATGGTAGATGTGAAGTTTGATGAATCTAACGGCTCGCAAGTAGAGCAATTTCCAATGATGTAGGAGACAAAGATCCATCGGAAGCCATTCAAGACTTGTCTACTGTCAAGATTCGTCCAACGGAGGTGAAGGAGAGTACTTCGTCCATTCAAGTGGAAGCCTCAACTTCACATCAAGGTACAAGTAGACTTGGAGGCATCCACAAGTGGAACTCAACAAGGTGAAGGAAATGAGGAAGTACAACAAGATGATCCACCTCAACCTCCTTCTCCACCTTGACAAGAGAACGAAAACGCCAACAACAATGAAGAAGAGGAAGAAGAAGATGATGATGATGAGGATGTTCCACCTCAACCCAAGCAAAAGCTTCCACGAGTTAGAGCAAGAATCTCAAGAGATCACCTCGTCGAACAAACCTTCGATGACATCCAAACCGGGAAAATTACTCGCTCTAAAACTCGTTTAGCTAACTTTTGTGAACATTACTCATTCATTTCTAGCATTGAACCTATGAAGGTTGAAGAAGCCCTTGAGGATCCGGATTGGATAAACGCTATGCATGAAGAGCTACACAACTTCGAGAGGAACCAAGTGTGGACATTGGTTGAAAAGCCCAACGATGAGCACAATGTCATTGGAACCAAATGAGTGTTTCAAAATACGAAAGATGAGGATGGACAAGTTGTACGCAACAAGTCTCATCTCGTCGCTCAAGGCTACACTCAAGTCGAAGGTATGGACTATGGTGAGACATATGCCCCCGTTGCTAGACTTGAGTCC